>NC_086375.1:6193915-7427409 GCF_036588685.1 Mytilus trossulus
CCCAGTAAAGCTCTCTTTCCTAACCAGTTGTTATTTCTTAAACCTTTGCAAAGTAAAGAGTGCTTAGCACATTTCAGGTGCCAGTCTTGATAGCAGTCAACAATTAGCATCGGCCGCAAATGTTAATTTATTTCTTATCAGGTCTATATCGTTCCCATATTTGTCAAAGGCTTTACATATTTCCCCGTGACACCTTTCAGATAGATCGATCGCCAGTTTTGTTTTGAATCTGAGTCCTTAATTTAACAGTATTCCCTTTCAAGATCTCACATAACCTCCTGTTTTTTCTTTATGAAAAGACGATGATTTTTTGGAAATGTGCCGTGTATCCAGCTGGTGCGTTGGTTTGGGTTTTTGTTACGCCTTCATCATGTAAATCAGTTGCTGCCTGATATGCACCACTGTCTGGATCGGTTGTGAGATACTCGACTTCCATGTCATTTGACTCTTTCAGCTCTTGAAGTAACTCTTTGGCCCATGTTTTTTCATCGCCAATACTTTTTTTCAAATGGGATTGTGGGCAGAACAGTCCTTACCCAAACATTGGTTGCTCATCTGATGGTTTGAGATGTTTACCTTTTGAGCAAAGTTTATTGTGCACAACTAATCAATAATGTCATGCTGCTGTGTGACATTTTCTGCCAAGCTGTATATAACTTGAGTGGCAGGTTGAAAAGGTGTTTTTCCCACGCCAGAATACAAATTGTTGTTGTACATCCCATCGGATTGCGCATTTATGACGTTTGGATTTGACTTCCCATTCTGTCGGTTGAATATCTTTAATTTTTTTCACGCCTCATTTTCATATCATTTTTGTTTATTTCTTCTATTTCAGGGAGTATTTTGTTACACGCATCCTGGATACCTCGAGCTGATGGTGGTTGCAGATTTGTACTTAAGCAGAGTCTGATGTAACCTGCTGCAGCCATTGGTGTTTTACTCAGTCCAACAGCAAGTCCAACGTTAACTTTGGCTGATCTCCTGCCTGGTTTGTTGGTAGTAATTTCTTCGTACAAGGAAAAATATTTTGAATGATATGTGCAATGTGTGCATTTCATTTGTTCTCTACAGCCTAATCCTCTTATTTTTTCTTTTTTCATATCCCAGTGGAGAAATCCATTACACACTGGGGACATACTGGCGTGTTCTTTGAAAGCTGTATTCCACATTACTGCATTTTGGTTAATATGGACATACCGGTTTGATCTGCTTTCTCTTTCCCAGGTGGCACTTGTTCTTTTTTCTCTTGTGTCCCTGAAAGTGAGAATAGGTCGCTGATGTACTTAACAGCATTGCCAAAATGTATTGTGAGAATATTTTCCATATAAATGTGAATTACCTCCCTTATATCATATTTTTAATTGTGCTCTTGTACTACTTTTACTATCTTGAAAAATGAATTTTGCCTACGTTTGTGTAAATCTAATGATGATTTTATATTTTTAATGTATTTTTCACCTGATATATATTTTATTTCAATTGATATCTTGTATTCAAACAGAATTGAATGTTTTAATAGACATTCAGAAGTTTTTGCCTCTTAACTTGCATAAAGAAAGGATATTTAATTGACATTTATTCATAACTTGTTAATTTATAATTTCAAGAGACATTTTAAATAATAATTTATTCTTACTTTGTTGTTTTGATAGGAGTCTGGACAGATTTTTCCTGATTTTGTTTTGGTTCCCTTTTGCGGAGAGAATAGTCCGAGGAAGACCTATCATCTTTGCCAACAGTTTTCAGGCGGCCAGCTCCAGATTTCTTAGAGTTTGCATTTTTATAGTGAGTATTGGTTCCATTTCTTAAAACTTTTCCAGTCAATGTTTCCTCAGAACTTTTCTGGTCTTTATTATATGGATTGTGTCCTATATTGAAGGAATATTTATTTCCTTTTTTGAATTTTGTCACAGGCATAGCAAAAAAGTATACACTTGCAGAATAATTTAACTTGACTTTCTAAATAAATTGAAATAGTGATTTTATTGTGAAACACCAAAAAATATCTAAATATAAATATTGTCATCACTGGGAGGCTGACTCAGAGATATAGGCACCAAATCTATTATTAGCCTAAATTTTCATCCAGCACCAGCATCACCTTTAAGTACAGTGTGTGTAATGTAATGTCAGGGCTGATGTAAACAAACACTGTCATGGAATGCAGGTTATCTCAGTACACATTTTATTTTTAATGAAGTTGTCTTTTTTAACTTTAATACACCTTTTATGACATGAAAACTGTCAAAAATAGATGAAACAATGCTATTTTCAGTATGAGGCATAACTTTTTAAAATTTTTGCTGTGTGCTTTATGCAATTATTTCTTTATATGTATTTTTAATAAGCAATGACATGTATGTATCTTATGATATATTGAAATATTGATTGAAAGTCAGAGTGAAGTTGTCAGAATGTTTCTTAAAATTGATGAGTGGAAAAATCTCAGTAAATTTTGCATATTCCGTCAAATTGGGGTTACTCCCCTTTTCATGTAATTTCTCAGGAAATATGACAAACACTAAATTCAGATTGGCTTTATTTTATTACATTCATGTATCCGTACTAAAAAAAAACCCGACTTATATTATTCGACCAGAATTGGAATCGGTATAGGTTACAAGGAAGTAAATACAGCTCTGTGCGCCACCTGGTTTTTACATCCAACATAAAGCCAAGAAGTAAATATAATTTTTTTTTTATGAATATGTATGATATTTAAAGAAATGACTTTGGTGGAAGAAAGGTATGTATTTATGCAACATGATGTATGCATTTAAATAATTTTATTGAATCAGCAATAATTTTCTTAATCTATCTGTTGTAGAGGTGAACGTCCCAATTTTTGACACAAAAATTAGGTTCAAGCCAGACGGTAGTTGTTAAGAACCAAAATTTAAAGTAAAAAAAGCTGCGGCACCATATGGTTTTTTGGTACTGAACAACACCCAAAGGTATGATACTCTGTGATTCAAAAGACAAATTCCTCCTTAATGCTAGGGTAAGTGAGTGAGAGGGAGAAATGTTAACATTGTCGGCAATGCAAATAATTACTTCATTTTAACCTAAAGGTGGATTTCCAAAATTTTAAGTTAAGTTCCTTTTTTCTGAAAATCCTTTTTTATATTAACCTTTTTGTTGATGAATCTGTAAGAGAAACATAATGGACGAATTTTGGCACAAGCAGAAATTGAAATTGTTTTATAAATCTGATAAATCACACAATGAAAAGGGTTGTATAGTATGGACTGGTGCAACGTATGCATCTGGCTATGGTTATACTAATGTTAAATGGCCATCTGGTGAGGAAAGTAGAGAGAGAATCCATAGATTTGCTTACATGGTTGAATTTCAGAAAACAAGAGATGAAATTCCAAAATTTAAAGGTCCTGAGGAGTTGGAATGCAGTCATTTATGCGGCAATAAATGTTGTATTAATGTACATCATCTCGTATTTGAAAAACATGATGTAAATCAAGAGCGCATACACTGTCAGAATCAGGGAATTTGTTGTAAATCACATCAACCCTTTTGCACTGTATAAAGGTTATTATAGTTTTATTTGGATTTCTTCTTTTTTGCTGACTTGCTGTAGGGGTGGTCCTCATATTTGGCCTTCTCTTTTGGGGGCGGCAAAAGCATATTTTTTTGGTACGCTATTTCCTCCTGGTGTCTTTCATATAGGTCGAATAATATTGCACGCCTTTCTGAACGTGAAACACAGGCATCGATTGTTTTCTTATAGTTTTTTAACATATTTGTTGTTTTCTGAACTTGTTTTACAGCTTGGTGAACTTTACTGTTTGCAGTTATGGAACAGGCAAGTTTGTCACACAGGGTAAATATTGAGTTAGCCATCCCTACATTGACAGAGTGTGCTGCAGAATGTGCCCGTCCAGAGGTGTTCCTTGTAAAGGTGACATTTTTAGGTATAGATGTTCGTAAAGCGCGATTGAAGGCTTCAACTTTCTGCGTGTTGGAATTTAGTTTAGTTTTTTCCATCATTGCTGGGCACATTCTGTAGTTCACACATTCACGCAGAATCTCTGATGATTTTTTTGTATGCTTGATTCCAAATTTTTTCCCCAGTAAAGCTCTCTTTCCTAACCAGTTGTTATTTCTTAAACCTTTGCAAAGTAAAGAGTGCTTAGCACATTTCAGGTGCCAGTCTTGATAGCAGTCAACAATTGCATCGGCCGCAAATGTTAATTTATTTCTTATCAGGTCTATATCGTTCCCATATTTGTCAAAGGCTTTACATATTTCCCCGTGACACCTTTCAGATAGATCGATCGCCAGTTTGTTTTGAATCTGAGTCCTTAATTTAACAGTATTCCCTTTCAAGATCTCACATAACCTCCTGTTTTTCTTTATGAAAAGACGATGATTTTTTGAAATGTGCCGTGTATCCAGCTGGTGCGTTGGTTTGGTTTTTGTTACGCCTTCATCATGTAAATCAGTTGCTGCCTGATATGCACCACTGTCTGGATCGGTTGTGAGATACTCGACTTCCATGTCATTTGACTCTTTCAGCTCTTGAAGTAACTCTTTGGCCCATGTTTTTTCATCGCCAATACTTTTTTCAAATGGGATTGTGGCAGAACAGTCCTTACCCAAACATTGGTGCTCATCTGATGGTTTGAGATGTTTACCTTTTGAGCAAAGTTTATTGTGCACAACTAATCCAATAATGTCATGCTGCTGTGTGACATTTTCTGCCAAGCTGTATATAACTTGAGTGGCAGGTTGAAAAGGTGTTTTTCCCACGCCAGAATACAAATTGTTGTTGTACATCCCATCGGATTGCGCATTTATGACGTTTGGATTTGACTTCCCATTCTGTCGTTGAATATCTTTAATTTTTTCACGCCTCATTTTCATATCATTTTTGTTTATTTCTTCTATTTCAGGGAGTATTTTGTTACACGCATCCTGGATACCTCGAGCTGATGGTGGTGGCAGATTTGTACTTAAGCAGAGTCTGATGTAACCTGCTGCAGCCATTGGTGTTTTACTCAGTCCAACAGCAAGTCCAACGTTAACTTTGGCTGATCTCCTGCCTGGTTTGTTGGTAGTAATTTCTTCGTACAAGGAAAAATATTTTGAATGATATGTGCAATGTGTGCATTTCATTTGTTCTCTACAGCCTAATCCTCTTATTTTTTCTTTTTTCATATCCCAGTGGAGAAATCCATTACACACTGGGGACATACTGGCGTGTTCTTTGAAAGCTGTATTCCACATTACTGCATTTTGGTTAATATGGACATACCGGTTTGATCTGCTTTCTCTTTCCCAGGTGGCACTTGTTCTTTTTTCTCTTGTGTCCCTGAAAGTGAGAATAGGTCGCTGATGTACTTAACAGCATTGCCAAAATGTATTGTGAGAATATTTTCCATATAAATGTGAATTACCTCCCTTATATCATATTTTTAATTGTGCTCTTGTACTACTTTTACTATCTTGAAAAATGAATTTTGCCTACGTTTGTGTAAATCTAATGATGATTTTATATTTTTAATGTATTTTTCACCTGATATATATTTTATTTCAATTGATATCTTGTATTCAAACAGAATTGAATGTTTTAATAGACATTCAGAAGTTTTTGCCTCTTAACTTGCATAAAGAAAGGATATTTAATTGACATTTATTCATAACTTGTTAATTTATAATTTCAAGAGACATTTTAAATAATAATTTATTCTTACTTTGTTGTTTTGATAGGAGTCTGGACAGATTTTTCCTGATTTTGTTTTGGTTCCCTTTTGCGGAGAGAATAGTCCGAGGAAGACCTATCATCTTTGCCAACAGTTTTCAGGCGGCCAGCTCCAGATTTCTTAGAGTTTGCATTTTTATAGTGAGTATTGGTTCCATTTCTTAAAACTTTTCCAGTCAATGTTTCCTCAGAACTTTTCTGGTCTTTATTATATGGATTGTGTCCTATATTGAAGGAATATTTATTTCCTTTTTTGAATTTTGTCACAGGCATAGCAAAAAAGTATACACTTGCAGAATAATTTAACTTGACTTTCTAAATAAATTGAAATAGTGATTTTATTGTGAAACACCAAAAAATATCTAAATATAAATATTGTCATCACTGGGAGGCTGACTCAGAGATATAGGCACCAAATCTATTATTAGCCTAAATTTTCATCCAGCACCAGCATCACCTTTAAGTACAGTGTGTGTAATGTAATGTCAGGGCTGATGTAAACAAACACTGTCATGGAATGCAGGTTATCTCAGTACACATTTTATTTTTAATGAAGTTGTCTTTTTTAACTTTAATACACCTTTTATGACATGAAAACTGTCAAAAATAGATGAAACAATGCTATTTTCAGTATGAGGCATAACTTTTTAAAATTTTTGCTGTGTGCTTTATGCAATTATTTCTTTATATGTATTTTTAATAAGCAATGACATGTATGTATCTTATGATATATTGAAATATTGATTGAAAGTCAGAGTGAAGTTGTCAGAATGTTTCTTAAAATTGATGAGTGGAAAAATCTCAGTAAATTTTGCATATTCCGTCAAATTGGGGTTACTCCCCTTTTCATGTAATTTCTCAGGAAATATGACAAACACTAAATTCAGATTGGCTTTATTTTATTACATTCATGTATCCGTACTAAAAAAAAACCCGACTTATATTATTCGACCAGAATTGGAATCGGTATAGGTTACAAGGAAGTAAATACAGCTCTGTGCGCCACCTGGTTTTTACATCCAACATAAAGCCAAGAAGTAAATATAATTTTTTTTTTATGAATATGTATGATATTTAAAGAAATGACTTTGGTGGAAGAAAGGTATGTATTTATGCAACATGATGTATGCATTTAAATAATTTTATTGAATCAGCAATAATTTTCTTAATCTATCTGTTGTAGAGGTGAACGTCCCAATTTTTGACACAAAAATTAGGTTCAAGCCAGACGGTAGTTGTTAAGAACCAAAATTTAAAGTAAAAAAAGCTGCGGCACCATATGGTTTTTTGGTACTGAACAACACCCAAAGGTATGATACTCTGTGATTCAAAAGACAAATTCCTCCTTAATGCTAGGGTAAGTGAGTGAGAGGGAGAAATGTTAACATTGTCGGCAATGCAAATAATTACTTCATTTTAACCTAAAGGTGGATTTCCAAAATTTTAAGTTAAGTTCCTTTTTTCTGAAAATCCTTTTTTATATTAACCTTTTTGTTGATGAATCTGTAAGAGAAACATAATGGACGAATTTTGGCACAAGCAGAAATTGAAATTGTTTTATAAATCTGATAAATCACACAATGAAAAGGGTTGTATAGTATGGACTGGTGCAACGTATGCATCTGGCTATGGTTATACTAATGTTAAATGGCCATCTGGTGAGGAAAGTAGAGAGAGAATCCATAGATTTGCTTACATGGTTGAATTTCAGAAAACAAGAGATGAAATTCCAAAATTTAAAGGTCCTGAGGAGTTGGAATGCAGTCATTTATGCGGCAATAAATGTTGTATTAATGTACATCATCTCGTATTTGAAAAACATGATGTAAATCAAGAGCGCATACACTGTCAGAATCAGGGAATTTGTTGTAAATCACATCAACCCTTTTGCACTGTATAAAGGTTATTATAGTTTTATTTGGATTTCTTCTTTTTTGCTGACTTGCTGTAGGGGTGGTCCTCATATTTGGCCTTCTCTTTTGGGGGCGGCAAAAGCATATTTTTTTGGTACGCTATTTCCTCCTGGTGTCTTTCATATAGGTCGAATAATATTGCACGCCTTTCTGAACGTGAAACACAGGCATCGATTGTTTTCTTATAGTTTTTTAACATATTTGTTGTTTTCTGAACTTGTTTTACAGCTTGGTGAACTTTACTGTTTGCAGTTATGGAACAGGCAAGTTTGTCACACAGGGTAAATATTGAGTTAGCCATCCCTACATTGACAGAGTGTGCTGCAGAATGTGCCCGTCCAGAGGTGTTCCTTGTAAAGGTGACATTTTTAGGTATAGATGTTCGTAAAGCGCGATTGAAGGCTTCAACTTTCTGCGTGTTGGAATTTAGTTTAGTTTTTTCCATCATTGCTGGGCACATTCTGTAGTTCACACATTCACGCAGAATCTCTGATGATTTTTTTGTATGCTTGATTCCAAATTTTTTCCCCAGTAAAGCTCTCTTTCCTAACCAGTTGTTATTTCTTAAACCTTTGCAAAGTAAAGAGTGCTTAGCACATTTCAGGTGCCAGTCTTGATAGCAGTCAACAATTGCATCGGCCGCAAATGTTAATTTATTTCTTATCAGGTCTATATCGTTCCCATATTTGTCAAAGGCTTTACATATTTCCCCGTGACACCTTTCAGATAGATCGATCGCCAGTTTGTTTTGAATCTGAGTCCTTAATTTAACAGTATTCCCTTTCAAGATCTCACATAACCTCCTGTTTTTCTTTATGAAAAGACGATGATTTTTTGAAATGTGCCGTGTATCCAGCTGGTGCGTTGGTTTGGTTTTTGTTACGCCTTCATCATGTAAATCAGTTGCTGCCTGATATGCACCACTGTCTGGATCGGTTGTGAGATACTCGACTTCCATGTCATTTGACTCTTTCAGCTCTTGAAGTAACTCTTTGGCCCATGTTTTTTCATCGCCAATACTTTTTTCAAATGGGATTGTGGCAGAACAGTCCTTACCCAAACATTGGTGCTCATCTGATGGTTTGAGATGTTTACCTTTTGAGCAAAGTTTATTGTGCACAACTAATCCAATAATGTCATGCTGCTGTGTGACATTTTCTGCCAAGCTGTATATAACTTGAGTGGCAGGTTGAAAAGGTGTTTTTCCCACGCCAGAATACAAATTGTTGTTGTACATCCCATCGGATTGCGCATTTATGACGTTTGGATTTGACTTCCCATTCTGTCGTTGAATATCTTTAATTTTTTCACGCCTCATTTTCATATCATTTTTGTTTATTTCTTCTATTTCAGGGAGTATTTTGTTACACGCATCCTGGATACCTCGAGCTGATGGTGGTGGCAGATTTGTACTTAAGCAGAGTCTGATGTAACCTGCTGCAGCCATTGGTGTTTTACTCAGTCCAACAGCAAGTCCAACGTTAACTTTGGCTGATCTCCTGCCTGGTTTGTTGGTAGTAATTTCTTCGTACAAGGAAAAATATTTTGAATGATATGTGCAATGTGTGCATTTCATTTGTTCTCTACAGCCTAATCCTCTTATTTTTTCTTTTTTCATATCCCAGTGGAGAAATCCATTACACACTGGGGACATACTGGCGTGTTCTTTGAAAGCTGTATTCCACATTACTGCATTTTGGTTAATATGGACATACCGGTTTGATCTGCTTTCTCTTTCCCAGGTGGCACTTGTTCTTTTTTCTCTTGTGTCCCTGAAAGTGAGAATAGGTCGCTGATGTACTTAACAGCATTGCCAAAATGTATTGTGAGAATATTTTCCATATAAATGTGAATTACCTCCCTTATATCATATTTTTAATTGTGCTCTTGTACTACTTTTACTATCTTGAAAAATGAATTTTGCCTACGTTTGTGTAAATCTAATGATGATTTTATATTTTTAATGTATTTTTCACCTGATATATATTTTATTTCAATTGATATCTTGTATTCAAACAGAATTGAATGTTTTAATAGACATTCAGAAGTTTTTGCCTCTTAACTTGCATAAAGAAAGGATATTTAATTGACATTTATTCATAACTTGTTAATTTATAATTTCAAGAGACATTTTAAATAATAATTTATTCTTACTTTGTTGTTTTGATAGGAGTCTGGACAGATTTTTCCTGATTTTGTTTTGGTTCCCTTTTGCGGAGAGAATAGTCCGAGGAAGACCTATCATCTTTGCCAACAGTTTTCAGGCGGCCAGCTCCAGATTTCTTAGAGTTTGCATTTTTATAGTGAGTATTGGTTCCATTTCTTAAAACTTTTCCAGTCAATGTTTCCTCAGAACTTTTCTGGTCTTTATTATATGGATTGTGTCCTATATTGAAGGAATATTTATTTCCTTTTTTGAATTTTGTCACAGGCATAGCAAAAAAGTATACACTTGCAGAATAATTTAACTTGACTTTCTAAATAAATTGAAATAGTGATTTTATTGTGAAACACCAAAAAATATCTAAATATAAATATTGTCATCACTGGGAGGCTGACTCAGAGATATAGGCACCAAATCTATTATTAGCCTAAATTTTCATCCAGCACCAGCATCACCTTTAAGTACAGTGTGTGTAATGTAATGTCAGGGCTGATGTAAACAAACACTGTCATGGAATGCAGGTTATCTCAGTACACATTTTATTTTTAATGAAGTTGTCTTTTTTAACTTTAATACACCTTTTATGACATGAAAACTGTCAAAAATAGATGAAACAATGCTATTTTCAGTATGAGGCATAACTTTTTAAAATTTTTGCTGTGTGCTTTATGCAATTATTTCTTTATATGTATTTTTAATAAGCAATGACATGTATGTATCTTATGATATATTGAAATATTGATTGAAAGTCAGAGTGAAGTTGTCAGAATGTTTCTTAAAATTGATGAGTGGAAAAATCTCAGTAAATTTTGCATATTCCGTCAAATTGGGGTTACTCCCCTTTTCATGTAATTTCTCAGGAAATATGACAAACACTAAATTCAGATTGGCTTTATTTTATTACATTCATGTATCCGTACTAAAAAAAAACCCGACTTATATTATTCGACCAGAATTGGAATCGGTATAGGTTACAAGGAAGTAAATACAGCTCTGTGCGCCACCTGGTTTTTACATCCAACATAAAGCCAAGAAGTAAATATAATTTTTTTTTTATGAATATGTATGATATTTAAAGAAATGACTTTGGTGGAAGAAAGGTATGTATTTATGCAACATGATGTATGCATTTAAATAATTTTATTGAATCAGCAATAATTTTCTTAATCTATCTGTTGTAGAGGTGAACGTCCCAATTTTTGACACAAAAATTAGGTTCAAGCCAGACGGTAGTTGTTAAGAACCAAAATTTAAAGTAAAAAAAGCTGCGGCACCATATGGTTTTTTGGTACTGAACAACACCCAAAGGTATGATACTCTGTGATTCAAAAGACAAATTCCTCCTTAATGCTAGGGTAAGTGAGTGAGAGGGAGAAATGTTAACATTGTCGGCAATGCAAATAATTACTTCATTTTAACCTTAAGTGCATGTCCTGATCAGTGAAGAACATGCTTAGCGAGAGTTTTTTTCTCTTTTATTACTCTTTATTTGCTCAAATGTAATTGACTCGGGTGAATGTTCAGTGAATATTAAAAAAAAAAGAAGATGTGTCATGATTGTCAATGAGACAACTCTCCACAAAAGACCAAAATGACACAGAAATTAACAACTATAGGTCATCGTACGGCTTTCAACATTGAGCAAAGCCCATACCGCATAGACATCTATAAAAGACCCCGAAATGACAATGTAAAACAATGCAAACGAGAAAAATAACGGCCTAATTTATGTACTAAAATGAGCGAAAAATCAAAATTTAACATAAAAACAAACGATAACCACCGAATTACAGGCTTCTGACTTGGGACAGCTACATACATTGAGAATGTGGCGGGTTTACATATGTTACCTTTACTTGATCATTATCAATAGAATTGTTAAGTATCAGATCAATCATAAGTAGCCGTAGATTTGTAGATGATAATTGACTTATCTTTTTCGCATCCACTTCTTATAAATCAACGCCTTAAAGACCGTGAAAGCAACTGCTGCCTAAAATAGAGTGAAATGAAATTCACAACATTTTAGGGGCCACAAAATGCGTTTACTCTTCATGTTTAGAAAGGGGTATTTAAAATTCTTTAACCATTTATAGTTCATGTTTGCAGTGGCACCAGTTTCACAATTGGGCTCGTTGTAATCAGGACATTTAATGTACGAAGTTTGACTGGTCTCACTACTCCTTCATTGCCGGTGATCAAATCTTCTATAACTGCTAGATTCCACATCATCCTCGGTGAATCGTCCATGATTTATACGACGGAACTGATTTTCACATGTGCGCTTTGGTCTCCGGCGACGCGATTAAAGTATCATAATCCATTTAGAGAATTCCATCCTCCATCGTTTTGCAAAATGTTCAATTAAAGTTACTTTATGGTTCAAACGTTTGTTTGCTTCTTAAGAATCTATATTCGAATGATTGTCCTCTGAATCAGAATTGTTCCCTTATGACAATCTTCTCCCCTGTAGTAGATGTGATGGCTTTTGGGGCTCTGGATCTCGGAAGTCGGTCGACGCATACGTAATTGGACGATTGTTGAATCCACGTTCGATTTCTATTAAAACTGTTAGTAATACCCCAGAATTGACTTATGATTTTTCGAATGCTTTTTTCAATGTCGTTTTCGTAATGCCAACTAGTCTCTATCGCCAATTAATTAGAATGGTCATTTCCGTCGGAATGTCATGTGAAAGAGAAACGAGAGTTGAAATACACAGTACTAAGAATTCCTCTTCTTCTAACAAATCGTCTAATTAATTATCAAAAGTACCAGGATTATAAATAATACGCCAGACGCGCGTTTCGTCTATATAAGACTCATCAGTGACGCTCAAATCGAGTACAAATTTTAAGAGCGTTGACGATCCAAAATTTCAAAAAGTCTGCCAAATACGGCTAAGGTTATCTATGCCTGGAATAATAAAATTCTTAGTTTTTCCAAAAATTCAAAGTTTTGTAAGCAGGATATTCATAAAACATTACCACATGATTGATATTTATGTTTACACCGAAATGTTGACTCCTGGGCTGGTGATACCCTCGAGGACGAAACGTCCACAAGCAATGGCATCGACCCAGGGGTTTGAATAGTTAAATAGTACGCCAGACGCAGGTTTCGTATACATTAGACTCATCAATGAAAGTTAGCTATGCCTGGAATAAAAAAGAATCCTAATACTCCAGTCCCACTAGGCCACGATCGCACTACGATCTGTGAAAAACTGCAAATTTTGACGAGCGTAGTGTGATCATGTAGATCGCAGTGAGGTCGTAATACGGTCGTGGTAAGGTCTTGGGGATCGTGATGAGCGAGGTCAACTTTGAACATGTTCAAAACAAGCGTGGTGCGGTCGTGGTGAAATCAGGTCGTAGTAGAAGCGTAGTGAGAGCGCAGTAAGGTCGTGGTAAGATCGCATAGGTCGCTGTACTATCGTAGAGAGAGCGTGATTCTATTCGGGGAGACTACGCTACGATTCCCTATTCGTTACCTATTCCCTATTCCCTATTCGTTGCCTATTCCCTATTCCCTATTCGTTGCCTATTCGTTACCTATTCCATATTCCCTATTCGTTACCTATTCGTTACCTATTCGTTACCTATTCCCTATTCCCTATTCGTTACCTATTCGTTTCTTATTTGATTTTTCATATCCTTCCCCCTTTTTAATTATGGCATGGAATAGTTTAATATGGCTGACGTTACCATGGAAACGGCACAATTGTGAGAAAAAAAAAACAGTTTTGGGTTTTTGGTGAACTGTTTGGATATGCTTCAACTCAGAATCATCATATTTTAAAACAATGTAGGTGCCCACTATGTACAGGTATTGGATGATTTTGGCGATCATTGGAACTACTATGTTGCTATGGAAACTACACCAAAATTATCAAAATTCTCCAAATACTCAAAACTTCATGAAACTTCACAGTAATGATGAGCAACATTGGTAGATGTGGCATTTGGAGTTGGAATTTCCAAAATAGGTCTTGTTACCATGGAAACAATGCAAAAAGGTCAAAAATTTCAAAAAAAAGAATTTTGAGTAAACTGGATGAAACTTTACAGGAATGGTAACTGGCATAGGCAGAGTTGGATTTTGAAGTTAGAATTTTCAAAATGGCCGCCGTAACCATGGAAACAGCAAAAATGTCAAAAATTTCAAAATGTTCAAACTTAATGAAACTTTGCAAAAATGTTACTAGACATCTGTAGATGCTCTCTTTGACTTTGGAATTGTCAAAATGGCTGTCGCTCACCTGGTAATAGGAGAAAGGGTGCCATCCGTTATTGCTAGCAATTACAAATCTAGTTGTTAATACTCTTACATATGGTAATAGTTCTAAATTTGTTGAGGTAAAATGATCTTTTATGACCTATTTATATGTGTTTGTGCTCAACCGATCCTTTTACTTCATGTTCGATACGCATTTGTTCCTTACTTGTTTTTTTATACGTTCTACCTTTTAACTGCTTTATGTCCGTATGTTTGAAGATGGATCTTGGTTCGACGGGATGAAATCACCGTGTTAGCGCTTGCATACAAAAGAAGATGTGGTATGATTGCAAATGAGACAACACTCCACATTAGACCAAAATGACACAAAAGAAGATGTGGTATGATTGCAAATGAGACAACACTCCACATTAGACCAAAATGACACAGAAATTATCAACTATAGTTCACTGTACGGCCTTCAACAATGAGCATAGCCCAAACAGTGTAGTCGCCTATAAAAGGCCCAGACATGACAACCTCATACAATTCAAACAACAAAACTGACGGCCGTATTTCATATACAAAAAAATAAACGGAAATATGTAACACAAAAACAAACGATAACTACTTAATTTCAGGCTCTTGTCTAGGGACAGGCACATCAGTTTCAATTGTTTTGTTGTCTCTGGTGGAAGATTTGGGCTCTAAGAGGTGATATAACTCTATAAGTGCATTTATATCCGTTCCAGCGCTCGGATAATACCCTGTTAAATATTTGTTACTTATTCGCTTTTAAAAAGTTTGTTGTACGTTGCACCTTTTAGAAAAGAATTTTCAATTACAGGGGTATTTCACTGGTGGTAATAATGTGTTCTTATAGATGTACTACCCCTATTAGCGCATATGTACTCGTTCCAGCGCTCGGATAATACCCGGTTACGTATTCGTTCCTTAATTGCTTTAAATGCACGAGGTATAAGTTGCACCTTGAAATAAATCGTTTTTTAATTGTGTTCATGTCTCTGGTGGTAACAATGTGTTCTTAGAGATGAAATGACCTTATTAGAGCGCATGAACCCGTTTCAGCGCTCGGTTAATACCCTGTTACCTATTCGTTACCTATTCACTTATAGTGCGTTTGTTGTACGTTGCACCTTTTTGAAAAGGATTTTCAATTAAATTCACATCTCTGGTGGTAATAATGTGTTCCTATAGATGAAATACCCCTATTAGCGCGTATGTACCCGTTCCAGCGCTCAGTTAATACCCTGCTACTTATTCGTTCCTTATTTGCTTTTTATGCACGAGGTATACGTTGCACCTTGAAATAAATCGTTTTTTTAATTGTGTTCATGTCTCTGGTGGTAACAATGTGTCCTTCGAGATGAAATGACCTTATTAGAGCGCATGAACCGCGGTTAATACCCTGTTACATATTCGTTACCTATTCGTTACCAATTCACTTATAGTACGTTTGTTGTACGTTGAACCTTTTAGATAGGATTTTTAATTAAGTTCATATCTCTGGTGGTAATAATGTATAATAACACATTGTTACCACCAGAGACATGGGCACTTATTTCAAGTGTCCGTTCAAGTGCTCGGTTAATACCCTGTTACCTATTCGTTACTTATTTACTTATAATACGTTTGTTGTACGTTGCACCTTTTAGAAAGGATTTTTAATTAAGTTCATATCTCTGGTGGTAATAATGTATAAGAACACATTGTTACCACCAGAGACATGGGCACAATTGAAAAACGATTTATTTCAAGTGCCCGTTCAAGTGCTCGGTTAATACCCTGTTACCTATTCGTTACCTATTCGTTTCTTATTCACTTATAATACGTTTGTTGTACGTTGCACCTTTTAGAAAAGGATTTTTAATTGTGTCCGTGTCTCATGTTGTAAAAATGTGTTCTAAGAGATGAAATGACCATATAAGCGCGCATGTACCCGTGCCAGCGCTCGGTAAATAACCAGTTACCTATTCGTTACCTATTCACTTATAATACGTTTGTTGTACGTTGCACCTTTTAGAAAAGGATTTTTAATTGTCTCCATGTCTCTTGTGGTAACAATGTGTTCTTAGAAAAGAAATTACCCTATTAGCGCGCATGTACCCGTTCCAGCGCTCAGTAAATACCCTGTTACCTATTCGTTACCTATTCACTTATAATACGTTTGTTGTACGTTGTACCCTTTAGAAAAGGATTTTCAATTGTGTCCATGTCTCTGGTGATAACATAGTGTTTTTAGAGATGAAATGACCCTATTAGCGCGCATGTAACCGTTCAAGCGCTCGGTTAATACCCTGTTACATATTCGTTACCTATTCGTTACCAATTCACTTATAGTACGTTTGTTGTACGTTGCACCTTTTAGAAAGGATTTTTGATTAAGTTCATATGTCTGGTGGTAATAATGTGTTCTTTAAGATGAAATATCCCTATTAGCGCGTATGAACTTGTTCCAGCGCTCGGATAACATCCTGTTACTTATTTGTTCCCTATATGCTTTTAATGCGCAGGTTACACGCTGCACTTGAAATAAATCGTTTTTCGTGTGCCCATGTCTCTGGTGGTAACAATGTGTTCTTAGAGATGAAATGACCCTATTAGCGCGTATGTACCCGTTCAAGCGCTCGGTTAATACCCTGTTACCTATTCGTTACATATTCACTTATAATACGTTTGTTGTACGTTGCACCTTTTAGAAAAGATTTTTTAATTCAGTTCATATCTCTGGTGGTAATAATGTGTTCTTTTAGATGAAATACCCCTATTAGCACGTATGTACTTGTTCCAGCGCTCGGATAATACCCTGTTACTTATTCGTTCCTTATTCGTTTTTGATGCGCAGGGATAAACGCTGCACCTTAAAAAAATCTTTATTTAATTTTGTTCATGTCTCTGGTGGTAACAATGTGTTCTTAGAGATGAAATGACCCTATTAGCATGCATGTACCCGTTCCAGCGCTCGGTTAATACCTTGTTACCTATTCACTTATAATACGTTTGTTGTACGTTGCACCTTTTAGAAAAGGATTTTTAATTGTCTCCATGTCTCTTGTGGTAACAATGTGTTCTTATAGATGTAATACCCCTATTAGAGCGCATGTACCCATTCCAGCGCTCGGTTAATACCCTGTTACATATTCGTTACGTATTCGTTCCCTATTCACTTATATTCATATCTCTGGTGGTAATAATGTGTTCTTATAAATGAAATACCCCTATTAGCTCGTATGTACCCGTTCCAGCGCACAGTTAATACCCTTCTAAAAGGTGCAACGTACAACAAACATATTAAAAGTGAATAGGTAACGAATAGGTAACGAATAGATAACAGGTTGTTTACCGAGCGCTGGAACGGGTACATGCGCGCTTATATGGTCATTTCATCTCTAAGAACACATTGTTACAACATGAGACACGGACACAATTAAAAATCCTTTTCTAAAAGGTGCAACGTACAAAAAACGTATTATAAGTGAAAAGGTAACGAATAGGTAACGAATAGGTAACGAATAGGTAACAGGGTATTAACCGAGCGCTGGAACGGGTACATGCGCGCTAATAGGGTCATTTCATCTCTAAGAAAACATTGTTACCACCAGAGACATGGGCACAATTGTAAATCCTTTTTTAAAAGGTGCAACGTACAACAAACGTTTTATAAGTGAATAGGTAACAAATAGGTAACGAATAGGTAACAGGCTATTAACCGAGCGCTGGAACGGGTACATGCGCGCTCATATGGTCATTTCATCTCTAAGAACACATTGTTACAACATGAGACACGGACACAATTAAAAATCCTTTTCTAAAAGGTGCAACGTACAAAAAACGTATTATAAGTGAAAAGGTAACGAATAGGTAACGAATAGGTAACGAATAGGTAACAGGGTATTAACGGAGCGCTGGAACGGGTACATGCGCGCTAATAGGGTCATTTCATCTCTAAAAAAACACATTGTTACCACCAGAGACACGGACACAATTGAAAATCTTTTTCTAAAAGGTGCAACGTACAACAAACGTATTATAAATTTTGACAATTCCAAAGTCAAAGAGAGCATCTACAGATGTCTAGTAACATTTTTGCTAAGTTTCATTAAGTTTGAACATTTTGAAATTTTTTATGTTTTTGCTGTTTCCATGGTTACGGCGGCCATTTTGAAAATTCTAACTTCAAAATCCAACTCTGCCTATGCCAGTTACCATTCCTGTAAAGTTTCATCCAGTTTACTCAAAATTCTTATTTTTGAAATTTTTGACCTTTTTGCATTGTTTCCATGGTAACAAGACCTATGTTGGAAATTCCAACTCCAAATGCCACATCTACCAATGTTGCTCATCATTACTGTGAAGATTCATGAAGTTTTGAGCATTTGGAGAATTTTGAAAATTTTGGTGTAGTTTCCATAGCAACATAGTATTTCCAATGATCGCCAAAATCATCCAACACCTGTACATAGTTGGCACCTACATTGTTTTAAAATATGATGATTCTGAGTTGAAGCATATCCAAACAGATCACCAAAAACCAAAAACTGATTTTTTTCACAATTGTGCCGTTTCTATGGTAACGGCAGCCATATTAAACCATTCCATGCCATAATTAAAAAGGGAGAAGGATATTAAAAATCAAATAAGTAACGAATAGGGAATAGGGAATAGGTAACGAATAGGCAACGAATAGGGAATAGGGAATAGGTAACGAATAGGGAATAGGGAATAGGGAACGAATAGGCAACGAATAAGGAATAGGGAATAGGTAACGAATAGGTAACGAATAGGGAATAGGGAATAGGTAACGAATAGGGAATAGGGAATAGGTAACCAACTTGACACCCATTTATGAAGATTGGTCACAAGGAAATCCATTTCAAAAATACAATCATGTGATGACTATACAGAAGCCTTTTAACAAGAACTGTTCGAGATCGGTCCATCGATACTGGTTATCTTGCGATAAGACCATTTCGGAGACCTTTGCCTACGAACAGACACACAGTTGCCCGTATCCAATATAGTGCAGAGCTCGCCAAAGTTGGAAAGTACTATCGTGGAGGAATATCCATTGTTCCAATGGATTTCGGTTTATCTTCCTTGGCCCGATCGTAGCTCGAATTTGAACCATATCGAGCATATATGGGACACTATTAGGCGTAATGTGGACGAAGGGGCATTCCAGTTCAAACACGTCATGAAATAAACAATACCCTTCGTCAAGAATGGTTGCTGCTACCTTAGCAACAAATTAGTTGATTTATGGCAGGAACCAGAAGACGTTTAGATGCGGTTTTCCCTTTGAATGGAGGCTGCGCACGAAGTACTAATTCTTCGATGATGCCTGACATTGTAAAGTTCGACTACAGTAATATTTGTAAAATGCATCTTTTGTACAAAAAACACTTCAATAAATAAGGCCGTTAGTTTTCCCATTTGAATTGTTTTACATTGTCTTATCGGGGCATTTTATAGATGATGCAGTATGGGCTTTGCTCATTGTTGAAGGCCGTACGGTGACCTATAGTTATTAATGTTTGTGTCATTTTGTTCTTTTGTGGATAGTTGTCTCATTGGCAATCATACCTTATCGTCTTTTTTATCATTTTGTTATAAAATATTTGGCTAGATAAAACATTTTTTTCATACATGTTTTGTTCGTCTAAATGCCAATGTTATCATTAACTACGTTTCAATGTTGTTTTACAAATATTTTATCATTTTCCATCCAAAGGAAGAGCCTGATGTTTCAGGTTTTAAAACATGAAGGTGTTGCAATACTTTTTCCATGTGTATAATTATCAAAAGTACCAGGATTATAATTTAGTACGCCAGACGCGCGTTTTGTCTACATAAGACTCATCAGTGACGTTCAAATCGAAATATTTATAAAACCAAACAAGTACAAAGTTGAAGAGCGTTGAGGATCCAAAATTCCAAAAAGTTGTGCCAAATACGGCTAAGGTAATGTATGCCTGGAATAAGAAAATCCTTAGATTTTCGAAAATTCCAAACGCTCATTTGAAGACGATTGTCATATTTGTAACACGTTCTAGATGTACGGCAAGTACACGCACAAGTGAATAGGAAAATATACGTTTTCGTCATTATTCCATTTTTCTTAACGAAGAGTGGTCTAGCGAAATCAACAACAGTTGTCGTAAACGGAATAATGTCGGTGACTCTATCCTTTAGAAACGGAGGTGAAATTTTGCTTTGAAAACGATTTTCTGTCCCTTTTCGACACGTTCACATTTATGTACGACGAGATTCACTCACTGTCTAAAAGACGGTATCAAATATGATTGGCGAATTTGTGTAATTGTCAGTCTAGCTCCTGGATGTAACATCGGCAGGTGCGCGTTCAATATGAGTTTAGTCCGTAAATTCCTTCTTCTTCGGTAACAACACATGAAATTTCACAGAGTCGTCAAGCGGTGAATTGTGTATTCGCCCGGCGCATCGAATGAAACATTCAGTGTCTATAAATAAGCGCAATTGTCTTAATAAAGGTAGATTCATATCCTGTGAGTGGATCGACAGTTGTTCCTTTTCACTTCTGATTTTTTTTCCCCTCTGAATGTCTATAATCCGCGTTCGAGTTGCACACTCGATTTCAACTTTCGTTATTTATTTTTCGCGTCTATAAATTTTTCTCAGATTATACGGACGCTTATTTTTACACTGATTCACAAATTCCAACACGTAGCATGTAACTCGTAGTAACTTCTTCAGTGACGAGAATCCTGATAAATAGTTTATTTTCGAAATTCCGTTCAATACAAACGGTTTTATATTTTCTCTGTCATCTGTTGTCGTTAACACAAGAGTGTCTTGTTTCACCTCCGTTGTTCATTTAGGCCATTTTTTTTCATCCGATTACCTTGTATCCATGTGTAAATAGTAAAGGCGAGTAATAGCTTTAAACGCAAGAACGTTTACTGTTTCGTATGCTTAACTTGGAGTCAGTTCGGCAATTGACGAAGTAACGGACCTACTGTTACTTGGAATGGTGCTTTAACGTTAACCAAAACAAAACAAAAAAGAAGAATGAAATGGAGTGAACCGAAATTTAACAAATTCACAATATTAGCTTTTGCAATCACTATAATTTTGACGTCGTCATTAAATTAGTTTTTTTAATCCTCTGTTACTAATTGATCAAATTCTACCAACTTCACCAGCATATAGAATTAAGGAGATGTTATATATGATTGCCAATCAGACAACTTTTCACCATCGACCGTTTTTGGCAACTATAAAATGCCCCGACGTGAAAAGTTTCAAATAATTCCATGGTGAAAGATAACGGCCTATTTTAAAACAAAACAATTTACGACAATTCATGAAAATCAAATATGAGTGACATGAACGAACGACAACTATTGAAATCTGAAGCTCCTGACATGTTCCTAACGGTACCTAGTCATAAAAAGTGTAATGGGGAATTCGATTTATCAACAGACATGACCACTGTTACTATTGATTACCTAAGCCGCATTTGGCACAACTTTTTGTAATTTTGGATCCTCAATGCTCTTCAACCTTGTACTTGTTTGGATTTATAAATATTTCGATATGAGCGTCACTGATGAGTCTTATGTAGACGAAACGCGCGTTTGGCGTACTAAATTATAATCCTGGTACCTTTGATAACTAAAAATAGAACATAGTGTTAAAATGCATCTTTTGTCTTAAATTCAAAAACAGTTTAATCAGATCTAACAGGTGAAGGTCTATCTCCTAAGAAGTTTTCAGAACAATTAGACTATTTATTAAGGAGTCATTGCCTCTGACATGTCAATTTTTTGGTAAATTTTAAATTGTTTTGAAAACTTTAACAGATTCAGAGAAGTTTTAGCACATCAAATGACAAAATATAAGATCTATAAATAATTCAAGATGATCGAAATATCAAAAATTCTTTATCGGACGTTTTGCCCTTGAAAGAATAATTTTACTAGATAAAGAGGGATTACGCTCATATCAAAATATTTATAAAGCCAAACAAGTACTAAGTTGAAGAGCATTGAGGATCACAATTTCCAAAAAGTTGTGCCAAATGCAGCTAAGGTAATATATGCCTTGGATAAGAAAATCATATTAGTTTTTCGAAAAATTAAAAGTTTTATAAGCAGGAAATTTTCATAAAAAAACAAATGACAATGTGCACTATTGATATTCCGAAGTGTTGACTACTGGGCTGGTGATACCCTCTAGGACAAAACGTCCACCAGGAGTGGCATCGACCCAGTGGTGTAAATAGTTACCAAAGGACTATAATTTAGTACGCCAGACGCATACAATAAACACATTCCATTATATTTACGTTTTTACTACTGATATTACAAAAATGGTTTTGATTAATAGTTATCCCACAAGGACGCGGTGTGTTAGTGTAAATTCAACCCGATGGCCGGAGGCCACAGGGTGATCTTACACTTACACACCAGGTCGATAACTATTTTACATTCCAGCTGTTTGAGATAAGACGAAAAAAACATTTACATGAATGTGACCTACCGAATTAGACTATTTACCGGATTTGTAATCACATAAGCAACACGACCGGTGCGGTGCCACATGTGGAGCAGGATCTGCTCACCCTTCCGGAGCACCTGAGATCACCCCAAGTTTTTGGTGGGGTTTGTGTTGTTTATTCTTTAGTTCATGTGTACTATAGTTTTTCTGTTTGTCTTTTTCATTTTTATCCATGGCGTTGTCAGTATGTTTTAGATTTATGAGTTTGACAATGTCAAATCGATCCACTTACCAATTGTCCCACACTAAATCGCAACTTTAAAAAAAAATCGCCCCACTCTTTAACGGTTTACCGAGTCGCCCCAATTTAGAAAAAGTGTAAAATCAAATTGAACAATCAGACTGACAACTGACTTATTAACGAAAGAGGTTTAAACCCTACTGAATAAAGGTCTGACAACTCGCCCCACTTATAGAAATATTTTGCTTCCTTTGAGTATGTGAAATTACTCATTTTCGTTTCCAGTCGTCCTGGTGTACTGGTATGTGTCGTGGCTTGATATGCTAAAGGTCTTGAGTTCGAATCGCTGCACATACACTGGATTTTTTTCTACGTAAATATTGATAGATAAGGCTTTTCCGAATAATTAATTATAAGTTTTATAGTGGATTTGACATTCCCGCAAAAATGTTACAGAACAAAGGAAAGCATGCATTTAACAATGAAATTCAAACTGGACAGTGTCCAGGCAGAGCACCCCTCCTAAAACAAAGGAGCTGGGATGTAAGTACACTTAAGTTTAAACATGTTGTAAATTGATTAGCTCTAAATCAATTTATGTTTTTATAACTCTTAATCTGTTACAAATTATTCAATCTATGCCAACATTTATTCATACAACTTTTAACCTAAATTTCAAAATGTTGACATATGTTAAATGAACCTTGTCCGATCACATATATTTAAAAACAAAATTCAAATAAGGAAATATTAACAAAGGACAACAGCAAACTAAGAACAGACCCCTGTTGCTTTAACTGACAGCAAAGTCAATCAGCTAAAACATCCAGCACATTTAATTGCAATATTACAGTTTCTACAACTCCAATATGTTGTTTTTGGGAGCATGTTTTAGTCCGACGGATCTATGGTGAAACCAAACAGCCATCACAAACGAGTGATGCAGCAATAAGCACGTCTGTAATTCAAACTGTACAATTCCATTCTGTTCTATATATATATTTTCTTTATAAAATTAGACCGTTGGTTTTCCCGTGTGAATGGTTTTACACTAGTAATTTTGGGGCCCTTTATAGCTTGTTGTTCGGTGTGAGCCAAGGCTCCGTGTTTAAGGCCGTACTTTAACCTATAATGGTTTACTTTTTAAATTGTTATTTGGATGGAGAGTTGTCTCATTGGCACTCACATCACATCTTCCTATATCTATTCGAAATTTATTCTATTATTTCCATTATAAGTACCAGTAACAAGATTGTATAGAGTAACAAGAAGTTTCTTATCTTTTCCAGTTACAAGCCTTTTTCCCCCAATAAATAATAGTACTTTATTTGATAAAAAAAATTATTCAGTGGGAATCGGCCATGTTCCCAAAATTATATCATATAATCAGGCGTGGAATTTTTTTAAGATTGAGCAGTAATTTACAAAATTGTAGATGAACCCGTTCTATAACAGAGGTGTTATATTCCCTAGACTTCACACCCTTATAATAATATAGGCTTAACTACTTTGTCAAATAATTCTAGTTGACATTTAATATTCAAATTATGTAATATCCCCTCTTTTTTTTTTTAGAATATCGTACAAAGCCCTTGTTGCTTTGTCAGTTTGAAACTTCCTGTTCTAGAAAATAATACACCAAGATATGTGAATTCTTCAACACTATCTAACTCAATATCAGCATATTTAAAACTTAAAACTCACATTTTGTAGTGGTCTACCTTTAGAAAAAAATAGTGACTATTTTTCGCAAAGTTTAAGGACATTGACTTTTAATTCGTCCATTTATCACAATATTCCTTTAACATGTTTAAAGCGTCTAATTGTTTTTGTAGATCTGCTTGTGTTTCTGACATAAGTACAGTGTCGTCTGCGTACAATACAACAAACAGTTTTAAATAAATATTTAGCTCGTTCTCTATATGATCTGAAAGAGATTTCAAACCATTTATATTTTTGTTCTGAAAAAAAAAGCTTTTTAAATCATTTAAATAAATAGATAACAAAAGTATCGGAGATGAATGTTCTCCTTGTCTTACACCTAGGCTTACATGGAAAGAAGTCTGAATATTCTTCATCACTAAAAATTTAAGATTTCACATTTTCAGTATATACATATTTTAAGAATATAGTGACATGTTGAAACTGGTGGAATCGTTGTTTTCATTGTAGTTTGTGATAGTAATTTCATTCTTATAGGCGAAAAAAATTAAGCAACACGCCTATTGAAGATCATTGAAGGTTTAAGTTTTAATAATTAACCTAGCGTACAAAGAAGTTCGGGAAGATATAAAAATGTACCCAGAGATCAAAGGTTATGTAAACTTTGTATAAAATTGATGATGAATACCATTTTTTACTATACTGCAAACTAAACTCAACTTTTAAGAGATTGCTTATTTTTAAAGATTAATAATTTAAATCCTGATTTTACAAATTATCAACCACTTTTAAAGCTAAAACAACTTTTAAATCCTAAATCTGAGCTTTTGACAGAAATTGGTGACTTTATAAAGCAATCATAAGAATTGCGAAAATGAGGTCCATGTCCATCAAAGGCTACATTAATTACCATTTATAACTATGTTTTTTTTATGTTTATATTTGTAATTCTTCACTGTCTGTATCAAATGTTGTATTTGTGTTTGCTTGACCCATATGGGTGTATTTTTGCAAATAAAATTATTATTATTATTAAGGGAGCTACCATTTGATTTTTATGGGGGGAGCTAGGGTGAAAATTAATTTTTTTTGTCCTGCATTATTTTTAGCTGTAATCTCTGTCCTGCCTTTTCATTTTTCACTCTGTTTGGTCCTGCCTTTTTTTTTTAGTTTATCCTGTAGCGATTTTAGTTTGACTGTATAAATTTGTCATTATGTAACATATCTTTTTATTATTTTTATTAATACGTTTGGGTTAAATTACATTTCTACAGGGCAACGCCCAGTTTTTTTTATTTATTTGAACGGTTTCTATATCATTTAAATTCACCGCCCGGTATCTAATGAACCGCCCGGTACCCCATCTTTGGAACCGTCGGGGTACCGTCCGGTAACCTCATCTTTAAAACTGTCAGGGTACCGCCCGGTAGCCAAACTTTAGAACCTTTGAGGTACCCCCGGGTATCTTTAGAACCGCCCGGTACCCCATCTTTGGGACCGTCGGGGTACCGCCTGAAAATATGTATATAAGGGGATGCGAGAGAGATCAGAGAAGAATAGAGAGATTTGAGATTATAAGCTAGAAGTGTTGAGAGTAATATTGTGTTAGTGAATTAGGATTATTGTTCAACTGTTGTATTATGTCAAACTGATATACATTTAACAGATTACATAGTGATTTGATTTGAAACTTTGTGTTGTGGTTTGTTTTCTTTGTGCCATTTGAGTATGGATTTTACGTAATTTACGCTACCAAAATAACACATCGACAAACACGAATCCATACAAAAACGACAACGCTACAATCCTGACTTTTTTTTACCTAAATTGTCGTCCTGACATTTTTTTTTTGCAAGTGTCTCATCCTTCCTTTTTTTTTACTCAAAACTCCTGTCCTGCCTATTTCATCCTAGCCCCCCCCCCCCCCTAAAAATCAAATGGAAGCTCCCTAATGTAACAATAACGCAAGTAACCTTAGTCTTAATTATTATTGTTACGTTCGTAATTAATCGGATCATTACCCAACCCTGTATTCCGGCAATTAGTCTTCAATGTAACGATAATATTTTTATTATTGTTATATTTTCATGTAACCGTAGCCAGTGCCTGCATACTATGGGGACAATTATTTTACTTTTTGAATCACGTCAGTGTCCTATTCAACGCGGACTTCTACGAAGACACCTGCAGCAGACGAAATATGTTTACCCACAAAGCCCTGTTGTACGTCCGGACAAATATGGCTACCGCCGTGTTGGCAAATCCATAAACACCATTATTTTATTAGATTTTGTCACTTTTAGATGATCATTACTCATTTTCACCTTTGATTATTTATACCTATGATAATGTCCTAACAGAATATTAAGATGTCATGGATTGGGGGCAGTCTTTCGTCAATAACTGGTCAGCTAAGCAACTTGACCAAAGACATCTTAACAGAAGGCACAGAGGAAACAAGTGGTAAACATTATTCATGGTACTCTAAAGGTTCAAATAAGAAAATACGAAAGTATCGTATTTTCCCAATGATAAACGGTTATACACAGTACTGTTTATTTTGAGTAAAACAGAATAGTGTGTCGTCCAATCATGCATGACAACCCTACCTAACCTTTAGTCCGAGATTACTCTGACGTCCAACGGCTGTTTTGTCAGACAAGCTAGGGCTGTGGGACGTCAGAGCTCGTCCCATATCAAAAAGTGGATATTTGCCCACCCAAATTTTGCTTTGTCGCTTCTGGAGCTGACTGGGGGCCTTGGAATTTTATAAATCGGGCATCAATCACTTTGTTTTTCATTTATCTCTTCATTTATGTAAGTTTCACCTACCTGCCAACCTTTATTTTTCTATATTTTAACAGTTTTCATAGGGACCCCTCCATTTCAGCATTTTGACTGTCACTTTCAAATATGGACGTCAAATTACGAGAGAGTTTGTGGCCTCAAGACTCAAATATGCAAATATTTATATTTTTTTACCTCCTTGATAGGAGATTGATGTTTAACATCTAGAAGCAACCACATTTTTTCACCTCCTTTAGAGGAGATCGGTAATCAGCATTTAGTTCCGACCACAATAACAATCGGAAGCTCTCGGATCTTTAGGTAATTGCATCGTAAATGAACCAGGTGTTATAATATGGTCATTTGCACTGTTTTCTCATGGTCACGTGATAATCTTTGAAAATGACAGTCAAATGCTGAAATGGAGGGGTCCCTATGAAAACTGTTAAACTATAGAAAAATAAAGGTTGGCAGGTAGGTGAAACTTACATAAATAAAGAGATAAATGAAAAATGAAGAGATTGATGCCCGATTTCTAAAATTCCAAGGCCCCCAGTTGGCTCCAGAAGCGACAAAGCAGCGCATCTATTTTGGGTGGGCAAATATCCACTTTTTGATATGGGACGAGCTCTGACGTCCCACGGCCCCAGCTTGTCTGGTAAAACAGTTGTCGGACGTCAGAGTAATCTCGGACTACCTAACCTTATAACCTCTATATCTTTAGCCCCTTCAAAGGAAAACATCACAAATTCTGTGCTTTGGGTGGCGGTGCTCATTATTTACAATGGTGCTGTGACTGGATCCCATCATCGCAATTTATCCATGAATTTTGGATCATCCTTCATTGTCCTTCCACTATTCATTTTTGCCATTACATGTATGTACATTATTTACATATGAATATCATTTAATATACCGGTAGTTCATGTTGTATTAGCAATCCACAACAACACCTCCTGACATTTTAAAAGTTATATGTTATAATTAAAAGTTTATGGCGATTTTTATCAAAGATAAAACAAGTCTTTCCACACAGGATTTTGCATTAATATATAAAAGTGATGCCTCAATAATCGTTTAAAATCTCAAATGACCTCACTATCACATACAGAATATATATACAGTGGCTTTGCCTGCTTAAAAAACGTATTTAAAGTTAATGTTCTAAAAATATTTGCTCTTTAATTTAAAATCTAAAAGTTCAGTGTTCACACGGGATTTATACTATATTGTGATTGAAGTATACATTTGTGTATGTATGGTAAAATCTGAAAGTATGTTCACTAGGAATCTGTAGGCAAGCAGGTCCTTTAAGTTCTCCCTACCCCTTCCCCTCTTCATGCAAGTTTATCTTCTGTGCTGTGTCTTTTTGTCCAACTGTACATTCTCTTTATGTGCAGCTTGAAGAAAAAGTTTCTGTAATGGTTTTCCAAACAGGCTGCCTTATATTTATTTAGATTGATGAGTTTTGCACTGTCAAGGAGCATTTGCCTTTTTGTTGCAATGTTCAAGTCATGGAATCTTGTGGTGTTATTCATTTCATTTTGCCACATTTGTATTATACAAATGTATATACAAATGTATGTCCACAAATCAGGCAGGTGGGGTCTGTTTCTTACATGTAGAATTGAAACCGTTTTGTTTGAAGTACATATATGAAGATTATTTTCTGTGAAAACAAATTAATGCAAGATACAGTGACAGAAAGTAATTAATTTTCTGTAACTGTATCTTGCATTAATTTGTAGGAACCTTTACTTAAATAATTGAGCTGATCTGTAACAATAACATCTTCATGCCTTATATATCATGAACTGTAGTACGACACTAGATTAAAACTGACGAGGAAAGGTAACACACGACCACCGAAAAAAAATATTATTAGTGAAGCCCAGGTGGTCATGTGGTCTAGCGGGAAGGCTTCAGTGCAGGCGATTTGGTGTCAAGATATCTCAGTGAGGGAAGAACAAAAAATTTGCGAAAGTAAATTTACCGATCTAACATTGTTGGGTTGATGTTTAGACGAGTTGTATATACATGATATATATATACATGTAAATGAGAGTCAACATCTTCCTAGGTTTATAGCTTTAATAATAAGGATGACTGATACCTGAAATGAATACACAGTATATTAGTAAATGATTAGTTAACATGTACATGTATATATACATTTGTAGACAAGTCTAAATTGAAAACATACTTTGTTCTTAAAGTAAAATCACAAAAATACTGAACTTCTAGGAAAATTCAATCGTAAAGTCCCTAATCAAAAGGCAAAATTAAATGACAAAAAACATCAAACAAATGGACACCAACTGCCATATTCCAGACTTGATACAGACATTTACAAATGTAGAAAATGGTGGATTGAACTTGGTTTTCAAACCTATCATTGTGTTGGATAAAAACAGCAATTTTTATATATGTGCATGTAAACAAATTGTTTTGTAGAGGGTCTAAATACCGGTCAAACAACATTTTGAAAAAAAAACATAAAACATTGTAAAAGCAAAAAAGTATATTTTAACAAAACGCGTTTGACTATATTTGTCATTGCTTTAGGTGTTATCCCCATTTGTTTGATTAAATATTTCTCTTAGTTGGAGGCAGTATGGTTGTCTATAATAGCTTTCATCCCCTTTATTTGAACTTTGGTCGATATATTATGTAATTGTATCATTGACAGTACATGTACTAGTCTTATAACCACATCCCCTTCTTTTTATATGGAAACTTTAAATTATATCCTGGTAGTTAAATCGCAATAAGTAATTTGTTAAAGTTGTTGTTCTAGAGTTGTAGGACTTGACTTACGCAAATTTTGAATGTATCTGATAAAGATCATTTGTTACATACATATAACACATTAACTTCAGAGTTTGCCTAGATCAATTTACTCAGGTTTCAAATTTGTCCTTTACTTATTCAGATGCTTCCTGTAAAACTAGATATCCTCATGGTCAGGTTGGGAAATGTTCAGGCTGAATTTCACACAACTAGATACTTTGGCCCTGTCTTGCGATATTGTACCACATGCATGACATTTACAAATCCATTAAAGATGAGTGTATTAAGTTACAATTTTTCTCATTTGCATCTGTGTCAGTTTGTTCATTTTGGTCCTTCAGAAGAGCAACATAACTAATTAAAACAGCATCAGTAATGCAATTTATGACATGTATGAAGTGTATAACCAACTTTTAAGTTTCTATATTTAGTCTTTGCATTCTCAGATGTGAGAATAGTGGGCTGGCTATCTGGCTGCTCACCTCCAGAAGCAGCTGGTAAAGATATTTCTCTTTTTGATAGGAAAATGTATAAATTTATATATATAAAAGAAGATGTTTGTATGATTGCAAATGAGGCAAATCTCCACCAAAGACCAAAATGACACAAAATTAACAACTACTGTACAGGTCACTGTACAGCCCTCAACAATGAGCAAAGCCCATACCACATAGATTAGATTAGGAACTGTCAATACATGAACAAGACACATGTGAGGAGAATTCAAATGTCATACATGTTTATTAAAAGGATAATTATAAATGTCCTTCCCGAAATTTGTCTGTAACTTCATTCAGAACCTAAGTGACAATTCAAATGATAAAAAAAGAACAACTGTCAGTTAAAATAATCCACTAAAGAAAGCTCCTTTTTGACTTTATCATGCTTATAGGTCACTGCTAGGCATTTTTGTCAGAATTGTCCATTTCTTTTTAAACTGTGTGGACTTCATGTTTGCACACTTATTTTTGTGAATTTAATTGTTTGTATTAACATGATTAAGGACATAAAAGTTGGATTCAAATCTGAATGTCAATTTATTTAAATTCTTTAATTAACCACTGTTTGTAGAAGCGCCTGTGACCAAGAAATATGGAAGGACATTTGTTAAAGAATTTTATTTCTTAATGTTTAATCATTTACATTATTTTAACGATTATTCTCACATCGTTTAGTAGATTTCATACAAAAGTTATCCATAGCATTTACTGCTAAGCATGGAGATATGTTGTGGTTGAAGTATTTGTATTTTATTCAAAGTCAACATTATAATAAATTTAGATCTTCCTTCAATGTATAAACTTGAAGTAGAGTTTCTATTGATTTATGGAACAGTGTTTTAATTTAAAGTTTTATCAGTAAAGTTTGAAGGCACACCTATATCTAAAACATACAGATTGGAAGCGCTTATCTCGTTTTTCCCGGCCAACTTGCAGATGGTTGGACGATCGTTAGAAACTGAAGTATGTGTCACTTAGGTTAATTTACAACAGTAAGCCGGGGCTTTTTGTTTGCTTTTGAGGTAGACGTGGCGAGCTATGCAGGATATAATGGCGTCCCTTGCTCATCTGTAGGACGTTTCAGGTAGAGTTTTTTTTTATTTTGGAAACTTATATTTGCGCCTTTCTTTGGTTTTTAGGAAGATATGTTTTACATGTGATGTTGGTTATTTACATTTTGTATGAAATTTTAAAAAAAAAGAAAGGGTAGTAAGCATAGTTTAATCAATACATCGGGTTGTCATGTTTTTTTATCTGAAGTTAGTCATAATTGTTATCAGACATACCTTATATGGACATTTTGTTTTATAGATCAAGGAACAGAACTAATCATCGCTAAAGAAAAAATACAAGATTGTCAAAATATTATAACAACTTTAAATTCTGAGGTAAGCATTGGAATGTTGAAAGACCAGTTGTCGCAACTGCTTTTTTATGTGTGTTTTTTTTTTTTTAGCAAAAATCACTTCTTCATGTTCTTAGTCCAAACATGCAATTATAAGATTGAAAAGAAAAACTATGCAATGATTTGGACTATAAAAAAAATTGCCTGACTGCATGATTTACATTATCAATTTGGTTTCGTGGAGTTGTAAATAAGTTTAGCTTATTTAAGGATACTGTAAATTCAGAAATTATTGCGATGTTTTTATTATTGTGAAAAATTTGTTTTTATTATTGTGAAAAATTTGACAAAGTCATAATCGCATAATTTGAATTTGCATTTTGAAATTTTTCACATGAATTTAAAAATATAATTTTTTCTCAATATCTCTAAAAATTACTTAAATATAAATTGAAATAAGCCCTTATATTATGTCAGACTGTATGTATAGCTTGATCTATTTCCATTCAAATTGTTTTATTATTTGCATGGAAGACATATAAAAATGGTTGGCCTTTAAAAGAAGTTTAAATGGTTCTATATTTTCTGTGCTCCATACTAATTTTCAAAAGAAGTTTAAATGGTTCTATATTTTCTGTGCTCCATACTAATTTTACCTGTAGGTTAATTTAATCCCCTGCACATGGAACATCTTTCACCATTAAATAGAAAGTTAAATAAAGGATAGTTTGTATTTAGTATTATAATTATCTGTTAAACCTTCCACAATTGTTTGCTGAGCTCTTTGTTCATTAGTGTTTACATTTGTTAATATTTACACAGTATGACAAACTAATTTCAGAACGAACGACTGAAACAACTCAACCATGATTTGGAAGAGAAAGCCGAATCCTCTGAACTGCAAATCAACACTATATCTCAACAATATAGACAACTTCTGGAAGAAAGGCAGGTATGTTGTGTACAGATCAGTAAATCAACACTTTATTCTTTGATTACATAACAGTATAACCTTGAATTTTTTTTAAATGAAATAATATTTCATCTTATAGACTTTCAAAATTGGAAGAGCTTATACAAATTAAGTCTTATTTTTGTCATACAGGTTGAAGGTCTAGCTATTGAATGATCCAATTATAACTATAGCTAGCTCTGTTACCACCCATAAATTTGAGCACACATCCTCTTGTTACCCTTTTTCACAAACACTTTCAGAAAAAGTCAAACTTAAGAACAATATGAGTATCAAAGATGCATTTGGGGATTATTTCTTGTAGCATCCTTTAATAACCATGCTTCTTCTATCTGAATAAAGAGTATTTTAAATCATTAATAATTTATATGTCATATATGTACTTAAATTTATTAATTTTGGGCCTCTGATTTTCACATTGGGTTCCTAATCTTTCAAGCATCAATTTTCTACCTTGCTTCTTATTGAAAAAAAACCCACCTGATTTCTTCTCTTTATCAATCTGTCAACATTCATGGATCTGGGAACTACTTTTGCTAGGCTTAACTGAAAATTCAAGTAACAGCCATTAAGGCCTTAAATTATAGCCAACTATATATTTTGGCTTTTTCTCATTGTTGAAGTCTGCACTTTGTTAAACTATAGTGGATAGTCTCATTGGCAATCATTCTTCATCTCCTTGTTGTTTATATGGTCACATATAGATATAGGAAGATGTGGTTTGAGTGTCAATGAGACAACTCTCCATCCAAATATCAATTAAAAAAATTAAACCTTAAACCATTATAGGTCAATGTACGGCCTTTAACACAGAGCCTTGGCTCACATGGAACAACAAGCTATAAAGGGCCCCAAAATTACTAGTGTAAAACCAACGGTCTAATCTATATAAAACAAAAAACGAAAAAAGAGAAACACAATAGTTTTAATAAGCAATTTCTAATATAGCAAAAAAGAAAGGCAAAAGTAATAACCACACAATTGACCTTTGATCTTTTGTGAAAAGTTCTCAAGTCTCATTTTATATTGGTAGTGAAAGGGAATTACCAATTTCTTTAATCTTTTAAGTATTGACAATATAAAACTCAAAATTTTCAAGCTTTTAAGTACATGTAACAGCAATATAAATACCAAATTATTAAAGCTTTTACCTATCAGCAATATAACATACCAAATTTTCAAGCTCTTGAGTATAGAAAATATAATGGACTAAATTTTCCTAGCTTTTGTCAGTATCAGCAATATAAAACACAAAATTTTCAAACTTTTAAGTATCAAAAATACAAAATATCAAAAGACAATATAAAAAGTAACAGATCCAGAAATTTTCATAAGTGTGGGCCCACTGACTGCCCAAGAGGGGCCTGCTCCAGTCACGCTTCAGTGATTCCCTAAATAAGCAACCAAATTTTTTCCCAAAAAGGGGGGGGGGGGCTGCTCCCCCCTAAATCTGCCTCTGTAAAAAGTAAAAGAATCAAATTATTTGGAACTTTTTTCAGGCAGAGATAAAGAAGTTGAAGGATGATCATCATGAGTTACTGTTACACCAGAGTACCACAGACTATGGTCAACAGAAAACAGAGTATGGAGAATATAACATGTCAGATGGTTAGTACTTTCTCATTTTATAAATGGAAGCAAATTCACCAAAAATTATCCTGTCTCAGAATGGCAGCATTAATAGTAATATTTTATATGTAAGATAAAATCTCTTTAGAGCTTGTGTTTTCTAGGTTGATAAAAACATACTTTTATTTTTTTTAATTTTATTTTGTATATGTCTTAAGGATGTTTGATACTCTGTTAAAAAATAACAAGCTTTTTAAAAGACTGTTAGTTAAAAAATAACAAGCTTTTTAAAAGACTGTTATGAAATGATAATATATAATAAAGAAACTAAAAACACAGAAAAAAATGGAGGGTCTGTGTGCTTGTTTTCGAGATGTAAGCCATTGAAAATTTGCCGGGAAATAATGATCTCTAGATTTTTCATACATTTATCATTGGCACTTTTTTTGTTTCAAAAACTATGAAAAAATAACAAGAATTTTATAAGATTTTGAAATACGGCTTTTTAAACGATGCAATAAAATTATGAAAAGAAATGTAGGGGTCAGTGGGCAAAATATTTTAATGGCAATACATGTATAAACCATTCCGAAAATCTGTCAAAAATTGAAAAAGTAGAGGAGCAAACATCCTTAGTGATAGCTGATGCAATAAAGCATGATTTAGGTACTCATTATTGAAAACAGGGAAGGAAATGTTATATACAAACTCATGAAAAATTTTGTCCTGATTTAATACCTAACCAGGTGATTCAGGTAGTAATCTATATGATCTATTTATGTGGAGATTATTCACAGTGAATGTTGGTGTTTCACTCTGAAATATCACTCTGTATGTCACTATATAGTATAGTTTATACACATGAGAAGGCTGTAAATCAGACTGATCACCTAAATCTACTGAATGCCCTGTAAATAATATAGAATTGACCAATTTATGCTAATTTTGTAGCATAGATGGACATCTTTCATAATATATACTGTTGACATACAAACTGATGGAAATTTGCAGTAAAAGTTACTTCTGAAACCACTTTTTCTATAACGTAAGGGTACCCAAATTGCACCTAGTACCCAAATTGCACCTATTCAGAAAAAATAGCAAGGGAAATCTTGCAACATTTCCTAGAGACTAAACAATTTGTATTTTTATGATTTGATACTATGCACGTCTTTCAACATAGGTAAACATATTTAGATATGCACAAAACGTTCACAGTATGTATCAACAGATGGACTGTTTACTGAAAAATCAAAATGTACGAAAACGTCACCATGCGACGTCATCAAAACGTCATCTTTTTAAAATTCGCAAATACAATATATTATAAGTATCCATTTCATAAAATATGAAGTGTTAGCATGGACAAATATCCAATTGTTCAAAATATTTGAAGAAATTAAACAGAAGCTCGGTTATTAGACTTTTGACGATGTGAATTTAAAAGCATGGATGCAATTTGGGTACTCCTCATTACAGAATCATGGATAGTTTGGAGGTTGATTCAAACCCAATTTTTTATGACTCAATATGGATTAAAAATCAAACTGGTGTACCTATACAACGAAGAAGGATAGAGCTATAAAATAAACACAGTATGGACAATTTTTTCTTGCTCATAAAATAACGTAGGTGAAAAAAATGTCAAATTAGGTGCAATGTGGGTACCGTCACGTTACATCATTTATTTTTAAAATTCTGTTAAAGTATAGAAATTTAAGCCTAATTATATATTTTTAAAAATAACCTGTTTGTTTGTCTGAGATTGATATAATGGGAATCAATTGAGAAACAGTTTGGCTATCTTTTTTTAAATTGATAAATGTATTTATTCAAATTTCCTGCTTCTGACGGTTGGACCCCCCCCCCCCCCCCTCCCCCTTAGTTTGATGAACTATGCAATTGAATGGGGATATATAGTTAGAACACCTCCCCTGTTTTATCTTTAGTTGGAATACCTCTTTAAAAATTGGCTGGATCCACCCTTGTTATTAGATATAAAAAGTTGTGGTAAGAGTGCCAATGAAACAACTCTCCATCGAAGTCACAATTTTTGAAAGAAAAATCATTATAAGTCAAACTGCAGTCTTCAACACGGAGCTTTGGTTCACACATCACAGTAAACTTTCAAGGGCCCAAAAAATGACTAGACATATGTCAACTGCAGAATCCATGCGAAGTTCAGCTTACTTCCATATTCTCCTTCAGATAATCATTTGTAGTGCTAAAAATAGTTGTTTTGGTTGTGAATACTATATATATTGTCCCTGCTTGTGACACAGGTGACGCTTAATGTTTATCAGTAAGATTGTACTCCTGTGATATTAAGGTCATTCAGAATTCACCGACAAACATTCTTCTGTTGGCCTTGGAGGCTATATATATTGTCATCTGAAGGTCACACGAGAGTGAGAAATTATTTATACAAAAATAACCATTTCCAAGGTCAATTACCAATATTGCAATGGTCAATTTTTCAGTGGAATATAAAAAAAATAAAACTTGTAAAAATACAAGTGGATGGAAATAGGGAATCAAGTAGGAGAACAGAGAAAATGAAAATACTGCAAATATTTGAAGGTTGTCATTTATGGTTTTTGAGAAAGTTTTTCTAGTCAATAGAATATTTGGATACAGAAAAGTTATGAAAGATTTGACCTTTTGGTGTAATAAAAACATCTTTTTTTCTGTTGTTTACGAAAGATTAAAAAAAAATCCTATTAAGGTACATGTGACATTTATAATATAGTCTGCAGAAAGTTATTTTTGTTACTACAGTATTTGATGTTGTTTTTTTTTTTAATTTGATATGTATTTAAAAAAAACACTTTTCATTACGGTCATGTTTTAGTGTTCTTTCTTCCTCAAATTATGAGGTCAAACTATTTAGTGGTCAAAGTAAAACTTATAACTACTGTAATATGAGCCTTTCAACACTGAGGTTGTGAGTCTGAATCCAACACATGGCAAGTTTGATCGACTCAAATCTCAATGGCCTTAGATTGTCAGTTTTCCTATATAGCACCACGGCTAAAAAAACACTTCAGTGTTCATGTGGCATTAAACATCAATCTTCCTAAAATTATGAGGTCACAAAATTTGCATTCCTGTAAATTACATTTCACCCCTCCTTTTGTTTGAATCAGTGCATTTGCTGTTCATGCTGTTGCTATGTCTGTTATATTGTCCACAAATGTCAAGTAAGTAGCTTAACTCTTCGGAATTCGATTGAGAAACTCTTCTTTGTCAATGTTATGATATTAATCATGTTAGTAATTCAAGGCGAAAATACTATATGTAAATTATATACTGTGGATTCATTTATTTTCGTGGGTACCAATTTTCGTGGATTGAGAAAAATTTACATGTTCGTGGATATTTAATTATGTGGTTTTGCCTAAATTTGCATACAAGCCTATAGAAAATTTGGTGTTCGTTGAACATTTAATTTTGTGGTTTACCTGTTCCCACGAAATCCACGAAAATTGGTATCCAAGGAATAATAATGAATCCACAGTAACCTGATAAATTTGAAAAGCTGATGAAAAAACGAGTAAAACAAATCTAGAAACAGATAAATAAAAAGATGATACGTCCAGTATATATATCTGAAAACCTTAAACATCACTGTTTTATTACCTAGCATTTTTATTTTGTTTTCCCTTTTCATACATTCTCCAAAACAAAATTTGCATCCATATTATGTCATGGGATATCTGTATCTGCTTCTGCATCTGAAGAAATTTGGTTCACAGACAAAAGCTTCATGATAGACTTTGATAAGTCCTAAAACTGTCTTGAAATGTGGGAAATAAGCTAACAACGCTATAAATGATTGAGCATTTACACCAATTCCTTAAAATATCAGAAACTTTCTGATACAGTCATGCCAGTTGTAAACTTAAGTTTCAGAGTCAAATGTTTTAAAGCACTCAGACAGACTTGATAAACAAACACAAGCCCTACAATCTGCTAGAAAAAAAAAGGTTGAAAGACGAGTGAGTGGTAAAATTGTCTGAAAAGATGCCTTACAACTCACAAGCTAAAATGCTTTAAAGAAATTTGATGTCAGATTATATATTGAGCTTATAAGTCAAACATAATTTTGTATTGATAAGTCACAGCAAGTTATTTGTTTCAAAGATTTTTTTTACCGCATTTTCTCACAGAAAAATTTATCCAATAATATTGCATGTTACATTTTAATGAAATCTTTGTAGGAGAGCCGATTTTTGATAGCGTTACTACACAACGTCTAATCTGTTCTGTTATCGAGTCAAGTTATGCTTTTATCTTGAGAAAAATAGAACATTTTTGTATTTTCTATAAATGGAAGTTTGTCCTAACTTGTCACTGATATCTTATTTTATCAATAAGTTTGTTAGATATCAAACATTCTGAATTACTGTTTTATGCCTCGAAAGATGTCACCATACGGTACCATGTTATTTTTGCATGGTGATGAAAGTTTTGAATGATGTTCTTTTTTGCAATAATTTTATTAGTTTTAAATATTTTTGTTCATTTATGTAATCATTAAAATTAAACTAGGACTTTTTAGGCTCCTTTTTATGTGATTAGGTAGGCAATATCAAGCAATCAAAATTTGATTTTTGGCCTAACAAACAAAACATCCTTAATTGAACCCCAGGAAAACTGAAATATTACTTATATGTAATCATGATCAACTAAAACTTTCACTGATAATATGTATATATATTCAATTCCAAAAAGACCATACCAAAACTCTATGAGTAAATAAACTTATCATAGATACCAGGACTAAATTTTGTATATACACCAGACGCGGGTTTCGTCTACAAAAGACTCATAGTTGACGCTGGAATCAAAAAAAGTTAAAAAGGCCAAATAAAGACGAAGTTGAAGAACATTGAGGACCAAAATTCCTAAAAGTAATATTAACATACAGGAACAAATTCTAAACCCTAGCTACTTATATTTGAGAAACTAAAGTCTAAAGGATTTCACTGACCATCTGACACTAAGAAAACAAGGGGTACTTGAACAAAGCTCACCAATGAATACCTCCAATTCCCCATAAATTTGCATAGTGTGTTTTATGTAATTCCTAAAAATCTTTAATTAAAAAAAAAATAATTATAATGTCAGATGCATATTGTGAACAGACATACCAATTGACAAATGAACAGAGGGGAAACATTAATTTTACAACGTTGCTTCAATAAGTAAGAATATTATATATAACACACCTATCATGCCTATGGGAAAAATCCAGACCCTCTCAGATAAAAATGTTCAAATGATATCTTTCAGACCCTTTCTACATGTAATTATATTAAGAAAAATTGTAGACCTTCACTGACACCAGATAAGAGCCTCATTAGTAATAAAGTAAACAACCTATTAGACAAGACTAGAGCCTCACTTAACTTGCTGCCAACATACAAACATAATCTCAAGGTACCAGATTAGACCCTCGCTGAAGTTAGTCATCATGGAGGGTAAATTTCTCTTTAGAATAGACCCTAACCTAACTACAAACATAATCTAGGGTTCCAGATTAAACCCTCGCTGAAGTTGGTCATCATAAAGAGTTCCAGATTAGACCCTCGCTAAAGTTAGTCATCATGGAGGGTAAATTTTCACTTCAGAACATGAAGCTATACCCAGACAAGAGTAAATAGAAATCTCAATTGAAGGACAAATTTATCATGTTTGTAGTGACAAGTGTAAGCTCCTTTCAATATTTGTTTAAGTTTTTTAAATCTCCGTGCGTTTTACACAAAAATTACCTGCCTTTTTTAAACAAGATAAAAATATATTAGACATTATCAGCTTTGAATTGTTACACATAGGACTTTGTATAGTTCATTTTAGGTGAAGGATAAGAGTGCTTTAGACAATTGTTCTGACAAGAAAGTTGGTACACTTCACCACTTCTTGGAGGTTCAGTTATTTAACATGCTTTTTAAACATTTTTGGCAGTTCTAAAATTATATTATCGGAAATACCTTATGAAATTATTAATTAATTTATGGAGATGACTAAGACAGACTAACTTGTTTTTAAAAAAAAACAAACATTTGTGGATTTTAAATAAACCATTTCACAGATTTACTTTTCATCTGAAGGTGAACATGTGCTTGCACACCTTATTTCAATTTCAGTGATTGTCTGACAAACAAAATTTCCTTTTGGAGCATTTATTTTAAAAGTCAGAATTATTTATAAATCCGAAAATTTCAAATGTGACCAAAATTCACTTTTTTCGTTTTCGAAAAAAATAATTCTCCCAAATTATCAATAATTTTATTTTTGCTCTTTAGAAACAAAAACATGTATAGGCTCGTGTTGAAGGCCGTACTTTAACCTATAATGGTTTAATTTTTAAATTGTTATTTGGATGGAGAGTTGTCTCATTGGCACTCACACCACATCTTCCTATATCTATATATTATTATATATATATATTTCGCTATTAGTTGTAATTGAAAATTCTAACAACTTGATTAACATATATACCCCACACACTTTATTCAAATCATGATTTCCAAAAAATATCAATGGACACAGTGGGAATTTTGTAAAGGTAAAGAAATATTAAAAGTCAGCAATTTTCATACAACCGATTCCATCAAATCACAGGTAGACAAACAAAGTTACCTTTAAATTAACCAATTATATTTGGTGTTAGAGTGATAATGTTATCATAGTCTGACCTATTTATCTGATAACATTTGATCATGCTGTTTATTAGTTGTGGTTAGACCATGCCAGCATGTATCCAGCCAATCTCCGACTAACTTTGAGATCAAAGCCTTGATGATGTTATTGTTGTTTGGTCTACAAGTGTCTGTTTAGTACGGTGTGGTCACACTGATTGTGGTTAGACCAATGTCCATGTCTGTATGTATGCAGACAATCTCCGACTAACTTGGAGATCAAAGCCTTTATAATGCTATTGCTGTATGGTCTATAAGTGTCTGTTTAGTATGGTGTGGTCACACTGATTGTGGTAAGGGTTTAGTATTGTGTGGTCACACTGATTGTGGTTAGACCAATGTCCATATCTTTATGTCTTTATTTTTGTTCCGCCTATATGTGCCTGTTGCTCATCCAGTGGTCATACTGATTGTGGTTTAGACAAAGTAAAAGTTGTGGTTAAGACATAGTAAACATTGTATCTTTTTCCCCAAATTATTATAGACATACTAGTGGCAATATCAAACCCTATGGCTCAAAACATATTTACAAATCAAGTTGAAGAAATTAAGATAGTAAAACATAATCAATTGATAAAATTATTTTGGGTAATTTAGAGAATTCCAGTTGTCTTTGAATTATTGGTAGTTATTGTTAGCCTCTGCAAATCTTTAACCACAAACAGGCACGCCTCTGGGTGTGGGAATTTCCCGTTGCACCGGAGACCTATTGGTGACCTTCTGCTGTTGTCTGCTCTATGGTCGGGTTGTTGTCTCTTTGACATATTCCCTGTTTCCATTCTCAATTTTATTGCATAATATTTGTTTTCCATGCCTCTGTCTCTCAGAACCAAGTGACTGGGACACCAAAGGGAAGTAATTGTCAAGAGTACTTGCACATGCTCATGCTTCCTTGAAACTCCCCGCCGAGACTGGTCTGATGTACTATTATTTCTAATGAGCTACTTCTTTGTCAAAATAAGTTATAGTCTCAAGTTTGAAAAATTAACTATTTTTATTATTTTAATTGTGTAGAACTTGTTGAAAGGGAGAGGTTTTTCAAATAGATATATTTCTAATTCCAGGAGCACAGGATGATTTGGACTTCAGTGATAGCATTAATATGCAACATGAGATCAATAACCTCAGGAAGGAAAATCGTAGGTTACAGACACAGTGCAATCAGCTGAAGGCTTTGTCAAAGGTTAGTTATTTATAGCATAAAATCAACTGCTTTTAGGAAGGTATAGTATAGGCTTCAAACACAGTGTAGACTTTGTCAACGGTGAGTTTAGTGACAATATAAAAGTGCAGCATTAAAACAAGTGTCTAAGGAAGGAGAATCGTAGGTTACAGACTCTGTACTATCAATGATTGCTTTGTCATATTATAGGTTAGTTGAGTGGCTGTTTTTTTACATGATATATTCAGTCTGAATTTAGCTGCTTTATGGTAGGTGTAGCATACTGTGGATTCATTAATATTTTTAGATACCAATTTTCGTGGGTCAAGGTAAACCACGAAATTAAATGTTCAATGAATGACAACTTTTCTATAGGCTTGTATGGAGACTACAGCAAAACCATGAAATCAAATATCCACGAACATGCAAGTTTTCTTCAATCCACAAAAATTGGTACCCACGAAAATAAATGAATCCACAGTACATAGGTTACTGATGGCTTGGTCAAAGGTGAGTTAAATGTCAGTATAAACGTACAGCTTGAAATAAAAAAAACATTACAAAGGAGAGACATTGGTTATTGTTGTAATGTGGTCATTTCAAGGCTTTGTCAAAGTTAGTTCAGAGTCAATGATGTTGTATATTATGTTTGTTTTTCCTTTGTTGTTTTGTACATATATCAGGCTGTTGGTTTTCCGATTCGTATTGTTTTACATTTGTCATTTGGTGGCCTTTTATATCATACTACATGTACTATGCAATATGGTCTTTGCTCATTGTTGAATGCTGTTCATTGACCTATAATAGTTGACTTCTTTATCATGTTGTTTCTGGCAGACAGTTTTCTCATTGTCAATCATACCATATCTTCTTATTTTGATATTAACTGAAAGATTGCATGGTCATAGACAGATAAAGAGTCAGTTTCATCAATTCTAGCTAATTAACAAGATGTAAAAATACCACATTGGATCCCTCAAAAGATGTAGAAATGCCACATTGGATCCCTCAAAAGATGTAGAAATGCCACATTGGATCCCTCAAAAGATGTAGAAATGCCACATTGGATCCCTCAAAAGATGTAGACGTGCCACATTGGATCCCTCAAAAGATGTAGAAAGGCCACATTTGATCCCTCAAAAGATGTAGAAAGGCCACATTGGATCCCTCAAAAGATGTAGAAAGGCCACATTGGATCCCTCAAAAGATGTAGAAAGGCCACATGAGATTCTTGTAAAGATGTAGAAAGGCCACATAGATCCTTGAAAAGATGTAGAAATGCCACATGAGATCCTTGAAAAGATGTGGAAAGGCCACATTGGATCCCTGACTAGATGTTACTAAGAAATGCCACATTGAATCCCTGACTAGATGTAGAAAGGCCACATGAGATCCCATACAAGAAGTTGAAATGGGACCCATTACAAAAAATATGCCACATGGGGTGCCATATTTAATCTCTTCTTTAAAAGAATGAGTAGTATTAATGGCAATTCTTTGCGAGATTGAGAAATGCCACTGTTTAGATCTGGCAAGATTTTGAAATAACAGAAAACTGACGGATGGATGTTTAAAAATGTAAAACATTTCCATCTTATCTGAGCATTATGTGTTTTTAGAAATAAAAGTTAATTTATTTAAAAAGTGAAATAGTTGAGAAATTTCACATTCCAATATATCATGTAATAAATTCCCTAAAAGAACCCTACCATGATTTAACAAGAAAAAACTTTAATTTTAAAAATAAAATCTGAGATTTTTACATATAGTTTAATTTAGCATGCTTGAAGTAAAATTACATTGCATTGTTAACTGTATTAAAGTTGTTTGAAATCCTATAGAATTGAAAATAGAATGTCCTTATTAAAAAGTTGTGAAATATTGTACCATTGAAAGGGTATTAGAAATGTTTAGATATTGTATTTTAACATTTACAAGCGTTGTGATATTGACACAAGACAGGAAATTGGTTGTCGTTTTATTCTTTGTTGAATTTGACCAAAAACTTGTGTGATATTAATATAGCTACCTGTATTTTACCTGTGTAAGGACAAATCTATTCAAACTTTTATTACTCAATCTTTTTAACCGATCACATCATTTCAAGTGGGTTTTTTGTTTATTTAATTGTTTTATGTTCAGTGTGTCAGCGTCGGATAGGATGTCGTAACTGTGAAATACTATTCAGGTTTTATAGAAATAAACGTGTAAGTACCTTAGTACTCTTATACTATTTTTTTTTTTTTAATAATTTCAAGCACATGTTTTAATTTTAAAAAGTATGGCTAGACTTTTTTTGGTTTTAACTCTTTTCAGTGATAAAAAATATAAAAGGTATTGAGGACATGTATGTGTATATTTTTATCTCATGTCCGTGTAGTCCTACTTTTTCCGTCAGGTTGAAAGCGCAATATGTTAGAAACATTTGAATATAATTTAAAGCCCCACCCAAATGGTAATCCAATTAAAATGTCATTTTATTATTGATTCGTACATTACATCACAAAAATCTTTATTCAGTTTTCGCAAAACTGGCTGAAAAATATTTTCTGAATATGTACCTGTAAACACCTGCTTTTATCTACCTTTATATTTCACCTGTTAATTAAGTAAGTTTAGATGATATTTGTAATCCCTACATTTAAAATTGTCATGACAGTTGGGCCCTTATCTGTGGTTAGATAGGTTGGTTTCTAAGAAGGCCATCGCTGATAAGACCAGCTAAAGTAACTGTTGTCAGTTGTTTATCATTAGCGTTACTTAGGACGGGAGGAATTCTACTGTGCATGTTATCAGCTCGGCTTTAATCTGCTCGGTGGTAAGACGGTACCATTGCTCTAGCTGGTACGAGATAAGCTAGGTCAGTAGAGGCCAGCTTTCCCAGGATGTTAGTTGCTGACTCACAGGATCTATTTCTCTCTACGTAATTTTTATACGCCATGAATCGGACTCAGTGCTAGGTACGTACAGTTTGCTTTTTAAAGTGATATGTCTTGATGGTTCATTTTCTTGTCAGATTTGAAGGGAAGTGTCTGCATATGGTATATTTTAACATTTACATAATATCCATGCCAAATAAATCAGTACTGAGTAGTTACTTGATTCTTACAATGCATGAGGTTTTTAAAGTTCAACTGTTTTCTTCCAGATGTTTCTTTTTTCATTCTTTTTTGGTTAACAAAATTTGAAAGGGTTTAAAAAAAAACTCGAGCTTTTTAATCAAATTTTCCAAGTCTGAAAAAAAAATGTTTCAAAATTTTCCATTTCTCAACATGCATTATAAAATGTCAGCGAGAGTTAGCCATATTTTACTGTTAACTTTTAAGTTTAAATAGTGTAAAATAAATGATAAATGGTTTCATCCAAGGTTTTTGTAATGTGCATAGCGTGTCATGTTTAATGTAAGTTATGTAAAGAAAATCGCAAACTTAGCGCAAATTTGAATGAATTACAATGGTCTTGTCAATTTTATCATTTAAAATATAACAGTACAGGAAATGCGTTTAAAGTTAATTTGAATAATTTATGCGTGAAATAGTACTAAAAAGTTGGATTTTAAACTTCTATCAGATGGCATGTACTTTATAGTTGTTACATGAGAGAAGTTTTTTGTCATAAATTATTTTTGTTTAATTGTCTAAAATATCTGTTCCATAAGTTTTGAAATAGCAGGAAAAAGATTGGTTTAATCTTTAATCTGAATTTACAATCCTTTAAGAAAAAATTGTTTTAGAAACTAAGTTTATTTAGACGCAATACTATCATCTTTCTGAAAACTGATTTTTGAATGGATAGGCCAATATGATGATCTTTAGAGAAAAAAAATAATCTTGTAATATTTTGACCTTTAAAGATCGTGACCTTATAATTCGAACAATAGATGAGGAAGCTTTTATATAAATGAGGAAGAACTTTGATCTGTATTCCCAAAAAACTTAATACCTTGAAGTTAGTCTTCATTTATAGGGAAAAAATTATATGAGTTTAAAGCTCCCTGTTTTTAATAGTTTAAGGCTATTTCGTTACAATTGTTAAATATAGAGTTACCATAAGTCACATGATTTCAATTACTTGATTCTGATACCTGAGAATTGTACCTTTTTTTTTAATTGAAAAATCATTTAATTTCATTATAATTGGTCAATTTGAAGAGGGGTACTTGTTCCCCATACCCCCTTTTAATCTGCACATGAAAATTAGTCATTTCTTATGTCAAGTCCCAAACTGATTATAAATTTCTTTCACCTTTTGTGGTAGAGATATAGGTATTTGTTTTCAGATAAGAGCTAAGTATTAGGTGACTCTATGCAAAATAATCCATTAGTCAGCAATATTTAAATTGAAAGGTTTTCTTCCTGAAAAAAAGAGGTTCTCATTTAAATTACTTAAGGTAAGACTAAAAGAAGACTTCTATGAGTTGATAAAGGACTGAAGATTTAAGGTAAATTCCGTTATAAATTTCAGTAACAAAACCTAGCAGGTATTGATGTAATTCTCTTTATGTCTGATTTTATTTTATTGAATTGGTAATGAAAAGGCAGGTTCTATGAATATGTAACATGTAGAAATGTCCCTAACAACCCTATGTACTGTGTCAATATACAGAGTGAATTACGACAAGACGTGCTTCAATGCACAATAAAAGGCTTTGGTAATGAAGGAAGTACTGCACCCTGTCTCAGGTAAATCTGTCTACCAAAGCAACCCCCCTTTTTTCACCTATCAGTAAAGGTAGGTGTGGACATTGAGGCTTATCAGTACTACAGGTAAATTTAAATTTGAATTTGAAATCGAATTTGAATTTGAATTTAAAAGTTTCATGGACTGAATGACATTGCTTGTTAAAATGAAAGTAGACCTTTTATCATGTAAGATATGTCATAAAAATGCATGTCTACATGTAAATTGATATGACGCATGTCAATAAGTGGTATCTTAAATTTAGTTCAGACTGGATCATACATTTATAACTTGTTTCTTGTCTATTAATAGTTGTCATTTAAGTCATCAAACAGCAGTGTAGAAGACATTTATTTTCCCCGAGGCCAAAGCTCCATAACTTTATGGTTCTCATTCTTTGCCACTTTACCTTCTCTGGTCTCCTGAATGAAAAAAAATCCTATATTCTTTCTTTGAACAATATTGGAGATTTTGTTTCCATACCTGCCAACTACCATGACTACTCAAAATCTCCACGAGGGATTTTAAGGACAAGAGTCCCCAAATGCATAATTTATTCATGTCACAGGTGTTTTAATCAAATTATGATATTCTGGTTTTGATAAGAATTTACATATTCTAAAATGCCATTTTAATTCTTTTCAAAATATTTTTTGAGGTATTCAGTTTATAATATGGGTATTTCATGAGTCATGCCAAACCCTTCATGGTGAAAATCCGTAATAACCATAGAAAGTTGACAGGTCTGTGTTGCAGATTTTGTAATTGGAAACATGTGTAACATTGTCATTCAGGGCCTTTTAAGTTTACTACATATGCAGGATGGGTTTTGTTCATTGTGGAAGGCCACACAGTGACCTATAGCTGTTAACATCTACATGTAGGTCATTTTGTCCCTAGTGGAGATTTGTCTCATTGTCCCTGGTGGAGAGTTGTCTCATTGACAAATGGCAATTATACAACCTCTGTTTGTCTTCTTTTTCATTGGTCTGCTGTTTCATTGAAGTATACCCCATATCTCCTTTTATTCGTACAGATAATTTATTTATGCCTAGATGATTATATGATCAGGACAAAAACTTTCATATCTACTTTTAATATATATCAGATAATTTACTCTCTGATCAAGATAAAAACATCAAAATTTTAATCATCTTATATACCAGATCAAATTAGAATTACCTTTACCTTAATTTGATCTTTCCTTTTCTTTAGTGCAGTTATGTCATGTATGTTATTCATTGCATAGAAGGTTTTATGTCAAATTTGAAATAGTGGTAAAATTACATATATATGTAGTACCTATTTTAAGTTTAAATGTATAGAATTCATGTTAAGGTTTAAAATTTATGTTTTCTTTTTCTTGTCATTCTTTTTGACTGTGGAAGAATTATTTTGTTGTCAAAAAATTGGAAATCAGAAAAATTAGTATTTATACTTTATATTGTAACTAATTTTCTCAGAAACTGTTTTCATTTTAGCCATTTATACTGAATACTTTGTTGGTGTTTTAAAAAGTATTTTTTACTTTGTTTAATTGTGTATTCATATTAGAATGAAATAATTTTTACTTTTTCATAAATTGCTCGAGAATATACATGTTGGTTTACAGTGGACACGAAAATTAGTATCATACGAATCTGGCAGAGTGAAACATATTACTCCCCTCCCCCCCCCCTGAAAGCTGGGACAGTTATGTAACAACACATGAGAACAAAATTTAAATAAAAAGTTTTAAAGGGCTTAAAATTGACTCATCAGAACGGGACCTATCACAAAACAAATATTTGGTTTGATAAATTGAGGTCTTAAAATATGCTGATTTTCACATCTATTTAAATGATCTGTAATTGGTTAGAAAAATTTGGATGGTAAACAGACTATTCTATAAAACATTGACAAAAAATCAATGTCTTGAAATTTAACCTAATCATTGAAATCAATACATCTTGGAGATGATTGTTCTATATTTTGACCCGACCACATGTTCTAAGGTTTAAGTGCTAGTGATTTTTTCGTGGTGGAACATACTTAGTTCTGATTTTTGTCGACCACATTTGTACTTTAAGTGTGTAGTGATATTTGAGTTGTAAAACCTGGCTTGTTCTGATTTTTATCTTGTGCATGTTTTTACTTTCAGTCAAGTGGTAATGTTTCAACAGACGATAAACATCAAAAGGAAATAGAAGATTTACAAAAGAAATTAAAGGTAACTTTTAATGATTTATAACGATGATTTATTCTATACTAAAGTTTATTGCTTAGTTCAGTACAATACAATTCAGAAAATATTTCTTACAAGGAAAATAAAAAAAAAGAAAAATACTGAATTTGTCTTGCTTTATCTCAATTAAAGCTGATTGTATTATAAATGAAATATCATTTCACACTATTTAAAAATAATAAGAAGTGTCAAAATTTCTCCACATCTAAATTGGGTTTAAAAATTGGGATGTCTTATTCATTACACATAATCACAAGAGGAGTGCTGAAGGGCTAATTTAAGTTGCAGGACAAAAATCAGACTGTGAAAAATCTAGAGGTTGTATTGCTTCACTGAAAAGATATTATGGGATAGACAACACATTTTAACACAGGGGCTGGATTTAAAAAAATATTTTTTTTTGTAGGAAGTTACTCAACAGTTGGAAACAGAAAATGAGAACCATCAGCACGAAGTGGCCTCATTACAAGATGTCCACCGTCAAAAAGCTTCCATTCTTCGGAAAAAATTCAAAGATGAAATTACACAGTATAAACAGAAAATCAATGAATTGGAAGGTAAGTCCTTTCCCATAATGCATTGCTTTAAAACGAAAATTTCAGGGGCAGAACCAATTTGCACCAATGACAGTTTTGAAAAGGTATCAATTGTGCCACTATCAATTTTTCTGATGGTATTTATTGCGCCAATAAATGTAATCAAATTGCGCCACTTTTACCTATATATTCTTTTTATCTATATCATACATGGAACATCTCCCAAATATCAAAGGTAACTATAAAGAGAAAAAACTCACAACAATAAAATATTAGGAAGCATTTGTTTAGTAATACATCAAATTGTGTTGAAGTAAATTTATGATGTAATAGTTATGTGCAAAAATAGGGAATTTAAGTTCATTTCAACAAACTTTCACCTTTTATTAGGAAAAAGTTTAAGAATGGAAATATAATGTGTACTTATAATTTTGACGGGACGTATTATGGTATACAGGTATCCGTCCGGCTGTCCGGCGTAAACATGTCGCACCATAACTTGAGAACGACTTATCCAAATTACATGAAACTTAATATAGTTGTTTCTTATGATGGTGAAAATAAGATTAAAACTTTTTGAGTTACGGCACTTTGTAACTAAAACAGGGGTGTGTTTTTTTCACATGTCGCACTGTATCTCAAAAACGATACTTGATTATGGCTTAAAACTTTAAACACTGCTTTAAGTTCTCAGTTATATTAATCTTAATATCTGTATACTTTTTGGTGATGATTCAAAATTTTATTTTTGAGTTATTGAGTATTTTGTAAAAAAGGGGGAGGTTTTTTTTACATGTCGCACCATATCTCATAAACGATTTATGATTATTGCTTAAAACTTTACACATGTCTTTGTTATATTAATCTAAAGATCTGTATACTTTTTGGTGATGATTCAAAATTTCATTTTTGAGTTATTGAGTATTTTGTAAAAAAGGGGGAGATTTTTTTTTCATGTTGTGCTGTATCTCAAAAACAATTTATGATTATTGCTTAAAACTTTACACACTTCTTTGTTATATTAATCTAAAGATCTGTATACTTTTTGGTGATTATTTAAAACTTTTTTTTGGAGTTATTGAGTATTTTGTTAAACAGGGGAGTTTTTTTTTTACATGTCGCGCCACATCTCTAAAATAATTTATGATTATTGCTTAAAACTTTACACACTTCTTTGTTATATTAATCTAAAGATCTGTATACTTTTTGGTTTTGATTCAAAATTTTATTTTAGTGATATTTAGTTTTTTGTAAAAAAAAAAAACAGGGTTGGGGGTTTCACATGTCCCGCCGTGTCTCAAAAACAATATATGATTATTGCTTAAAACTTTCTCAGAAACTATTTATGATTATTGCATAAAACTTCCACACAAGACGTCGGGCATATCATGCGCTCATGGCGCAGCTGTTTATTAAGTTTTAGAGTCACTATTCTCATTAAAACTACAGTTTTATTTTGGAATAACAGATAAGGGTAAATATCTATGAAACATTACTAAGATATTATATCTCTTTTTAGATGGTTCTGGAAATGGGGACCAACAACATGTGGTTGTCAAAGAGTCACCAGAATGGAAACAGGTAAACATTATTTCTATTGAGTTTCATCAAAATACTTTAATTTTGCGCTTTCAAAAATTGTGTGGGTTGGAGGACAATATTGTGCAAGAATTTTTCAACAACTTTCACAATAAAAAAAACTTTTTATATATATATTCACTTTGCTTTAAGATTGATAAAATGTTTATTGTAATAAATATTTTATATAAAAAAAACATAATATGGAATTCTCATGAGAAAAAGAACTTGAAACAAAAAATAATCACTTATCTCAAAAATTCTTTAATAGAAATGTTTCAATTTTTTTTCTTATAGTTGGAAGAAAAGCTGAAATCATTGGAGCTTGACCATAACAAACTAAAGAGAGATCATGAGATTGTGTGTCAGGAGTTAAAGCATGCTAAAAACCAACTTCTAGATCAACTCGACTCCAACCATGTACATATTGTTTTATTTTTTTTACATTAGTAGGGAGGTGGGGTGGAAGTTTGAAAGGTTAAGAAACATTAGTTTATATTAAGAGAATTGAGACATGACCATGTATTAAACAAATATAGTTTTTTTTATTGCTGACCTGTATCTTAACAGTTATTAGAGTTGTCTTTCTTTTTGGAGGTTGATTAATGCAAATTGCTAGTAAAAAATGTGCTATAAGAAAAATTTGAAAAAAATCAGAATTATGATTGAGAAAAATTCAGATATAACTGAAGATTCCTAGTGTCAACAAAATTGCAGTTTGAAAAATACTTGAAAGAAATTGAGAAAAAAAAGTCTTTTAAATAAAACCAAGGAAAAGGGGGATAACTGTTATAAAAAAATCAACTACAAACTTTTTGTGGTGATGGAGACCAGTTCCGTTGTCATTTTACAAGTATAAATTGTTGTTTGAAAAAAAGCATGTTGTTATTAAGGATCTCTTAGTTTTCTACCCTCCATTCAAAAAGAATGAATATTAGCCTGGACAAAGGGGAGATAATTTGAATTGTCCCTTACAGTAACTTGATCAAGGGAGTTAACTAATTGATTTGATCACATGTTATCGTGTTGCTGTTAGTTTTACTGCAGATATTTTATCAAACACATTTTCCTTACAAAGTTTAGGAGTTTATTTCTGTCAGCATAATTATTTTGATTTTTTTCTAGATCTATCTTTTCATGATTTAAAAAAATGGTTAATTCATTTTAAACTATGACAATAGATGTTTAAAATTAAATAACTGTTACAGTTAAAATTACTCAAATGGAACTCATATTTAATTAATGCAAAGTTTTTTTTGAAACATTTGAATGGCCTTCTGTTTATTTCCCATTCTTTAGTTTTCTCTGCATAATTATGTAAATTCTTCTTTCACTGTAGCTGTCTGCATGTAAATCATAATTTGTGGTTTCTTAAGACATGCATGGATTCTTCATTATATTTAATTAAAGAGATGAATTTTGACGACATGCATGGTTTTCTTCAATGTGTTTATTTCAGAGAATGAATAGAAGTATTGTTTTCCTCACAGCAATTAACAAATGTGTTCCAATCTCCCAACTAAAAGCATGACCTTCAAAGAATGATTTTATTTATTTTGGTGTAAAAAAATATAAACATGTTACTCAATATCCAAGGTTCAGTTTTAAACAATGAAGAATTTATTATTATTTCAATTACAATATAATATTAAGAAAAATACATTTTCCTATGCTCTATTGTTATGCAATTTTTACGTCTGAAGAGGAACCTCCAGACATAACCATATTAGGTAATCTCCCAATAAAGAAAATGAAAGAATTAAACAGTAGAAATTTAAAATATGTGCATTCAACAGTCTGTATTTGTCTATTTGTAAAACTGTTGTGCACATCCCCTCTTGCCTCAAGTTGTAGGGCATGGAAGAATCAATTACTTTCATGATCAAAGTTTAAGTCACACCCCAAAGCTTAAGAGATGAAAGTTTTAAGGCACCTCATAATAAGTTTCTTGCAAATTGCTTGGATATGAGGGATGTTGAATCCCTATTGATTTATATGGCTGCTGTAGATCACAGTTTGGCTATGAGATTGATAAAGTCAATTTTTACATCTAACATTCTTCAAATATTGCCCAATGCATGGATAGCTTAATCCTCTTTGATTCAATGTCTGAATTCATAGACCAATGGTCACTCCGTCTCAGTAGATAATAACACTTGTAAGTACCAAATACTGCAAATCTTCCTTAAGAATTGCCAAACGCTTTGCCATGGCAGATGACTTTTATCGTAAATGACTCAAGAACAGAAGCCATAGGTTAAGGTCATATTATAAAATTAACACCCATCCTTGTCACTCAATTTAATATTTCTATCTATAGTTGTAAAGGCTAATTGAACAATGATCATTTTATCACATAGGTCTAAAATATAAGCACTAACATATTTAGAGGGTAAGGACCAGTCATTAATTTATCATTCAATAAAAGTTAAACAACTTAAGGGATGAAAAGGACTTAATATTATTTTGAAAAGTTAAAGACTGAAAACCTTGGAATTGATTAACTAAGACCAAATTTCAGGCCCAATCTTTGGAGATACTTGGTGATCTTCGAACATTTCGTAGAAACATGGGATGTGAGATGATAAATCGTAGACAAAAACTGCTGGAGGAAAAACAGTACTTCGTTCAGCAAATCATTGACTCTGTTCAACAGGTTAGACATTTTATGTAGGTTCTTTTTAATTAAAAAAAAACACTTATGTCTCTGTAGACTGATTTCCAAGAGTTGTCTCCCTTTTAGACTGATTTCTCATACAATCTGATTTCTAATAGTTGTCTCCCATACAGACTGATTTTTAAGAATAATCTCCCTTGAAAGTTGATTATTTATCATTTTATAGGTACTATTATATAATTATAATGCAAATGTTCACAATGCAAAATGAATTCATATTGAAAACCCCATCTTACACAGACTTCTTTATATCCAAATTTGAACAATGATTCTCTTTCTGAACTCTTGTATTAGCATGCACAGTTTATAATACTTGTTATTGTATAAAATCTTCAGTCCTCATCCTTTCAGATGTCTGTTAACATAGCATTATGTTTTATAAGCATATTGTTTTATGAAATAGAAGGTATCCAATTTTCCCCCTCAAAATACTACACAGACAGTACCCCTTCCAAAGAGAGATAACTCATGTAGAACTATACAAAAGCCTTTAAGGGAAAGTAAATGTTTGAATGAAGGAAAAAAACGGTCAGAACTATGACTCAGAAATGAAAATTATTGTCATAAAGACTTAATATTTTTTTTTCCTTTTACAGCAGCAAGAATTAAAAACTGAGATAAATGACCTTGAGGGTGAACAAGACCGTGTGATTTCTGAAGCAGACTCAATGGTTACAGAGTTGGGAAAAACACCGCAACAAAACTCTACATCAGGTAATTACAAAAAAAACATAGGTTTAGATTAGAAGGCTTCTAAAATTATCTAAAGTTTAGAATCAGTTGTTGTCTCTTTGACACATTCCCCATTTCCATTCCCAATTTTATTTAACTTTGTCAATTGTAAATTAGTTATATATTTTATATAGAAGTTTTGAAAAAAAGATTACATTGTAAACCCTTCCGGAGCACTTGAGATCACCCCTAGTTTTTGGTGGGGTGCGAGTTGTTTATTCTTTAGTTTTCTATGTTTGACTGTCTCTTTGGTATCTTTCGTCCCTCATTTAAATGTTAAACTTTGAATATGAAGTTTCTGTATAGTTGCAGTGGTTTAACAATTTTCAATTTTTCAGCAGTTTTGGATAGTATTGAGAAGGAAAATCTTTTATTAAAGAAGAAGAACTTAGAACTCCAAGAACAACTCATTATATTAGAAAAGTCAGTTCATACATTGACTGAGGAGAAGAATATATGTAAGTTTTTATCTCACTGTGACCAGCTGTTGTAGTTTAAGTCATAATTTTATATTAAACACAAATGAGATCAGATTAATCTTAGTCATGTGATAAGAACATTCTGATGTTAAATTCTTTGCTGAGCAGGCCCGTAGCCAGGAATTTCCAAATGGGGTGGGGGGTTTGTTAGACTCACAAACTCGACTTTAACAGTCCCAATTGGAACAGAACATTGACTTTAAAAGTCACAATTCGAACTGAATATTGACTTTAACAGTCACAATTCGAACTGAATATAGACTTTAACAGTCACAATTCGAACAGAACATTGACTTTAACAGTCACAATTCGATCAGAACATTGACTTAAACAGTGCTTATTTGTTTTCAAAGGGGTGGTTCGTCCCAACACCCTGGCTACAGGTACGCTGAATACAGGTTGATTTTACATTTGGTTTAACTTGAAGGCGAAATTCAAAAAAGTTATGCCTTGTGTTAGGGTATTATTTTTTGGTACATTTTTAGGAGCCTCATAGGAATCAAATCTTTGTTATATCTATGAAATAGGATGAAACAAAATATTTATTATTCAAGGGGGAGGGGGGAAATCTGAAGATATTGTTGAAAATTTAATCTTAAATATGATTGGATCTTAAGTGTTTTAATTGTTGGTTAATTGTGACAATTTCAAACTTTTTGGGAAAAGATTAGTACTTTAGACATTTCCCATCTCATTATTTAAAAAAAAATGTTTACCAAATATTTAAATCTTTTATAGACAGCAGTAATGGAGCTGATCTGGAACAAATCCAACAGTTTGAGGCTATCAAGTCTGACCTCCAGTCAGAGAAAGAGGCCCTAGAAATGGTATTGATGGACTTGAGAAGCCAATTAAAAGAGAAAGAAGAAGATTTAGAAGAAGTTAAAGCTAAATTAATGAAGCAGGAATCTGATTATCAGTTTCTAAAACAACAGAAGGTGTGTATTGTTCTGTTTTGTACTATGTATCCCATGTATCAAACTCTGCTTAAGGTAGCTTTGGTTTCTTCCTCCATCTTGGATTTTGAAATAGCAGATAACAAACAATCTGTCGAAATTTTTAATGAAATTTGCAAATTTTGACAGTAGTGTGTAATTCATGTGTAAGACTTTTCATGTTGGTATAGAAAATTATGTGTTTTATCATATTTAAAGCTGTATTTTTACAACAAAATAACCCAGAATAATCATCCTTTTCATATAAGGGGAGATAACTCAGATAAAGTATTTTTTACCAATTATATAATTTATTTATCACGTTTATTGTGATCAATAGTTTAGAGAGCTGTAAACCTTTTTCTATGACTTTTTGTCTGTAAATTATAGTAGGAAACAATATTAAAAGGGAAGTGAAAAGATCTTAGTTGTATCTTGTCCTTTATCTTTCATATTTTGTTTTTGTTGTTGCAGGATAAGATGGAAGAATCATTTAATGAGACAAAGATGGGTAAGAGATTTATCAATAACCATTGTATATCCTTGTAGATGTTGTTAATGAAGGTTTAAAGTATCTTAATTTAATTTGTGAAATTAGGAATAATTATATTGAATATCAATAGATTTCCCCCTTAAAAAAAATCATACTGATAACATGCATGACAATTCAAATTTGACAATCTGAATAAGATTTTAAGTTCTAAGCTACTGTTCAGTACCGTTTGTGTCAAAGCACATGACAGCTTTTTACTAGTGAATTTATTTTTAAAAGTATGTAAATCTTTTGAAGCAGTACACATTCTAAAGGATAAAAAAAGAAAAAAATTGACTCAAATTTACCTTCCCAAAATAGTTCAACAAATAGCAGTTTAAACATTATCTATTTTTAGAATTATCAAATACAGAGTTTATCATATCTTCGTTGGAAATGGAAAAGGAAAGTCTAGAGAAAACACTTAATGAATCTAACCTTGAAGGAGGTGAAGATTCACAGAAACTTAAAGATGAACTGTTAAACAAATCTCAGCTTATAGAGGAACTAGCTTCAGAAAAAACTGATCTGGAAACCAGTTTATTGGAACTGGATGCCCAGCACGAGGAAGCCATGAATCAGGTTATCAGTATACGAAATGACTTGTCCGGAAAAGTTGAAAGTTTGCAGACAAAAGTAAAGGAACTATCAAATATCAGGGATCAACTGATGGAAGAAAAGAAATGTCAGGAAAAAGAATTACATGACCTTACAGAGGTTAAAGATCAGCTATCTGGGCAAGTTCAAGGTCAGACTGCAGAGTTAGAAGACTTGAATAATGTCAAGGTGCAGCTGGAGGGACAAATTCTCAGTCAGCAAGCTCAAATACTTGAACTGAAGGAAACAATGGAAAAACTGAAAGTTCAAATAGATAATAAGGAAAAAGAAAAGAATGATAGACAGACTGATGAAGAAGAGGGTCTCAATAAACTGAAAATATCTATTGAGGAGAAAGACCAAAAGATTAAAGACTTAAGTTCCAGTTTACATGCATTGCAGGAAGAAAATGCTGAGCGTATAAAATCTATAGACGATAAAAATAATGAATTAAAAGTGGTAATGTCTTCTGTTGAAGGGTTGACGAGAGAAAGAGATGAACTTGCTCAAAGTTTAGAAGACAAGGATAAATTAGTCTTATCTTTAGAGCAAAAGATGAAGGAAAAGGATGAAAATATAAGTAGTATGGAAGAAAAATATAATTTTGTTAACGAAAAACTTCAGCAGGGTTCGGAAGCTGAAACAAGTGATTTCTTACAACGAATTAGTGACTTACAAGACACTTTGACACAAAAAGAGGAACTGATAAACAATTTAAACTCCGAAAGTCATAATTTTACTGCCGAAAAAGATAAACTTGAAAAAATGGTTAATAAATTACAAGAGGAAAGGGAGACAACTGATAAAAAATTGACAGAAATGAAAGAAAAATTTAATAATGGTGCTATGACTATTAATAATTTACATATGGATGTTAAGGACATGAAAGAGAGGCTTTCTCAGGCCGATAGTGATATAAATGATAAAAGTCAGAAAATTAAACAATTAAGGGAAGAATATGAATCTTGTACACAAACATTGTCAGATTTAAGAAATGAAAATAATGTGCTAAAACAAACTTTAGAAACTAGTAAGGATGATCTAGAAAAACTAAAATTATCTGAAGATGTTGTTAAACTGAAATCTGATCTAGAAGAAAAAACTAAGGAATTGCTAGCGTTAATAGAAAAAAATAATAAACTAGAAAAAATTGAGACTGAATTTTTAGAATTTAAGGAAGAGGCTGAGAAACAGATATCAGAACTGACTGAAAGTGTATCTGGAAAGGACGAGGAAATTATTAACTTTAGAGAAGATGTCGCCATACTAAAAGTAGAATTAGAAGATAAAGTTGAATTTCTAATGACCGAAAATCTATCTTTGGAAAATAAGGTTAAACATTTAAATGAAGCAATCGATGGGAAAGTTCAATATTATGAAACTTTGATTAAAGATTTAAAGAGTGGTGGTGAAGTTAGTGTACCAGTAACTGAGGAAATTAAAACTCTTACAAAACTAAACAAAGAAAAAGATACTGTGATTAAAAATTTGACAGATGAATTAGATCGGTTAAAAGCATCTGTTAGTGAATCAGAAACTTTAACAACATGTGATTCATTTGATTTTGTTGCTAAGGAACAAACAATCTCTGATTTGAGGGAAGATATTTTATCTTTGTCAGCTGAAAATGAACTCTGTCAGTCAAAAATACAAGAACAGATGGTTCAAATTGAAGAACTTAAACAAAATGATGAAAAGTCAAAATTAGATAGCCTAAATTTATCATCAGAACATAACTCGGCAAAGGAAACAATTTCTCGGTTACAAAATGAGATTGAATTACTAAGAAGTACTATTCAGGACCAAAAGGCAGGTATAACAGAGTTGAATGACAAGTGTCAAGATCAGGTACATTTATTGAAAGAGAGAGAAAGTCAACTAAATAAAGAAGAAGGTATCTTAGTCCTATTACGTCAATCATTGATTGAAAAAGATCAACAGATTGAACTTCTTGATAAACAAATAAAAAAGGCCACGCTATTGATCCCCGAGGAAAGAAGGCGACTACTGGAAGCAGATGATGTTCGCGATTTTTCTCTCTTGGCGCTGGAATATCCAGAGAAGAAAGCAATAGAAGGTGTGGAGAAAGGGACTTTAGAACAGGGAGAGAAAGAAGAAGTTTGTGAGGAGATGGTAAGAAAATCAGCTTCTCAAGAAGAAACTGGAAGAAATATCGAAGAAAATGGAAGAGATTTTGAAGAAACTGAATCACGAAATGTCATCGAAGAAATGGAAAACTTACAAAGTTTGATAAAACAAAAAGACGATGTTATTAACGATCTGCAGAATAACAATGCTTCTTTACTGAAGATGTTAGAATCTAAATCTGTCTCTTTAAGCGATAAGACTGTTGTGGATATTCATAGGTTGGAAAATGAAGTCAGGAGTTTAAAGATGGAAAGGGAACAAATAATGGCAGTGATGAATGAGAAATCAAGAGAAGCAAGCTCTTTAAAATCTGAGGTCCATAGGTTAATGAATGTTGTGGCAGCTTCAAAAAGTGCAATAGACAAACTTCAGAAAGACATGATACAGGGTCCAGATGTGAATGGGGAGAAAGACGATATGCATAAGCAAGCTATGCAGAATCTGTCACGCTTGATACGAGATAAAGATCTTGAAGTAGAATCTTTGAAACAGAAAAATGAAACATTATTGACTGTCTTACAGGAATCTTCATCAAGTGGATCAGAACTCAGTACATTAATGCAAGATAAAGATAACTTAGCTAAGCAGCTCAAAGTTTTACAAGATGAGCGAGATCAGATGGTTCTGTTCGTTAATCAGAAACATGAAGAAAGTTTGAAATATCACCAAGAAGTTCAAAGGTTGACCCAATATATAAACACTGAAATGGAAAAACATAATAAGATACAACAAGAATATGCTAACTTGGCTCCACAGTTTGAGGATAAACAACAAGCATTGTTGAAGGCTCAGAATGAACTTATAAATTATAGACAAAAGTATACGGAACTAGAAGTCAAATATGGAGAAATGGTACAAAAAGTCAATACTTCTGGAACTGTTGACGTCTCTTCTTATAACACACAGACAGACGAACTCAAACGAACCCAGGAAAAATTAAAAGAGTTAAATGAAAGTTTACGTGAAACTGAACAGAAAGTAACAACACTTCATCAACAGAATGTGGAATATGAGGAGGTTATAGTTAAACGGGATGCAGAGCTTCACAGCATGAGGAAACAGGTCGATACTCTTACATTCCAATTACAAGGAGCTGAGGGAGAGCTGTCAGATTTGAAACAGGAACACAGTAAATCAGAGAAGGAAACATCAGATAATATATCACACATGCAAATGTTAAAGGAATCCAACAACAGACTGACGTTAGAGGTTCAAGATAGAGAGTTTGAGATTAAAAGTTTACAGGAGAAAATGCAGACACTGACCTCTGTTGTCCATGGTCAGAAAGATGAGGAGGGACAACTCAATAAGTTACTACAGGAGAACGAATCAGTGATGGCACAAGTTAAAGAACTACAACATGAAAGACATCAGACCATCATGGCATTGAAACAGAGACAGATTGAGACACAAGAATTACAAAGAGAGGTAAGGTATTAATTAAAGACAAAATTAAAACGAAATTTAATTTTATGTATTGAAAAACATAGGTGAAATCTAAATCAAAAGGAGATATGGATAATATTCTAGAGACAGAATTAAAAAATAATTAAAAAAAATAAAAACAACATTAAGATACGGAACATGGAAAGTCTAATCTCATTTTGAACTTAGATAAAACACAAATGACCTTTGTGATGACCCTGGTGAAGCTTATAATTCGTGATGAGATATTTTCATCATTCGCCATACTGAAAGGTCACCAGGATACTGATTGGTTTCAAATAAGATTTAAAAATGCACAAAAATATTCAAACACTTCAGATTGGTTAAAAAGCCGTTTTTAGAAATATTTTAAATTGTAGATGAATGAAAACATTAAAAAAATCTTTTATTTTTTCTCTTTATATTTCAGTGTCAGAAGTTGAAAGAAAAGGAAGTAAAATATGCTAAAGAGTTGGAAAGACTTAGAGGACATCTTCTTCAGGTATGTAGGGTTTATACTGACCCAATCATTTCATATTCAGATAGTGTATCACAATGTTAGCATTTATCTAAGAGATGGAAGAGATGGAAGGGAGAAATATATGTCAAATCTCTTATAATGGATCGGTGATTTATGTACTAGTATATGGTATCTGGTCAAAGATAGATAGAACACATATTTTTAACGCAATTGTGTACGAGGCATCATAACCCTTCCCCTAACCTGGGACAGTGGTGTAACAGAACAACATAAGAATCAAATTGAAAAAAGTTTAAACTCATCAGATGGATACAAATAGAAATATGTATATCAGAAAACACAGTGTGGACGTGGCAAGGTACTTATACTTCTGAACGACAAGTAGACACTAAGTACAGATCGCAGAGTACTTGCAGTTACTGTCAGCTAGTTCAAAGCCAATAATAAATAATGGTACTTAATTTGTTTTCTAGATGGAAGAAGCTTACACCAAAGATGCCTTGGAGTCTGAGGAGAGAGAGAAAGATTTACGTAATCGTCTGGCTTCAGCTGAGGAGAAAGTCTTGTCTTCTTCATCAGCTGTGCAGTCAGCAAGGTAAAATTAACCATCAATTGTTGCATATCATAAATGCAAAAGCCCCTAAAAAAATCAAATATATGAGGATTTTGAAAATGCAACACAGTAGTGTGGGAAGAAAAATAATTAAAAAAATCAAGACATTAACCAAGGAATAAAAATAACCAAAATGTATTTTTCCTTTAAAAGTATGGAATACACATAAAAAAAAATTAAACTCCTGCCCCATCTGAAGGGGGTAACAGTCTAAGAATTATGTTAACATGTGGTTTTTTTATGATTATAGTCAGCAAGCTGTCCATCAAGTAGAGAGTTTACAACAACAACTACATACAGTAGCGTCTCAGCGTGATCAGGCCTATCTACAACTGTCTTCTCTACAGGACCAGTGTCAACAGTATGCTGTTTCCCTGTCTAACTTACAACTGGTTCTAGAACAGTTTCAGAGAGGTAGGTTTATGGAAAAGATGATTGGTTGAAATATAGTTTGTTTGAAAAATATTTTTTGGGGTAAATGGAAATTTTCGAAGGTTTTTTATAAAAAAAAATATATAAAAATAAGCACTCATGCCACATCTTCTTATATCTATTAGCAAAAGAAATTTTAGTTTTATATACATATTGTCAAATTATTTCAACTTTTATTATAATCACTGTAGCAGCAATGCATATTTTCATAGATCTTTCTTTTTTTTTTCAATAGAAAAAGATACACAGGTTTCTGGTGAAGTAGAAAAATATCAAAGAGAGAATGAAAAACTTAAAAAGACAGTCACAGAACTTAGTGCAGAATTAAAACTAGTCAAGGTTAGTATATCAGTCTTTACTTGTGACATTTTAGATTTAAAAATAAAACAAATTTTAATTTATTTATCTCTGTAAGATTTTAACAGTCTTTTATTTGAAATGTGTTGTCATGTGAAGTCAAGGAGAAAATAAGTTTAGGTCAATGTGATGGCTACCTAACAACAAACAGACTCCCTCCTCCCAAAAAAATCCAAAAAAAAATCCAATCTATATTTTGTTTTTCTGTCTACACTTATCCTTGTATTTATTCTCTTTAAAACAATAAATAGGAAAAAAAGCCAATAAAATGGATTTGTTATAAGACAAAATTTCATGAAAAAAACAATATCCAATTTTTTAAAGGACAAGCACTTTACATAAATTTTAATAGTCTTTGATGTTATTACTTTTAACAACTTGTATATATTTTGTGACTACAGGAAAAATTATCAGATGCAGAAGATGGCTTAGAAGCAGCGGCCAGACTTCATCAACAGTTAGATAAATGTGATCAGATTATAGCAGCACTCAAAGAAGAAGGTCAGTCAACCATTACACTTTATTTTTTTAAAGGATACAAGTAACATTTTTTATTGATATAAGGAGCATTTTCAGTTGCCTAGTAACACAAACCTTTTTAGCTTCTTGCCTATATTTGCTAATCGTTTTAACTGTAAGTATTTTTAACAGTAGTTTGGCTTTTAGCTCTCTCTACCTGCAAACTGCCCAGGATCTGTGCAACAGTTCGCTTTGACCTTTTTGACCTTTAAAAAGCTTAATTTGGTTCTGGAGTTTTTGCTACTTGCCTACTTTGCTTATTTAAAAATTTGAATTTTTGCTTGAAATTTTCTTGCTTCGGTGGTCATGAGTCAACTGGTTGTTTAATATCAGCTGGTAATCCTGAGGACTCGTAGATCTCAGGATACTCGCTGGTGTTTACCAAACAGCTGTTTAATCAGAATTGGGGCAGTTCGTGCAGGCAGTAGATGCTGTATACATAAATACAGATATATACAAAAGCTTATATAGTATAGACATATTCAGTAGATGCTGTATACATACATACAGATATATAAAAAAGCTTATATAGTACTTACATATATTCATAGAATTATAGAAACACAAGAGCTTTTAATTAGAATCACTAGTTTTAGTGCTTAGATTAATAGATGCTTAAAACCAAAAGCTTCAAAAGAATTTATAACAAGACATAGAACATTTCAATCCCCATATATTCAACACCTTATATTTTATATTTTAATTTCAGATAATTTAATTTTTAATTATTTTTCTAGTTTAGTTTTATTAATTGATTGTTGGTAGCCTAATCTCAGCTGGTAAATCTGAGTTGACCTTTGATCTCAAGTTACTAGCCGAGATTATGTTAACTTCACACCCTTTCACCTTTACCAAGATTTACCTGTGCAAAACACACCTGGTTCACCTGTAGTTACACCTGTATTTGATTGTTGTTTATTGACGATTTTTGCCATGCTGTTTCTTTACATATTTTATTTACAAATAAGTGATTTGTACTTTTAAATCTATCGAAAAAAAATTATTCAGAAAACAGCCAAAATTTATTGAGTATCATATTGGTAAAGATTTTTGGAAATGAGCCTATTCTAAAATTCTATTTCTGAGAAATGCATGTTAGATCTTGGGATATATTTTTTGGCATAACGGCATGGAAAATTAATATGTATATTTTAAAACTAATATCTTCAAAGCATGGTAGCATGAAATTCTCTATTCATTTGATTTTATTTGCTGACAACATTTTTAGTAGTAACCATAGTTACGATATGCTGGATTTAAAAAGAATGGTTTGTCAGAAAGTAAAAACTCGCTTATGCATGAATTGGGCTTTGATAAGAATAAACCAGTTTGAGAAATGCAGTGCAGGAAACCAGCTTGAGAAATTCAGTATTGGAAACCAGGATAACAAATTCAGCATAGTTGAGCAGCTTTGAAAAATTAAGCATTGGTTTCCACTTTAATTCAGCTGTACAATTTTAAACATGGACCACTGCAAATGCAATATGCTATTCAGTCAAAGTAAACATCATGAGAAACAAGCTTGAGAGTGCCAAGATAAGATGATCAGCATTCAAACATTTTTATCTGAAGTTAAAACACTAGCATGAGAATTGTATAACACAAAGTTCAGCATGAGTTCTATATGTTTTATGAATGTCTATAAATTGCACTGAAGAGATGAATGCATGAGAAGTTGAACATCATGAGTAACCAGTGAGAAGCCATTAGAAACCATATAAGCATGAGTAACTAAAAGTAACCATAAGTAAGCATATGAGCATGAGTAACCAAATCAGCATGAGGAACCATGTAAGCATGAGAAAACATATCAGTTTGTGTAACCATTTGAGCATGAGTAACCATATCAGTATGAGAATCCATTTGAGCATGAGTAACCATATCAGTATGAGAAACCATTTGAGCATGATTGTCAAATGACTATGAAGCATGGTGCTGTATAATCCATGAGTAACCGTATGACCATGAAGCATGGTGCTGTATAATCCATGAGTAACTGTATGAGCATGAAACATGGTGCTGTATAATCCATGAGTAACCGTGAGTAACCTTAACAGCATGAGTAACCATATCAGCATGAGTAACAGTATGAGCATGAAACATGGTGCTGTATAATCCATGAGTAACCGTATGAGCATGGAGCTGTAGTTCATGAGTATCCATGAGTAACCATATGAGCATGAAGCATGGTGCTGTATAATCCATGAGTAGCCATGAGTAACCACATGAGCATGAGTATCCATGAGTAACCGTATGAGCATGAAGCATGGTGCTGTATAATCCATGAGTAACCACATGAGCATGAGTATCCATGAGTAACCGTATGAGCATGAAGCATGGTACTGTATAATCCATGAGTATTACATCAGGTACTGAGTGTATACTGTTTTCAGTACCTTTTGTAATTCTCTTAGTTTGTACACTAAAACACTCAGAGGATGTACACTATAACACTAAGAAGACTTTGAACAACATAATGTTTTTGCTCGCTGTGTGTGGCTTTGTTTGATATGCTTTATTACTAACACTCCTTCCTTAAGTTCATTGTCTTGTTATAAATCTAATATTTGTTAATTTTTAAGATATACAGGGTTGTTGGGTTTTTTTTTTGGAGGGGGGGGGGGGTTACTAAAAAACAAATATCTTTTTTGAAAGTCATGTATTAAATATGAAATGAAAAGTTTTATCCAGTTGATTGCCATGTTTATTTCTGTTTTAACATACAGTACAAATCCGTGAAGCTACCTTAAAGAATGCAGAGGTTGAAATTAGTGATCTGAGGAACAGTAAAGATTCAAAGGTCGACAAGTAAGTAACAGTCAATGCTGAAGTGTCATTTTTGCACAAATGGTTTCAAAATTTTATTTGACAAGTTTTCATGCTTGTAGCATATTATCCAATGTGTTTTGAAAAATTTAAAAAAAGAAAAAGCAACTTGTAAGCTATCATTATTTTTTCATAGTGGAATGACCCACTTTAAAAATCATTGAAAACAAATTTAGAAAAATGATTTAACTGCAAAATTTTCACTTCAGAAGATATTAAACTTTAAAAATGTTTATTTTTTTACTAAAACAAAAAGCCATGAAATTGCCAGGTATAAGTTAAAGATGCATTAGATTTCATTTTTTATCTGATAGAAACTTTAAAAAGGATCTGAATTAAGAAAATTGTAGATGATTAAATCAGTGCTTAGACACAATTTATTAATTATTATGAATTATTGAATGATCTTTTATGATTTCAGGTTGGTAATTAAAAGTATGTTCCTTGGATATTTCACTGCCCCTAAAAATAAACGGGATGATGTCCTTCATACTATTGGCAGTGTACTCAATTTTACACCACAGGAATTTGAAAAGGTAAAATTATCTGAATTTGTGAAATAAACAATAAAATTTGTTGGAAAACAAATTACTTGTTTTGATTCTCTATTAAACTAAATGTTTACTTCAGTCTTAACTTTAGTAACATATGTTGATATTTATTTATAATTAAATATCTTAAATTAAAGCAAAGATCAATATGGATATAAATAGTGTATTTGATAAAAACCACATTATTGATTAAAAGAAAACAAAATTTGCTTCGTAAATATGAACTGAAACAACTGTTATCAATTGCTTAATTTTAGTATTTGCAGCTGAAAATTTTGTTTAACTTATTTTAAGATATAAGCAAAGAAAATTAATAGTCAGAAATATTAAAAAAAAATATATGTACATGAATAGATTGAGATTATATATTTTATTTTGATTTTTAGATTACTGGCGACACAGGTAAAGGTGGATGGATGTCTGGGCTCCTAAGATTCGGAGGGACACCAGTAGCCACACCCCCTACCACACCCACAAGACGGCATACAGTCACAGCAGCAGATACACCAGATAGGGTAAATATTACTATAGTTTTGTGAATGATAAATTAGATGTAAATATTTTGATAAACACTGAAAAGATAAAAGTCACACTCCACACTGAAAAGGACAGAAGTTACACTTCAAGCTAAAAAAAAACCAGAGAGAAACACATTATACTGAAAAAGCAGACAAAAACACTTCTCGAGTGTATTGATTTTAATTAACTTTTCAATGAAATTCAAATTAAATATTTAAAATAGATGAATAACAACAAATTTCTTACACAGAAGTCATGTATTATTGCTACAGTTTAAGAATAAAAGGATTAAAAGCTAAGATAACTTGAAAGGAAATATGTTTTGAATTTGACAAATTTTATAATGATATTAATAAATTTTAATATTTTATTACAGTCCTTTTCTGAATTATTTGTGAAATTCTTGGAGACAGAATCCTCACCCAAACAAACAATGAGACTTCCTGCCGAGGAGATGGCCGCAGACGTACAGCGACATCACAAACCTGTGTTTAATCCATTCACAGCACCAAGACATGTGAACAACGAAGGGAGACAACCTCATGATGAACGACATTTACTTATGCCTTCGTCTCCATTATCATCTACACTACCCGTGTTCTCTCCTGCTATGGACACGTCACGTCCAACACAACCAAAAACTTCTAGTGCTTATTTAAATGATGTGTTAAAATCTAGCTGATAGTGGTTTATATTTTATTGCAATTTTAATTTATTAAGAAACATATGTTTTTAAATAGTTGGTGGGCTGCATGACTCAAGTTTAATTATTTATTCCAGTATTTCATCTTGATCAGAAAATAATGTTTTGTCATGATATCATGCCATCTTGTCAGGTTAAAATGCCATGCAATCATGTGATCATTCTGTGTTGCCATGTCATCTTGTCATGTGATCATGCCATATATTTGCCATTTATCATGGTGTATCATGGACTTGGGGATGTGTAAATGCATGATTTGAATTATTTGTCATTGATTTTGTTGATCACAATATTTGTAAGGGTATTATATTTTATCAGTTTTAAATATCAACCCAGTCATATCATGAATGAGATATTTATAAATATATGAATATCATCAGTCTGAAATAGACTCTATATTTTACTGAAAAATTAACTATACAATTGTCAATTTCATCACAGACCACCAATGAAATTAAGGCATTTTAAAAAGACTGCCCTGTGATGACTGCTATCTGTTTGTTTGTTGACCTTCTATTTTACTTGTACTTGGAGGTTTTACAATGTGGTTATTAAAAATGCATAATCCCTACAGTGCTGTATTTTATTTTCTAAATATAATGTGGCATGGATTTTTCTAGATTGAAAATAGTGCAAACATGATTTACTGCCAAACTCTGTGATAGAATTGGGGTGTAAATTAAATGTAAACACATGGATCTGAAAATATTATAAAGGTTGTTAAATGCAAATTATAGATATTTAATTTGTTATATGGAATTTTCATATTTTACAAACATGAAAGTAAAATTTTGTTTGAAGAGAAAGATATTTATTTTATTCCACTTACTATTTATTTTCTCTTAAACAAACAGAAAAATGAATTTTAGTATAAAACACATTTTTGAATTTTCAATCTCAAATTCATTAATATGTTGAAGGTTTGGAAAGAATTAGATTTCTAAATTCTGTGAAAGAATCCACATTCATTTCAATCATGTATAAAAGAAAAAAAGTTTTGGTCTATGACTGATATTAAAGACACAAATTGTTCATATAGTTTGTTATAATATATATATTGTTAATAACTGTACATTATCACAATAAATTAATAAAATATTTTCACATACTGACTGTTTTATTTCCATTACACTAGCGATTTGGGGTATTGAAATTTACACTGATTTAAACTTTGTGGTGATGATGACAAAAGATGGCTGTTAAATATACAGTGCTGAATAAAATGCAACTTGCTAATGTGATAAGAAAATGTTGATATAAAAAAGAAGATGTGGTATGATTGCTAATGAGACAACTCTCCACAAGAGACCAAAATGACACAAATTTAACAACTATAGGTCACAGCCTTCATCAATGAGTAAAGCCCATACTGCATAGTCAGCTATACAAGGCCCGGAATGACAATGTAAAACAATTCAATTTCTATATTATTATGTATTATTAACCCTTGTTTTGTACTAAACAGACAAACTGATTTTCAAATTGCTTGGACACGTGTAATCCTTTCCAGACACATAATTATCACTCCTAGTGGACCAGGCTTTGCTCTTACCAATTTAAGAGCTTTTACAAGCTTTGACTTCTGGGCTTTTGATTAACCCTCAACAGTGTAGTAATTATGTAAATATATAAAACTAGTGTTCATATTTATCTTATAAGTACAACAAGAGTGCACGCTGAAATGTAAAGCCTTCTTTACTGACCATTGATTTATGTTGATATTCTTAAATATAATGCTTTATTACAAGTATCACACAAACTTCAAATGATCCAAAAAATGAGGTCAAGGTCAGATAAACATAACAGGAAATACATGTGTTACTTAAAATAATTCAATACACCTTATAAATTTTACCTATTGTTTATAGTTTTTAAGAAACAGACTTAAGCAGGTAACCAAACATTGTCCCATGAACTATGAAAATGAGGTCAAGGTCAGATGAACCATGCCAGACAGACATGTACACCATACAATCATAATGCTTTTATCATAAAGTTAACCGTTTGCTTTTAGTATCTACGAAACAAACTTATCCATGAAATCTTAACATTGACCAATCAACCATAAAAATGAGTTTACGGTCAGATGATACCTGCCAGACAAACATATACACCTTACACTCCTTCCATACAACAAGGACAGTTGAACTATTGCTTACAATTTAACAGAACAAAACTTATTTTACAACACACCAAATATAGTTGACCTTCTTACTTGTAGAATACAAGAAACATACTTCACCAGGAATATTTAACATTGACCAATGAAACATGAAAATGAAGTCGAGGTCAGATGAACCTTTTGAGGGTCAAGGTTACATCTAACAATCATACACCAAAAAAAAAGTGGACTAACAACAGTTACTGAAACTTATCATTTATCAATGAACCATGTTATATAGGTTAAGGACAGATCATGATAACAGCCAGACACATATGAACACCTTTACTATCATTCAATACACCAAGGTTAACCGACTGCTTACAGTATGGAAAACAGTCTTGATCATATAACTTGATCTCTGATCCATGAAGTTGGTTGAGGTCAGGTGAACCCTGTCTGGCTGACATGTGGACCTTGAAAGGAGACCATATGATATAACAAATATAGCTAGTGAATCTGTGACTATGAGCTACTGCAAACTGATAATGCCCCCACCAAAATACTTGACGGTAAACAAGAAGTTGTTGAGAGATGTATCTGAAAAAAAACCTCACATCATAAAGCAGACTTATATAAACCTGGAAATCAAATTTCCGAAATCCTAGTAGTGTAGTTCCTGTAAAAAAGTGATGAAAATTCTCGATGTGGATGTCATGTGTAAAATGATTTAAGTGTTCGGTATACAGAAAATTGTTTAGTGATGAATCTGAAAACACATCAAAGGGTATAGCTGATTCATATAAACCTTGAAAGTGAAACCAAATTTCATAAATCCTTATAATGTACTTCATGAGAAAATGTTTAACTTGGATGTCATGTGTAATATGATTTGAGTTTTTGGTAAACAGAAAGTTGTTGAGTGATGAATCTAAAAACACATCATACTGTATAGCTTACTCTTATAAACCCAGAAACAAAATTTCAGAAATCCTTGTATTTTAGTTCTTCATGAGAAAGATGCACCCAAAAATATTCAAGGGATGGACTGACAGATGGAGGGACAGACAGAGGTAAAACAGTATACCCCCACTTTTTAAAGCAGGGGTATAATTATCCTATTACTCATAATAAGTTAGAAATTGACATGACAAAAACATTTTTTTTTCAACCAGTTGCTTAACCATGAAATTGAAGATCAGGACATTCTGTGACTTTTATTCCTGGCAAGACAATAAAACCAGAAAAGGTCACATGTCAAATTTTTAACTGTATCATTTTAGTAAAGATGTAAATATAAGCAGTGGACCACTTAAAGACCTGCTTTTATTCACTAGTCTAATTAATGGCTTAGTAACATAGGAAATCATGTTGCTTTGAGCAAGGCATTTGTTTTCTACACAAATTACTACTACTTGAGGCTTTTATCTCCATAAAATAAACAAAAGTCTAGTTTAATTATTAGCTGTTTTATTACATATCACAGTTTATAATGGTTTCATAACAAGGAGGATTACATCCCCTTTAATCAAGTCTACAAAACTTGATTGTCCCCCTTATATCAAAACTACATGAGAGAATTATTTCCCCTTATATCAATTCTACATGAGAGGATTGTGTCCCCTTAAATCAATTATACATAAGAGGATTATCTCCCCTTGTGTCAATTCTAATGAGCCGGTTTAACTATCATACAATAAAAACATCAATGTTATGGTTAGTTTGATAAGAGAATAGTAAAATATTAGTCTATAATAAACCAAGGATTTGTATAGTGATCCTTGAATAAACCTACTATTACATTTCAAAATCATTTTGTTTTATCTGAAAGAGTGACATTTCAAATATAGAAAGGTATTTATTTTTAACTCTTTGTTTGGAAAAAAATGTTACACTTTAAGAGAGCTATTGATTTAAATTAAAATAGAAACTTTTCAATCTATTTCTGTGTAAGTCTATTATTTATTTATATGTGATGAAACTAAAGTGGTGTTTTTAACAACATAACTTCAAAGGTTTAAATAAATGCATGCAGTCTAATTTTAATTGTTATATAGTTGTGATTATTTTGAAGAAAAACTTCAACTGTGTGATCTTGGACATAATTATCTTCCCTTTGACACATTTCTATTATTATTCTGGTCCCTTGACACAATAATATCATCTTCGAATGACACAATCTTATTGTGAACAGGAAGTCACTACATATATATTTTCTAGACATAATATTTTACATACAATCTATTATTAACAAAGATAAACATTACAGGAAGTTTTGTTCTCAAGATAAAAATTATGAACAATATTTTCACATAAAGGCTTTTAAAAACATAAAATTGCATCTTGCATTACTTTTTGTAAGTAACAAATTTATAAAGCTCCTAATCATCCAAATGTTTACTTTCCCAAAATACATATATGGTGACAGAACAGTATTTCTGAATGCAGATCATATTTTGTACAACATATAAAAATATAATTATATATCATAGTGTCTATTGCTACTGTATCCTACTATCTTAAAATCTTTTTAGGTGTAATACCACCAAATCATGGTACATCACATCCAGTTGTTTACGAAAATAGGTTGAAAAAAAAGTATTCCCTTGAATTTGACAGTTGTAGGCAATTAATCCTACATTTTATTGCAGTAAAACCATTTCTGTGTCATAAACACATGTCTTTGGTATTTCAAAACACCATTATTTTTTTTATTTGGGATTTCTATAGAATATTTTGTAATCTTGAGGTTACATGGTTACTGAACCTTGTACACAGATAAAATAAGGGGAGAAATTTGATCGGTTGACTTCCAATTATGCTTATTTTCTTATATGCAATGACATGTTATGTGATTTTTTTCCATAGTACTGGACAGGATAAATCTTTACTCATGCCAAGTATTTCTATATTTGAAACAAAGATAAATTCTTCACATAGGCCTGCAGACTATCCTGATTTATGGCGGTTATTCCCCATGAGAGGTGTTGACCTGAATTTTCAAAATTCTTTATCATATAAACTAAACAACTCAAAACAGGCATTTAAATGAGTTAAAAGGACATACATGTACATTCTCATACAAACGATGTGGCCTGATTAGTTCCAATCAACTCACTTGGTGAGATTCTTGTAAAGGAAAACATAGACGTGACATTAAACAATAAGTGTGATCAGATCATTAAAACATATTCATAATGACATATATAACTATTGAGGTAAATAACAAATGTTCTATTTTCTTCTTCCCGGTTACGAGTCGAACTCTATAACAGTGTAATTGACCTGGGCGCATCTCAAGCAGACAGGAGGTCATTCAAAGAACTTATCCACATATTAAAGAATCATGGAAAAGGTGACTCATGATCAGAAAGCAATCTTATTAGGTTTTTTTTATATTTTGTTAAGAAAGCAAAGTTACTGTAAATTTATCAATAATTGTGGGGTATTGCAATGATCAGAGCATGCATTTTGTAATCTGGTACATATTACTGTATGCAGTGTTTCAAAAAATTGCAATAACTGAACTCACATTTTTGTTCATTTTTCATCAATCTCATTAATTTCTGAATTTAGTTACATTGAAAAGCACTCTTAATTTATACTTTTCCCATGATTATTAGAGACATGTATCATATGAAATGCATTTTAAAAGTTAGAAACAGAAAGACAACTCCATATTATGAAATATATTCCATTGTAATTTCATGTCAATTTTCTTTCCTGACCAGGCAATATGTGAAGAATAATAATCCACTTCATGATGTACATGAATGAGTTTGTGAAATATCAAAAATAAATACAGGCACAGATCCAGATGGGGGGTTTCTGGGGGTTGGAACCCCCCTTTTTGGGGGGATGATCAATGCATTTGAATGGGGACATGTAGTTGGAACCCCCCTTTGTTCTGGGTTAGGAACCCCCTTTCTAAAATGGCTGGATCCGCCCCTGAAATATAAGAAGCTTTTTGTTGGTTGAATCATAAATTGCATGATTTGCTACAGATTAATATCTAAAATAGAGTCCAAATACGATTTAACAAAAAAACAAACAATGGTTGATAAGTATTCAAGAAAGTAATATAAATATCTTGAAGATAGCAAGAATGACAATTTGTATACCCTTATATATGACTTGTGTTAAAACATTTGTATGACCTTAAAATATCATTCCTAATACACATATGAAACATGCATAGCACTTATTGCTTTTAAACTTGTATACCAATTCCATCTTGACTAGTTTATCACATAATAGTCATATAAAAAAATACTATCAATATACCTTATAACAATTAAATACTCACTGACAATTTGCTTTGGCTATTAACAGACTGCCAAAAAAAGTTTTTATAATTGAACTGTTTCACACAATAAGGCAAGCAAGATGATTCTGTTGTAGGACTAATTCACCTTTACAAACAAATCAGTCTTTCAACACTTTGTTTGTTTCTATGATTAATTAAATGAGAAAAGTCTGTGCCCATAAAAGATTATGCCTGACACATCTTTCTTTTTGGTTTAAAAACCACGGTACAAAATATAAAATCTAATTTAAAATATGACTTTTGCTTGTAATATTAGAGAAATGGACTTGATCACAAAATCCTTACATTGATCAATGGAAATTGAAAATGAGTTTAAGGTCAGAGGCTTCTAAACTACAGACTGGATTTTTTTTCATTTTATAAATTGCTTTCAGAATCAGTATCTGAGGAAAAACTTGACAGGAAACAGACTGACACCAATAATTAATGATTTCTTGTTTCTGTTCTAGCTTTGTAAGATATATTACAACTGAACTGTTGACTTTTTATAAAAGCACTAAAACATGGTAACATCAGTTATATATACATGTAGTGACAAAATATTCAATATTATAAATGGCCTGCTACAATATAGTGCAACTCTTAGTATCATCTTCTGAAGAAATACAAGGGCAAGTAAATCCTGGCTGATGTCTTGAACCAAACTGTCGTTGACAATCAACAATATACTGTTCATACATACTGTCTAACATGTATGCAGCTTTGATCTGTTCCTGTCGAGCTGGTACCTCTAAAGCTTTGGCACATTCCAGGGAACAAGTCCAATGCATAAAAGGAACACATGTGTTTCCAAGGTAAGGGTTCTTAAATGTAATCACTTTGTATCCTGAAATAAAATAAATATACGAGATATGAAAACTTTATCAAGTTAAGTTAGAAGCATTATAAGCACACAAAAAATGTACATGAAGTATGAATAAAAAGAAAATGGAGACCCTGCATAATTGTCTTTAAGACAGCAACCAAAGACACAAGAACTCTAAAGATATCTAAACGTCAACTTATAAATATGAAAAGATATATCATTAAAAACTATTATAGTATAGTTATATAATTAAGGAGAATTAAAAATTGTGTTGATTCATAAAGGTTTAATACTAAAATATAACAATGCATGTATAACACACAATGTGATTAGTAAATCAGGAACTGCAGAACCTTTCCATAATGTTGTAGTGGGGTTCATGTTCATGATGTTGCTCAGTATTTAGTTTTCTGTGTAGTGTTGTAGACTATTGTTTGTTTTTGATCTATTGACATGGTGTTGTCTGTATATATTCTTATACTTGTGCTTTCTAGAGCCCTCTAAATATATCGTCGCTGTTATGCAAAAACCTCGTATCTCAATTTTTTGCGGAAATCTTTTTATCGATTACTTAGGATTAAATATGTATGATCCACTGTATGCGAAAATATCTGATCTTCTAACCAATCATTAACTTGAGTTCTGACATGTGACGAAAAAGTGAAGTCGGATTGGTGAGACATTTTCTTGTGCGAAAATATCGTATCTCAAAAGAAAAACACATGGCACGGCAGCTGACATTATAACAGGTACAATTTTAGGTTCTCAAAGCTAATATAGCTTTGAAATAATGAAAAGCTTTGAAAAAACAACATAGGTGCAGAAATATTTGCTTGTCTTGGTAATTGATTGGTTAGAAGATCAGTTATTGTCGCATACAGTGGAACATACATATTTAATTCTAAAAAATCGATTAAAAGATTTCAGTTTTTACTGCCTGGTGTAAAATTATCAAAACCTTAGATACGAGGTTTTTGCATAACAGCGACGATATATCTTCTTACTTTTTAAAAACAATAGAAGACTATATAATCATTTGTACCTTAGCATATGTTAAAGTATGATGTACATAAATATATAATTCTGTATAACGTATCATGTACAATCTAATATAATGATACATAACCTTTTGTTTAGGATAAGAAGTTCCTTAGGATATGTGTTCTGAGGAATCCATTACAGTGGAACATATGTAAACCTCTATTGATCTAAGATATACCTACCTTTAAGATATGTTCTAGTCAATCTAGTGACTCCATTACAGTGAGAACATACATTAAAGCCTTCCCAAACATAGATCTTAGATAAACCTACCTTTAAAACATATTGTATTGACCTCAATACTGTAGGAACACATTTGTATAAATATGGGTACAACAATACCCAAGCTTTGATCTCAGATTTACCTACCTTTTAGATATGTTCTAGTGACTCCATTACAGTGAGAACACACACAAAACCCTTACAGAACTATAAACTTAACCTTAGATTTACCTACCTTTAAGATACGTTCTAGTGACTCCATTACAGTGAGAACACACATTAAACCCTTACAAAACCATAAACTTTACCATAAACTTAACCTTAGATTTACCTACCTTTTAGATATGTTCTAGTGACTCCATTACAATGAGAACACACATTAAACAAAGAATAAATATCAGCTATATAATCTTTCAATATGCCAGCCACATCAGGATCATTAAAAAAGTCTTTACGTGTTCCAATAATTGTCTTAGCTGCAAGAAACTGTAACATGTCCGGTGAAGTGTCTGGAAGGACATTTGTTCCTGAAGTCGGAATTATCCGAAAGTCTACATCTGTGTGATACCACATAAAAGTTGACTTGAAATAATTATGGTTGCCATGGCGATGGACGGTTTCAATGCCTGGCATCTCTAACAGGAAGCCAGGAAGGGCATCCAATTGGTTGTTGTCTAACAGGATTGTTTTTAATTTTGAACAGAAGGCAAGTGTATATGGCAACGAGTGTATCTGCAGACGATTATTTGTTAATGCTAAATATTTTAATTTTCGTAATCGTCCTATATCTGGAGGAATAGCCTCTAAACAGTTATACTTCAATGAGAGTATTCTCATATTGTAGCACCGAAATAACTGGAAAATTGAGAAAAAGTCATCATACATATACATGCATAACACCAAAAAATATGGATGAATTTTTAAACAACTATAAACATGATAAATAAATGTATAGTTCAATGTAGTTTGTGTGCGTTCTTCATGAAAGATGCTTTTACTGATTAGTTTCGGGTAAGGACCCTTTCTTTTAAAATTTCATGCATTGACCTTCTGAAAAGTAAAAGAGCTTCTTATTAGCTTCTTCAATGGATTCCATTTTCTTTTAATGAGTTTTATTTCCTGTGGTAGTCTATACTGGCTTTGTGTGCACCTGTCTAAAGTCAGGAGCCGGTTGTTCAATTGATGTCATTTGTTTGTGTTGTTCATAAGTGTTTTTGGTTTCTGATTTCTTTTACATAAGTACTTGGATTTTTTTACATAAATAAGGCCGTAAGTTTTCTTGTTTGAATTGTTTTACATTGTCTTATTGGGGCCTTTTATAGCTGACTATGCGGTATGGGCTTTGCTCATTGTTGAAGGCCGTACGGTGACCTATAGTTTTAAATGTCTGTGTCATTTTGGTCTTTTGTGGATAGTTGTCTCATTGGCAATCATACCATATCTTCTTTTTTTATATTGGCTTATAGTTTTTCTGTTTTAATTGTTTAAAACTAGTCATTTTGTGGCTTGCTGTTCTGTGTGAACCTAGGCTCCATATTGAAAGCTGTACTTTGACATAATTGTTTATTTTTAAACATTATGACTTACATGGAGAGTTGTCTCATTGGCAGTCATAGCATATCTTCTTCAGTAGCAGTTTCAAGTGCCTATTGTGTTCTTTTCAAAATTAAGTATGATGTTTGAGCAATTGTTTGGCCTATATCGGTCCCTGACAGTGATTTTTAAAATGTAGTTTGGACTTTGACCTACTTGTAAATCATCTTCTACATATTTTTAAGGTAATTTATATAATTGTCTTCAAAATGCATTGTAGTTTTAAATAAACTAACCTCTTTAGGTAAGGTCCTATCCTCACGAAACTTAAATATACTATCTAAATGGAACTCTGTAATCTTGTACAGCTCCACATAGGTTGTCAGTAAGTTGTCTGAAATTTGTAAACAAAAATAAATGTGTTCTGTATATGAGCTAAAAATCACTTGTGATGCTGAAATTTCATAGTGAATGCTGTGATTGTAAGTGATCAAATATGAAATATCTTTGGGTATATTCAAAATGTTTTCCCAAACTAGTATAACTTGAATTTGTCCTTTGGAAAAAAATACACTAACAGTCAGAGCTCAGACATAAACAAGTCGAGTTTTGTTTTTGACTTAAATAAGTCGAAACATGTATTTATTATAAAAATGTAGTTTCAATTTTAGACTTATCTGAGTCAGAAAATGACAGACTTGTTTAGGTCTATTTATGTTGATGAAAATACTTAATTTTACTTGGTGGCCAAAGTACAGCACCTATGACAGCAAAAACCTGTCTGAGAGTTCACAAGGACTTGAGCTATCTATATTTAATTATCTAATTGAACATCCTTACTAAACACTGATGTTATACCTCATTAAGTGTGGTTCCAGGTGGTTGCATTGTAAGGTTAACTAACATTATCTCTGATTTTTTAGACTCTCATTCATATTTTTCTTTAGAAGACAAAGCATTGTCTTTCAATGTTGTCATTATTTGATTTAGACGCATGAACTTTTTATAAATATGCGTGGGTCTTGAAGTTAATCAATTTTGATAACTTATCTACTTGTAGGAGTCGATATTTGCAACGTTTTGATTCTGGACAATTATTTCTTGCTTAACAATATTTTACTTATTAAAGTCGTATTTTGTCTTGCATTAAAGGGAGATAAATCCTAAACTTCCAAATCTAGACCTCTATGAGTCAAAAGCAGATTAAGACTTATTTATGTCTGAGCTCTGACTGACTAAGGAGGACTTCACTGTTACTAATCACCTGCAATCAGCTCAACAGTAAAATGACAGTTTTTACTTTTGGTGTGCAACATATACATAGAAAATAATAGAAGTCTTATGACTTATGTTATCCTTAAACAGTTACATCAGTTTCAGTATTATATTTTTGGTTCTGTGATATAGAATGTTAAAGTTCACACTTAATCTTCTAAAAAGTTTAATTGCAGATTTGAAAAACAAATCTTGAGAAACAATTTCATGAGACGTCAACATGATGGGAAATTATAATCTGGATCAAATCTTACGGATGATAATTTATATAATCATGATAATCATATCCAAAATTTACTTATGAATTGAACAAAGTGTAAGGGATTCAAATTCAACTGTGGATTTCAGATTAGGAAACTGGATTAATGTGATATATATCTGAGGGAGGATATCTGTTATCCGAAGTATCTAACATATTGTTCGTTTTATTGTGTTTTTGGTGATGTTGTACCCTTTTAGACTTGATATAAATCATATTTTGTAGTGTACTGCATTATGTTTATATGATCCATCGCCACGTAAGATTTATCGTTGGCTATTTTTCAGTCATTTTATATATATATATATGTCAATGTATGTGAGATGTTGTGTTGACAAGTATGTAGAAATACAAACCTATAGGTAACCTATGATGCTGCTTTGAGTCATGCTTACAAAGCTGAATCAATCGTTTTGGTTGGCGATGAAGGCAAACTGACAGGTACCATAACTCTTGTGGAACTTTCTGAAACACATAAAAAAAACATATTTATTTTCATTTAAATTTAGATTGAATGGATTTTTGTTTTATCATTCAAAAAGCGATACATTTGTAAATAAAACTTTTAAGCATACATGGAAGTCAAATGCAACAGTTTTTTCATTTGAATTGTTGTACATTGTCTTATCAGGGCCTTTAATAGCTGACTATGCGGTATGGGCTTTGCTCATTGTTGAAGGCCGTAACGTGACCTATAGTTGTTAATGTTTGTGGCATTTTGGTCTTTAGTCCAGTCAAACTAAGATTTAACCTCAAACTAATTGCAACAGAAAATGTTTTAGTTCTAATCTATAGCATTATGCCCTTTATATACACAGAAAAAAGTCCTAAAAAATCTAACTTGAGAAAAACTCAAAATCAACATTTTTAATTTCCTATGGAAATTAACATTAGAAGGGGAGATAACTCTTACAAAAATGAGTCTTTTTAGGTAAGTTTTTGGTTGTTTTTCTTGAAATTTAGGAATAGTATATTACTTTGATGGGGTTGTAAGTTTGTATTTGACTTAATTATATAATCTTCTACTCATTAAATGTACAAAACCGAAATGTTATGGGTAGTTTTATTTTTTTCGTGTATTTTTCATTAAAGAAATTGCAAATTTGAAGCTTAGTGACCATTTTGAAAAAATAATGTGAAAATTTGGTATTGTTCATACCTGCATATTAATTTTTTTCAGCAACTTACCTATCTTAAGAAACTTTAAACCACAAAAAGAAGAATACATGCTTAATTATTTTAATTAAATTTGCGATTCTCAACCTTTACATGTTGAACAATTCAATAAATGGTAAACTAATTAATTACGAAATCGAGATTATAGCTTGATAAAAGATAAGAAAACACCTTTAGAATTGTTTGTTATACTCTAAAGACCACTTAAAAATCAAGAATAAATACATTCTGATGAACAGAAGCGGTAAAAATATAATTTTGTATCAATTTTAATGGATATTTCTGTCTTTTTTGCAAGAGTTATCTCCCTTCTCAATGCAAATCTCCATAGGAATTTTAAATGGTGATTTTTTTAGTCTTCCTCAAGTTAGATTTTATAGGACTTTTTTCTGTGTGTATTTGGGGTATAATGCTAAAGATTGCAACTTTAAAATCTTCTGTTGCAATTACTTTCGGGTTAGGGTCAAATTTATGCTAGATTGACTGGACTACTTTTGTGGATAGTTGCCTCATTGGCAATAATACCACATTTTCTTTTTTATATGTACAGTGGATGTTGACATGCAGATGTATTCTTTAATTATTTTTTTTGTATTGTTGTGTTGTTGTCTCATGTATAAAATCTAATTTTTTTATGGCAGTGTCTGCGCGTACCCTCATGCGGGTACGAATAGTCAAATTGTTGTTCTAGGCTGTGCATACCCACATCCGGTTTTTCTAATAAAATGCTATCGAATCGGGAATGAAACGTGACATATATACGAAAATTATCGATAATAAGGGGATATTTAATAAATACAATTTGAAAGTATTATTTTTCATACTCTTCACTCGTTCTACACGATATTCCCATATTATCGATAATTTCCGTAGATATTTCACGTTTTCCACCCGATTCGATGGCATTTTATTAGAATACCGGATGTGGGTACGCGCAGCCTAGAAAGGCAATTAGACTATTCGTACCCGCATGCGGGTACGCGCAGACACTGCCTTTTCTTATCTATGATGTCTATATAAAGAGACAGCAAAATGTTTTAATGTATGCTTAATTACCTGAACTATATCATTAATATCAATGACATCATCTGAGCTCTTTTCAAGTTTTTCTTGAATCTGCTTCCTCAACCCATACCAAACTTCAGGATGACAGGAAAACTTCTTGAACAATAGAAGTTCAAATCCATGATAAATATTGGTCATATTTTGTATTTCAAGGGTTTGTAGGTCTTTAAAAGTTTTCTCATCACACGAATTTTGGTTGAGGTATCAGGGAAACCTTACACGACTGACTCAGTATGTTTATGCCACCTCTTCATCATCATCCTGTCATGTTGACTATTGAAAAAGGGGAGATAATCATGTTATTTATTTTAGAAGTTTTGTGTTGCAATTCTGAATCTCCTTTATATCAATAAAATACATTAAAAGTACAGGATAGGATAGAGAAACTGCTAGTTTATGTTTTTTCAGTCACGGAAATAATATATTTGCTAGCACTTATCACAAATTAATCCGGAGTTCGCCCATTTTGTGCTGAATTTACACATATCCGTGCACTTCCGTTTCATATCCAAGGTCAAGCGAAGCACAGACCGCTCCGTGAGTATACTAATTTAAATGTTCTGTCTATGTCTGTTTGTAGTCGGCAATTAGTCTTGCTTTGTATGTATTTACCCAAGAAACTTTACACATAGAAAAATTGAGTTAACTTATGTCCTCTCAATGAGAAGTACTTGCCATAAACGAAGCAATGTCCTCTGAGGCTCTGTGGGTACAACTACAAGTCAAATCGGCACCCATAGAAAAAGTCAAATCGGCATTATGTCAAATCGGGACTAGTCCCAGATATGTATAAATTCGATCATGGTCTATTTTTGGAGTTGGATTTTATCTATTCCAAATAATTATGACGTCTTGAAAGGTTATTACATGTATTATAATTGTTTTCTTTGACGCCTAACTTCAACAGATGAGTAGTTTGGTTGTTTTAATAAATTGGAGATGTTATAGTATAAGTATTTTTTATTGATTCATATCAGTTTATCGTTACAGATCATGCCTGAGTACGGAAGACAGATGATTTATCCCTATACAGGGTTTGGGAAACTAGCCCGATTTAACTACAGATATAGATGGCACAATGACAGAATTCTGAGATTCAGAACCTACTTGTTACCATTTGTTATTTATCTGGGTTGGAAAATCCAGTCTGTATGTAAGTGATAGTTTCTAATTTCATCCTAGGCATCTAGTTTGGATTTTTACTTTTAGTAGAGACTTCTAAAGAAGATACCAAAATCATACATGTACCTTGGTATAATATGTAAGGTTTCAAAAAAAAATTATTAAATAAAACACCAGTTTGACATCAACACTTCATTAGACTAACTTTATTAAAAAGCCTGTCCACATGCTTCAACTATAACTATACAATTCATAAACAGAAATTAAGCACTGAATTAAAAACCTGGTACGTTAAATTTTACATCACAATCTTCTTGCTAAATTTAGAATTTAAAGGAAAATGAGAAATAATAATGAATTCTTTTCCCACATTATTAAGTATTTATTTATCTTTGTTTCAGTGAGGGGTGGAGAAGACATGAGAGAGTACTGGAGAAACAAGAAGACAGAACGTCGTAAGTTTTATTTCTTTTTAACAGAAGAACCTGTAAAAATCACTTCATATTAAAAACTGAGAATCTTGTTTAATCTTTACCATGACTCTGTTCTGGTTTTGAAAAAAATGATTGAAATTGCAAAAGAATAAAGAACACTTTAATCCAAGTTATAAGGAGTCTGTTGGGTTATTGTCTTATTGGAATTCATACCACATCTTCTTATTCTATATTAAGTCATAATATCAAAGTTATTGAGTTTATTTATCATGTTTCTAAATGTCGGCTGGTATACATTTTAGTCCACAGTCTATGAATCCAAAATTCAAATTACCATGCCAGGTGCAGTTTAGCATCTTTATAGATACTATAAGCAAGAAAATCTGGATTTGCATTGTTGGTTTATGGTCTTCTAGGTTTGTTTTTGATATTGTATATAACTGTAAAAACAATGTGGCATGGTCATGAGACATCATGGACATGAGTACATTATAAAACATTTTCAAATATTGGTTCTAGTTTGGTTTTTTATACTGCTGCATGCGTTTTGTTTTAGCTAATGTCTCATCGTGTTAAAATTCACTAAATTGCAGTGAGATTTATTTCATAAAACGGTCTTGACAATTGCACCCTGAGATATAAAATTGATATTTTACCTGGCTAATTTGTGTTTTCTATTTTCTCATTTCAGATAACTGGTTTGCACCTGTATCAGAATGATTGTGACCTGTAGAGACAATTTTACTTTCTTATTGATAAATTATCTGTGTTTCGTATTTCATACATAGAAATAAATTGAATTTAAGATAATTAGTTATTTCGACTATATTTATTTACTTTGGTAAACAATTTAAAACCTCAATGGAAAAATGGTTAAGGTTGAGGTTAATTCACCATATCAACACTATTGTGAAGGCTTGAGCCAATGTCATAATTAGGGCTATTCCATTAAAATGTATGTGAGAGGGTAGGAAGGGACTACATATTACTATATTACTATACAATATTACTACAACCAAGAACCATTTTAGATATTTTTTCTTAATTGGCACATACTGAAAAAAGACCCATGATGCACATTCTAACTTCCCTTTGAACCCTCCCACATATGTTTTAATGGAATAGCCCTTATGTGATAGTGTGTAAGTTACTAATATATGGTTCATGGTTTAACCATGCACAATTCAGTCTTAGTTTCTATAGCAATGAATATTTCATCAACTATTTATATGTATTTTGGTGTTGCATAGATTTTCACAGATCCAATATCCTCCTCCTGTCCTACACCAATAAGACATACAGTATTGCCGTGCGTTATTGTGCAAATTTTTTGGAGTAGTGGTTTTAAAACAAAACCAAAAACTTCTGTTATTTTAAAAAAAATGAAAATGTATGATTGCCAATGAGACATCTCTCCACCAGAGACCTAGAATGATGAAGAACTTAATAACTATGAATCAGCTATGGCCTTTAACAATTCTGCATACAATGTAAGCTATTAAAGGCCCTGAAATGACATATGTAAAACAATTAAAAACACCACATTTTTTTGCCTGATTTTGATATAATGTTGTGGGGTAAAACACTTGCTTATACCAAACACTCCCCTAACCTGGAACTGGTGTAAGAGTATAAACCATAAAATTCAGTTGAAAAAGATTGTATTGATCAGATCTAAACAAAGCAGAAAAAAACTAACAAAGACACAAAGTATGATTTCAAGCTTTAATCTTCTCATTTTCTCCAGTGTACAAATTGTTATCTAATTTAAAATAAACACTATAAAAAATCTGAGACCAAAACTGGACAAGTAAAATTAAGAAAGAACTGCTACAACCACTGACAAGGTTCCTGACTTGAATGGCCACATGAATATGTGAAGTTCAACTTCATTAAGCATTCATTACCTTCCCCTTTTTAATTTCAATCAGTATAAAATTAACGCAGTTAAATATTAAAACAAATCTCTTAAAAAGTGTACTCTTCCTGTTGTATGATTTGGTAGATTTACCTTTTTATATTGGGCCACACTAAAAAATATCTTGTTTTGCCCAAACCCTACCCAAAGGTTGAGACAGTGGGTAGGTAGGTAGGCATTTTTTTTTTTTTCAAAAAAAATAAATTGAAGTATCTGATGTTTATGAGTCTTCATGCCTATTTGATTAATAAAAAACTTCTTCAAATCAAAACAATAAAAGAATTTGAGTAGGCAGCTTTTTTCTGGGTAGGTACCGTTAAGGGAAACAAACCTAATTTTTATTATGGCCTTGGGCGTATTAAATAGGTGAACAATTATGTGATTCATGTACAATGATCTGGGTAGCTACAGTATGCAGGACTCACTGGTTTACCGTAGTACAGCCAAGTAATGTTGTGCCAATAACTGCTTCAATGATGATAACTAAATCATCTAGAATAGAAAGGTTTTTGAAATATTTGTATCAAGGTAGCTGTGAATTGGCTAGAATATTTTTTTTTTTATTAATTAAAGGACTGCTATAATGCTGTTTTAGTATTGTGTTATGTTAATTTTGTCAAGGATGTTGTCTAAATATGTCAAGGATGATCTGGGTAGCTGTGAACCAGCATATGTCATAGTATTGTTTAGTATGTTCTGTCAATGAGGATCTTAGTAACTTCTATCCTTTACGGGTAGACTTTTTCATAGATAAATTAAGCCGTATAAGAAAAGTAATATGAGTATGTTAAATTTGATGTATGCCTTTTTGTGCTTCTTCGTTACATTTGTTGTTTTTATACGACCGCAAATTTTGAAAAAATTTTCGTCGTATATTGCTATCACGTTGGCGTCGTCGTCGTCCGAATACTTTTAGTTTTCGCACTCTAACTTTAGTAAAAGTGAATAAAAATCTATGAAATTTTAACACAAGGTTTATGACCATAAAAGAAAGGCTGGTATTGATTTTGGGAGTTTTGGTGTCAACATTTTAGGAATTAGGGGCCAAAAAGGGCCCAAATAAGCATTTTCTTGGTTTTCGCACTATAACTTAAGTTTTAGTTAATAGAAATCTATGAAATTTTGACACAAGGTTTATGACCACAAAAGAAAGGTTGGGATTGATTTTGGGAGTTTTGGTTTCAACAGTTTAGGAATTAGGGGCCAAAAAAGGGCCCAAATAAGCATTATTCTTGGTTTTTGCACAATAACTTTAGTTAAAGTAAATAGAAATCAATGAAATTTAAACACAATGTTTATGACCACAAAAGGAAGGTTGGTATTGATTTTGGGAGTTTCGGTCCCAACAGTTTAGGAATTAGGGGCCAAAAAGGGACCCAAATAAGCATTTTTGTTGTTTTTCGCACCATAGCGTTAGTATAAGTAAATAGAAATCTATGAAATTTAAACACAAGGTTTATGACTATAAAAGGAAGGTTGGTATTGATTTTGGGAGTTTTGGTCCCAACAGTTAAGGAAAAAGGGGCCCAAAGGATCCAAAATTAAACTTTGTTTGATTTCATCAAAATTGAATAATTGGGGTTCTTTAATATGCCGAATCAAACTGTGTATGTAGATTCTTAATTTTTGGTCCCGTTTTCAAATTGGTCTACATTAAGGTCCAAAGAGTCCAAAATTAAACTTAGTTTGATTTTAACAAAAATTGAAACCTTGGGGTTCTTTGATATGCTGAATCTAAAAATGTACTTAGATTTTTGATTATTGGCCCAGTTTTCAAGTTGGCCCAAATCGAGGTCCAAAATTAAACATTGTTTGATTTCATCAAAAATTGAATAACTGGGGTTCTTTGATATGCCAAATCTAACTGTGTATGTAAATTCTTAATTTTTGGTCCAGTTTTAAAATTGGTCTAAATTAAAGTGCAAAGGGTCCAAAATTAAACTAAGTTTGATTTTAACAAAAATTAAATTCTTGGGCCTCTTTGATATGCTGAATCTAAACATGTACTTAGATTTTTGATTATGGGCCCAGTTTTCAAGTTGGTCCAAATCAGGATCTAAAATTATTATATTAAGTATTGTGCAATAGCAAGTCTTTTCAATTGCACAGTATTGTGCAATGGCAAGACATATCTAATTTCACAATATTGTGAAATAGCAAATTATTTTTTAATTAAGAGTTATCTTTCTTTGTCCAGTATAGTAAGCAAGAAATATCTGCAAGATTTTTTTTTAATTGGAGTTATCTTTCTTTGTCCAGAATCAACTTAAATCTTTGTTATATACAATATACAATGTATATTCACTTTTTACTACCAACTGATAAATTTAAATAATCTTTACCATTCAGTGATAACAAGCAGTTTTTTTACATCTTAATATTTTATGATGTATTTAAATGAGTAGTAATTGTTGCAAACTCCATTAGAATATTTTAATTGAAATTAGTTTTGGAATAGGGGAAAGGGGGATGTGATTAAAAAATTGGGTTCAATTTTTTCTCATTTGAAATTTCATAAATAAAAAGAAAATTTCTTCAAACATTTTTTTGAGAGGATTAATATTCAACAGCATAGTGAATTGCTCTAAGAGAAAACAAAAATTTTAAGTTCATTTGAATACATTCATTCTGTGTCAGAAACCTATGCTGTGTCAACTATTTAATCACAATCCAAATTTAGAGCGGAATCCAGCTTGAATTTTGTGTCCATACTTGCCCCAACCGTTCAGGGTTCAACCTCTGCGGTCGTATAAAGCTACGCCCTGCGGAGCATCTGGTTATAGTGATATTAAGATGATAACACAATATTGACTGCTGTACCCCTATTTTTGACATTTTTACTCTTTCTGTATGTTTGTTTTGTTCATGCATCGTTGACAATGTAAAGGAATTTGATGCGACTGTCATACAAGTGAGAGGTTTAGCTAACTATAAAACCAGGTTCAATCCACCATTTTTCTACATTAGAAAATGCCTGTACCAAGTCAAGAATATGACAGTTGTTATCCATTCGTTTTATGTGTTTGGACTTTTGATTTTGCCTTTCGATTTTTGATTTTCCTTTTTGAATTTTCCTCGGAGTTCAGTATTTTTGTGTTTTTACTTTTTGCGCAGAGAAGGATTAAGGTATAGCTGTGAACCCGCTTGAAAAACAGGACTGGTATAGTGTTGTTACGTATGTTGCGGGAATGCCCTAATGTTTGTCAAAGGGGATCCGGGTAGCTGTGAATCAGCTGGAATAGAAGGACTTTAACAGTGCTGTTTAGTATGGTCTCTTAATTTAAAATATCTGTGTGTTTATTTTGTGGCCTAAACGTTTGTGACAAGGAGGAATCTTGGATTTAGAGTTGCTGTGAACTAGTTTGAAAAAAATACTTCTATAGTTTTGTTTGTTATATTATCTTAGGATCTTAGTAGCTGTGAACCAGCTGTTATTGGCTGGACTTCAAAAGTGTTGTTATACCCCCGATTTAAAAAAAAGGGGGTATACTGTTGTTCCTCTGTCAGTCCGTCCGACTATCAGTCCGTCAGTCTGTCCGTCCCATGAATATTTTTTGTCGCATTTTACTCAGGAAGTCCGAACTACATTTCAAGGATTTCGGAAATTTGGTTTCAGAGTTTATATAAGTCTGTTATACCGTTTGATGCGTTTTCAGATTCATTACTGATCATCACTCGACAATTTCCTGTTTACGGGCTTCCAGTTCGTATTTTATTCTGTAAAGGAGTATCTATTGGCTGCCAATATGTTCTCCTCTAAAACTGCTTAAAATGATTGAAACCAACGATTGTCTGTTTCATCTGTATGATGTCAACTATAACGTTTGTGAATATGTCCAGTTAGAACATAAGAGCAAAACTACATGTACAATTTCGGCTAATCACCAATTAAAATAACTGACAAAGTAAAACTCGTAAACATAAAAAATTCTATCTACCCAAGTCAATTTTTTGATAATATTTTTTTTCGGGGTTCGTATGGATAGTAAACCCGGCAAATTGTAACAAACCCCTGCGACTAGATAAACAAATTAGTCAACGTGGCTGTGATCGTCAGATCGTGAGAGCCGTGGTGTAGTGGTTAGGGCATTGGACTACTAACACAGTTTCCTGGTTCGATTCACGTTCCGGGATGAAAATTTCAGGAACCCGTGTTAAGAGAGAGAGACATATCTCATGCACCCTAGACACCCTAGCTTGTAGATTTCGAAAAAAGAGTAGGCTACTGCCGCTAGAAGGCAGCCCCAACATGGCCGATGGTGGCTAGAAATGAATCAATGGGTAAACGGTTAGTTATATCTATTATCTTATTAAACCCGCTTCGAAAAGAGGAAAATCTGAAAAAGGACCAGAATTTTGTTAAAATATTGAGACTTAATTACCTTCGGTTCATTTGAGTAAAAAATGTTAGACGACCTCTTATACAAAAGTTGTTGTCTTTAAAATGTTCTGATTATTTTTCAATTTGTCCAATTTTGTGAAAGCAATAGTAAAAACAGGAAAAATGACAACAAGACAAGATCTGCAAATAAGTTAACATGGCTTCACCTTATCCAATGAGTTATTTCTTTTCAATTAACCGGCTATTTTTATCATTTCTTTTTTCGTGTTGAGCTCATATATATAAAATTGACTTTTAAGTAGAAATTTAAGAAATGATCGGCAAGATTGTGGCTCAGTGAAATCTTAAGTCGACTATTTATTTCCATGTAAAGATATTTTTACCATTTTTTGTGTGTTTTTGTCTTATATTTTGAAAAGTATTTCAACATACTTGCAATTGTCTCCATATAGTCATTTCTCTTTCATACTGCTATACTGAACCAAAAGTGGCTATTGTTGAAGATGCAGGTGAGAAACTGAGAGACACAGGATTTTGATAGGTAATCTATAATGTCTCTATAGGTTTAATTCTGGGTTGGTTTATTTTGCGTACCCAAGGTTTGTATTATATATACATATACAAATCCTTGCAAGCAAGCATCATACACTATTGTTTTTGTCCAGCAAAGCGCGAAATGTTGTATGGAACTTGACATTAAAATCGGGGGTCCTCGGTTGCGGAGGGGTTGAAGTATTTACTACTGTGATCACTCAGTAGCCAGTCAACACCGCAGTGAGGTTGTGAGTTCGAACCCCGCTCGTATGGGTGCACTCGACTTTAATCTTTTAATTGACTATAGGAGTCACGCCAGTTTTCCAAACGAAGGTCGGTGGTTTTCTTCCACCAATTAAATCTGACCGAAACGAATTAGCCTGAATGCGGTGCTTAAAAGTGACGTTAAAACACACACACAAAAAAAGAAAGAAAGAACGAAAATAAAATTAAAATGAATCGCAGAAACTCTGAATTAGAATCATGGAAAATGCCTTGAGGGGAATTGTAATATTTTGCTTTTGCCGCAAAACAATACCCCGCCTTTTCCCTATACATGCATGCTAAGGGGACGACCATTTGATATTCTGGGTGAGGAGGATTTGTTTTGGATCGGTTATTTTTTTTTTAAGAGGACAGGTTATCTATTTTCTGCACTATTGAAGCAAGATTTTTCATTTTCATTAAAGCAACGGACTGATTATTTATTTTCACAACTATATTTATGACTATCATAAAACATACAATTTTTAAATTTTGTGTGTTTATCATTAATAATGTATATAATCAGAATTAATCTAAATGAATCATCTATATTCCGAACTCTATAAACAATATACATACACAGTATCATAGTTTTGGCCCGTTTTTTTGGGGGAAAAAAAGATGAATTAATTTATGAAGAATCAGGTGCTCTTACTTTCGATTAGACCTGCTGAGTTATTTATTTTCAATACATTGCAAGTCACGTAACTAAGTTATTTTTAACTACCACAGAACAAACCATTTATTTTTCACGGTGACTTATTAAAGCCGAGCTATTTATTTTCAAAATCCTCCTGCCCCCACCCCCCACCAGAATTTTAAAATGATCGTCCCCTAAAGTGAGATTTAGTAGTAAAATCCTTGTCGTATTAACGTATGTTCAAACGACTTAAAATTACACATAACACTCTCTAGAGAATAAATCGTTTCGTCAATTCTGGTCGGATCTGCAATACCTAACTTGGTACAACCATTGTAAATTCCAAGATGGCAGCGTCCATATCAACATTTTGCATTTCTGATAAAGTATTTCCCCAGCTGATCTTAGGCCATTAGTACACATGTAAAGCGGTATTTCCTATTTATGATAATATGTAAGCACATTGAATACTACAGGGAAATAAAAAAAAAAGTGTCATATGGCTGAATATGCAGGATTTGTAGCTGGAGTACAGAAAATTAAAAAGTCATGAAACATATGACCTCGGAATTTTATTTTCTCTGCATTTATGAATTGTGATATTTTCTTTGCTTATTTTACTGTTTGCTTTTTAATATATTCACTATTTTATGTCTTTTCTATCTATGCAAAGCAAGCAAAAATCAACATAAACAGGTTGGAAACAACAACCCCACCCCCCAATTTTTACTCGAATGTAACTTAAATAGACAATATAGACAATATTAAAGCTAGAACAGCAGATCATATCTTCTCATTAAAGTCTATTGTAGACAAATATAAAACTAAAAAAAAGAAAATTTTTGCAGCATTTATAGATCTGCGAAAAGCCTTTGATACTGTCTGGAGGGAGGGTTTATTCTACATTCTACTCCAAAACAGACTTCCAGGCAAGCTTTTTAATGTCATCCAATCAATGTATAATGACAACAAATGCAGAATTAAATTTCAAAATGGTATGAGCCATGAATTTATATCAAATTATGGAGTAAAACAAGGGGATGTACTTAGCCCCACTTTGTTTAATATTTATATAAATGGCCTTGTAAATGACCTTGATCATGCAAACACTCAACCAATTATTATAGGAGATGTTAAATTAACATCATTATTATATGCAGATGACATTATTTTATTATCTGAAACCCAAGAAGGGCTACAAAATGCACTAAATGAGTTAACTAAATTTTGTTCCCTATGGAAACTTGATGTTAACAAACAAAAATCAAAAATTATAATATTCAATTCTAATGGAAAATCTCACTGTAATTATTTTAAAGTAGAAAAAGAACATCTTGAGACTGTTAAATCTATTTGTTACCTTGGAATAACTATAAATTGTTCAGGAAGTTTAAGTCATTCAAAAAAAAATCTTATGGAAAAAGGGAGAAAGGCTTGGTTTAAAATTAAAAAAACAGTCTCTTTAGATAATTCCTGCAGTATGCTTGAAAAATTATTTGATACTTTAGTTGTTCCAATAACTCTTTATGGGAGTGAAGTTTGGGGTGTAAGCCAAGTGTTCAAAGATTCAGATCCATTTGAACATTTACATATTAAATTTATTAAAGAAATTTTAGGTGTACAGTGCAAAACAACAAATGTAGCCTGTTTAACTGAGACAAACAGAATCCCTTTGTACTTTAAAATTCAGCTTTCAGCTATAAAATTTCTAAACCATATTGTAAACTCGCCTAACACTTTAGTCCATAAAATATATAATAATGTAGAGAAAACAAGTAAATGGGTTAACATTGTAAAAGACTGGTTAAATAAATTAGGTTTTGGTCATCTCACTTTTGATACTTTTAATTTAAAATATCACATAAATAGTATCCAACAAAGAATCTATGACCAGGCTTATCAAATTATAAATTGTTCTATCAATAAATGTGAAAAATTAAATTTCTTTTGTCATACTAAAAGAATTAGAAAAAGGCCCCCATATATTGATATATGTAAATTCAAAACTGACCGATCAGTTTTCAGTAAATTTAAACTAAGTGCACATTCCCTAGCAATTGAAAGAGGGCGTTATACCAACATTGAAAGAAGTAAACGCATTTGCTTATCCTGTAACAGACAAGAAATTGAGGATGAATACCATTTCTTCTCAATCTGTCCATGCTATACATCATTAAGGGATACCTATATACAAAATATTAATAAAAATCTTAATTTCAATTTTATTAAATTGCAGTCCACTATAACACTTAAGCATTTGACTGTACTTTTAAATAGCAGTCTACCAGTCATTATAAAAATCACCATAAAGTATATTAATGATTGTCTTTTATTAAGAACATCTGTATAACTTGTATTTCTTTTAATATGCAATGCCAACCTAATTTTTGTTTGTGTTCTTTTTTCAATTGTTCATGAACATTAATAATGTGTTAACTGTTGATATTTATAGCCTTTTTTTCTTCTTTGCTGTGAATACCACTGTCACTCTAATATAATTGTAATCAATTTAACTATTGTACGTTTATTGTCTTAATTTTGTATGCCATAACCATTTAATGTAAATGTGTTTGTGCGAATAAAATATTGTCTATTGTCTATATTGTAACTTAAAAGAGGAAAAAATAACTATATTTGGAACAACATTTTAAAGAGGTAAAATTATTTTTAATAATCATGATAATAAAAAAGAAATAAATCCAGGAACATTACAAAATTCTTGGCAATGTTTGGCATGTTTGGATTCAATACCAAACTTTTTCATAGTTCTTTGGGACCCCCCCCCCCCCCCCCCCCACAATATAAATGTATGCTCATTTGTTCTAAAAACAAATGAAAAAGTGGTATTTGTTATCACTTGAAATTTACTACTCATGAACACGATAAAAGGATATTTGTCATCACATTGATGGGTTTGTTCCTCATCTGTTAAAAACTATAAAATTGAATAAGAATGTGAAATGTGAAGTCAAAAGTTGACACACTGTTACAGCACTTCATATAAACATGAACTATCCCTTTTGGCACAATGTTTGGGGTTCTGGAGTCAATTTCACAAAAAAAACTTATGACTAAGATTGATCGTAAATATACTGAATTGTTAATGACTTAAATAATGTCCAGTCTTAGTCGTAAGTTTTTTTGTACAAAGTTTTCCAGAGTAATTTTATGATTGGTTCATCTGATTTTTGCAATTTTTGAAGCCACAAAAATTGGAACAAATCACAGACAAACAATTCAAGTTGGATTCATGGATATTAATTTTTGTAGATTCGGCAAAAAATGCATTTTCATGGGTATTTAATTTATTGGTTTTGCCAAGGTCTGCATATAACCTTATAAACATTTTGTAACTTGTTGAACATTTAATTTTGTGGTTCAGCTGCACTCATGAAATTGGTATCTAAAAAATAATAATGAATCAACAGAAGTCAGCTATAAAAGGCCTTGAAATGTCAAATGTAAAACAATTAAAACAAGAAAACTAATGGCCAAATTTATGTACAAAATAATGAATGAAAAATATGTATGTTACACAGCAACAAATGAGAACCACTGAATTACAGGCTCCTGCTTTCAGACAGGCACATACAGACTGTTGAGGGAACTTGGGTTTAAGTTGTTTGAAAGGCCAATATAATGCATATACATTTGTACATTTGAAAAGATAAAAAAAATCATTTGATAAAATATAAGTGTCTCTCAGCAATGCTCATTTACACTTTTTAGATCTGTTGATATGCATAAACAATGTATGTATTGTCCATATTAACTATTACAATTTGTGAATTATGAAAATATCTTGATTATCAAAGGGGAACAACTCTGACAGCCATTTCTTTCAAGTAAGTTTTATAATGACATCTTCTGGAGCAATGATAAAAAAAATTAAAAAATATTCCAACATGAACAAATTTTATGGCATTGTTAATGTTACATGTAAGTCCAGTGTTACTTCTGTCAGGTAGAAAAAATATATGTTGACAACTTTGTTCTTTTTTTCTTCAGATTGAAACAAAACTAGATCATCATGCCTATCAAGGAATTAGTTGCCTCCCTGAGTGACAATCCATACTTTGGAGCAGGAGCAGGATTGTTTGGTATAGGAATGTTTACTGCCTTAGCCAAGAAGGGAACACAGATGGGTATGATACTATTCAGAAGGCACTGTATGATGAGTCTAGAGGTAACCAGCAAGGACAAGAGTTACTATTGGTTGTTGAACTGGATCTCCATTTGTGGAACACATACGCAGCATTTGAGTGTAGAAACATCATTCAGTCAGTCGGAAACAGGAAAAATAAACACAACATTTGACTTCATACCAAGTCCTGGTAGCCATTTCTTTAGACATAAAAGTACATGGATTCGAGTGGAAAGAAATAGAGAAAAACAAATGGTTGATTTCCAGAGAGCTGCACCCTTTGAAAGTGTTACTCTGACAGCAGTTGGTTTCAATCGAAGTATTTATTTTGACATTTTAGAAGAAGCAAGACAGTTAGCGCTTCAAAAACAAGAGGGTAAAACTATTATGTATACAGCCATGGCTGCCGAATGGAGGCCATTCGGATATCCTCGGAGGAAAAGACCGATTGAATCTGTTGTATTAGATGAAAGAATATCAGAACGTATTATAAATGATGTTAAGGAATTTACCCAGAATTCTAAATGGTACATGGATAGAGGGATACCTTATAGACGTGGATATTTATTGTATGGACCACCTGGTTGTGGTAAAAGTAGTTATATAACAGCATTAGCAGGTAATTACAATATATTTTTACTTTCACTGTATTTGAAGTTTTAAAATTTCACTGAGTTTTGTGATCGGTGAAATCAAAAATAGTAAACAGCAAAATAAACAAGGTAACAAATGTTTAAACTTGCAATTGCATAATATGATTATATATGTACATTTGTACATGAACATAGGTGCTTTATTTCCCTCTTTTGGCACAAGATTGAGATACACTGAGATAAAAAGAAGATGTTTACCACTCCTTTAAGTCTTTTGATGCCTGAGGTAAAAATAAAAAAGAATGTGATTATTTTTCAGGTTAACATTCATGTTCAAATGTTTATTTGATTGCTGGCTATATATTTTAATTTACTCCTTTTGAGTGTTGAATGACTATGACAAGATAAAAGTCACCTAAAATGAAATCTGAAATTCTATTAGGAAATGGCAACATTGTCATTTCAAGAATGTTTTTTTCTTGGTTTTATTTATAATTTACTTCCTTGTTTATTTTAAAGGATCCCTAGATTACAGTATATGTGTGTTAAACCTGAGTGAGAAGGGTCTGTCTGATGACCGACTGAATCATTTACTGGCAGTTGCACCAGAGCAGAGCATTATACTACTAGAAGATATAGATGCTGCATTCTTAAACAGAGATTTAGCAAAAGAAAGTAAGATTTATAATAAAGGATCCTGCAGTTTTTGGCTCTATTGCTTTATGGAAAAGGGAGTGTTTTACACCAGCATTACATTTCTCTAAAAATTCAAATCCTAGTTCAAGATTATGAAGTATTATTCTAATTCTATTGAAAGGTATTTTGTTATGTGAAAAACAGTCTTGAAATTATATACAAGATTTTTCCTATTTATTTTTACCTTCGTCAGCAATGTATGAATACTGTATTTGATTAATTGATTGTAGTTTGATATGAATGGAAGGCAATTGAACATATGTTGAGGTTAATATCTATCAGGCAGAAAGTCAACAATATAGAAAGAATGAGAAAATGATATAAAAGTTTATATATCATGCATATAGTCTTCAACAATGGACACATTTCAATGCTTAAATAGAATTGCTGCAAGTTTAAAAAAGTTAGAATATAAATTTAACACAAACAAGACATAAGAGCCATTGTTTGAGAAATTTCATAGCATACTTTCCTCCTTGATTTGATACTTGTCACAATGTTGATACATGTACAGATATAACAAGATTAAGACCATATTACCAGAAAGGAAGTTAGCCGCTTCTCAGTAGCATACATCCTCTTTGATTACTATTTTGTTTTTTTAAATTTAGACATCATGCCATTACTGTAAAACCTATAAGACTTGGCTATGTCATGAAACTTTCTAAGTTCTATTCATATATACATGTATTACAACTATTATTAGATTATAATATTAACAGATATTATATATAACCACAGACCTTAAACTGATAATTGGTGACCATACATTTATGTCAATATAAGATTAATAAAACTCTTGCCTTTAAACAATAAAAAATCTTCAAATAATTTTGAGTGACCTAAATAATATTGAACAAATGACTCTTTTATTCCAGATCCTGTAGCTTACAGTGGAATGGGACGTTTGACACTCAGTGGATTACTGAATGCTATGGATGGAGTAGCCTCAGCAGAAGCCAGAATTATTTTTATGACAACTAATTATTTAGAGAGGTATTAGTAAAAAGATTTCTTAAAAAAGTCCCTCGTTTGATCAGTAAACAGCATTTATAACATCAAATGTTGTATTTCACTGATTTTTATCATTCTTTTTTTCAATGGATGAAAAATGACATAAGGGAGACAACTCAGGATGAAAAATTAAACAAATTGTCTGATATTGCTAGAATATGATGAGGCCAAGCTTCTGTCTTTGAATAATATTGATACATTTGTACTTGTTCAGTTTCATAAAACATGATGAATCAAGATAGTTTACAAAGAAATATTATAAAGATGTTGAAAATGTTATGGTCCTTGGTTACACAGTTATTTTCATGGAACTAAAAATAGAACTTCTGAAAATAGGACAACAATACAATAATGTTATTCAAAGTATTTCTACACAAAAAAATCTATTTAAATCTATAGAATTTTTTATTTAATTAAAATGGACAAATTTCAAATTTTGCCTACAAATTATTATCAGAGCTAGTTTTTCATTTAATTATATGGACCATAATTTGGTATTCGGCCTTTGGTTTCTTTTTGTATCCTTTTTTATAAGTTCTAAAATTTTAACTTTTATTTTGTGGGTTGTGTTGGTGTTAGAATAGTATGAATGGAACAATTTAGTTTTTCGAGAAAAAATTAATACATTTTGATTCACCGTTTACGTGACATGAAACCAAACAGGAAACCAATCTTTATTTTCTTTATTTTGCACAATATAATTCAAAAGGCATAAATAAACACCATTACTAGTGTTACTAGCTTCATGTTAATATTTAAAATCTATTTTCAATGTTATATTAAAGTTTTTTTTAAACCTGACAGGAAACCATAAGAAACCGAAAGCATTTTTTTAGTTTTATTTTATTGCAAAATCTGCTTAAAATAATCTGAACAGTATACTTTTTCTTAAAATCCATCTTAAATGTATCAGTATTATAAAACTCCTAAATATGTGCTTGTTTTGAAAACAATTAGTACAATTTATTCAGAATTTTCCATATTTTTTCCATTGATACAGGATACCATAATCGTTGTATCTTGATGTTAAAGCAAAAAAAATGTATTTATATTTGGTTTTGATATTCCAGTTATATACAATTGATTCCAAATCATTGGCAATGTAACATTCTTTAAATCCAGTAAAGAAAAAAACTTTTAACTTGGAATTAAAATCTTTAAAATAGGCACAATGTGATACTTGTGACCTGTACACCATCTACATGGTTTCCACATTTTAACCTACTTTAGTGGGCTAAAATCAATAAAGTACTTCCTTTCAAGTCATGCATGGTAAAAGTTTACTTCTCCTTTGACAAGTTTATTGCGTTTCTGATAAGTGTTTGCAGAACATGAATAAAAAATATTAATTAAAAACTGTGACAGGATTCCAACTTTGTACATTCTAAGTGTAACGGTATATTAACATGTATTTGTTATTAAATTATATTTATTCACCTAAAATATCCAGTAATATTTACTGCTGAAGTTAAATCAATCCAACGAGCATTGGTACAATGATAAGAGACGTAATTTGATTGATTTTTCCAAGGACTCTTCACGTCATTATCGGGAAACGAAGTGTGTTCTAACGTCTGTCAAATATGAAATCGATTTTGTCAAGTCATTGGGCATTTATTTTCACACAGGATCGTATGTAACATTATGCACATAGGAAAAATAACAGACCACCGGCGCAATCTCTTTGACAATTGTATTTTCCTCTTTTAAACAAGACGAAACAAGTCTACACATTATGTTTGCTAACATCCCGTTGGAAACAAAAACAATGTTTAGACCTAGTATTTCGTACATCCGGCCGTAATGGCATGATCACATGTTAGTCACATGTTTCACATATGACCGGAAATGGTTAGAACTTAAGGACAAAAACAATTTTAATAAATAACTGGACTTCTGTTTCGTGTGAAATGTAACGCATAACAACAACGTAATTTTCTTACTTAATTATTACGAAGATCAAAACAAGAATGTAAATCATCTCGGATTTACCTGTTTGAACATCTCGCGAGAGTTCATATTTGCATATTGTTTTTAAGAATTCTATTACAATAAAGCAGATTACATCATCTAAAAATTGCGTTACGAAATCGGACACAAAAATCACGCCACTGTTCTTACATCTGCTACATAAATACTTATAGTTCTCGGCATTTTCTTCTCACTATTCTTATTGGTCGATGTTCTTTGTTATTTGAAAGCAAAAGTTACGAATTTGCCGGTGACGATTATCTATAAATCAGTCAACGTTTTGCTTTTCGAAAGCAATAAGTAACGAGAGAAACGACACAAAAATACGGTTGTAGAATCTTTGAAATTCGTATATTTTAATTTTTTTTCTAGGGAAGAGTAGCATACACTTGTATGTTGATTAAAATAATGGCATCTTTAGATGTAGTTACAACTTTTCTTACAGTAATTCACATTTTATCACTTTTCTATAGTTATAGGAAACGGAGCCCAATAGCAAATTATGGTCCATATATAAAATTTAAGATCTGTATTTCAGATTGGATCCAGCTTTAATTAGACCAGGTCGAGTGGATGTTAAGGAACTGATAGATCACTGCACTAGCTACCAGCTAGAGAGAATGTTTATGAGATTTTATCCCGATGAACCTGAATCAAATGCTCAAATGTTTTCACACAAAATACAATCGTTAGGTAAACATGTTAGTGCTGCACAAGTGCAGGGACTTTTCCTTAAACACAAAGACAATCCAGAGAATGCTTTAAATGATGTAGAGTTTTTATGGGCATCTTGATATCAGAAATAAATATTTTTATAGAAGTACTCGTTTTATGCATTGAACAAGCTTGACTGGTGCTACATGAGGAGCAGAAAATACATATTTTGCCATATTTATTTGCTTGTGCCTACTTTTAAGTTTTCTTTTTTGTGTAAGAAAAGAGGCAGAAATAACATAAGGATGACATTTAAATCATAACTTAAAAAAAACATTAACACAATGACAAAAAACAAAGAGATCTACAAGAACTACATAGAAACCTAAATACTGAGCTATATGAACCTTATACATGCTACCAAAACAGATAATGATCTTTGTATAGCTTATTTATCTGTAATATTTTGTGGATGAATGGTGACCAATGTATTTTTACCATTTCTGATTCTTCATCCAACCAATAGAATGGACAGTAAGTTGTTTGTTTAGTTGGTCAACATGGTGAGATACAAGACTAAGAAACATTATCAACACAGAAACACCAACAAAAAAATAGTCTCAGGAAAATATGCCCTTGAAATTATTAGATACATGATACTGTTCTAAATAACAGGTCAACAGATTCCTAGACTAGTCCCAAGCAAGTATGAAAATCTTGTACCTATGATATTAAAAAGGAAGGTTAGAGCTTATCAATTTATAACTTGTTAAACAGGAGCAAAAATTTATACATTTTTTTTTGTACTTTTATTGCTGGTATTCATCATAAAGTCATAGTGAGCACATCATAACAGAGCAAAAACTTGAAGACATTTTTTGCCTGCATACACCTTATCACTATTTGGAATTCTTTTCGACAGTTGATAAAAAAATCGGCACTTCTGGAACTATTGATTTCAAACAACAATCACTTTTCCATTGAAGCGTCAGATATTTTCTATTACAAAATCAAAATCTCACAGAAACCTTCTGGATTTCATGTAATAATAAGAGACAAATAGCGATAAATCGTATTGAAGACATTGATGCTAGAATATCAATAAGCTACAGATAATAATTATACATAGTTATTACAAAAAAAATATATCTTAAAAGTTAAAAGTAAAGAAATATAATTTCAATCGGTTGAATTTATGAATTAGTATGAAATTATTTTCTTCTGAATTGTCTGCCCATAGGTGGCATATTAAGGTTATGTGTTTCATCTGATTTTGCGGTTAAATCATTCGGCACAACAGGGTCCACTTGATCGGTCACGTTTATTTTTTATACTAGGGTTTTCATAGATTTTGTATCATGCATTAAGAGATTATTTTGCATTACATGTGTGGGTTCACTGAATGAACTATTTATATATTTATACGAGGACATTATAAAGATGTTAATATTATGTACATGAGATATATTATTAGATGGTAATTAAACCAGCCATCGGCTCTGTCGTGTGGTATTGCACTTTACTATTTCTTGTTATTATTATTATGAGAATAATATGTGGTTTTGATATATGGGTATTAACAGAAGAAGAACCCTTGAAACAGTGCTGCTTTTGAAGGTCTATTGTTAATCATAAATGAAACATTATTTTTTTCTAAATCCCAATACTTCATGGGATAAAAAAAAAAACTATTTGTACTGACCACAGGCATTGTATCAATGCAGATTATATTATTCACATTGTTTCAAACATTTGCCAAGACTAGGTTGATGTGCCATATTCTGTTAATTAAGAAACTATTGCATGCATTTATTATTGCATTTATTTTTCAAAAATGGAAAAAATATGAGTGTGTAAATATTCCAATTGAACATTACTCACCCAGTTGCATAAATCACTTTACTAAAAACCTTGCAATAATTTCTAAAATAACTGTATATCAATGATGTGGAATATATATTATTGAGAAAGAAATCCAACATAGATAAAACAACAAAAAATGCAGAGGTCTATGTCAGTCTCCAACCATATGCCAATTGTAAACCTATATTTCAAGCTATAAATGGCCCAAGTCAAAATGAATAAGTTTTATGGACATTTGAACTTTTATCAAGACAAAATTCTAAAAACTAAAACCATAAATGACATGGTTCTAAACTCATTGGTGCCCTTCAGCTTTTATTAGTCCGAGATTACTCCGACGTCCAACGGATGTTTTGCCAGACAAGCTTGGACGTCAGAGTAATCTGGGACTAAGCTAGAATCTGCTCTTTGGTGGGGTTGTCTTTTTGACACATTCCCCATTCCCATTCTGAATTTTATCATGGGACCTGCCTAGTGTCTTCTTTTATATCTAATTTTTAGAGGAGCTCAATCTTTTTGTAATAATCTTTATATTTTTTTAAAATTCTACTTGAATGTGTAGCACATCAGACCAAATATAATTGAGCATGGAACATGTATATATTTGTAATAACACCATTTGATTTTCCTCTCTCAGTCTTTGTTAAATTTGCACTTTTCCAAAAAGTGTGCAGAATTTATCCTTGTTTTAAATATAAAAGAAAAACTTGACATGAGTAAAGTTTTATCCTGTCCAGTAATTTACACAAAATTTCACATAACATTCCATTGCATATAAAAAAAAAGTAATCAATGAAAGTTGACCAATCAAATTTTCACCCTTATTCTTTCTGTATATAATCTTTAGTAACCATGTTACCTTCAAAACGTTCTATAGACATACCAAATAAAAAAAATAATGGTGCTTTGAAACACCCAATTTATCTGTCTATGACACAATTTTACTGCAATGAAATTAAGAATTGGTTTCATACAACTGTCAAATTTAAGGAAATAATTACTTTTTTACCCCGTTTTTGTTTGCAACTGGATGTGACGTACTACGAGTTGGTGGTGTTAGGAGTAACACATGGCTGTGCTCCTGACTTTTGTCTTCCTTCTGTCTATTTACACCTTATTATGTTTAAACCTTTTATAGATTACTATACTATATGGGTTTTGCTCATTGTTGAAGGCAGTACAGTGACCTTAGTAGCTTTGATCTACCATATTTTATTTCTTGTGGATAGTTTTCTCATTTGCAATCATACCAAATTTTATCATTTGGTGTATGGAATACCAGTAATTGTATCTGTCTTGCAGAATTTCTCTAACATTCACCATGACCAAAAGTTTTCTTTGATGAGTCTTGTTTCTCAGATGCTATAATAAAGCAGGTCAGCTGGTGTATGAACTGATTGTCATTGGTCTTTTAACTCTTTTTCTTTTTATACAAAATTGAAAATGTTTTTGGTCGTATATTGGTATCACATTGACGTCGTCGGCATCCGAAGACATTTGGTTTTCCCACTCTAACTTTTGTAAAAGTAAATAGAAATCTTAAAAATTTAATCACAAGGTTTATGGCCATAATAGAAGGTTGGGTTTGATTTTGGGTGTTTTGGTCCCAACAGTTTAGGAATTAGGGGACAAAAAGGGCCCAAATAAGCATTTTTCTTGGTTTTCGCACAATAACTTCAGTATAAGTTAATAGAAATCTATGAAATTTTAACACAAGGTTTATGACCACAAAAGAAAGGTTTGGATTGATTTTGGAAGTTTTAGTCCGAACAATTATGGGCCAAAAGGGTTCAAAATTAAACTTAGCTTCATTTTAACAAAAATTGAATTCTTGGGGTTCTTTGACATGCTGAATCTAAACATGTACTTAGATTTTTGATTATGGGTCCAGTTTTTAAGTTGGTCCAAATCGGGTTCCAAAATTTTTATAGCAATAGCAAGAAATTTTCAATTGCACAGTATTCCGCAATAGCAAGAAATCTTCAATTGCACAGTATTGTGCAATAGCATGAAATTTTCAATTGCACAGTATTGCGCAATAGCAAGAAATCTTCAATTGCTCAGTATTGTGCAATAGCAAGAAGTCTTCATTTGCACAGTATTGCACAATAGCAAGAAATATCTTATTTCACAATATTGCGCAATAGCAAAAAAATTTCAATTACACAGTTTTTTTGAAATATTCTTTGAAAGTTGGAGTTATCTTTCTTTGTTCAGAATAGTAGATGAATCAACTTAAATCATTGTTTTATACAACATACAATGTATATTCACTTTTACTACCAACTAATAAATTAAAACAATCTTTACCATTCAGTGATTACAAGCACATTTTTTACATTTTAATATTTTAAGATGTATTTAAATGAGTAGTTATTGTTGCAAACTCCAGTTAACAAAAAAATAAGCAAAAAATTTAGCAGGGGCTTAGCATCCTAAAGAATTTAAATATGAGATTGAACCAAATCAAAAGAAACAGAATCATTAAAATAATGATCAAATTATAACTGAATCGGCAAAACTCTCAAACACAGAAAAATGTATGTATTATGAAAAAAAAGCAAACCAATTAAGGCCATATGACAGGAATTAAGACATACCGGTAATTATATATTGACCCCTTTTTGAACTGGTCTTGTATGTCATTATTATTGAAGATAATCACCATATAAACATGACCCCTCTTGTTTACCTTCTAGTGCTTCTATATAGAACACAACTTACATATGTAAATACTGATTATCATAAGGTGTTTACTGGTAAAAAATGTGTTTGTTGATATACATGAATGTCATAGAATCTCTGTTGTATATCAATAAAAAGCAAAAAATGGACTGCAAGTTAAACTTAAATTTGTATTTGTCACGTACATACATGTAGTAACTTTTTTACAGAAAAAAAATCTGAGAAAAGTGTCTGTAGACAAATTTCTAAAATTTTGTCAAGGTTTGAATGGTTAAATTCAAAGTTAGTCCAGACAATAAATTACCACAGAACTTGCCTTCAAAGTTTATGATAGAGGATTTATCATACTGAGGTCAAACTAAATGAATTACTAGTATTATGCTAATGAATGCCACTTTCGAATTGATCATTATCGGTAATTTATACTTAAAGTTTGGCTATAGTGTAATACTGTTGCTATTTATATATTAAAAGTCTATTTTTACTGCTTTTCCAAAATTGTTTAAATTGTAAATTAAAAGAAAGTTGTACAAATGATACCTAGAAACCATGTTTTAAAATGTGAAACGGATATTAAGGCATGTTAGAACTTTTGAAATCACAAAGTTAGGAAAGGAAAACTAGAAACTGAAATAAAATATTTTGAAAGATGGATATCACAAATCACAAATTCAGTAGCTAGATAATAAAAAGATATGTCTCTGGCAAAGTAAATTAAAGAAATAATTAAGATAAAAAAAGGGATTTTACTTTTAAAATAATTTTCAATTGAAAGAAAATAATGTTTACTTATCTAATCTGTTATATTTTTTTTTTAAAGGAAGTGATAATCAAACAATTTATAACAAAAATGTCACCTCCCCCCTCCCCCGCCCCTGCCCTCCAATAAATGATTTCTGCTATAAAAAGCCTCATTAAATGGAGGAACATTCTTATTTAGCGCATTTTATCTGTTTAAGTGACCCCAAATGATTAAAACAGATGTTTTGGTATATTAGCCAGCAGCCCATTGTCAAATATACCAGTAACTCAAAGATATCTAGTGGGCAACATACAGACTTTAGTGGTGGATCCAGAACTTTTCATAAGGGGGGCCTACTGACTGACTTAAGGGGGGCCGGCTCCAGTCATGCTTCAGTGATTCCCTATATAATCAACCAAGTTTTCCCAACGAAAAAGGGGGCGGCCCCCAGGTCCCCCCTGGATCCACCTATGGCCTTCAATACTAAGAAGATTTGAAAAGGTGTTTACATAAAATATATCAAAATAGTAGAATTTTAAAAAAAAATTGTAAAAAAAACCCAAACTTTGAACAGAGACATTAACCAGATGATTGAAGTTAAAACACATTTCTTAAATGTATCACTCAAGTTTTAAAAGAGCTTCTAAATATCAGTGATTAAATGAGATTCACACTTTACAGTAAAATTTCTGTGAGCTTAAAAACCTCAAAGTTCCATTTGTTATATTTATATTATAAAGCAACATAACAAAGACTTTTAGCTAAGCAATATAATTATGCCCCACAGCCATGATAAAACATAAGAATAATAAAAAGTACGAACAGCAAATCAAACACACCCGGAATTTTATACTCGAAAGCAACACTTTACCATTGTTAGAAAAACACTGCTATGTTTTCCAACTGTGATTTGTGTATTGTATCTTATCATCTCAAAGCTATGGTGTAACTGTGATGATTTGACAGGTTTTTGTAACTTTCAAATAACAAGATTTTAGACAGGTTTATAGAAATTGCTGCAATTTCTATAAACTTGTCTACAATTTGCAAAAGAAACCAAAATTTCAGACACATGAATTTTAAACCCCAAAATTTGGCAAAAAGCATTCACACTAAAATTCCTAAAGATATGAACATTGAGTATAATTTCAAATAAACTTCAATAAAAGATCTTATATTTTATGTCAAATATCAAAAGTTACATTCCTAGTAGTGGAAAACTTTTATAACCTAAAAATAAAATATAAACTACATCAGAGACATAATATTGTATTATATGTCTCTGACTACATGTATAATAATTACCCAAACTATCTAGAAGCTAAGGCAGCAACCATTTGATTTTCTGGGGGGGCTATGGATTTATTTTTTTACAATTTTTTTTTCTCGCCTGTGGCAAAAAACAATCTTTTTTTTTCGAGACAAGTCAAAACAATTTTTTTCTTTCAATTTTAGCTTTACTGGCAGCTGAGGGTGAAACAAACAATTTTTTTTTTTTTTATAATCAAAAACAAATTATTTTTTTCTCCAAAAACTGGAAACAAACTTCCCCCCCCTCTGAAAATCAAATGGTTGCTGCCTAAAACAACACTCTATTTAAACAAGAACTATAATCTTTAAAAAAAATATATCCGACGTATTTAAATTTGAGTATTTGTTTAAAAAAAAAACTTGGAAATCTCACGTGTAGGTGCGTTCTAAAATTCATGTACGTTCGTATAACAAAGTTTACATTAAAAATATATAAATGTCCCAAATAAACAGCTGTCATGGATGCAAACAGCTACTATTGGAGAAATTATTATTTTAATAAAATATAATTCTTTGTGAGATCTAGTTAAAATATTTATAGCTTTTCACTTTTCCAGCACGATATAATTAACGAGATGTTTTTTTAAACACAACCAAATCACACACCATGACAGCATTTTGTCCAATCACAGAAAGGATTTTTCGAGCATGCTTATTCTGTTGCAATAGTAATGCGTCCTTAAGTTCAAAGGGCACAAACCGAAACTATACCGACTATGTCGGAAAAAAACTAGACAAAAATGCTGCAATGGTCTAATTAAGTTTGTCAGTTTGTTGCAGGTGTGCCTGACTCCAATCTCAATTGACACAGATTGTCAGTTTGTTTTCCTAACACGGGTCATGATTCTCTATCCAAACACCCTCAATTAAAAATGACTGTCACTAGAAAGACATAAGTGCTGGAAGTCACACTTAACACGAACAAATCAATCAATCGTATCAAAAATGAGGAGACTGCTGTGATTATGTCGAAGAAAAAAATGAACAATTACATATTACTGTAATCAGTCTTCAACAATGAGAAAATCCTGTATAGCATTTATTAAGCTATATAACAGGCCCCATGAGTGAGTATGACGAATCCAAAACAATCGTTAATATCATTTGAATGTTGCTATTTTGAAAGGATTTGTTAAAATTCCTCTACCATCCATTTAAAGTTTCGTTTGAAGTGATTGACTAAGAACATGATTGTAACCACAGACAACCTCATTTTCAGACAAACATGATGTCAATGAATGTCCCTGTCTTAGTAAAAGAATATTTGATGAGACAGCAATCCTGTAATACAAGTTGTATGTACAAGTAAACTTTTAAATGTCATCAAAAATTTGTATTTGAAATGTGTTTACAAACATATCTCATTGTTATTGTAATTTTCCAGGTGCTGTTTTTATGTTTTTAACTTGTTAGCCAATAGGACATGTGATGTTACCAAACTAGATAATAGAATGGTGTAATGTGGTGCTGTAAGGATTGTGTGGTAGGTTACATATGTTCAGATTTTATAGATAAAACTTTTGTACTACAAATGGCCATCTTGGGGGCTCCTGTTTTGTGGTGCTATAAACTTTGTTTGAAAGGTTAAAAAATTCACAGTTTTGAGGCAAATATTGATATTTTAAATAGATATAGGAAGATGTGGTGTGAGTGCCAATGAGACAACTCTCCATCCAAATAACAATTTAAAAATAAGTAAACCGTTATAGGTCAATGTACAGCCTTCAACACGAAGCCTTGGCTCACACCAAACAACAAGCTATAAAGGGCCCCAAAAATTACTATTAAAACTTATTTTGATACTTATAGAACCTTTTATACTTTTGAAAGAGACCATTATATCAGGCATCCTTCAGGAAAAGTCTTTAATTTTAATGCCAGACTGCTATTTCTATCAAATTTCAATATTTTAGCATTGTGAGCAAGAAATAATTACTGGGATTGGTGAACAAGTAGGTGTTTCCATACTGCAATCCCAGAGGTGTATCCATCCATTATTAAAAGGGGTCCCAACCCAGGAGAATGGGGGGTTTCATCTATATGGTTTCCATTCAAATGCATTGATCTTTAAAAAAAAAAGGGGGGTTCCAACCCTAGGAACCCTCCCCCTGAATCCCTAAGTAATAATTTTATATTGTGATTAGATCTTTAAAAAAATAATATGTACCGGTACTAGGTTTGCAGTTCTTAAAACTAAAGCATACAAGCTAATATTATGAATCAATCCAAGATTTCTATGACTTAGTTTTAGGCTCAAAAGTCAAAACTTCTAAAGTTATATTCTTATAAGAAGTGTCCATATATAAAAGCTACATTTTTGCAACAGGTCCTAATGCACAAATGAGTAATCTATCATGTCAAATTAAAAATTTAATGTGAGAAAGAATTTCAGTCATGCGGTATAATATTACATAACGATGAAACAATAAACTGAGGTAAAACAAGGTCAAATTAGTAATTTACTAGGATAAGTAAAGCACTTATCTATAAATGATAAAGTTTGCATATGTATTATGTCACCTGGATGTGTATTGCCTGTAATTATAGATTCTCAATACACGACATATTAGCCTCAGGACTTGACCAAAAGATTTTCATTTGATTCATAATATAAACCTTGATGTGTTTAAGGATAAACTTTATTGAAATGGAAAATTTACTTTTAAAAATGTAACTTATAGTTTAATAGGTAAGATTTCTTTATACTTGTTATAATTTCATTTCTTAAACTAAATTCTTCATACAGTGAACTTGTTTAGAAAATACTGGTGGTATACTGACTAATTGTGAAAGAACAAAATTAAACTTAGGGTACATTTACCAAGTTTTTCAATGGTTCTGTTTTTATGTATTTATGTTTTTTGAATTATAATAAACAATTAACACAATGAAATGAGTTTAAATACAACTTTGAAGAATTCATTTTGGAATTCTATCAAAATGTTTAGTTGTCAATTATTAAAGTTGGTTTTTTTTGGTAAGTGAATTTTGTCACTAGACACCTATTATTTTTTTCATAAATGCTTATTAACTTTTCAGAAAGGCACTAGGATACAAAATTCCTTTTTGAAGTAAACTGCCTTTACAATAATAATTTCTTATTACTTTGTTCTTTCCTTTTCCATTAAAATAATTTTATAGCCTAGAGTTATCTCCCATTTTGCAGATAAACTTTATTAGAGTTGAAATTGTGATAAGCTAATTTAATTAGTAAAGTAATGTAATTAGTTTTGTGATAACCTTATCGGCAATGGACATTTGAGCGCATTGACAGGACATTTGAGCGGAAAAAAAAGGACGTTTGAGCGCCAAAGTATAGGACATTTGAGCGCCTAAATTTTAGGACATTTGAGCGAAAATAAGAATAAGCGTAGGACATTTGAGCGAAAACAAGTCTTGGATAGAGAATTGTCTTATTGGCAATCATACCACATTTTCTTACGAATATAGTTCATTAAATGAGGAGTTTACCAACAAAAAGATTAAAACATATTTTAATTGTAAAAAACAAAGCACTAAAAACAAAGCACAGTCATAAAACAGGAGTTTACCAACAAAAAGATTAAAACATCTTTTAATTGTAAACAAAGCACTAAAAACAAAGCACTGTCATAAAACATAAAACTCGGCAACGGCATTATTTACAAGTCTGTTCGGGCTTGGAACTTATATCCCAGGCTTCTGACATAAAAATCCCTCGTAATTTCCTGCTGGCAGTATTTCGAATGCAAATCCCGGAGATTCTGTTCCTTTTTTTTCTTACTTTTAAAAAAAAATCTTAATTCGTGTAAAATTATCAGGGAAAATTTCGCTCAAATGTCCTGTCTGAAAACTCAGGTAAGGTTAATATCCCGGCGCTCAATTGTCCTATGAAGTCGGCGCTCAAATGACCCTATGTGCTTTTTTCTTTTTCGCTCAAATGTCCTATGCCCAACCTTATCAGGTAATAAATAGAGTTTTCTTAACATAATATCATAAATTAATCAGAAGGTTAATGGAGTAATGCTTGTTATTTCTTCACTGAGTTCATCATCTTGTTTTTAAGACATGTAAATTTGCATTGTGTTTTGAAATTAATAAAAATGAAAACAGGCATTTGAATTCAATACACAGACTTAATTTGTGATGAAGTTGGAAGGATTTCTTTTCATTGATAAATTAGTCAGTCCAATATTATAGTCACGAATGTAAACAGTCAAACATATTATTGTACAATTTGTCTTTTACTCCATTTCCGTCCAGATTAGGAAAGATGTGATTATTTGGTCGACACAAAAATGTTATGTTGTTTATTTGAATCAAAACTAATTTATACATTTCATTAAAAAATTTATTACCAAACAAATTATTTACTAAGTACTACTCTATACCTTAAAAATGAGATGTTTTTGAGCTATTTAAATTTTCTTTATGAAATTTAATTCCTATCATTTAAATACAGGTAAGAGTGTTATGTCACTTTAGGGAGTTTATTAAAAAATATACTTTATCATTTACGACATGGTTGAGAACTACTTGTGAAAACATCTTATTAATGCAGTGTGGTTTAAAATACAAGTATTTATACCAACAAAATCCTTATGTGGGAAGACACACACTTAAGTTTGGAATTTTAACGTGTAATATGTGAAAAATCTGTTTTTAATTTCACACAGTGTATTAAGTAGTTAATTAGTTGTTGTTAATTATTATGTGTATCTATACTAACAGGGTGTAATGGAGACGGGGAGAGGAATTTATTTGCAGAGAAGACAGGCGCTACGGAGAAAAGGATTTGTGTGGCACAAGGCAAAGGTAAGCCGTACTTCTAAAGATTTGTGTAGGCATGAGATTAACAACAAATCTGTACACTTTTACTTTAAGGCTTTCCTAATACCTATAATGAAGGACATGTACCGATAGTGTAATATAAACATGGTTCTTCAGCGACGTCCAGCATTACGGAGGAAAGGTTTTGTATGGCATAAATCCAAGGTCAGTGTATAACTGTTTAGGATGTGATGATAATACGATTCTATGAGGATTAGCTTGTATAAGATACATATAACAACAAGACTGTTCATTCTGTAATCGGGGATTAACTATACATGTTTAGCTTATGAATGGTTCATTTATAAATTGGATTTTTTGTGAAAACTTGAATAAAAGATAAACCATCTCATTTAAATACTGAAAAGTTGAAATCTGTGAGGAACGTGATATAAAGAAAAAGATTCTAAAGTTTTTTTCATGAGACCCCTCTTGTTGAATAGATACTACAGGATAAGGTGTGGTGATATGTTCAACTAGCCAAGGTCCTGCCCAAATTGACCTACTCTCAGTGAAATTTACTTCTTAAATTGACTTTCCTTGAATAAAACTAGATTGCCCTTTGAAAAGAGGAAATAAATGTAACTGTCTCACAAGAAAGTTGAACTAAGATTAAGTTTGCCCTGTTTAAAATCTGATTTCCATGGGCTATTGTCAATATCTCCTAGTGTAACCCTGTTACATGTGTGTAGGTTCTCATTTTACCTGTTGTATTATCACAATCAAATTAGGATGAGAAGAGAAACTCAATTTAAACAAAAATAATGAATTGACCCAATTTTTTTTATCTATGTAGTTTACAAGCGCAGGAGCTCTTTTCATATATATCTTTATTTGCAAAACATACAAAAACCAATTTTGGTTGTGGCAAATACATTGACAAACAAACATTATGAAACATAATGAAAACTCAGCAATATTATAAGAAATATGATAAAAACAGTTACTGTTCTCCTTTCCTCAGTTCTAATGACTCTTTAATAAAAGAAACAACTGCTTTTACATCATTTGGTGTTGATGGATTAAGTATTATCACGAGTTTATCAGTAAATCATACAAAAATGATGATCATAAGTTTTACTTATATATACTTACATGACTTGCAGATTGTCATGACCCTAAATAACCTCTCTCAGAGACATCTTGGCTAAGGGCCTGGCCTGGCCTGTCTTTGCTTTCTGTCTATCAGATAATATAATCAAAAATGAGTTTTTCCTCATTAAATTATCTTTTCAAATTCCTTATAAGTAAACTGTAAAAAGTCTATACATTTTTGGTTAGTTATACCATATGATACGCTCAGAAGATTTTTTTGTTGAAAAATATCAGTTGAGAGAAACTAGAGTTTTCTTAGCATTTCTTCACAAATACCCTCTCCCCACACTGACCATGATATACTAGATATAAATAGAGATGGTTAGCTTAAACAATCAGAATTGCAAACCTCCTATTGATTGGTCATCAAAATATTAAACAGATGTATCAAATTTTTAGGACAGTCATATGAATTTGTGAAAAATAGAGAAGTAGACATTTCCTGTGCCGCTAGGTGTTTTTTACCAATGCTCCTGCTGAACATGAAGTAATTGTATGATTACAACGAATATCTAAAGTTATAAACCAATAAAAATCTGGATACTTACAATGTATATAGGGTGTAATTTAACAAAGAAAAATTGACTTTAATGGTGTCTCTAGAAATTTATTCTTTTATACATTTTACTTTTGGAAGGGTTTTCATTCTTGAAATCACTAATTCTGTATTATGAAACAAAAAAAAATAAAATATGAAAGACCAGGTCAGGAAATAATGATTTCATTACAGTTTTAAAAAAACAACCTTATCAAGTTATGAATGAATTTTAAATCAAAATGAAAATAGGTTCAACATTGGACAATTGACAAAATTAACTAGAGTTATCTCCCATTATTGCAGATCATTTGACAAGTTGTATTGTTTTTAATTAGTGTTGTGTTAATTACAGTTAATTAATAACAGCTGATAGACCAGGTGTTTCGTTATTTGATATCAGGTAAAAACAATAGGTGTACAAACTTCTGGTTGTAGTTAGTCTTTCTGGAATATATACATATTTTAGTGTATTGGATAAAAAGGTGTTGAAAACTTCTGGTTGCAGTTTATGGCTTTCTACAATATATACATATTTAAGTGTATTGGATAACTTTATTATACATATATTTTCTGGAAATATACTTATAATTTCTTACTGTGTACATTATTTATGGTGAGTAGATATTGAAATTTAAACATTATAGTATTTTTCTTGCTTTCTTTCATGTTGGAATAATTTCTGGAGAAAAAAAATGTCTGTTTTAAAGTTATACCCACCCATTAGAAAATGTAGGGGTATACTGTTTTTTTTTCTGGATTGAACCATCAGGATCCAGGAATTCTTTTTTTTTCGAAATTCAGGAAGTCAGGATTTAAATTTATTTAAATTGGGAACCTTAGGATTTTCGTGTTTTTAAGCCTGGGATCAGGACTCCTCCGACCCCCACCCCCTTTACATGCCTGCAATTCTCAAAAGTCTTATAACTTTAAATCATGGTACTACACCTCCTTTGAAATGGTTTGTTTAAGCTTGTCAGGGGCGTAGCTATATTGAAACGATATGCAAACAATTGCCGCCCAAATTTTTGGGACCCTTTTATGCAGTAAAATGGTTTTTTTTCCGGTTTTCGGTCATAGGACTGTTAAAAGAGGTGCTATATGTAAGTAGAACTTATACAAACTTTATGAATGTAAAACTATTAATTAATCTGATTGATAGAGTAATACATAAGCAACACATATTTGTGATACAGAATTTACTCAAAATCATCCAAAATCTGCTCTTCGGGTCTGGACAAAAACAAACTTCTCTATTACTTTGTCAATATTCACACTGAAATCTCAATGAATATGCAGTAATGCAAGTAACTGTTGTTGTTCATTGTTGGTTGAAACATTTGTTTTCAACATATGTAGTACACTCATGGTAGCACTCGCGAGATGTAATAAACCAGCGTACATGTTAAAATAACATGCCGTGTCAGTAATAAAACTTTTATTTTGAAACCAAATGCTGTTATTTATTGATATTTCATCAATTAAAAAAGTGACAACATAGGTGTTTCCTTAAACATTCAAAATATAAATTTTTATTTTGCCAGCTTCCTTTTTGCATTGTGCATGCAACTGAGTGTAAGCGTATAGGGAGCTACCTGCCTGCTAGTACAAAATTTGAGAGATTGCTATGCAAAATTAGAATCTTCTTGTGAAAGTGGTCTTAAATAAAAATGAAAATAGTACACCTCTCTAATAGTTATAGAAAACTCTGGTAGTGGCAATACAGCCTTTTGAAAGTGTTTAGAACAATTTAACAATTATAAAGAATGACAAAAAGACATTTGAAAAATAAACATTTTCTTATCTCATTAGAAAAAAAGGTTGAGCAAATGATGCATACAATATTGCCATCTGTATGGATGAAAAAAGTTTTAATGTAATTATAATGAAGTATATAACTACAAAGAGAATATCCGTGATTGATGGTACAACTGACTTGCACCAGGTATACATGGTATATCCGCTGCATGTTTTTATAATTAACAGCATCCTGCAGTAACCATCTATCATAATAGATATAATGGTCAGTGGTATGCTTATCACAACTCAAAAGGAAAATATCAAGAAAAAGGGGGGAGGGGGTCAACTGAAAATGACTAATTCTTCTTAATCATTTAATTTTTTTAAAATGGCAGAAGATTATAAAATTAGAAAGGTCTTCAATGGTCAGTTGTATGATATTATGCTCATCACAACTGAAAATGATAGTATCGAGAATAAAGGGGGGAGAAGGTCAAATGAAAATTAAACAACCATTCTAAATCTTTAAATTCTGAACAAAAATGGCTGAAGATTTTAAAATTAGAAACTTCTCTTGTGGTCAGTTGTATGATATCCTATGCTTATCACAACTCAAAGTAAAAGTATCAAAAAAAAAAGGGGGAGAGAGGGTCAAATTAAATTTAACCTATCCTTCCAAATCTTTTAATTCTCTACATAGATTCGAAGATCTTAAATTAGAAACCTCTTATAAACAAACTTTAGTCTATAAATTTTACATTGACACATATTTGTGATAATAACTAAATTCTTTGTGTGTCCTTATTATATTACTGGAGCAGAACACTTAAATACCCTGACCAGGTGAAAAGATTATATGGTCAATTTCACCTGATTTTATAGAACAGACACCTTGATCTGATTATCTCCCCTTTAATCTTAATTAATTGGCTGTTATGTTCACCTCCAGTGACTTTTCGTATATCTATAGTTGGCGTATTGATCTATTAATTTGGCTGATTAAGTTTGCACCTGTAAGGTGATATTAAAACAGGAAATAGTTTAAAAACAGGTAAATATTTTGACGCTTACATCAGGTTTAATTATTTTCAATTTCAAATGCATGTTTTATTAAGACGGGCATGTCAATGAGTAATTTAGAAATTTAAATGCATATTTTCTCTTTAAACACACTAAATCATGCAATGCAAACAGTTTTCTGTTTGAACAAAAATACAATGTTTACTTTCTTTACAAAGTTATAAACATTGTAGCAAAAAAAAAGATCTTTTATTAAATGAAGGGCTTGATTTTTTAAAACTTTCTTAAGTTACATCGGAGGAAAGATGAAGCTAAAAAGAATTCGTTGATAAAATGAATCACTTGAATTTTTAAAATTTTTAAATAACTGTATTGCTGAAAATCTGGAGCTAAAATTTAGTTCTTTGATCAAACAAATCGCTTGACTTTTTGTTTCAATTTTCTATTAATTATATCAGAGAAAGATTGCATAACAATCGCCTAAAATTCTTCGGCACTTAACGGTAATTGAATCCATTTCTTCATGTCAATCTGCACTAGTTTACAGAAATAAAAGTTCTAATCACTTTGTGTTTTACCTACCACTATCTTATCAAAGAGAGTTTTGTTTGACCTATTTTCACGTAACACGAACTGCATACCTTGATGAAAGCCTGCTATTCATTCTAATTAAAATAATATGTAAATTAATTGGATAATTTATACATAGTAACAGGGTAAGTCTGATAACATTGTATAAGTTATGCCAGAGACATATATACACATATATATGTCTCTGGTTATGCGTATCTTTGTTTATTAAATTCCAATTGGATTTGCTTATAAAAAAGCATTGTATTTTTCTCAAAATGAAATTGCATGACTTAAAAATTAACAGCAAATATGAATTTTGCATTATTCTTAATGCAATTTATTCTAAGATTTTTTTTATAAAATAATAGATTTGGTCCAAAGTGCAGGGATAAACAATTACTCTGTTCAATAGAATCTCAAATACTTTTTTCTTTAATTGAATGGATGTATGTTAAATATATCAGACCCCAAAAAAATTAACTTCTGAACTTTGAATGATATGAGAGGATAAGATTTACTGTTATTATGACTTAAAATACCTACGAACCATTATCTGCTCATAAAATATACAGTTATTTCGTAATTCCTCGTGCACTAAAAAATTTCTTAGATTTCAAGAAATGAAAAATTTATAAATACTTTTATGCAAAATAAGTTAACATTCACGAAACCAAGTATATGCTTTTTCCCAATCTTCACAAATTTATGCCCCACAGATATGAAAGCCTCCAAATATAACACCATTTATTTTTACATCCAAAAATACTAACATTCCAATTTCTTCACATTTCTAATAAAAATAGTTTTGCAATTATTTCTTTATCATTTAGTTCAGTTTTTGAAAGGATAAACAACGCTGAAGTATTTTACTTTTCTTATGAATTGAGTAAAATAAGATAGTGTGGTAAAATCAAATATATCTTGCGATAAGAGAGTTTTTTTTATTTAGTGATATAATTGGGATGACATTAATGATGTACTAATGAGACAGCAACCTAAATAGACACAGCAAAAACAAAAGACATCTTGAAGTTTGTGTGTATTTTATGCCACTTTTAATATATTTATTTAATTTAACTTAATGGCAGTCAGTCTACTGCACTGCAAGGCCTAAAATAAAATATTGTTTGTTTCTCCAATCCCTTTCGAGTATCGACCATGCAAAAATGGTCAGACTCATAAAATTTTATTGTCTAAACTATTAAGTCAAATATCTTTTTATCCAAATCCGATTTTCAGGCTTGCCAGATCAATATTACATTATTTCCGTACCTACCTACCCACACATAGCTTGGCAGAGTCAGGATTGGGGAAACACACAATATATTAATTAAGACCCTAAATTAGAAATTATTATGTAGAGATTTTTGAAGAATGGACAAAAATGTTAGATTAATTATTGCGACCTCAGAAAAAGCTGAATACATATATATTTTGTGTATCAGAATGCAAATCTTATTATTGCGATATTCACCTAGTTGTATTATTTACATTATTAAAGAAACTAATAATGATTTACCATTTTGCAGTTATTGGTCGAGGAATAATTAATTGAATATTAATTGAGTAACCTATCAATCTCGGGATTATAAAAAAATTGTGACCATTATACCATCTATAATACTAAAATTACGAGGTCCAATTTGTCAGCCGTCATCACGTAAAAACGATGAATCAAAGAATTCAACCTTATATATAACTAATATAGTACAATAGTGTTGATTAAAAATTACACCACTCCAGGCCCATTTGTTTTCCACGTAATTAATACTGCCAATAAATAAGAAGTTCCGAGTCGAGTCCGACACCGATACCAATAGTATATTCAACTGTTACCTATTCCTACATGATCTGTATGTTCCGCATTTGACAGGCGCACCACCAAACGGTGTATTTAGAATTTTGCTGTATACTGTTAAAAAGTACTCCACGGCCCTTTTGTTTTGCAAATTAATAATATTACCAATAATTGATAGGTTCCAGGTCGACGGGTTCAACATGTTCAAACAGAAAGATTTTGAAAACAGAAAACTGTGCATCTTATAATCGGCATGACTTGATCAGATGACAATACCAATACTAAAATAAGGCATACGCATAGTTATATACTTTGATTAAGTCACGGACCCGCAATATCACGGGTGTGTTCTAGTATATTCAAAAGATATTAGGAAGACAGTGGATCCATATTGCAGAATTGTTAATTATGTGTCTAGTGATTGTATTAAATGTTGACTTTGACCAGTCTGACTTAAAGATCCCTGATTATAAACATGTGTTAGAAAGAAATTGAGCAGAAAGTGAAAATGAGAAATTTGAAAAACTAGAAATCATAGTTGTTTTAAAATTTGAGGAACTGAGCAAACTGACCATCTCAAAAGTAATATTCTGCAGGAAAAAATGTGGTTTAACTAATAGGAAAAGACTTAAGTAAACAAAAGTTCAGATTTCAATCAAATAATTGCTTGTATTAGCCAGTCATCCACTGTGTTGTATGACAAGGAAACTTCCCTGAAGAATAATTGAGGGAAAAGTGGAGAGTGTGAAAATAAGTGGTTCCTATTAGTATATATACTGTTGCAAAAAATTGTAACATTGCATGTGTTTTCAGTGCATTATGAATAATAATAACAACTTTTTGTTTATTTCAGTCCTTGTCACGACTGTCAGAGGGTGGAGGGAACTTGTCATTGAGTGCTGATAACCTGTCCTCCTGGAGACCAAAGAGTCGTAAGTATATATGATCACATGCTTTAAAGTAGTGAAAAGGGCTGCAGCTAATCATAGACATGTATCCCTTTTGCTTTTGGTTAATGCATTTTATCCATTGCATATTTGCAGGTCCAACAATTAATAGCCATTCATCCTGACTTAAAGGAATAAAATTGACCCAAATGACAAAGATCTTTCTAAACATTTTTGTTCATGAAACAAAAGTTGAATCTTTCTCAAGATTGCACATGAAACTGAGTATTCAATTGAGAGCTAAATTGCATGTTCTATAAATAACATAAAAAAATAATTAGTTAAGCAATTACCAATCAAGATTTTTTTGTATGGGTTATTTATATATATATACTAAGAACTTGAAATGGAAAGATATGCGGTTGATGTATTTAAATAAAAAGTTTCACTTGTCAATCAAACTTAAAGTACAAAATTACAAAAAAAAAGTATGAGTTATCTTCCTTTGTATAATAAATGATACATCAATGATTTAACGTGATCCATCAATATCATGCCTGAAGCTGTGACAGGATTTAATCATTAGACAAGTTTTTATAACCTTTGGTAATAAATCAGCTGATTTCTGTGGTCCACTTTTACATTCATCAGTGAGAAAGGTTTAGTTCGAATGATTACGGTTTTTCAAAAATGATAAATTAATCCTGAAGAGTTATGTAACCAGAATTAGGATTTTTAACAGCAGTTCAAATTAAAACTTTCATTTTGGGAACCTTGCCAAGTTTATAATATCTATTTCAAACAAAAAAGTATTTGAAACTATTTAAATTGTTTTACGTTTTTATGTTGCCATGAAATAGTTTGTCTATACACTGTACTAAAAATCTGTAACATTTCAAAGATTTTATAGAGAAGTGTTTTATTTTGGGTTCTTATCTTTTTACTTTGTTTATATTGCATTCTCTTCAAGTTGAAATTTTATAAAAAAATGTTTGTATAATTTTAATCTTGGATTATTTTTTGTTACCAGTTTTCTGTAACAATACATAACAGTTGTAAAAATAGATATACATTGTGGTTTTTATTTTAAAGAAAATTTGACAGGCTGATGTTTATTTTGGTTTTATATTGGGGTATGACCGTTAATGATTTAACAAGGGTGTATAGCAGAGTTGATAATTTATGAGGACTTTGTAGTGAGATGTTTTTGGGTTAAAATGACTATTATGTCATGGCAAAAAAATTATATAGCCTTTAAAGACTTCATAATTATTTGGACTAGATGTATCAATGATGTAACCAGGAGTCATATGTGTGAGTGGTAGAGCTCTTTGGTTCTTAAAAAAAAACCTACTAATGTCAAAATTTCCATGACATAAGTTCCCAAGGGTTTCATTTTCGACATAATAAACCAAACTAATGGAAAAAATAAAAAGGGCTTATGCAAATGTACCAGAAATTTTAAATGCTCAAATGACAATATACATCAGACTACTGTGTAAGAGGCTCACAATTAAGGGTCCAGCTTTTTTCTAAAACTTAAATATTGAATTATAGAAAAAAATTCAACTAGGTCATTCTTTTAACTGCCACCAGACTCTTGTTCTATTTAAATATCCTCCTTTCTCTCTTGTAACACGAAACAGACAGTTAGGGATATATCACATGTTGTTGTTTCATTATAAGGACTAATTCAAACACTTATTTTATATTTTCTTTCACTTTGAAGTGTAAATTTTATGAAGTATAAAGAAATTAATTTTTGTTTAAAAAAAAAAAATACATGTATTTACATTTTCATTTTGTCTTAGTATTGAACAATTGGTTGATCTTAAACTTTGATGAAAGGGAGGTTATGCAGATCTATATGGCAGTCAAAATTCACAAAAAAAAAGCACTCAAGTTTCCCTCCAACAAAACCAGTCTTAACTTTGTGTACTTAACAATGTGTCATACATGTTTCCGTGCATGTATTCTCTGTCGTGTATGATATTACTATCGTATCTTATTGACAAGGCTCCTTCTCAAACAAGGCAGATAAAAATCACAAGGTTAAAAGTTTAGAGTATTGCACTTAATTGTCTGTCAGAAACAAAATAAGAGTCTAATTCATGTAATCTAATAAGTAATAGGATCAATCGAGGGTTTAAATATTAGTCAAAATATAAAGCTATTTATAGTAACACGGGGACAGCTGTTTGTCAGGTTTGTCAAAATTATTTCTCTCATATTTTTTTCAAAATTTAAAAAGTTTTGTTTTTTCAAAGTAAGTAAATAGTCAAAGGAAAATTGTATACTTATATAAAATACTTGTTATATTTTTTTACGAAAGATAAGATTGATTTAGAGTTTTATGAATGAAGTCTGTATTGATTTTAGATTTGTAAAGTTCCAGTATTGTTTACCTTGTTAAAGATCAAACTTTGGTATATTTTTATTTAAGGATTAGAACTTATGAATAAAGACCTAAGAACTTAAAGAACTTTAAGTATATTATTAACGTTACAAAGCTAAGTCACTCTGCCTGCAAAACTTAATTCTTACAGGGTATTTTAAAAACTTGTGACTTGTACCTCACAAGATGTCTTAGTTTTCCTAAATATTAGTTCTACTGACACTCATGTAATGCCTCAAATTGACTTTGGGTATTTTATTTTACCTCATATTTCTCAAATTAAGTGTGTTAAATTAAATTTGTTGAATCCTACATCTTAAACATGATATTGACTGGTATTTGGTACTAATTCAATTCAGATTTTTTTTTGTGTGGCTATTTTTCAAGTATTACTGAGGAGATCAAAATTTCCCAAAATGGTGTTTATGGTTTAAGTATCAATTCCTAAATTATTATGTAATCCTGATTTTTTTTAAAGTTTAACCAAGGAAAGAATAGAAAAAAAATAATAAGGAGATTTGGTATTATGGTTACTGAAACAAGATCCACCAGAGTTCAAATGAAGTGGTTGCAAGCAATTATACATGTATTTTTTTAAACTCAACTTTTACGAAGGGGTCCAACTGAGGTAAAACAAATCCTAAAAGGGTAGGATAGAAGAACTTTGTAACCTGAACGAGTTCATTTTCCCAATTCATTCTTATTTTTAACTATTTCCGAAACTCGTTATTGTGGTTTCTATGGAAACAAATAAATCTTCAGTACGGTAGTTTGGTACATGTGGGGTAATTTCAGCATTAATCAAATAACTAGTCCCCCAACATGTACCTCTTTTTCAATTTTGCTATACCAGTATCTTTTCTTCACACAGTAGTTTGACATATTTAATAACAAATCTTTTATTGTACAATTTCTATACATCTACAGTAGTAATTATGTAGAGTAAAGATGTGTGACAAATTTGGTAAGTCTTTATTGGTGAGAAAATAAATGTTTTAGGTAGGGTCTGTTTAGAAGACAAATATACATCTCTAGTGACTTGAAAAAAAAAGAAGTGTCAGGTAGATTGTGATTATCTGAAGATCTCAGGTATTGAGATGGTTTGACAGCTGGTATAATTAATTGTGTGAGTGTAAATATGCACTTAGTATACACCTGAACATTTTAAAATTACCTGGGGTTCATTAGAAAAAAAGGGAACCAAATATTGTTGGGCACCAGTTTTAGGTATGGAGATATTGTGGTGCACCAGTTTTAGGTATGAGGTTGTGGGGGGCACTAGTTTTAGGTATGGGTTCAATATTTTTTTTAGAAAGTTAAGGTTAACTGGTGAAAGAAAAGATAGGGGCCAGATATAGGGTAGAGTACCAATGAAGGGTATGCATCTGAAATGTTAAGTGAAACAGATATAATAAAAAAAATGTAGGGCCAGATATAGGGTAGGCTGAGGGCTCCAGTTAAGGATATGCATCTAAATGTAAAGTTCAACCTGTATAATAAAAGATAGGGACCCGGTATAGGGTAAGCCCAAGCTTAGAGAGGGGCTCAAAAGACAATAAACATCAAATGTATCAAAAGAAAGAGAAATAGTGATTTTTAACAAATCCCCACTGCAAAGATATCTACTCTAGATTTTGGACACTTTGTATATTGTTGAATTGTTCTTTCAATGTTCGTGTTGTCATTACAATTACAGACTCATAAAAAAGAGTCAGTTTACTTCTAACAATATCATATCCATTGTATTTCATTCAGATTTTCCCCTTTTTTTCACAATTTGAAGCATGTTAGACATAAAGTCGAGCATTGACTTTGTATTGTATTAAAAGAATAAGATGGTATAGTTACATGATAAATTTTGAAAAGAGAAGGGATCAGTGTTGACCTATAGATCGTATCTTGAGTACAGAAATATTGGTGTATTTATTGTTATGGTTCAATAAAACCTGCTAGAGGGATATTCTATTGTCTACCTGTATTTGTACCTGATCATAAACAGCTGATTTTTACCTGGATTACATTATTTACCTTGTAGATATAAACTTTAATGAATTTATTAAATACATAAAAAAAATTGGAAAAAGTTGTTAAGATATGGACTTGCACAATTTCTTATTTACTCAGGCTTGAGTTAAGTATTCAATTCACTGGAAATTTATTTGAAGATTTGTTGACGGTGTTTTATTTATAGATATTTTGGGAACACGGAACTACTGTAGACAAGGTAGGGTTGTTAATGATTTATACATAATTGTATGAAATGATGTTGAAGTTTTTAAATTGAAAAAATATTGGTTGTTATAAAGTTTGAAAGTTTATGGGGGTATTGTGTACAGGCATGAAAGTTTATGAGAGTATTTATATAGAAATTGAAACCTCTCTAGACAGATGTCAATTTTTTTGGGGTATATCTGCCATTATATTGATCTATACTACTGTAAAACGAAAATAAAATTTGAGTTAAAGATTAAATAAAGTGCTATATAACTTATATAAGTTATCTGATGAAAGGGAGTCAATCATTTTAAAGAAACATATATTTAATTATTTTGAGTTTCAGGGGAGTGATTTTTTCTGAGATATAAAATGAAACTTTATATTAAATTCAATTTTTGAAAATTTGATTTTTATATAATATATGATAAAAGTTTTTTTTTTAAATCAGAACTAACTAGAAATGTAGCTGCAGATTTTATAAAAATTATTAAAATCAACATGAACTCAATTAATATATAAACAATACTGATTGCTTATGAAAGGACATCTTTGGTCATTTGTTTAATTTAAATTGTCCACATAATGTAATATGTTGTGTTTGTATACAAGTTGACTTTTTGTTTTTTGCCATGACATTGTCAGTTTATTTTCAACTTATTAGTATGATTATCTGTTTGGTATCTTTCGCCTTTCTTTTCCTGCAATATTTTAAGAAGTAAGAGCGTGTTCAGCGTAAAGCAGGCTATATTATTCGTATAAACTTATATGAGTTGTTTGGTGCTTAGCATTATACCTGAGTTCCCTCTATTTTAATTTTAGCGTCACTGATGAGTCTCATGTAGACGAAAAGCGTGTCTGGCGCAAAAAATTATAATGCTTTGTATTTTTGATGAGTTTGCACATAATTCAGCATGCAATAGGCTACATAATACATTGGAGTAAAATGAAACAGAGACCTGTGCATTTAATAAAGAACAATGAATAGAGTGATAGAAGATCCATTTAAACAGGTTTTTCTCAGCTGTTTTATCCCAGTATAAAAAAACAGATGATTATCACCTGTTTTACGTCTTATCTTTTTAATGCAGTTTTACTAGGATTTATTGTTTTGTTTGGATTAATTTCCTTGATGATGCATGAAATGTATTGACATACCAGAAGGTCTACATGATATGAACACCTCTTTAAATCATTATAATCAAACGCACCTTTGATGCAATTAAAACTGGACTTAACCTATGGTATCACATTACTGCTGGTCAGGTTGGTTCTGTCTTTTTTATGAAGTCAAGGGAGCAGGATTTTCTTGCTATGTTGAAGACCCATCGATGGCCTTTGCCGTTTTCTGCTCTATGGTCAGGTTGTTGTCTCTTCGACACAATTCGCATTTCCATTCTCATTTTCACTGTAGGCAGCTGATTCCTAGTCACTCAAAACTAACCTCTCTTCCTGCTGACAGTGGACAGTAAATTACTAGTCACTCAATTTTAACCTTTTTACCTGCTCACTGTTGGCAGCCCAGTTCATAGCCAATCAAATTTAACCCCTCTTCCGGCTCAAAGCAATAAATTAGAAGCCAAGGGTGTATAAATAACTGCAGAGAATGCATATTTGGACATTTTTGCTGTCTTCATATTTTGAGTTATTTGGTGCCTAAGATGCATGTGCCAAATTCAAACAAACAAAATTAAGCAATTTTTGAAAAAGAACAATGCATAATTTTGAGATATTATGTATATCTTAATAAATGTAATACTGTATAACCTTTGATAAGAAAAAAAACCCACAACAATTGTGCTAATTATATAATTAGAAAGATAAGATCATTTAACAGTGTAACAGTTTAATTTATGACCTGGTGTACCTAATGACCAAATTAACAGATTATTGTAACAACATCTAAATTGATAAAATCTAAATATTAATTAATATTTTCTTTCTTCTAATTATCAAAAAAGGTTTTTGTCTTTATACTAGTCAACAACAATGAATTAAACAAAGAGTTCCTTCATGCTTAAATCAAAATGACATAAAAGCTCAGCGCCAAAATTTGACATACCAGAAAGTACCAGTTACTTATTATTTCTTGCTAGCTCTTTGGTAGTAGAAGAAATCAAAATGGAAAAAAAACTTCAATGAAGTTAATTTGTAACTCTCTATAGTCTTGATATAACTACGGAAATGTAGAATATAACGTCAATTAGGCAGCAACTCAACACTAAAATGAGGTAAATAATAGGTATATATCTATCTTTACAATTTGTCACAATATACCCATTATGTTCTGAGGTGGTGTAAAGCAATCACTAATCAATCAAATGTACTTATTTTGAGCTTACAGTAAAGAAAATGATATATAAAATGACACCTTCTGTAATGCTAAAGGTTTAATGACAGTTCTCAAATACCAGTAACACCTTTTGTCTTTTTAGTCCGTGTGAGAAGTTATAATTGAATTCATGTAGTTAAACATAAAACTTTGAGCTTATATACTTATTCATACTGTTTGTTATAATTCAGGGTGCACTTTAATATTAAAGTATTCATTCATTCATTCTTAAACCAAATGTACCATACCAAGCAGACTGTGTATTGACCTCTAGTGGTCTTCTGGTATTTATTTAGGTGTCAGGTTGCTGTCCCATTCACATGTATATACATTACACATCTCCTTTTACATATATTTTTACCAAGAACTTCTCATTGTTTTGATGATAGATTGAAATGTTTGTTTGTAAATAGGCACTGAAATTGACAATTCATGTTGGACTAGAAGAGGTTATTCGTGTCAAATTTGTGGTTTAATGTTTTATCACCAGACCAATGACAGGGACTGTTTTTCTAAAAGATTATTAGTTCTTTTGATAAATTTTTGTCCTTCTTTTGATAAATGTTTGTCCTTTTAATGATTGTGTCAGATAAGAAGATATTTTGTGTTTTCTTTGTGGATAGTTAGCTTCTTATTCATGAATGTTTTTGTACCCTGGGATAAGAGTATGAATGTTGTTGTACCCAGATAAGGGAATAGATGTTTTTGTACCCAGATAAGAGAATGTTTTGTTAGTTTTGTTCGTCTAATGGTTGTTTTGTCACCAGACAAGATCGGGGTTAGTATTTTGTCATCCCTATAGATTGTCTACTTCCTGTAACTTTATTTATTTAGGTTATCTTTTGTAATATATTTTGCCCAAATAAAAGAATCTAGTTGTAACCAGCCACATGTAAAGGTGCTTGTCCCAAGTCTGGAACCTTGCCTGTTCTCTTTTGTCAAATCCTAATGTTACTTTGATATTTGCCATTGTCAACATTTGAAAAAAACAATAACATTATAACAATAACAAATTAACAAAATAACATTTTAACAATAACAAATTAACAAAATAACATTATAAATAAATTTAAATTTCTTTATTCAATAAAGAAAAATAAAGAAATTTAAATTTATTTATAATGTTATTTTGTTAATTTGTTATTGTTAAAATGTTATTTTGTTAATTTGTTATTGTTATAATGTTATTGTTTTTTTCAAATGTTGATCATTGATTAAATATTTGTTACTTTTTTCCACTCTGAATGATTTATATCCTTGACACATATTGTTTGGGTGTTCATGTAATACTGAAGACTCAAAAGTCTTTTGGCTTATATTGTCCTTGACACTGTATCCCACATCCTTTATATTTATGTGAGGGTTGAAGACCCATTTGTAGCTTTGAGCTGTTTTCTGGTCTTGGGTAGGGTTGTTGTTGCTTTGACACATTCCCCATTTCCATTCTCAATTTCATCTTTTAGTCCCAGTACAGGTGCAGCTTTCTGACCATAAGTTGTTTTTCTTACTGTAAGTACAGAAATTATTAGCTGCATTTATCATTGCAATTTTGATATGAAACACCAAATTGTGAGATTAGTTATGGGGATTATAGGAACAGCAGCAAATGAAATTATGTGTCAGATTTCAGAGTGCAAGTTCTTATCGCAAAACTTACGCAGTCACATTATTCACAATAACAAAAACATTGCAATAATTTCTAAATTTAAATTATCTTTTGTCGAATATATGGACATAATGGTCACCATAGAAGAGACATGAACCATTAGCTTTCTTTGAATATTTTAGATATTCATTAACACATATTTGAATATTCATTAACCCAAATCTTATATGTAAATAACAAGTTAATGACAGCTGTAATGATATTACCTGGACAAGCTTGTCAATGACCAAAGATAAATTACTCATTCAGGTGTAATGTTAATACCTTTTTTACCTGTTGATGACCACATGTCCCACAGGTGTGATGCATATTTTATTTACATGAACTTGTTGACCACTGATAATAAAGTCTGAGATATCTTCTACAGGTGTTTGTAACATTATCTTTGTTATTTATTTACATTTGAAGAGAATGAACTAAATCAAAAATAAAGACAGAAATAATTTTAGAGTTAGTTCCCTTTGTTCATGAATTTATGATAAATTTGAAAAGACTCCTTCTGTTATTGCAAGGATTTGTATCTTGGTTATTGTAATTTTACATTTGTATTGAAAATTGCTATAAAAGAATATGACTTACTAAACCATAGTTCACAAAATAAATTAGAATAATGTCAGAAAAAAAGACATGTTTCATTAGAGTCTAGAGTCTAGACAAAAACACAACCATGACAAATTTGTAATAAAACATATCTATAAATGTTGATCAGTTGGTGTTTTTTTATAAAAAAAAATACCTTATTCAGCAAAGTCTGATCATTTTTATAACAAAAAGTAATCAGTGATTTAGATTTTCAGTAAATATTTGTCTAACTGTTTACACCCAGTATCTAAGTGATAAATGTATCAATAAAGACGTCTAATTGTCACCTTACATAAGTTTATAGTAGGCCCCATAAAACTGAACCTGTTAATCAGATTTATAACCTGTGATGTGTATATGGACAATAAGTATACAATGAGGGGACAACTTGTGTCAATGGAATAATTTGTAAAGATTTACAAAGGTCTAATTTGTTGAAATCAAGGACTTTTTAAATAAGTGGCAGAGGCGGATCCATCCATTTTAAAGGGGGGTCCCAACCCAGGACAAAGGGGGGTCCCAACTATATGTCCCCATACAAATGCATTGATGGGCCAAAAAAAGGGGGAGTTCCATTCCCCAGATGCTCCCCCTCCCCCTTGGCCGCCAATGAGTGGTATAGGATTGGAATCTTGTAGACTCCTGTTCAAAGAGACTGTATTCGTACTTGTAATTATTCTAGAGTTGAATCTTAGAAGTTGAGTTATAGTTGATAAATTCCTCACAATTGCTTTGTTTTTAAATAGCTCAGATACAAGGCTGGAGAAATCATTATACACCAATATTTCAACAAATATACATATATAGTACAAAAATAATTAGATGTTTCATTATAACTAAGTTTATGATTTTAAATTATTACATGCTGTTAATTGACGTTCCTTTTACCTAAAATAACTTTAAAAGTCTTTCAGTGAGAAAGGATTGATGAAAAAATAACATAGATAAGAGAAAATCAAGCTGAGATTTTCACATTTTCATGTAATTAAAAGATATAAATCTAAGAAAAGGTTGAGTAAATCTGGAATTAGGTAAGATAATGGCAAAGCTTGGGTTGATCTAAAACAAGGCTGAGATTGAGAGAAGGATGAATAAGATGAGATCATACAAGATTCTATAATTAACATTGTAAAACAGCTGTATGATATGATATGACAATGTTATAAACATCTTCTTTGTGTCAGATAATAAAATAAACAATCAGGCAAACATCTGCACTGAGGCTCGGGATGGAGGTATGATATGACATTGATATTATAAATACTTGTTGGGACAAAACTAAATTGAGGCATGCAAAGGATGGGTATATTGCAAATAAAATTATTATTATATTGAAGAGATCTGCACTGAGGCTTAGGATGAATGGGTTAACATGTACAGCAAACATCTGAATTTTACTGATAAAATAATCTTTTCCTGTTCATATTATAAACACTTGAGGGTAAAAGTGTGGTCAGTTGATAATGTAAACAAACTTATCAGATGCAGGGACAGTGATGACAACAGAAGAGAATTACTTCAGTCCATACCCATAGGCAGGGGGGGGGGGGTTTGGACGAACCCCCCTTGAAAACAAATAAGCACTGTTAAAGTCAATGTTCTGTTCGAATTGTGACTGTTAAAGTCGAGTTTGTGAGTCCAACGAACCCCCCCTTTTGAAAATCCTGGTTAAGGGCCTGCAGTCCCCTAACAGTTTGAAATATCATTCATCCCCTTTTTCGCCCCTTTTTCGCAGGAGAAGGCCAAACATTAACTCTCCTCCCGACATAAACAATCAGTTTTCCCTGTGTTTCTATCCCCAGGTTAATAAGACTTGCAGAACCTCCTTATTTTCTCTAGTAATATCTTTAGTTATTATAAACCTCTTCATTACCCCTCAAGAATATTGTCATTGTTATATAACCTCACAAGAAGTTTTTATTACATTACAGTCCCCCCATTATCCCCCCAAACAATTCCTGTCTTATGTTCACCTGGTCTTAAGAGGTTTGTACTTTTTGCATCTATAGATGTTTAATTAATCTGCGCTGCCATAAAGTTTTAACTGGCAATTATTTTTGAAAAAAAATGTTTTTGTATATCTATATAACATTGTGTCAGCTTTCTGTTTTAACAGAGAATAATACGATATTTCAATAATTTAGGCCATAAATAATTGAAATTTATGCTTATGACAGTTTTTTTTTTAGCTTAAAGCTGATGTTTTTGATTTGACTTTAGGAGAAAGCTGGAGATTGAAAGTGACTAATATTTGGAAATTTTGAACTATTTAATTGGGTATAAAAGTATATGCAAGGTCATCAACATAACATAGCGTTACCATACTCATCTGTGAATGATGAATTAAAGTTTAAAGGGGTTAACTTAACACAAAAGGAAGTAGATGTTGTGAAATTAAAGAATTTAATTAGCACAGACTAACATACCAGTAGTCTAGGCAAAACCACATCTGCTGTTTTAGCTATTGGATCTCAGTAAAAATCTTGTTAAATTTTGTTAATGAAAATAAAGAGGAATTCACCGATATTGGATAGATAGAAATATATTTCAATCATTTATCATCATTATACTTTTGGGAATCAGGTTAATAAACTTTTTCCAACTAAAACATTGTTGAAGTCTCAAAAAATAGTTTTTTGTTCAAACAAAAAAGGCCCTTTATTATAAGCATGTTATTTGGTGTGAGAGAAATTTTTAGGTTCTGTGTTGATGGATTTGCACACTTTTTGACTGGGATTGAGAATTGTTGCATTGCCACTCATACCACATCTTCTTGTTTCTATGAAATTTTCTGTCTGATCATTGTATTTTTGAGATTTGAGGAAATTGCAGTACATGTACTGCTTTAGTCCTGGTAGATCACTTTTGACAGACGTCCAGGGATTAGTTTACTATTATGAACTTTTAACAAGTTAGATAATTTGATATCGTGTTATTAATCACACCCATATTATTTTTTGAAATTTAATATTACAATTATCGCACTGGTAGTTATACTTAAGTTTGCCATCTTTAGATTGTTTATGAAAAATAGGGGTTGCGAATATATAATTATAATATTGTGAAGTTATTCAGGTTACTGTCAGATGCAATGGTTTAGAATATCCATCAGTTTATTGGTAAATATTTTTTTACGAATCATCTATGTCATTTTTGAGAGATTGTTTTTCCCTCACAGGTAAATGATTGAAATTCCTCACCGGATAAAGTCCAGGCTAGTCCTGTGATGCAATACCACATAAACCTAAAGTAATTATACATCACTTGATTGAAATCTTTTAATGTCTGACTTATTAGTGGAGTGTAAATCTTTTGAACAATCAAACTCTTTTCCATTGAAATTAGTATTTTGCCTAATTTATTAGGCCATGAAGCTTTAAAGATCAATAAACTTATAGTTCTCATGAACTCTTAGACAACAAAGAAGTAGGTAAAATGTACTAAAGATTATCTGTATTGTGAAAAAAAAAATGAGGTCTGAGTTTATCGTGGAAAAAATTGAATCAGGCCTATGGATTGCCATAGTGTATATAGCAGGTGCGCATCCAGGATTTGGGAAAAGGGGTTTGCTGAGAAGCCAACTTTTATTTTGAGTTATTCATGAAGCTTCAATAAGGGCTGAAAAAAAAGTTCTGAATTTTCAAAAACTGCAAACCAGTCCAACATCCATGCACAAGAAAGTGAAAATTTCATATCTTCTCTCAATTATAAAATGGTTAAGTAGTGATATAAATCTGTCATTTCATACTGATAAGGCGACTGATATTATTACAACAAACAGATGTTTGAAACACAAAATTGTTAACTTTAAAAGTTTAGGAAAAATGCACAGGCACTTGTGGGGTTGACCCTCCCCCTTTTTTCTTAATTTTTGGTGTTTAATTAACTTTTTTTGGAAATGTTCTTGATGTTGTTTATCCTGACTTTTAAGATTAATTTGAAAACCCAATTATTTTTAAATATGTTTTCTTTTTAATATTTTAATCTTGCAATTTATTGAAAAAATTAAATTTTGTAAAAAAATCAAAATCACATATATATAAGAAAAAAAAGATACATTTCTTGATTGGTATTGTGTATTTATTTTAATCTCTTCTTGCAATTGTCACCTATAAATTGAGAAAGAAGCCATGTGGCATCTGTGAACTAACATAATATAATTGATGTGACAGTTTAATTTGAAAATATTGTGTTTTGTAAGTGGTGCAGGAGATAAGTTCACTTTTTATTCAATATCATTTTGATGCAAATTCTTGGGCTTAGTTTGAAGACTGAAACAGTATAAAAGTTCCCAAATAATAACAAATAAAAACCCCAAAAAACACTGATCAATGAAACACCTTATGTCTTTGTAAATATGATACACAACTTTTAAATAGCTTACCCATATATGATGATAATGCATTGGTCCAAGATTGTAAAATGTATTTTATAAAGAACTAAATTTGTGGTGATTAAAAACCACTTAGAATGAATGATTGTATTCAAGGTTCATTCGTACATAAATCTTCATTCGTGATAAAAGGCAAACATTTTTAGCAGTAATCCTAGTTGATGGCAATGGTACAGCCAAAACTATTAGAGTTCAGTCTTATCTAGTTTACAAAGGAGAGCAAACACTTTAGTTTTCAGTAAAACTTTATGTATGACATTTGAGTTTGTTTCTGACATCAGCGTGCACATTCTGATAGAAATAAAAATCTTGAGTTATCCCCCCTTTAGAGAACATTTTTGAACATAAATGCAAATGTATTTTATGTTTTAAATTTGAGAATATGCAAATCCAATAAGTGATATATTTTCAATACATATTTCCTCCTAGAAAAACTTAGTCTTTCTGTAAAACATGTCAGAAAATCACATTAATATTTGAAGAAATATGAGATAATTATGAAAAATTGCTATACTTTTATAATACTTTGATAAATTGGTGAATCTGTATTATATTGTATATGATATATTTTATATAATTGGAACTTAATATTTACTGAATGTATTCACCTGTTCATTCAAATTTCAATTAAATCAAAATGTGCTCTTGCAATAAACAATTATATTGATAAGAAATGAAATACCTGAATCATCATGAATTTCAGAAAAATATAAATATATGTTATATAGATTGAAGGGTATAACTTTCAAGCATTTTTTGTCATACATCATATGTTTGAATTCATTGTCAGATGAATGAAAATTTCAAGTGTTCTCTGTTTAAAGTGTTGATTTTGTATAATATGTATGTATGAGGTGTTTATTTACAATGTCAAGATTTCGAAGGAACAGGTTGGCTTGATGTTTAATCCATAAGGGTCAGTGTACGATAGGACTCGGTCAGACAGTTCTGAACTTTTTCCTGTATAATGTCAAATTTGGGTATTACCAAGGTGTTTATTTTTTACTAATGTAGGCTACATATATTTATATGTTTTATTTACGTCTTTTTAGTTATCAATGAATTCGAGATTTATAAATTGTATAGAGTTAAAGATTACATGTCTTCATTCTGCTTGAAACCAGTGAACCTAACGTTGAAGGATACACTTGCTTGTAGATACTTATTACGAACTTGAATTTGCTGACTCAATGACATTTCCTTAAATTGATTCATTTTTACAGGAGTTTTATCTTCTTTCCTTGATTTTTTTTGTTGTTTTTAAATATAATGATTGTTTGTCATGAATGTACTAAAATAATTGTGATAAAGACAATTTTTTTAGGAAACTCAAATCGTGTTTTCCTTCAGGGATTATAACAAGTTTTCATTCATTTATACAATTTGAATTTACAGGAGAGTTAAAAGTTCTATCCAAAAACCAAAATAATTTCAAAAACACCACAAGCAATTAAGTGGTTGAATTAATGGTCCTATGTTGTATAATCTTGAACTATTTCTTCACCACAAAAACAGCAATTATAATCATTATATTGCTGTGAACACCACATCATACCCAATATATAAATGTCTTTTTTTTTATATTTGATCATTGAAAAAATAAAAATAAAAATTGCACCTGCTCACACCAATTGTTCCTTTTGAAAAATTCAATGAATAATAGGATTTGTTTTGGCGTTATTTATATCAATAAAACAATTTTCTAGCGAACAAAAATCTCAACTTTTGAATAGATTAATATAGTCTAACAAAGTATTAAAATTTGTAAGATCAAGGGCAGCAACCCATCTTTATGTTTTATATATTGAAAGGTACAAATTATTGATTGTATTTGCTGCTTGATATTAAGTATACAACAATCAATCCATATCTAATTCAGGGGTGGACTCAGCCATTATTAAAAGGGGGTTCCAAACTTCCAAACCTAGGATAAAAGGGGGGTGGGGTTCCAAGTTACAACCCCTGGAACCCTCTGGGTCCACCACTGTAATTTATAACCATCAATAAGTTACACAGTTGTACTGTTAAATTACACTCTTTCAGATGTTCATAAGGAATAAGTCTAGTATATATTATTAATCACAGTTTTGAGTTTTGTCTTACGAATTTGCATTAATAAGGATTTAAACTTCTTGAACTAGTGAAGAACTAATTGTTTTTGTAATAGCCTTATTTTGAGATCTTGTAATTATTATTTTGATATGAGCAACATCTTAACCCCAAAAAAGATTGTTTACTATAAAATGTATTTTATGATGAAGTTTATGTATGTAAAATAGTTTTTTGGGGGGTATATACAACTGTTGCTCATAGCTATTTTGTCCACAAATAGTGTCCAAAATGGCCAATTTTAGTCAAATATGTCAATTTCAACATGTTTATGACATCAAAGTGACATAACATGTTACCTTTCTGCACTGAAGTGTCCATAGTATATGAACCTTGTTATTTGTAAAAAAAAAACATCATTTTAAAATGCTTGAATAAGTTTTTGTTTTTTAATTTCAGGGGCTTAGTAATGGGCCTTTTTGTACCTCCTCCTTTACTTAATTTTTGTTCTTTACAGATTATATTGTTGGTCATCTCATTCGTTATGGCGAAAGTGAAAAAGCAATCGAGTTGAGATGATGAATAATAATCTGTCTATATCACTATTTTACCTATGATGAGGATGTTTTTAATTTCATCAACAACAGCACGTGCACCCTAAGTTTTAATTGACACCCTACTTCACTGGGAAAGGAAGTTTTCCGTCAGTAAAGATCAAAGAAAAATTTCGTAAAAACGATACAATCAATCTTAATCGTGAAATTCCAAAAAACAACATACATAGATAGTTTGTCTTAGTAATAAGTGCATTATAAGCCTCCTCCTGCCATTAGAAAAAAATATGGCACCAAAAATTTGAAAAATTTCAACCTGTTTGTTTTTACGATCCTGTGTCTTACCCAGATGTGTACAAGTATTGTGTCATAATTCTTGACAAAGCTAAATGAATTTGATCTGTTCTATAAAAAGACAACACCTGAAATAGCGGCTCAAAAATATTTGTTTCTAATGATATATATAGCTAATCTTATGCTTGGAATGATATGAAAAGACAACACCTGAAATAGGGCCCACAAATATTTCTTTCTAATGATATATATAGATAGACACCTGTCTGCTGCCATAGTAAATACACACCTGAGATTTGCTGCAATACCTATATCTCCAGGTAAAATGTGCATTACATTGTATAATCATAGTTTATATTGATTCTTATGAAAACAGTTTATAAAGTTTAATGCAGTTTAATGAAAGTTTGTATAACAATGTCATGGATGTCAAAATAATCACAACTTGATAAATAAAGACACAATTAAGATTGGAAGAAATAGTTCCCCCTTTGTTTTGTTAAATTTCCTGAAATGAATTCAGAATTCAGATATGGCATTTTCATTTTTAACCAGTACATGTCTAAGTTATAACAATTTTTTGAACAGAAAATAAATAACAAGTGTCTGTTAAAGTTTGCATACTTTTTCGTTGTGGTCAGTATTTGTTTGTGGAGGATTATACATTGATATAGATTGAAAGTAAAAAGGGGGGATAGGACCTTTATCCGGACTCCGGGATCGGGTGTTTTTAAGGTCGGGATTTCAGGATTGATCCTTTCGGGATACGGAAATCCTTTTTTTTGAATTTCGGGACATCTGGATTTACTTTGTTTAAATTTGGTACCTCAGGAATCGTTTGTGTTAGTCTGGAATTTCAGAATCAGGACCGCTCCTATCCCCCCTCAGTAAAGGTGCAGAAAGAAAAGTATGGACGAAGGGATTTTAAAGTCTGAGTGAAGCAATATGAAGTATGGGAAAGTATGGACAATTTAGAGAAAGAAACTGAAAGGAATGTAGAAGAGAAAGAAAAGTAGAGACAAGAAATATAAGAGTAAATACAATGAGGTAGAAAATTATTACGAGAGAAGAGAAAAACAGTCGCAAACAAAAAGAAAAAAAAAATTAGATTTTTTTCAGTTTCTCTGTTTCATGTGTGTGACCTTTGTTAAATAAAATTGTCATAGCATACCTTAATCCTAGCCTCAACCCAAAAGATGGCATCCTTGTTTATTTTGTTATCCATACAAAGAAGATTGTTGGTTAGAGGAGCTGGGGTATATTTTCAGACCAGAGTTGACAAAATTGATGATGTTTTTCTAACAAAATTTAATACATATTCTTTGTCCCTACTTTGGTTTTAGCCCATTGGGGACATTTATAAATATTGAGAAATCATTATGGCATTTTTTATAACTAATTGTATTTTAATGGGTTTTTGATTAAAATTGTAACTAATAAATATAGTGATCATTTATGAGCTTGATAATACATTATATAAGAATATTTTAATAATTATATATTTTGACTAGCCCAGAAACTTGAGCTTGAAACTGTGAAATGGATACAAAAGTTGATTTACATCTAAGATCTGCTTTTGGTTACTGTAACATTGTAACTAATTATCTCTCAATATAAGTATACCATACACTTTGAAAATAATACTAAAATCTGAAGTAATGAAAAAGAAAGGATATATGGATCAAATAACTTTGAAGTATCTGTATAAATTTCTTAAATATTTCGACCGCCTCCTTTTGATTGGAAGGGGGAGGGGGTCAATTCAATTGGAGGTAGAAATAGTCTACCTGAATTTAGATTCCCTTTAAAATTTGAAGGGGTATTTTCTGCCCATGTAACTTATCAAACCTACCTATCCATCATGGGAACAGGTAACCAGTTAGACTGTTTACCTGTGCAATGATTCACTGTGCTGAACAGAATGGATGAGATGAGTTGTATAAAACATTAGTAGTAGGAGCATGATAAACCGATCTAGTCGTCAAAATATTTGTAAAATAATTTATAGACTATTTTGGAATAAATAAACATCAAAATTTAAAAGTGCTTATGGATATTGTATTTAAAGTGTTTTAAATAATAGTTAAAGTGGAGTTACAAGTTGAGCTCGTCTGAGAGTTTTATTACATGACAGTTTTATTCATCAGGGATTGTAAAACCGTTTTCTCTTCATTGGACTTTTATTCATCGGGGATTGTAAAAATGTTTTTATTTTTTCTTCATAGACTTTAAGATGACAAAGACTTTATATTGTAGCACTTACATTTGTTAGGATTGTGTAAGTTTATGTTTTCCATTCATAGGATCGGATAAACGGCAAGAGGGAAACATGGAATATAATAATTAGAAAAAAAGTGAAGATTTTTTTTTTCTTTTATTCATGATCTATGATATGATCTTTTTTCTGAACTTTAATACTTTATAACTTTTTTTTTTGGATTTTGTGTGTGGATTTGTCTTGGAAGAAATGAAAATAGTCAATTTTGAGACTTGAAGAATTAAAAAAATATCAGTTTATGAATTTGAATTGAAATGAAGGGAACAATGGATTACAAATTACTCCAGTATAAAAAGGATCTAATTGACATTTGTTCGGAAGAATCAAATGAGGATAGTGACCAGTGTCCAGAGGAGTTAATGGACAATGGGCAGTGCCCACAGAAACTATTGGATAGTGACCAGTGTCAAACAGAAAGGGAACAAAAAGAAATAATCAGAAGTTCTATGCATTGGGATGAATTTTTTGGTAATTTAATTTTACATTTTTATATTGGGTTTTCGTGATTTTGACATGTGATTGAGTTCTACATGATGTTCAGTGACACATTTTAGACTTGAATTTAGAAACAATAAATTTTATTAAAAACATAGAGGTTCGAAAGGGAAATTGGGAAATACATGTAGCATATTTTATAAGTATTGGGTCAGTGTTATTTAATAGTTTAAAGGAAATTATTTTGATATAAGATTTGTAGGATGGAAAAAATGTTTGGTAACAAAATTATAATCAAATTTGGATTTCTTATATTGAATATCCCTTGGAGCTTTAACAAATCTGCATTAATTAAAAAGTAAAGTAATGAAAACATGTCATTTTTTAACCCATTTACTTTTATATAAAGTTCTGTTTTGTTGTTGTATGATATTGGTTTTTTTTCTTTCCTCTTTTTTTCTGGGCTTAGAAAAAGGGGGGATAAAATTTTAACTGAAAATGTGTTAGCTACCTATAAATCTGAAATGAACGTAAAGGAAATTTACATGATATCAATTGGTATAGGTATATGACTTATCTTATAGGAATATCATAAAGAAGATGAGTTTTACAGAGATCAAGGTCTCGGTGCATATCTTTACGGTAATAGAAGATGAATTCACTTGATTGCATCTGTGTGTACAAAAAACATTTATGTAATAATTTTCACATCTGATATGAACTTTTCATGTAATATGTCTAATAAAGATAAGGCGATGAAAGCAACCAGATAATGATAGTGGCAAGGGTAATTTACATCAACTTGCAGGGAATTCTGGGTATTGTTCAAATTTTGAGAGGGCTCTGTGAAAAAGGGGGGGGGGAGGTATTTATTGGGGTGAAACGGGGTGTGGTTAATATTAAAAAAGGAAATTGACATTTATTTTAAAAAGTGGTAGGGATGATTGAGTAAGAAGGATAAATGTACATGTAGGGTATATGAGATTTGGGAAATAATGCATTGTGCAGTTTGTTCAAAGGGTCAGAGTGAGACTAAAGATACAAAGCTATTGGGGTTTTTAAAACAAAGACAGAGGATTTGAGCAGTTTATATTGTGGATTGGAATATTACATTTACTAAAGAGATTTTATAAATTAATTGATTCAAATGATGATTTAAACTTACGACAATAATAAACTGAGACCATAATAGTATAATTCAATAGGTTGCACTGAAAAATAAGAATAAAAAAGAAAAAAAAATGTTAAAAAACAACTTGAATTCCCAATGAATACATTACATACATTATAAAACAAATAAAAGGAATTGTTTTAACTTAGCTTGGTTTTATTGATATAATGCAAAACAGATGAACATTCAATTCACTTAATTTTAAAGAAGCAGAAACATGTTAATTTGTAGTAATAAACAATTACTGTGTAGAATATTTGCAAATTAAGCAAATATTTTGAGTTATCTCCCCTATTTTCATTTCAAAGAAGATCAAATACATTTTTGTCAGTGTTTAGGATTACTAATTGGTTGCAAAATAATTCATGTTTATTCTTCTTGAATAGAATAAATAAATAAAGCATACACATTGTGTGTTGACTGTTCCTCAAACTTTAGCACTTAAATTGTTAGGGACTGAAAAATAAATTGTAGGTAGGGGATATGAGAGAAAGCTGAACAGTTGAAGTCAAGTTTTATGTAATTGTTTGTGAGTACTCAGCCTAGTGTGCAGTTTTTTCTTGTCCACAACACTAGGCTAATGAAGACCCTAGCTAATACTACATGTATTTGTCCTGAATTTGATTAATAATTACACTTGGCCTAGTGACTGTGTGGCTTATGATGACCCTTATATTACTTGTATAACCAGTAATATTCTGAAGTTTTGTTTGTTTACATGTCTGTTTGTTTGCCAACCTCAGTTTGTACTTGTTGATGGAGAGACAACTCTCTGTTCATGCATCACATCTCTGTATTGTTTTAACACAGTCAGCTATAGTCAAGTGTGTATACCGTGTCAGTGCCGATGAGAGGCGAATTATTTGTTTTTTTTCTCTTCATTAACTTAGTAATACAAAGCAAGGTGATCAATTAGTTATGGTATGCTTTGGTTTTGAAGTATTTTGTGATTTCTCCTACTTCAGCAATAAATTGTTTGTGGAATCAAAAGAACAATTCTCGTTCAACCAAGTATTGTGTGATTTTTCCTACTTCAGCAATAATTTGGTTGTTGAATATCAAAAGAAAATTCTCAGTTTTTTTTACTTAAAGACTTATCTATGTAAAAATGCAATTTTCCTCACCATATTGCTTACTGATTTTTTTTTTTAGTTTTTGACTATCATGATTGTCCTTAATATGCTTGATATTATTGCAACTTGAAGATAAGAAAGCAACAATCATTTGATGCTATTTCAATTGGACTTCATACTACAGTATTACTATGCGATCTGCTTTCCCCACTAGAACAACAAAAACTATTATATATATTTAAAGCATTAATTTTTCATTTATTTCATGAAATATAAGCAAAGTTGTTAATAAACTGATGAAGACATTTGGGGAAAAACTTTGTTTTTTGTAAAAACTAAGCCCAGTATGTATGTGTACGTCATATTGTAAATCAGCCCCTCAATTGTGTGCATTTATCATTGCTTTTTTTGAAGAATGGACAAAAATAGTCTAGAACATTTTTGGGTGTTTTTGGTAAAAGCTATCATAATTCACGTTGATATAAACTATCACTAATTTCTAATTTTTCATCACTTAAAGTCTGGAACATCAGACTTAATGAAAAGGTTAGCATCAGACTTTTTAAGTGTTAAAAGGTCATACAATGTCATAGTTGGCTACCTTCATTTCCCCTTGTAGGAAATATTCAATTAAACTTCTTAATTCTTTAAAAATACAATCTTTTAAAACTTATAAGTAAATTTCTTAAAAATGAAAAAAGGTGTTGAAGCGAAAAATGTTTCTATATCTTTAGATATGGTTCTTTCTACCTCTTAGTGGATTATTCCGGATAGAGTAACATTGACACTTTTATTTCTTCTTTTTGTCAAAAGTACATACCACCAACAAGTATTGAAATTGGAGTGATTTAGTGAGGTAGAAATTCTATATAAATATTGGGCATACTTTACAAGGTCAAGGGGTCAGAGAGTGTCCAGTTTACATTCTTGTACTTAACTGTCTAGATATTACTTGTACTGGAAGATCTAAAAAAATAGTAAAAAATATGATGTGAAAATAAATAACTTTTGTCAGGCAGCAAATCAACAATAGCTTACAGTAGGAAGTCAATAATTAAGATATTTAAAGATTTTTATTCCTTCTCAAAATTTCAATTTCAATCTTTTACAACCCTTGTAATAGCAATCAATCAATAAATCCCAACCAAAAATGTATATTAACGAAAATTAAATGAATCCACAGTATAAATGTATTGGACTAAAGAAATTCTTTATCATATGAGAGGAACAGATAAATGATTGGACAATTTAAGGTGAATTCGTTATTGAAATCAGTAGCTGAAGTATTCGTCCTATCTTAGTCTGCATTCCTGAGATAACTTGTATTCAGGCTCCTGACCCCCTCAGCGGTCCATCGTACAAAGTAGGCCTGCTATTGCCGATTATTGAAGTAGAGATGGCCCCCTACAAAGGTTTTGAAAAAAGATATTAAATTTATGATTACGTAATTAATTTAGGACACTGTTTGCGCACTTTAGGTCTGAGAGATGGACAGACGATGAATCCGCATTAGTTTTGAAATGATTATGAAATGATATATGGTTATGACTAGGGATTGATGAATTATGTCAGGGTTTTAATGTATGATAATTATTATACCTGTATTTCATCAGTGTCAGTTCTACAGGTAAATTACCTTTCATCTAATTTAATACAAATCAGGTAGAAAATTTATTATTTTGTGGTGAATTAATTTAAGGGGGGAGGGATAGGTTATGTTGACATTAGTACTAAGGAAAGGATCGTATTACTCTTGTAACTGTAACAATTGATGTTATACTTTTAAATTCTCTAATTAAAACATCAAAGTTACCAAATATATGATTCACCTTTGAGGAATAAGGTTTGGCGAACTTTTAAGAGCACTTCACTGTCCCCTTATTTAGGCATTCATTCACAAACCTTCATCACGTTCAGGATTATTAAAAAAAAAACTTTTATTTTAAATTTCCTTTGTTTGTGATTTATTGCCTGTTCAAAATATCCAAGGTAATTAAAAGTGGAGAAAATGATATTTAGAGTGTTGGAAAACATTTAGGTGTAAATTATATCTTCTCCCCTGAGTTCATAATGGATTGAGAATTGTCCATATTATATCAATAGATCATAACTCTTTATGTTTATTTTCTATTATGTTCCAATTAGTAAAGAAAATCATGTTTTTTTTCTGTTTTTCAGATTTTTTTCAGTGTACAGCATGTAAAACAATTTACTACCACAAATGAGTGGACAAAATTGCAAACAATTGAACTCACAAAAAAACATTTGCTTTCATCCCAAGTTCTTCTGATAACACAGCATTAATTATGGATTCAGATAAAGGCTTCACAAGAACAGTTGTAGGATATGATAACTGGATACAAGTGAATCCCTTATTCGATTCCAGCACCTGACCAGACCATTTTCTATACAACCTGTAGCTAATTACTACACTCCCACCACACAAACCTAATTCCTGTCTCCTCTGAACTCATTACCTATCCAGCCCTTTCTCTATGTAATCTTGTTGATAGTTTTAGAATCAAAACCAATCCTCTCTCTTTTAAGGTGGAGTTGAGGATTTTAGTACTTGATGAGAGAACTTGGCCCGTTCATATTTAAATTTTTTGATAATTTGAGCCCATAATCAAATAATCCCCTAATACCTGTAGGACCTTTTCTCAGAAGTTTCTGTTTGATAATTATAGCCCATGATCAATAAACCCCATTCAGACCTCTTTCTGGGCAGCCTCTTGTTGAAATTTCAGCCCATGATCAATTAACCTCTTTACGGTTTCCTTTCTCCACAGCCTCTTGTTGATGATTACAGCCCATGACCAGTAATCCTCTTTCAGGCCCCTAACTTTACAGCAGTACAGCCTCTTGTTGATGATTTCAGCACATGATCATTGGACAATGATAACAGGAAACATCTTTATAAACACAATTCTCTTTCTGTTTATATGTAATTATAAATAAATCGGTGTTTAGTGATGATGTCCAGTATAGAACAGGTACATTTATTAACAATGTAGAGATCAAAAGTAAAATTGTTTTTTTTTTGTAATTTCCATCAGAAAAAATCTGTTGAAAAACAAATCTTTGATATTCCTGTTAGTAAACACTGGCGGAAAAACACAATTCCATGTGCAAATTGAAGAGTTTCTAGATAATGTTTTAAGCTATCCAGATTTTTTGCAAGCCTGAAATATTAGTTAGTTTGGATTGATAGATGAAAGTTCTATGTCCAGTGGCAAATATAACATATATATTCTGTTATGTAGCCAAGGATTAGACCCAATCTACCACACATGATTTATTAATTGTTGTTAACTTAATATGCAGTGGCAAATATTTCATACATGTTATGGTGTGCCAAAGTTAAACAAAAACAGTTGCAACTACTAAGAGGCTTCTCGATCATTTGGTTTGTTATGTCTTCCTTCTATAAGGAAAGTTGTTGTTTACTGAATGTCCAGTAGGAATTTTTCATGCATGTTGAAGATGCATCTCCCTTAAAGCTTGCACACTATTATGGACTCTGAGGTTTTTCATTTAAGTTTGGTTCTCTTCCATCTATATGTATGATAAGGAATGAGTAAAACATACTGCATTACAAAAAACTTTGGTTTATATGCACAATGCCATGGTCAGTTGTTCTTGTTATGATACAAGTTGTTAATTTCTTTTTTACCCAGATAAGAATTGAACCCATCACTCATGTGGCTACTCCTGATTCCTTGATTGTTGTTTTATTAATGTCCAGTGGCAGATATTTCATGCATATATACATTCTGTATGTTAAAATTAGGAATTAAAATAAACGACATGACGTAAATTGTTGTTAATATTTTGATATGGTCAGTGGTCCTTGCTAGGTTACATATTTTTGGTTGTCACTTTGACACACACTTTGACATAAGACATTATGTATTGTCACTTTTACTGTCAAACTGTCTTCTTAATCTTATAATGCTGTTGTTTTGTTGAAATAAGGACATTGCTTACTGTTTTATTATTTGTACCAGTTGTACTGAAAAGAGGAGTAGCTGTTGATTCATTTATTTTTCATGGGTTCCAAATTTTTTGGAGTGTGGGCTGATTCAGACAGGATCCTGTGGCGTGTGACCCCCTAAAATTTGTAAAGCATGCATGGGTTAATGTCCTCCTCTAAATAATGTGTATTTTGATCATTTAACCTTTTTTTTTTACCTAGCTTCGTTTTGCAAAAATTTCCGTTAGAGCCCCTTGGTGACTTAACCTAAAATCCTGGATGTGGGTGGAAGAAAATAGTATTTTCATGGATATTTGATTTTACAAACTTAGGCAAACATTAGCCAATAGAAAATTTAAACTTAAAAAATCATTTGAATTTGTGGTTCACATGTACTGTAAAAATCCATGAAATTTGAATCCAATGAACAATTATGAACCCCTAGTATGTTTTTTTTTTAATATTGTATCCTGTTGACAAGAATTTTTTTTCAATGAAATTAATTTATACATGTATAAGTTGTTTTGAAGAAAATAGAAAAAATGCCTGTAAAGATGCTTGAGCATTGGTACTCATTGCTCAATATTGGATTCAAATTCATGTGAATATTTAAAGTTTTAAGTACTTTGTTCCACTGATTAGATTTAATTTGACATCCAGTAAACATCTGTATTTTAATTGACCAGAAACGATTTGAACTTAATGTGTTTTGACAGTGTCTTACAATTGACTAACAAGTAAACATCAGTACTTAATAGGAGGGATAGTTGGAGAGGTAGATGTGCTTTCTGACGTAAAAAGCCAACAAAGGGATGTAGGCCCATGAAACTGGTAAATAAAGGCTCAGGTATCAGGGTAGGCCTGTCAAGTCCTAGTAAGCAAACAATGAGAATTTTCTTCTCTAGGAATAGATTACCTTAGCTGTATTTGGAAAAACCTTTTTACATTTTGAGTTCTCAATGCTCTTCAACTTCATGCTTTATGTGGCTTTTTTTCTCTTTATTTATCCGAGTGTCATTGATGAGTTTTTGTCTCAGGTGTACAAACTCGTTATCCGGGTATCTATGATGAATTCATTTAGGTATATAATTTTAGGCTCATATATAAAAAAAAATATCTAGATGTTGTTTTCAACCCTTCATCCCAATTTAAATTGACATGTGGTAAACAAATGTATGGAATGCATTTTTATTTATATTTTCAAACCAGTTCCTTTTTTTTTTCATTCCTGCAAGAGAGTAAACAAACATTGATGTGAACTGGTCATGAAATTGGGAGAGATGGTGCAACTTGTTTTTTTGCAACTGTTTATTTTTGACATGCAGTAAACATGATAATGACATGCCGTCTGCTAACATTGGATGTGCATTACATATATAATTCGTATGATTGTTTACAGATTGGATTCGAAATTGACATCTATAACTAATGAATTAATTAAAGTTTGTTGGAGCCAGTAACCGGCATCTGTCAGTTTGATGTACATGTTTATACAATTAACGCTAATATCAGGGACATGCATTAGAATATTGAACATATTTTCATGAAATTTGACAACAGCGGTTTTTCCCTTGTCATGTCTTTAATATGCTAATAATTGTAAAGTATTAGTTATGTATCACTTTTCACCTATTTTTGATTTACATGGTTGAAATTATTTGTAAAAAAAAGTATATAATACATTATAAATGTTCTTAAAATGAATAAAATAACCTAAAAGTGTAGTTTTAATGATTTCACCGACTTTAAAGCCTATCTATTACTGTTTTTTTCTCTCTGGATGTTTTGTCAAGTTCAGGTAAAATTAGATTATTGGTACACCTCACTGACTGAGACAACATTCTAACCACAAATGAAAATTGTAGAGACATAAAGGAATAGAGATGACACCATGGGGGCGATCAAAAACTAATTACTATAGACAAAACCATGACTGAAAAGAAATTGACCGAAAAAAGAAGTGAGAAACAAAGACAATTAACACAGAAAACTAGAAATTCAGCAACACTAACCCCATTCTTAAAACATTGTGTCCTCATTTTAAAAGCATATGTTTTAGAAGTGAAATTATTCAGCAATGTTTATGGATCAATAGATAAAGATGACCAAGGGCTGGGAAACAAATGGATCTTCAGTTTTGATGTATGCATGTTACTTTAATTGATAATTTGTTTTGGCCTCCAATTTTGGGGTTTCCATTTCAACATGTATAGGCAGGAGACTTACTTAATTGTGCAGGATTCAAAGCATTGACCAAATTTAGTCCTTTCTAATCCAAGGCCAGGCTTTCGGTATTATGTAATCTGAAAAAGCCGAGAACAGACCTTAGGTCAGGCACCTGCAAAGTGTTTAAATGTGCTGAATAAGCTTTTAATTGTGTGATTAAATTGGTAATAGATTTTAGTTGATGCACTTATTTCTAACAACAAGGGAACAATGCGAAATATCATTAAATAGTATCTTAAATTATTAAGTTAATATCAGGTAATTTCATGCAGCGTGATTTATAATAATTCACATGTTAAAATTATCTATGCAGAAGTTATATAATCCGTGGAGAAAATGAGTGTAATTTGTTTCATCTGACAGGGAATGAAAAATAGCATGCTATGCATAGACAGTATAGATGCTGCAGAAACGATTGACTCATTGATATATATACTTACATCTGTTCACATTTACATGGGGGAGACAGGAAATGGAGGGCTATACTTTGAAAATAATTATATAAAGAGGCTCCTTTAATTTTACTTGGGAGACAGGAATTGGGGGATATGTTTTGAAATGAGGAATTTGACAATGATTATATAAAAGAGACTCCTCATTTTGCTGGGTAGGCAGGAAAGGGAGGGGGAGAGGCTATACTTTGAATTGAGGATTTGTTTTGAAATAGTTGAAGAAAAGAGGCTCCTCATGGGAGGTATATGTCCTGAAACAGAGAGGCATCTCATGAATAGTATGCTGTAATCTCATTATGACAGGTTTTTGGCTATACTATAAATACATACTCTTAAATGCTGTTCTTGTCTTGACATAACTTATGGATATCAGAACGTGACATTTGTTTTTCCTCTGATTGAGGTAAAATGGATGAGGGTTTTATAAGTACTAAAGATAGTGAGTTTTACCTGTTACTATTATACTAAGATCTACTAACTATTGTGTCCAAGGATTTTTAAAAACTAGTTTATTTTGGGAAATTTGTCTAGGCCAGTTAATTTTGTCACTTTCAAAGTCTTCTTGTACAAATTTTCTTTTTCAAAGTTATTACAATGTAGTTAATTTTATATACCGGTAGTGAAATTGTCATAAAAAAAAAATGAATCTCATTCTGTTTTTCTTGTAACTTGGATGGACTTGGATGGGAATTATCATAGTGCAGATTTTTTTTTTACCAAGTTTTTGAAGAAATTAGCAGATCTATCTGTCTGAGAAAAAGTAAGATTGTTAACAAAGCAAACAAGTTTAAGAGATGTGCTTTGAAACTTTTTGGTTGACTAAATATTTCTATTGGTAAAATAAATGGTTTAAGAATTGCGTAATATTTTCTGACATTGAGGTTCTGTAATATTATAGTAATTCGGTTAGCAATTTATTTTAGGCGCAATGTGTCATACAACATTTATGACCTTGCTATACAAAATCTATTTTATAAAATATTACAGCAGCTGAAATGAAAGTTAATTAATTTAAAAATGAATACAGCAATTGATTTGAAAGGCACAAAAGATATATAATCTTTAAAAAATTAAGACAAAAAATGAGAATGTATGCTTTTCATTTAAGAAAACAAACTTGTTTTACCTTGACATAAACACTTCCGCTCTATTGAAAATTAAAAGGTCATGGTTGAAATCAGGTATTCTCTTCATCATATATTTCTTATGTTCTAAAATCATAAACCTTGGGCATGTTGGGTATCTCAAATTTATTATCTTAGCTTTTTTAAGTGATGAGACTAAAAATCTGGAGAGGAGGTTAACAGAAAACAAATGAGAATGGTTTATAAATTAAAACAGTATGATCTTCACAGTGAAGGTAAAATGATGGATCAAGGGGATACTAGAGATGAACATCTGTTCTGAGAAATTTTAGGGTTAATGGAGAATAAATGCAGCAATAAATTATATATGAATTATGTGTGAAGGTGTAGATTTCTTGACTTTGTTAAAGTATATTGATTTGAACTAAGTGGATTATGATTTTGGGAGCCTGAAGAAAATTGAATTGACGTGTACATTATAATAGTTTTACTTCTGGTTAAATCAGTAGAAAGTTATTATAAGGAATGAATTATAAACTTTGCTTTTTTAACCTTGTGAATACAGTAGATACCAGTGGCTCATTTAATCTATATAATTTAACTGCTGGATTAAATTTAATTTCTTGATGTTTGAATAAAAGGATATGTTGGAACCCATCAATGAGACAGCAATGTAACAACACAAACAGACAACAGATATATATAGACTTCGATATCTAAGGTCCTTTTACTGTAATAGGTTCTATTTAGGCTGCAACCCTGCATTGTTCCTCACCTGCAATATAGATAGTAGACATAGATTTTATAAAAACATTTCCTTATTACAGTAAGTCACATGATTTTAAATTCATGTCCTCATTTAATTTTGAATTCCAAACTTGTGATAAATTAAACAATGCAGGCTATCAAAGCTGTCAAATATTTATGTTTGTGACATAATGTTAATGAACATAACACTTCATAAATTTCATGCATTCTACATGCTTTTCTTGATTTACATTCATCAGGATTGCTCAGACCTCAAAATTTTGACAGGCAAGGACATATAGATAGCTGAGAACATGAGGACTTCAATAACCAGACAGCAAAACAAATATATTAATCAATCCTCACAATCGAATACAGGTCATAAGGAATTAAGCCTGAATTCTGATCTAGTACTGGCTGGCTTGTCCTATAATTTGAAATGAATGAAGAGATGAAATGTTTTAATGAAAAGGTCAACTGTCGCTTTAGTTGCTTTAGTTCAATATTTAGTAAGGACTTTCACTAAATCTTGATTTTGAAGTACTTTTCTATAACTACCTTTCTTCATCAGAAAACCTAAAAGCTGAATATTTGAAAGCTTAGGATTTATAAAAAGTCTGAAAACTTCGAAGAGAAATTAATCAAACAGGACCTAAAAAATCATAGATATCATGTATATAGAATGCAGTTAATTCTCTAGGGAAAACTAGTTCAAATCAATTGTATTGTGGTGTTTACTTATTTAAAAATCTATTTATCTATTTTATTCTTAAAGTTTATATAATCTTGTCCAATAAAAATTGTTAAAGTTGATAGTTTTTAATCAAATAATCAATTGAAATAAACAGCAGGTGGGTTAATTGAAAAGCAATAAAAATCATGTAAAACATAGACCCCAACATAGACACACTTAAAAAGTCTTGTAAAACATAGACCCCAACATAGACACACTTAAAAAGTCTTGTAAAACATAGACACTGACATAGACACACTTAAAAAGTCCTGTCCTAAATCAGCAACCTCAATGTGTCATAGTGTGTTTTGTCCTTTTAACAAACTGTATACAGTGACCTATAGTTCCTAATTTCTGTGTCAGTTGGTCTCTTGTGGAGAGTTGTCTCATTGGCAATCATACCACATCTTCCTTTTTTTTTTTATATATTTGGTAGTCTCTATAATTTTTTGTTCTCAAATAATTGTCAAAAATACTTGACATATGATAGACTTTTGCTTTGATGAAACAAATATGTTGACCTATAATGTCTTTTGGTCTCTTTTGGTGTATACCCCTCATCCCTTACAATACCAGTAGGTAATTAAGATGCACATATATATATATGGTAGCATGGGTTCCAATCCCGGCGAGGGAAGAACAACAAATTTGCGAAAGCAAATTTACAGATCTAACATTGTTGGGTTGATGTTTAGACGAGTTATATATATATTATATATATTAGAATAAAAGATAATCTGCATTGGCTTTATTAAGTGTTATAAACAGAGACAATTATTTTCTCTAGTAAATGTTTTAAAATAAGATACAAAATGCTGGCAGAGTTTGCATTATATATATATATAAACTGACATTTTTACAAGTCTCAAATGTGAATATTTGCATATAGGATTTAATTGATGACTGTTCCGGAAATGCCATATGACCAGTGTGTCATTCAAATGATGACAGTTTGTTTTGCTGCTTTAAATTGGTTGTTTGATGCAATGAATGTTTGCACAGATAACTTTACTTTCTTTGACCCATGGATTTTTTTTTGGTTTGTTGTTTTCAATCTCTGACATCATACCCAGCTTTTATCCATTCTCTCTAGCAGCGCATATAATATTGGAATTCACCTTATCCTTCTGACTGTCCATTCATCCAACAGCTCTTTTTGTCACACACTTCTACTGAACATAATCACTCCATATTTATTCAGACAGTGATGAGTTGTAATGTGTGAGCCCTTTACAAATCTGTCAGCAACTTACCTCCTGTGATCTGAAATTTTTAAATCATGAGTGTGCTTGTGCGAAGCATGACAATTGCGCATTCTTGTCATTCTGCATTTAAGGTTTCTACTATTTCAAAGTTGAGTTCAAATGTACTCTTATTTGCTCTCTTTTTTTGTCTACAAGTCAATGGTATCCCTGCCTTGCTATTAAGCAGGTCAATATTTTTATGTAACAATTAACATGTATTTGGAACCATTGCTAAAGGGATAAGTGGTGAAGTCACAATATTACTTATTCTGAAAATGTCTGTCTTATCACTAGCAGTTAACGGCATGATGTAACAAAAATATTTTATGGCCAAAACTTGCTCACAAACATTAATCAATTAAACATGAAATATTTGAAACTGGAGCAAAAAGATTGTTTCTTTATTATTCCTACAAACTTTTTTTTGTAATTATTGTTCAAGCTTTTTTTTAAAACTATAAATATTGCTTCAAGGAGGTAAGAATTCTTTGTGACAAATGTCAAGGTCACCTGTACTATTAACAATATCCTTATGTCACCAGAACTTGCTCCTGTATTTATATCTATATAGAACAGAATTGCTGTCAAGAATAACAGTGGAATTACATATTATTTATACATTCTCTTTATATTTTCAGGTTCATCACTAGAGCTTGCGCCAGCTCTTTTATCAATATATGACAGTATCGCTGCCAGGACAAATGGTGGAATCACATGTAGTATTACTAATGGAAATAATCAAAACAAGAAAATCAATACAGACAATCAGAGTTCTCCGGTAAATGTGGATGATAATGATGAAAGCGTGGATAATCTCTGCAAAATGGCATCCACCTCATCAATTGTCAGTGTGGATCAGGATTGTAAGAAACGGCCATTAAGTATTAGCTCAATGTCATCCACATCCTCATCATCGTTAACACGCCATACACGTAAACGACCAAACTTAACTCCATTTGATCAGAGATCTTCAGGTGACTTTGACGATAAAATAGAATCCACCAATAATAATTTTAGTGATAGGTTGGACCATCTATTGTATATTGATGATGATGTTCCGAGTGGAACGACAGATGAGGAAATGTCTGTGGATACAGATGCTGGGAGTAAATCTAGTGCAGAAACAAACTGTGAACAAGTACTTACCCCTAGTCAGTCGAAAGATAGTCTCATAACTCCATCCAGTTCAGCACAAACTCAGGAGGCACCAGAAACAAGTGTTCAGATTCAGGACAGCCCAGAACCTGGTCTACAGAGACGGGACAGTACCAGTCCCCAAAAATATGTCTCTTATGTTCAAAGAGTAGTTACAGAAATTATTGAAACTGAGAGAATATACATCAACAATCTTAAGGATATATTAGAGGTAGGGTAATGCTTTGTGTTTGTATTTTAGAGCAACTAGAGGTAAAGGGGAGGGTTGAGATATCACAAAACATGTTTAACCCCACAGCATGTTGCGCCTATTCCAAGCCAGGAGCCTCTGACCTTTGTTAATTTTGTATGTTTTATACATTTTTTATTTCAGTTTATTTATATGTTTTGGAGTTTAGAGTTTAATTATCCCTGAACTAGTACTCAGTTTTGTTTAGGGACAGATGAAGCCTGCCTCCTGGTGCAAGGTTTTCTTGCTTGCTGTCCTTAGGCTGTTTTCTGCTTTGGACGAGGTTGTTGTCTGTTTCCATTCTCAATTTACTAAAAAATATTTTTTAACTATATATGAGGCTACAACTGAGACCCATGTAATATAGATAAAAGCTAAAGGTCTGAAACTCATTTCACAAAATATAACTAGTTACAATACTTGTAAGGCATGAACAAGTCAGTTGAACTTTTGACCAATTTTTTGCCGTAGGATTTTTGTGAAAGGAGTTGTTATGAGATGTTGTTACATTTAGAAAGAAAACAATATCAGTAACGAAAGTGTATATATATTATAGACGTATTCTGTAACTGTGTCACTCTAAACTACCTAACATTTATATACAATGTATATATAGTAGGTTAATATATAATATATGTAAATATAAATTTCCCAGTATAGAATTTCAGACATTAGTTTGATATTTTGCCAGTATAAACCTCTCCATGACATGAACCGATTTATTTTATGTAAATATTGACCTATTGTGTAATCAAATGTAATTGATTTTCTTTCTCTCTACCCAAAATGTCTTTGTTGTCATAGGTGTCAAATGATTTTAAAAAAGTATACAGTTATATAAGAACATAATGTACCCGAGATTATTAATGTATACTTGATCAGGAATTTTTTACTTTTTAAGAGAAAGGTTGAAGATAATTTTTATTTTTTATGAGAAGGGTTGAAGGAAATTTTTACTTTCTGAGGAGAAAATTTGAAGGATATTTTAACTTTTTTTGAAAAATATTTGAAGGATATTTTTACTTTTTAAGAGAAAGTTTGAGATTTTTTGTAATTTTAAATTATATCTAGTAAAAATTTGTGTAGAATTGATACCAGAGTGCTATAAATACATCTCCTTGTTAATCAGTCAAAAACAGTACATTATTATAAAATCATTTGCAAAATGCTAGCAATCTCACCATAGATGGTAACAAAATTACAAAGATGATTTAGGTATCAATCTGTAATTAAAGATGGCTGTCACTTTGCAAATGATATGAATAATTGATATGAGTCTTGTCATTAAGTAAATCTCACAATAAATCTGTTAAAATATGCATCATTTAATGATTTTTAAAACCATTTTTAAAATGTTAGAATATATAATAATCTATATCTATATCTATTTAGAATTCATACCAAACCATATTTTGTGAATAGTTAATCAAACCACATCTTCTTTTTTATACATATATATATAGATATTAAGGATGATCAAGTATGGGCTCCTTTTGAAGTTTATGTTTGAGATATCAATCTTTAAACAAAGATGGCTGTCATCAGTTCACAAGTAAACATTACAGTTTTAAATCAAAACCTTGGGGAAGATATTGTTATTTAAGATTTAAGTTTTAGTTGATGTTTAATTAAAAATTGAAGGCTTCTTTTTGTAATTTTATTTGGATGTAAAAGCATTGATCAAAGCACATTTTCTAGAAGCTTCATACTAAAAATGAGTGCAACTAGATCAAAGCTTTTACAGTCATATAAAATTACATAGGGAAGCATTTAATTCTTATAATTACTTTCATATGCCACAAAATTAAAATTACACAAGTTTTATATTTGTTTTCTTTCATTTATTTTCCTTCACATTATAGTGACCTTGTCATGAAAAGCATGTGCAGTCGTGAATATTGAATTTTATTTAAAAATACATTTTGATTTTGGAATGCCTCACAATAACCAATCAAAAGTACAAATTCAATGGAAACATACATGTAATGTTATTATTAGAGAGAAATACAGGAATTAAATAATTGAAGCACAGTAATGGTACTTTCTGTAGGGAATCTGTAAAAGGGTATTTTTCCTATATTGATAGGGTACTTTTAAAAAGAGACCTTTAAGATATGGACATGGATCTCTATACCCTTTCTTTGTCACCTTTGTCTAGACCTAACACATAATATTACCTGGTACTAATTTACAATCTCTTTATCATTCAAGTGTTTTTATTGCTGTGTTATAAAATCACACTAAATTCAGACAAAATATTTCTATTGCAACACCTCAAGTGTTGACATAGACTAGGGGTGTGACATGGGTCACATTTAATCTAAATATTTGCAGAATGACACACTATGGTTTTGGTTCGGAAAATTATTGATCAGATATTGGTAAAAATGGGTGTGTTTATTTGACAAAGCCATCATAGTTTACGCTACATTTGGAAACTATAGTGTTTATCTTAAAAGGTCTTTAAAATTCATATTTTTGATGTTTTATAGGATCATCAATGCACTTCCTCGAAAATTCTTTGTTGATGATTAAAAACTATTTATATCTCCTTTTCATAGACATTTCTGTAAACAGGTGTTGATCCAGGGTTTTGAAAAAAGGGGGTTTCCAGGCATTAGCTAACGTTTGAAGTGAAAAAAGTTGATGCATTTATCCAGAAAAGGAGCTTTATAACAGAAACCCCCTCATCTTGTTTAAATCTCTTCTGGTGTATGGGTTTCTGAGGTTATTCCATAGATTTGTGTGTGGACTTCTACCTATAAGAATTGATGAAGATTTTTATGTAAAAAATAATTTTAAAATGAGAAATTGTTATATTTAATCCAATGCTAAGATTTACATTATGAAAAACATGTATTACATCCTGAATTAACAATGAATATGATGATGGGATGTGGAAACATGAGTTTCAAACTGCCACTTACCTATGTTTATAATGATATTTGTTTAAAGAATACACCCAATTTAAATATAGTACTCTCCCTTATATTAACAAGCCAAAGTATGCTTGCTGAGAGAAAAAAAAGCTGCATTTGCAATTTTCTTTTATGTTTCAATGCTGATCTCTGCTTCAGTCTATTAATCCCTCCCCCATGTGGATAAAGATTTGCGGTCACATTTTTCTTTTTTTTTTACAATTAAAGACCAATAGGGCAGTTAGTAACCTTAAATACTGACATTTGTATTTCCATGAATAGTTATATGGGATTCATCAAAAGTTCTCCAAATATATGTGACATTTTGTATTTTCAGGGTTATATGGGATTTATCAGGAATTCTCCAGAATTGAAGATTTCTGAGGACCATATCACTGCACTGTTTGGTAACATTGAAGAAATCTATGATTTTGGAAAGTAAGTCTAATATGTCAAATATCAGCAAAAGGGAGATAACCTATGATTTGTCTTTAGTAACAGTCAATCTTTTAAATTGTATTTTTTTTGTATGACAAAATGATGAAAGCGTGGGGTAAACCTTGATGAAAAGAGCAATTTCAAATCACATATTGTGAACCAAAGAAATCAAATTGATATTTTCATTTGATAATTCAATAATAGACAGGTATTCACGATAGAAAGAAAGATTTCAAATGACCAAGACAATCCAACAAAGAAACAAATTTTTGAATGGATGTAAAGCACCATGAATAAAACAACTTATGGTTACAGAAGTGCAATTATTCGTAATGCATTTTCCATAGGGTACCACTAGTGTTCTGTATTTTTTTTTCTCAAAGACTACACAAACAAGTGAAAAACGGGTGGCAGTTCCTGTTACTAGAAATACCAGTGTTACATTACAACCAAAAATAATATATAGGGTCATGCGGCTCAAATTAACTTAAAATGCAGTTGAAAAAGATCGTCTATTTTTTTTCGCCTAATGAAAAGAGCACATTTTTAATGGCTCCGACGTGCAGAAATGGAAGATATTTTGTATACTCGTAAAATGTGAATATGATTTTCGGCAATGTTTAAACCTAATTGGATAAGCTTTCGATTAAATGTAATTCCAATCCTGTATCAACCAATCAGAAGCAATATAGGATTCTATTCTGAGTACCATCTTGCCTTTAAAATGTAAACAAATAATTGCACTCTTGTAACCTTATGACTAGCACTAATTAAAAGCAGTAGAATATAATGAAATATTTTAAATTATTTATTTTACAGAGATTTTTTACATGACTTGGAAATGTGTGGTGATGATCCAGTTAAAGTAGCTGAATGTTTTGTGAAGAATAATGATGGATTTAGAATTTATGCTCAGTATTGTACTAACTATCCCAGGTATGTTTAAACATGAAAAATATAATTGTTTGTCCAGTGGCTAATATTTCATGAATATTAAAGATGAGAATAGATTAACAATTTATCAATTAGGAGAATGCTTTTATGAAGCAACAGGAATTGAGAGCGTAATATAATAGAACCACAGTGATTGTAGCCTAGTTTGAACCATGTTTATAGGATTTTCTGAATTGATGCTCTTTTATACAAAATTAAGATTATTTCTCTTTTGTTTAAATCTAAAAAAAGCCTGCTTCTTTTATGTGTCCCTTGTTTTTGGGATGATAAAACATTTGGCAAATTATAGACTAGCAAAAATTAATTTGATGTCTAAATTAAACTTTAACCAATGGCTTAAAGTGAAGCAAATGTTATTATGAACATGTTGAGATTAAAAAAAATTATGGTCGAGAAATGGGCCGTTCCAAATATTTTTAAAATGATGTCAAAAGTGTTTTTCTTTGTCAGGACTAAACTATCATATTAAAGAATATGATCCTTTCTTTTATTATTTCAGTGCTGTAGAAGTATTGACCATGATAATGAAGGATCCTGATTTATGTGAAATATTCAAACACCAGCAGTTGTCTCTAAACCACAATCTACCCTTAGGAGCATATTTACTTAAACCTGTCCAAAGAGTTCTCAAATACCATCTTCTTCTACAAGTAAGTACTTCTTATAGTCTCTAAACCACAATCCAGGCTAAATCTACCTTTGGGAGCATATTTACTTAAACCAGTCCAAAGAGTTCTCAAATACCATCTTCTTCTACAAGTAAGTACTTCTTATAGTCTCTAAACCATAATTTACCCTTGGGAGCATATTTACTTAAACCTGTCCAAAGAGTTCTAAAATACCATCTTCTTCTACAAGTAAGTGTGTCTTGTAGTCTCTAAACCACAATCTACCATTTGTAGCATATTTACTTAAACCAGTCCAAAGAGTTCTCAAATACCATCTTCTTCTACAAGTAAGTATCTCTCAGAGCAAAACATCTGATTGCTTGATCGATTAATGTTCAACATCAAATTTTACAGGTATTAAACAATCTAAACTATCAATTTATGCACTTTGATAAATCAACAAGAAGTTTTAAGAAACATTGAATAAAAATGTCTGAGTATAAATTATCTACATAAAAACTCACAAAAAATGTAGCCAGTAAATTTTAATCTAGGTTTTATTTGTCTTTTCTTATTTTTTCAGAATATTCTAAAGAATTACAGTAAATCTGAGCCTGGTCATGACACCCTAACAAAAGCTATGGATCACATGACCAGTATGGCACATCATATCAACGAGATGAAACGTAAACATGAACATGCTGTAAGAGTCCAGGAGATACAGAGTCAGTTAGAGGACTATGACGGGGAGGATCTTACCAGGCTCGGAGAACTTGTTTTAGAGGTAAGGACTATGACGGGGAGGATCTTACCAGGCTCTGAGAACTTGTTTTAGAGGTAAGAACAACGGGGAGGATCTTACCAGGCTCTGAGAACTTGTTTTAGAGGTAAGGACTATGACGGTGAGGATCTTACCAGGCTTGGAGAACTTGTTTTAGAGGTAAAGACTATGACGGTGAGGATCTTACCAGGCTTGGAGAACTTGTTTTAGAGGTAAGGACTATGACGGTGAGGATCTTACCAGGCTTGGAGAACTTGTTTTAGAGGTAAAGACTATGACGGGGAGGATCTTACCAGGCTTGGAGAACTTGTTTTAGAGGTAAGGACTATGACGGGGAGGATCTTACCAGGCTGGGAGAACTTGTTTTAGAGGTAAGGACTATGACGGGGAGGATCTTACCAGGCTCAGAGAACTTGTTTTAGAGGTAAGGACTATGACGGGGAGGATCTTACCAGGCTGGGAGAACTTGTTATAGAGGTAAGGACAACGGGGAGGATCTTACCAGGCTCGGAGAACTTGTTTTAGAGGTAAGGACTATGACGGGGAGGATCTTACCAGGCTCGGAGAACTTGTTTTAGAGATAAGGACAACGGGGAGGATCTTACCAGGCTCGGAGAACTTGTTTTAGAGGTAAGGACTATGATGGGGAGGATCTTACCAGGCTCGGAGAACTTGTTTTAGAGGTTTGAACTTTATTTTATTACATTTTCATGCACCATGACACATTCTTTTTCTTTTTTGTCCCCTACAATAATGAGGTGCAAGGGTTATATACTGTAATCATTCTGACTGTCTTTCTTGTGAGCACTCTCAATTTTTGCCACATGTGGTTTTTGAAATCCTAGATTTATGAAAATTGAATACTACATTTGATAACACTGAAATATAGGTCAATATCAAACTATAGTTATAACTTTGATGGCTGCTTCTAACAGGGAGCTAAAATGCCAATAATCCATCATGGCTAAACAAAAAAATGAGGAAATTTGCTTTGACCAACAAAAACAGTAATATTATCAATAGTTTGCACATGAGCTTGCCATTTAGTTATTATGATTTCATTTTTAGGGATCTTTTCGTATTTATGGTGCTAAAACCTCAAGACAAGTGTTCTTATTTGATAGAGGAGTTCTGATTGGCAAGCGCAAAGAAGATGGGATGCTGCTTTGTCGGGTTATGATTCAGGTAATTTACTGTTTTTACAGAGGGCTTTTAAAGATTGTATTAATAGACCACTTTCGAGTTCATCCGTCACCAGAAAAATCTCATCAATTATTTCCCGCCTTTAAGACGTCATTTACCAGATAGAGGGGATGGCTTGTATCCCTGCACTATTAACATTCCTCCAGCGTTTTAGTGATCGGCATTGTGCAGGATAAACTAGAAATAATATACACATGCAATTCAAAAAGTAAACTGTTTACAACCAGCACAAAAATTATGAAATTTGATAGTAAAGTAAGTTCGGAAAGGAATTTTCTGTGATCACATATTTAATTATATGTACCAATATTTATTATCCAATATAAAAAAGAAGATGTGGTATTATTGCCAATGAGACAACTATCCTCAAAAGACCAAAATGACACAAACATTAACAACAAAAGGTAACCCAAACTTTTTTAAGACATTGACATGCAACAGATCAATTTGTATAAAGGGATATAATCCTGGTAAAACATATGTAAGGGGAAATAACAAATGTAATTACTTCAAAATATTTCTTTGAGATCACTAACAGTTGTACACAGAGATGATTCAACATTTGTTAGGAATTGACTTCAGTATTGCTTTTACTCTTGAAATTCTTTTCTCCATATTTTATCCTCTCTATTTTGCAGTGCTCTAACTTGATGTTGGTGGAGAGTATACCAAAGGAGCCATTAAGTTTCCAAGTCATACCCTTCGATAACCCTAAAGGTTATATTACACTACAGGTTAGTAGTTTTAAAGTAGTTATGTACCGATTATCAGGTTATCTGCATGTTGATATCGTAAAATATCAGCTGTGAGACATAATATGAAGCTTTTTGTCGAGTGAGCGTAGCGAAAGAGATCAAAAAGCCTTCATATATAATGTCAAGCAGCTGATATTTTACAATATCAATATGCAGATAATTGGATAATCAATTTATCGGGCTATATTTGCGTGTTTCATAAGTGTTCTCTTTGTTTCACCAGCACACGATGACTTGATAAGTTCGGGTCAAAGTTATTAACGTCAGTTTAAACATTATGGCGTCGCTGATTTGTCAGGGTCAAAGTTATTAAGGCCGGGTCAACGTATTTGACGTCACAAAGAATTGATTCGGAATAATATTAAGAGCTGAACAGAGTGATATAGACTATAGGAAGACCGATAATAGTAGTTATTAGTAGTTATTAGTAGTTATTAGTAGTTATTAGTAACCAGGAAAAATGTATACTATTTTATAAGAAATAAGCAAATTTTTATTGTGTTCTACCATTGAATATAAAAATCTTCTTTCAACAATTTTACCTAAAATTAGTCATGATATTATGTGAATTTTGTATTTCAAAATAAAATTTGAATCTGATAAGGATTAGCCTGAACATAAAACAAGTTATTCATAATAGAAATGCTTACATATTCTTATATTTTAGGCTAGAAATTTAGACACGAAGAGAAAATGGTGCCAAGAAATAAAAAGATTAATTATTGAAAGTTTTAAAGGGAAAATTCCTGAGAAGGTCAAAGGTCTTGTAATGCAACTTGGTAAAAGTCGTGAAGAAGGTAAACCTTTTTTTATTTAAATTTCTGTAAAGAGAAAATCAGAGATAAAATATATAATAGAATTTATTTAAAAAATTTAATATGTAAAAACACAATTGAATATTTGGAAGATATACAAATTACCTTGAATAGAAAACAATTTGGTATTGATTTTTATAATTCTATGCTAAAAATGCTGTGATTGAAACATTCCTTTCATCATACTGTATAAAACACATACTGTAAATTCAGAAATTAATGCAAGGTTTTTATTATTGCGAAAAATGCGACAGAGTTGTAAACGCAATAATATTTTGAAATATTTTGTATGAATTAATGCATATATGAATATGGGTTTTTTCCTCAAAATGATAAAAATTAAAATTGCATTTAAGTCAAAAATGACCAAAATGGCAATAATAAATGCATGCAATAATTTCTGAATTTACAGTATTGTATATGTTTGCTTCCTAAGATTCCTGTAGGATCCCTCACCATATAAAATATTTTTAATGAATTTCAGAGGCAGCTAAGTATTCTACCGTAGATTCACGTAGAATTTCTCACCAGACTGCCCCTGAGTACCTAGAGAGGAGGCAAAGATTGAGGAGGAAGTCAGGGACTGCTATACTGACAGATCTACTTAAACCACAGAGAGGAAAGAAAGGACAGAGAAGGGTAAGGTCATTTAATGATTGATTGATTGATTGGTGCAACAGGCAAACAAAACAAATAAAAAGAACACTTGAAAAATAGATAGACAAAAATATTATTGGTAATTTTAAGCTATCAAGTCTTGATGTAGGATAGCTAATGTTACTGCTACCTTACACAAATATAGTAAAGCCTTTTTTGAGCTAAATTTGCAATCTTAATTGTAAATATTTGTCTTTTTCAGGCAGAATCAGTGAGTCCTAGATCTGTAAGTACTAGATATATAAATTATAAAAGTACACCTTACTCTTATTTCTTGACTTTTTTAGTTATTCTGAAGGCTTTCAAGTGAAATATTTTTTTTTTTTTACTTTTATAAAAGAACAATGTGTATGTACACATTGTATTTTAGTTTGATATTCCAGCTTTTTGTATTACCAATACTTATAATTTTCATGCTTTGGCCTGTGTTGATATAATTTTTCTAGAAAGCTTTATTCAAAGTTACAAAGGACAACTTTTTTTACCAAGTTTTGTTTTTTTGCCCTGATGCAGTTTTTCTCTGACCTATGAGTTTTGAATGTGCCTTTGTTATTATCCCCCCTCTTTTCTTCCAAATTTTTTGACACATTTTACAGATACATTTTTTGTCTTTACAGAGTCCACCTCCAGAAAGAAAAGTATTGACTCACTCTCCTTCCACGCCTAGTACTAGAGTTAGTATTTCTTCTTATTCATACATTATCTTTAATTAGTTTTTAGTGGTTTTTATCAAATTTAAGTATTCACATTCAGTTTAAGTAAAAAAAAAATGTCAATACATGTGCTAAAAGTTATTTACTGTCATTTTCATAAAAAAAAAACAATTGACTGCAAGATTCAAAAAATCAATTTGTATACATGTATTTGAAATATTTTTAAATTTTTATCAGAAAATTATCTGAGTTATCTCCCCTACACTGATGAAAATTTTGCAGATTTCAGATATCGATTTGTTCTCGGACTTGTTACAGCTATTTGATTGATGGTGAGAACAAGTCCAGCATTAATTAACATGAACGTTTCTACCATGTTATGATTGTTAAAACAATTTATCCACTGTTGGCCTGTCTATTATTTAATTCTGACCATTTCTCTCATAATATTTTTCAACAGGCTTGTGGCTTATGTTTACCTTGAAAAAATTATCAGTACATAAGCATGATGATCATGGCTACTCTTGGTATTAAAAAATAAAATAACAAGTTGAATAAATTATATTTTAACTTTTTGAATTCTTATGATTGTTCCATAAATGCATGTTGTTATTTTTCATCGGCCATTTTGAATTGTTCAAGCATCTTTACAAATCGTTATATATTTTTTACAAATCATGGTTATGGCATGAATATTTTATATTAAAAATAACATTGAAATAATTTAACACTTAAGCAGTAAGTCTTAAATGAAATGGTAAAAAGTTACCACCAGTATATTTTACTTTTTATTGTATAAATTAAGCATTTCTTTTTGCAAATTTATATAAGGTAATTTTATTTTCCAATTTTTTTATCCTTTAAAATCAGATACTTTAAGTTTTCCTATCTCTTTTATCATGTCTTATTATCAATTTCAGACTTCATACATTTGTATTTTAAAATTTTAAGCTATATAGACAAAAATTGCTCAAAAGTGAGTTTTTAGGAAAAAATAGTATGATGGAAATTATTCAGTGAAAGAACGGAACCAACAAAATTAGCATATAATATGTTCTATGAATCAATATTTTTGTTTTATTAAAACATTGTTAGATGACAGTGCCTTTCATAAGTGTGCTTTGTAATGGTAAATTATATCTTTTCTATATTATTGCAAAACACGATAAAAAGGTAAACAAAAAGTAAAAGTTTCCATTGTTAGAGCAGGTCAGTTTTCATCATTCTTATTTCTATGAATTTAAATTACAATTATGATTCTATCAATCAGAAAACTTACCGGACATTTCTCTCTGCTTATTCCTAAATGTAACCAAAAATATTAAGTTTGATTATTTTAGAGTGAATTAATGAAAGCTATATTTATATTTTTCAGGAGGTATTAAATATTTCCAATGTAGACACACCAACTTTACATGTGCCTAAATCTGTCTCACCGACAAAAGTTGGAAGAAGTATTAGTTTTAGGCAGGCTTTAAAACGGCAGCCTTTGAGATCTGTGGACTTTGGACCCTTAGACAACAAAGAGAATACCTCACAAGTTAAACAAGAAACACCTACATCATCTAGGAGGTCTAAAAGTTTCAAACGTGCAACCAAATTGAAACCATTACTCTCAGTATCTAATGATACATTGGAATCAATTACTCCAAACGGTCAAGAACAGGATGCATTTTACACACCATCAAAAAAATCTGCTGGACTGGAGTTTTCCTTCTCTTCCCCATCAACTCCATCTGAAAATTCAAGTTCACCTAAAACATTTAATAAATTCATGAGGAATGAAACAGAAAAATTGTGCAATGAAAATTCAGGGTCTTTGTCAAGGCACAGTCGATATTCTAGTATGCCGGTATTAAACACTATGGAATCATCATCTCCGTTAATCCGTAAACAGAGAAAGTGTAGTGAAGAAATCACTAGTCAGGAAAACTCTTCAATGGGGAAGAAGAGGATATTTGATACAAAAATGTACTTTAAGAGGGCTGGAAATAACAGTCCAGATCTTAGGAGAAGAAATAACTCCGTTTTGGCTTTTCATGATTCTTTCATTAAGAAATCAACAGAAAACTTATCCAGGAAATCAACAGAGAGTTTATCACAAAAAGTGGGACCAATAACTTTAACAAAACCTCGACCATTTATATCATCACCATTTGATAAGCCGAAAAAACAAAACATTAAAAAGTCAATATCATGTGGTGCTGAATCAGGGGAGGTAATCAACGAAGATCCATGGGAACGTAAGACCACAACACTCGTGGTCCCACAGAATCATACAAGGACCCATTCTATTGGGTGTGAAGGAGATATTGATAAAATGGACTGGCTTGTTTATGCCAATAGAAATTCACTTCCTGTAAATGGATTTGACATTGGACCAAAATTGTATAAATATTGTACTCCACCAAGATCAACAATGGATTTAGCTCAGTCTCAAATAAAACGTGAACATTTACAGGGAGATAACTCAGTTAGGATACAAAAGGGAGATAATCATTTAGATTTCATAAAACATATGTCTAAAGGATTACACTTTCCGTCAGATAAATCAAAATCAGACAATTGTTTGGATGACAATTATATAAATTCAGAAGAACTCAATGATTTCCCTAATTTTGGTGCTTTACCCGTTGTAAAAGTTGCTAAATCACAACCGAAATTAAACAGATCAAATTCTAATCCAACGTCAACATTACAAAAACATCCACTGAGACATTTCAGTAGTCCTTCATTATGTGATGATCACCATATAGCCAAGGACCATGAACAGATTATAGCAGAAATGGAGGATTATTTAAAACGTTCAGAATCCACATCGACAGTCAGTTCGGTAAAATTCCCTTCAAATGTCACAAATAACCCTGTAGAAATTGAAGAAAATAAACGAGATTCTTGTGTTTCTAATTTTTCGAACTCTTCCTATGAGAGTACAGATACAGCCCCAGGTTCCCCAGGTGTGGATAACTTTATGGGATCACTGAAGCATAAAATACATGATTTAAAACAGAAACTGTCTCATAGACGTTCTGGTTCCTATGACAATCGGGATAGCTCTGATAATGAATTGGACAATGACAAATTAAAACCTAAGGAAACCAGATCAAGTTTGTTGTCTTTGTTTCATAACAAGGCTAAGGAAGGTACCAGTACAAATTTACAAACAGTTTTACATGCTGGTGATTGGGGTAGCCCTTCCATAGGTCAAAGAATGGCTGAACAGGAGCCGACCTATTTTGACATAACACTGTCTCTCACTCGACCAAAGGATAAAAGTGATCAATATAAAGTTGATGTTAACGGTCAAACAAAACCTGCCAACAATATTCAAATTGGAGATTTGGAGGCTTCCGAAAACTTGCATCTTCAAAACTGTGACTCTGCCTTCTCCATACAAGGTGATATGGCTTTCGGTAATAATATTGATGATTCACCTCGGAGCCAGAGTAGTGATGATAAATCTGAAATCAAAAGATCATTGTCATCAACAGACAGTATATACGAGAAACAATTTTCCATTGCTTTTGATGACGGGGAACCTTTTCGTGACTCTGCTGTGTATTGTGAAATGGACCCAGATCAAAATGCTACGAAATCAGACTTAAAGTTACCCAATCGTGTTCCTATCAAATCATATGTACAAAAAATTGAGGAGAAAACTCAACCTATTGCGATTCCTGTAACTAAGGTAAAACAGAGAGAACCTGGTGCTATTATTAAAAAAAGACTGGAAAGTTTGCATACAAATTGTTTTAAGGCCAGCAGTCGGCCATCTAGTGTTGAACGAGAACTCCGATTCTATAGCAGACCGTCAAGTGTTGAAAGAGAATTACGAATATCTAGTCGTCCTGCAAGTGAAGAGAGACAAGTTAGAAGTGTAAGTGTTGATAAAGAGTTACCTCCACGATTGTCCGAATTTGACCGACCGTCTCTACGTAGGGAGATGTCCGATGCCACTTATCGTCTTCCATCACTAAATCGTTACAGTGATGAGATGTCTACGACCGTGTCCACTAGTAGACTTGACCAATTGAACATTGATTTGAACAATCTGATTGTCATGAGAGGTTGGGTAAGACAGTTGATTGATAAATTCCAACAATCTAAGAACTGATTTGTGGTCATGGTTACATTTTTTATGAAATAGTTTATATTTATTATATCACTAATGTATGTAAAGGTCCTACCAGCATGCTTGTGATTAGTAATAGTGCTCCGTTGATTTTTATAAATATATAGAATTGTTGTTCACTTTTTTACATAACACATTTGTTATTGAAGCAAAATCAAATCTAGTTTTTATAATACTTTAATATGAAAGTGTATACTTTCTGATCTAGATGATTAGTTTCAAAAGAAATGTTTTTGAAAAAATAAGTTTCGAATAAAACTTGATACATGTACAATGTACAATATATTTACACTATAGATCCTATGGATATTAGAGATTGATATGTGTTGATTGTCCAATTTTATTAGTTTAATTTTTTTTTCTTCTGTTTCTTTTTGTTTACAATTGTAAATGTTTTACTGAACCAAGATGTCTGTATTTTAGTGCAATATTTATGTTGTTCTCATTGATAATTTCTGTTATACATGAGAGACTATCAGTTTCGTCTTGCTGCAGTTATTTTCTGAAATTTATTGTTTGTTTCAAAAGTCCTGTTTACTGACTTTAATATTTTTACAGTCTGTTTGGTCATAGTTTGACATAACCCCTAGTGACTTTCAGATTATTATTGCTGACAATGTTGAACCTTGTTACTTGTGATAAACATTTCTCTGTGGATATTTTTTTTTTATTTATTAAATGTCTATTTGATAAAAGTGATAATAAATGGAGAAAGTGTGATGTCAAAAGTTTCAACAGGACATTGCTACCAAAGTACTTTATCACGTCACGATCTGTTTACACTTGATTATTTTTGTTTTTCAAGTGTTAAATTCTACTTGTGATGTAATTATAAAACAACTGTTTGCTGCTGATATTAATATTAAAAAGATTGATTTAACACTTCCATATATGTTACTTTGTAGTGTCACATTAGGTATGGAAAAAGTGTCACTTCATGATATCCTGTATCATAATTGCTTACCTGTTTAGTTGTGTGTAGAACACACTTTTACCTCAAAAAATGACAAAAACATTGGAGACAACTCAAATTTTGTACAAAGAGGCCAATGAGGAATTTGACATCTTCTTAATGATCATTGGGAATATGAGAAATACAAAATAAAGAATCTTTTCAGAGATAAACGATTTTGTTGTTAGAAAATGTGATGATTATTCATTTTTAATATTGTCCGAACAGGGCATTCTTTAGGATTCTAAACAGAATCAAACTTTTGTGTCATTATTATATTTATGTGCTTTTCATTAGTACCTACAATTCTTTGTTTTAAGAGTAAATGTTTTGATAATATAAGGGCAAATTGTTCAAACATCAAGTTTCATATTAGTCAGCAAATTAGCAATATCACACTCTCAAATTTTTTTCACAGCAATTGCAAAACCTGCAGAGTTACTCTATCTGAAAAACTTGAGGACTTGGTCTACAAAGATAACTTTAATTAGCTCCAGACATTATTATTTTTTATAGTTGGGGCTTCATAAATATTTGTACCTTTTATGTCAGTCTGTATGCTCACTTCAACGTCTAAGAAGTAAAGATTAATTGAGGTTTGACTGAATGTAAGTTTTCATATTACCATATTTTTTTTCCATTTAGAAAGGGGGGTATAATTTCTTATGATATATTATTGTTCAGTTTTTAAAGTACCTAGATAAAAAGAGTTTTCCAAAGTTCAACTAATTATCTTGCTTTAAAAAAAATATTTTGGATTTAAGTCCAGATATATCTGTTTAAAAGCTGAACATTTAATGACAGAATTACACAAAAGAGTTATAACTCAATTTATTTATCACTATTTTAAAAAATTATTGTCCATACTGTTTAACTGTTTTAGTAACTTTTTTTTGAGGTGGGGATTTTAAGAAGTACCAAATTGATAAACTAATCATTGGTCTTTTTTTTAGAATTTTAAAACTAACTTACAGTCACATGTTTTTGAACCAAATATGGATGCATACAAAGATGAAAATGATATGTAAAAGTCATAAACTCTCTGGTATTTCGCGAACATAAAAAACAAAAACACTCTTCAGTATTTTAAGTAATGGTCAAAGACATTTAAAAAAACATTTCACACATTATATATATTAAATCTTTACCCTTTAATGATACTATTACACGTGTAAAACATTTAAATGTGAAGAATGAGTAATTTTCTCCTATGGAAATATGTTAATGAAGAAAAAGATATTTCACATTTAATTTCCAAAAGTGGTCAGTTCTAAGAAATTTTTCCAAATATGTATTTAACCTTAAACGATCAGACTGAATATTATTAATATGCAACATTTTAATGTGTTATTTATTATGAAAGTGCTATGCAATTTATTGTTGTACATATATACTACTGTGTACAAATGAATCTATGATTTTATTAAATTAACAATCAGCTTTTGTGTTTTTAAATTAGTCCACACAGAATACAATACAAAACACAGATATTTTTCCACAGTGTTGCAAAGACCCTTTTGTATCGGGGTGAATATGAATTTCACAACTTTTGTGTGGATAGCTTGATTATAAGTAATATCAATTTTCAAGACTTTATCACTACTCCCGAGTCTAACAAACATGACAAATATTACAACATATCACACATCATATCAATGAATATTTAAACATGAAACATAATGGGCACCACTTGTAGAGCAGGTTCTACTAACCTTTCAAGAGCACCTGAGCTCAGCCCTACTTTTTGTTGGGGTTCTTTCATTCAAATTTCAAAAAATTTGAACCAGACTCATCATCAGAAAAAAATGGTTGAATACTGTAATTTCAGAATTATAGTGTGCAGCGTGCATTTATTATTGCGATTTTGTAACTTTTTACTCAAATGAGATTTAATTTTTATGATTTTGAGAAAAATTCTTTTTTATTCATACAAAATATTTCAAAGTGCGAGTTTAAATTATTGCGGTTCAACTCTGTCGCATTTTTGGCAAATATAAAAAAACCTCACATTTCTGAATTAACAGTATATAGCTGTTTGACAAACACTAATTTTGACCATTGGGAAGCTTCATATTTTCTTAACAATTAAATATGATTTAAGGTCTAATACCACCATTGATTTTCCCCCATTAGTCTTTGTTAACGTTATTTTTTATGTGGTAATATAATTTCATAACTCAAAAATGTCGGCATTCACTTGAAAACCTAACCAAACCTTTAAACCTTTAAACCGAATTATTCGGAATATATATAACGATACTTTTGTCAGGTCATTAATGATTGCATATTTTGGAATTTATATTGATTCACTCATAGGTTTTTGCATCGGAAATAAACACATTTATTAAAAAAAACAGTTGTTGGCATGATACGGGTTATGTTCTTCTCATATATATTTTGATATTAAACCGCTAAGGGGAGGATTGTACTTGATGTTCATATGATGAAGACATACTCTTTCAATCAGTGTAATTGGCATGTCAGTAACTGCTAGTAGTCCTTTGTGGATTTATGTATCATTGTCTGCTTAGTTTCTTTTGTGATGACTATGCAGTATAGGCTTTGCTAATTGTTTAAGGCCGTACGGTGACCTAAAGCTGTTAATTTTGTGTTGTTTGGTCTCTTTCGGGGAATTATCTCGTTAGCAATCACAGCATATCTTCTTCTGTATATAAATTTAAAAGACATTCAATACTAGCAAAGGCCAGAGGCTCCTGACTTTGGACAGGCGAAAACATAGTTATGACATACTTCTTTTGTTTGTTGTTAACTTGTTACTAAAAATGACCAAAGAGTTTGAACATATATATTCGCATTCTGACTTTTTAAATGCCTATATGCAGGGTTGTTTTTTTGTGTTCTATTCTTTGCCTGACAGGCACATACAAAGAGAATGTGGTGGGGTTACACATATTAGCGGGATCATAACCTCCCACTCTAACCTGGGGCAGTGGTGTAACAGTACAACATAAGAACGAACTATTAATAAATGCAACAGTAGTATAACGCTGTTCTTAATTCTAAATTCATAAATTGATTGAGGGAAAAACGAATCTGGGTTATAAACTAAAACTAAAACTGAGGGACACGCATCAAATAAAGGAGGAAAACTACGACACAACAGAAACACAACATAAAAATGTAACGCACACATAAAGAACTATAATATAACAATGTCAATTTGCCTGTCTTTGTATAGGACATTTAAAAAAAAAGTGTGGGTTGAACCTGGTTTAGTGGCAAGCCAAACCTCCTGGCAATGTTTAATATATCTCGAAAATGACAACATTAAATGACAGGACTATAAAAATCATTTAAAATAGACTGAACTCATCAGATGGATAATAATACAAATATAACAAATAAGTGGCCGTGGCCGTGTACTTGTACATTCCAACAAAAAAAGACACTAATTATAGATCTGAGAGTATTCGCGATTACTGACAGCTAGTTCAAAGCCAGGAACAACTTATACCAAAAAATCATGCATCTAAGACTAAATAATCAATCACTACACATCCAATATTCAATTCATTTTGTATGAAGATGTCATAGACAGTAAACGAAACAAATGACCTTGTGCAATGTAAGGATAAAAGTATCGGCAGATTGTAAATCCATGATTGTTCTTTTATATATATATTCTGGTATAACAATAATAAGTTGCTTTTAATTTACTGATAACAAAAACAATATTAATACCAATAAAAATGATATACAGTTACCTAGCTATACAGTGTTGAATTGGTGACCTTTTTTAGTCATGGTGTGTCAGTTTATTTTCGATCTATGAGTTTGCATGTCCCTTTGGTAACTTTCACCCCTTTTTAAATGAGGTGTGTGCTTTTTTTCATTATGGGATTATGAGGTAAAATGGTATAAAGCGTAGAAAATCAAAACAGACTCGAAATCTCCAATATGATTTTGCAAATAATAAAGTGCCTCCAACGAATTTTTACGCTCCAAAAGTGATTTATATCACTATTTTCAAAGGCCGTTTTTGAACAATTGATTACCGGGTTTTTGATAGTATATTTCATATCAGGGTAAAGTCAGTGACATTATTGGGATTACAAAAGAGGGACGAAAGATACCGAAGGGACATAGTATACACTATTAATTTCCATAATGTTATAGTAAAACACATAATTGTGATGACAGCGTAGTATTTGTTATAATTTTTTAATCACATTTTTCGTTTTTGTATTTTATGGTGCTGTCGATTCAGACGCCATTAACTTAGCTTAATCCATATACTTAAAATTGAGAATGGAAATAAGGGAATTTTATTTGTTTTGATTCTACTGCATCGATCGAAACTTTTGTAGAAAATATTACACTTGAAACCTGTAAGTGATCATGAAAACTTTGTCAAAATGTAGTATCTATTGATACATGTTCAAAAATATTAAAAAAAATGATAGGTCACCGCGCATTTTCTCAAGCTACAGGTTGTGACAAAATGACAAATTTTGTATGGATTATACAGGAAAACACAACATTTTGTGAATAGAAACTAAACAAAATGATAGAATTGTAAAATAAACTAGGAAAAGATTGCTTTCAGACAATGCTCTGAGAATATCAAAAGAAAAGATAGGGTCACCGTACGTTTTTTCCGGCTAAAAGACAAAATAGGAAAATTTCATGAAGAGCCCTTCAGAAAATGCACTGTTTTAGAGTTACCTCCCCTTAAATTGCCAATTTGAAAATATTAAAAAAAAACAACCAAAAATAATCTACACTTGTAAAAGTATTAATATTTATAAGTTATATTCTTATAAATTGGTTCTTTTAAATGAAAATTCACATTAAAAATCTGCATTCCTGCATAAAATTTTGCTAACTTGATAGAAAATATGGACCTTAGATTCTCTATTTTTATCACAATCCAAGATGGCGAAAGACACCCATACCACCTTAAACATTCGATCATTTGACTTGTTTTATTGTTTGCCCAAGATCCCTTTAATCAATTGGTGTTATAGGTTGGTGTCTGCTTCATCATCTGTTTTTCTATGTGTTGTTTAATCGTACATCAGGCCTTGGATATTCTTATTCAAATTGTTGTACAGTTTGTTATGAAATGCCCTTTATTGAATAATATTAGTTACATAGTGTGCTAGTGACCTAATACGGTATATATGGGGTCAGTAAATTCCATATGGGGTGAGAGCGAATTGTTACAGGACTATAACATAGATTTCATTTGATTATAATGGCAATTGTGGTCATCAAGACATATGTTTCTTTTCCTCAGAAGCCATTCGCTCGACCGTATCATACTTTCATTGGAATTAATGTTAATAAACCCATCATAGATACTAGATTTGAAATTTTATCTTTTGATTTTGTCATTTTATTAGGTATTTTTCCTTTTTGAATTTTCTTTGGATTGCAGCACTTTTGTGATTTTACTTTTGAATAGCATGGCACATCTAAAACAAAGATTTCAATTGAAGAAGTTTTCAAATGTTGTCCATAACTTAAACATAGATTTCATTTGAAGAGCATTGCAAATATTGTTCATCACAAAAAAAAAATGGTAAAATGCTATCTGTCACGCAAACCCAAGTTTTATTTGATTACCATTATACATATTGTTCATCACATAATCATAGCTTCCATTTGATTAGCATGGCAAATCGAGGTTTCATTTTCCAGCAAAAAATGATGACTAACACTTAAACATAGGATTCGTAAATGACTCATAAATGATAATGGCAAATGTTTTTATTTACTCAAACATACAGGTACAAAAGAGTAGCATGGCAAATGTGGTCTATCCATTATTATATAAAAAAAAACATATTTGATTGGCACATATTGTTCATCAATTAAACATTGGTTTCAATTGATTAGCATAATACCTGATATCTATCACTAAAACGTAGGTTTCGTTTTGTCTAGCATTGAAATGGTGTCCACCAATTAGGACAGATGGATAATTACAACCTTCAAAACATTGAAAAACAGAAATTAATTAAATCGAGAAGAGAAATCAATTAGCCTGTATCACTCATCTGTCATCTAAAATGTGGCCTCTGTATATATGAGTACCAGTGATATCAAATAAGGTCATCAAGAGTACAGGGACCTGTACATGTATCAATCACTTTGCATCTGTATACAGTTCGAGTAATGTAAAATCATATCTCAAAACCATTTACGTTTGTTATTAAAGAGTCCGATATCATAGAAATTTTATTAATGAGCTGTAAAATAAATAAAATGGTCGAATAGAATAGCGAATACGTCAGGGAGACAACAAAACACTAAATGATCTTTAACGCAGCAAGCTTCAGCTAAAATAAAGCTAATAAATACCAAAAACAGAAATATCGATAACAAAATTATTATCCGATATTAATATTTATATCTTAAATCAAAAATAATATATGAAGTGTGATAAAGCTTTAACCTCCTGTCATTCCCATAAAGCGTGACATAAAATATTGACATTAAATATGTTTGCATTTTCTGAAAGAATTAATTTTCGTTTTTCTTTTCTTTTCTTTGATTTTTTTTTGTTTTTGTTGGGTTTTTTTAACCTTCCCCCCCCTTTTTTTTTTTACCTTCCACCCTTTTTTAAATTAAGTTTTGGGAGTGACTATGATTAAAATAGATATACCGTAAATCTTAACTAAATAAGTATTGGGTTAACTTAACAAAATCTAGGAAGGAACGCATTTTTAGTAACATAATGTGCTAGTGACCTAATACGATTTGATATCAAAATAACATCAACAATAATCTATTCAGTTGACACTAGGTTCATTTGTTCTTAAACTTGCAGAGATTGTGGAAATAACCTTTCACGAGGCATCGATAATAATGTCTACCAAGGTTTCCACTAACTAGTATGTTTGAAGACCATGTATCCCCTCGAAGTTTGAAAAAAAAATATCACAGGTTTATTAAAAGTGATTTATATCTTATATCTATAATTATCATTAAGCTGAAAGAAGTGTCGTCAAGACATTAAAAACTCTCATTTGAAATCAAGAAATATTGTAGCTTATAAAAAATCTTTCAATTTTGAACTATACGTTGTAAAACGTACCCCAAACATGAGTGGTTTTGTTTCTACCTTAGAAAGAGGAAATGAAATATCTAAGTATACTTACCCTTGTTCGTGACTGAAAAAAGATAATTTGATATGAAATTGTGTTTAAGGACAAATGAAATATGAACTTAACCAATTAAATTCATTCTGAAACTTTACAATTTTGTTGAACTACATATTTTGAAGGAGTTTAATAAGATACAATTGTAACTTAAAACTATTTTATTCAGTATACGGTATACCTTATATATACACACACACACGAGTAGTCAAGCATATTTATTCTTTTTGTAAATCCTTCAGATATAGTAGTGTAAACTAGGGATTATTTTCATCATACAGTAACACCATTAAGATTCTTATGGAATTTTATTGAAATCAGATAACCAGGTGAGATTTTTATTTTACTGCAAGCATGAAAAAAGATGCTTTAAACATCTAAGCTACACCATCAGTATGTAAGGAAGAAAGTAAGCGGATTTCGGTGGCATTAAAAATATTTTGTGTAAATGCCACTAGATTTCAACGACAATGATACAAAAGACTTCTAAAATCAAGTAATTTCACAGTGACTTTATGGTAGGGGCATTGTTTTCTTCTGCTTTTCGTAAATATCTTCTCTTGTAATTTATTTAATTACATGTATACATACTATGAAAATATGCGCCATCATATAAGCGAATTTAAATACACAAACTGGTCTACTGCGGTAACGTTGTTCTCTTACTTAGAATATTTAGTCCTCAATGCTCTTCAGTTTCGTACTTTATTTGGCCGTTGTTAATTTTTTTGATTCGAGAGTCACTGATGAGTCTTTTGTAGACGAAACGCGCGTCTGGCGTAAATATCAAATTTTAATCCTGGTATCTATGATGAGTCTTTTGGTACTGTTATTTGGAAATTGGAAAATTTGTTTTTATAGTATCTATAATCAATTTGTGTTTTCGGATGAATATTTTTTAGGTTTACAAATTAAAGATTTTGATTATATATAATTTTTGTTTCTGTTTTTTCAAATACTTTACTTAAATAGTCTGATAAATATGTTTCCTTTAAAAAATACAGGTAAATCTTAGTAGAATTTTTAATCTACCTTAAATGTTGTACGGGTGCCGTATACGGTGCAGAAAATGCTTACCCTTCCGGAGCACATGATTTCACTCCCAATTTATAGTGGAATTCGTGTTGTTTCTTATTTACTATTTATAACTGTTGATGTACATGTCCTTTGGATTTGAATTCTTTCCTCCTTGGTTTTGATTGTTATTGTCTTGTAAAAAACAAACTATTTATCAAAACATCTATTGTTATTTGATTGTGGGAAAAGAAGGAATAGTGATTTTTAAAAAGTGGGAATCAGTCGTGTAGTCAGCAGAACAGATGCAGTCTAACTTTTAGTCATATAGGGTGTAATAAGTCGTGTTACATTGTCAGCGGATGTTATCTTTTTGACGATGTTGGAGAGATGTAGTATAACTTTAAGTCTTTTAGATTGAAATCAGTGGTGTAGTGAATGGGTAATTATGCCTTTGACGATATAGAATAATAGAAGAGATGTAGTATAACTTAAAGTCCTCTAGGGTAAAATTAGTCGTGCAGTCAGTGGGAATTATACCTTTGACGTAATGGATTAGATGTAGTCTATCTTAAAGTATTTTAGAGTGAAATCAGTCATGTAATCAACGGGTTACTAGTATTAGAACTTTGAAGATAAGAAGTGATTTAGTCTCAATTTAAGTTTTTGAGAATGAAATCAGTCGGGTTATTTTGCTTTTGGCAATATAAAACAGATGCAGTCAAATTTTAAGTCCTCTAGGAAGAAAGCAATAGTGTGTTCAGCGGGTTTTATGCCTTTGGCGATATAGAAGAGATGCACTCTAACGTATAGTCATCTAGGGTGAACTCAGCAGGATATTTTGCCTTTTGGTCATATAAGTCTAACTTTAAGTTCCCGGTGGGGAAATCAGTCGTGTCGTCAGCGGGTTATTTTATCGTTCACGATATATAAAAGATGTAGTCTAACTTTAAGCCTTTTAGATTGATACCAGAGGGTAGTAAGCAAGTATCTTGCCTTTGACAATATAAAATAGATGTAGTCTAACTATAATTGAAATGAAAAACTTTAGGTCGATCAAGGTGAAATCAGCCATGTAATAATCGGGTTAGTTTGCCTTAGACGATACACAAGATATGAGGTCTAAGTGTAAGTATTTAATGAGTAATTCAGTCGTGAAATCAGTAGGTTATTTTGCCTTCTACGATATAGAAGATATGTAGTCTAATTTTATGTCCTCTAGGATGAAATCATTCGTGTATTCAGCGGATACTAGACTTTTGACGATATAGAAGAGATGTAGTCTAACTTTATGTCATCTAGGATGAAATCATTCGTGTATTCAGCGGATACTAGGCTTTTGACGATATAGAAATGATGTAGTCTAACTTTATGTCCTCTAGGATGAAATCATTCGTGTATTCAGCGGATACTAGGCTTTTGACGATATAGAAGAGATGTAGTCTAACTTAATGTCCTCTAGGATGAAATCATTCGTGTATTCAGCGGATACTAGGCTTTTGACGATATAGAAGAGATGTAGTCTAACTTAATGTCCTCTAGGATGAAATCATTCGTGTATTCAGCGGATACTAGACTTTTGACGATATAGAAGAGACGTAGTCTAACTTTATGTCCTCTAGGATGAAATCATTCTTGTATTCAGCGGATACTAGACTTTTGACGATATAGAAGAGACGTAGTCTAACTTTATGTCCTCTAGGATGAAATGATTCGTGTATTCAGCGGATACTAGACTTTTGACGATATAGAAGAGATGTAGTCTAACTTTATGTCCTCTAGGATGAAATCATTCGTGTATTCAGCGGATACTAGACTTTTGACGATATATAAGAAATGTAGTCTAACTTTATGTCCTCTAGGATGAAATCATTCGTGTATTCAGCGGATACTAGACTTTTGACGATATAGAAGAGATGTAGTCTAACTTTATGTCCTCTAGGATGAAATCATTCGTGTATTCAGCGGATACTAGACTTTTGACGATATAGAAGAGATGTAGTCTAACTTTATGTCCACTAGGATGAAATCATTCGTGTATTCAGCGGATACTAGACTTTTGACGATATAGAAGATATGTAGTCTAACTTTATGTCCTCTAGGATGAAATCATTCGTGTATTCAGCGGATACTAGACTTTTGACGATATAGAAGAGATGTAGTCTAACTTTATGTCCTCTAGGATGAAATCATTTGTGTATTCAGCGGATACTAGACTTTTGACGATATAGAAGAGATGTAGTCTAACTTTATGTCATCTAGGATGAAATCATTCGTGTATTCAGCGGATACTAGACTTTTGACGATATAGAAGAGATGTAGTCTAACTTTATGTCCTCTAGGATGAAATCATTCGTGTATTCAGCGGATACTAGACTTTTGACGATATAGAAGAGATGTAGTCTAACTTTATGTCCTCTAGGATGAAATCATTCGTGTATTCAGCGGATACTAGACTTTTGACGATATAGAAGAGATGTAGTCTAACTTTATGTCCTCTTTGTTTAAATGATTAAATTGAAGTCGATCAAAGTTAAAACCAGTCATGTAGTAATCGGGTTAGTATGCCTTTGACGATATAGAAGAGATGATATTCAACTGCAAGTCCTTTTAAAAGTATGAAATCAGTCGATCATGAAGTCAGCGGGTTAGTTTGCCTTTTACAATGTAGAAATGCAGGCTAACTTTATGTCCTCTAGGGTGAAATCATTCGTATAGTCAGCGGATTATTACGCTTTTGGAGATATAGAAGAGATGAAGTCTAACTTTAAGTCATCTTTGTCTTAATTAATAAATTTAGGTCGATCAATGCAAGACAAAAATAGTCTTGTAGTTAGCGAGTTATTATGCTTTTGACGATATAAAAGAGATGCTGTCTAACTATAAGTATTTTAGAGTGAAATAAGTTTTGTAGTCAGCGGGTTATAAGGCTTTTCGATATTTTGAAGAGATGCGGGCTCAGGATGAATTCTTCGTTTAGTAAGCTGATTATTAGGCTTTAGGAAATATATAAGATAGGTAGTCTAACTTTATGTCTGCTACGGTAAAATCATTTGTGGTAACAGCGTATTATTAGGCGTTTTAAGATTTAGAAGAGATGAATTATAACTGTAAGTCTTATTTTAGAGTGAAATCAATAGTGTAGTCAGCGGAATAATAGGCTTTTGGAGATATAGAAGAGATGAAATGTGTGTGAAGTCCCAATGAGTGATATGAGTGCGAGAGAGATGGTGCATAAGAAAACATTATGTAAAGGGCAAAGTTTTGTGCATTGTCAGTGTAACAAAAACAGTTGTAAGTCTGGTAGGAGTAAATGTATAAGAATGAAAGTTTTATGCCAGTCAGAGGTGTCATGTGGGTCTGTCTGGTAGCAACAAATAAAACTAGCTTGTTTCTAAAATGTATAAAAATTAAGTATTTTATGCATGTTGTAAATAATAATATTTTCCCGCGTTTCGATCAGTATAGCGGGAAAATGTTGTATTCTCGATATGGGAATCGTCAATTTTCGGTAGGCCGAAGAAATTTAGCCAATCAGAGGACTGAGTTGTGGTCATATATAAGGTGTTTTCTGTGGTAGCTTCACTTCTAGCCGTCGTATTGACCGTGTAAACTACATTTTTTCTAAATGATGATATTTATCTGTTTGTACATTATAACAAAAATCTTGATTTTCGAAAACTGTTTTTTTTTAAATGACGGGGTCCGACGTTCATTATCCTGAGATAGACTCGAGCATTGATTCGGGCACAGGTTTCCGTAATACGGTTTTTCCTGGTCGGCCTTGGCTATCAATGAGGGGTAATTTTATTAAACGTACAGTATACAATATTTTGCTGTGGTTGTACATACTGAAATGATTGGTAAATGAAAATGCAATTTGATTACTGATTTATATGTCACGATTATAGATTTATTATACAATTATATCTGGCGTCCATCACGTACGACGGGCTGTCGGCAAATTTGAATTTGTGTTTGAGTTTTATTTCTTTTACTGCCATGTGTACGAAGAAGGTATTGTTGGTGTGCTGTCAATGGCAGAAAAGGGTGTCATTTGTGTGTCTGTCGTCTGTAGTATAGAGAATACTGCACCTTCTTTTGCATTTGATTATTGTTCTTTATTATTTAAGAAATTTCAATCGTGAATGTTTATTCTGCTTCATTATTATTTTTCAATTTTGAACAGTTTGAAACCATTTTTCAGCAATATTTTGTACATGTTTAACATGTAAGAATTTATTTTGCATTTTTACATGTACAATATCTTTATATAATATATCTAGAATATATTTACAGAAATTAACATAAACCTTTTCGAAGGGAGTCTTATCCAAATATTGGGAATTATCTATATCTTTGTTTTGGGATTCTAATTGCTTTTGCTCTGTAATAAGAAACATGTATGATATGTCAGCATTATATGTTAAAATTGGTTATATAAGATAATCAAAAAGATTACAGGATACATTAACAGGGAAATTTCCTAAAAAGGCTGCATGTGTTTTTAATGAAAACAGAACTTTTCTAGCTTTTTTGGCTAAATCTGTTAACACTTGCATTTAGATTTCTATTTTTAGAAAAGGGAGAGGGACTAGAACAAAATATGAAAAACAAACAGGATAAGCTAATAAAAAAGGTAAGATTGCATAGAGTGAAACACAACTGTTTCTATTATTACTACGCATGTAATTAACCTCATTTTAGTTATGTTTTTATTCTTAATCATACAATCACCTGAAAACACAATTATGCAAACTGTGAAGCAATAAAACATATCGTGAACTTTGTGATCACTGTGTTTTACAAAGAATTATATATGAGGTTTTTAGTTACAGCTATTCACAATTCAATAAATTTCAAATGTATTTTGACCAATTCAGATATAATTAAATGTTGGATGTCACGCTTCTTCTGATTGGGTAACCTTTTTTTGTTATCAGCCCATATACATAATTTAGTCATGTGACGTGACGTCATCAACGTTTGTTCTTGGTTTTCTACGGTTTAAAATGGAATTTAGAAATGATTGTAATATTTTTACTGTCTATTTGAAATAACATAAAAAAAATGTGGTGCACACTGTTAAAAAACCCGCTACGCGCGTTATTCAGTGTGCACTAATTTGTTTATGTTATTTCTTCATAGACAGAAAAATATTACAATCATTTCTGATAATTCTTTTCAAATTTGTAAAAAAAATTAGTATTGATGTCAATGAAATTTGTTATAACAATGAATTTATTTTCAAATTATGTGCATTTTTACACGTATGAGATTCTTTTGTACACGTTATAACGTTTACATTGTACAAATTATAACGTGTAGAGAACATTGTTTTACATGTTTTAATGTGTACATCATTTTTTACATCTTATAACGTGTACAACATTTTTGAAACTCGAAACTTGTAAACGACAGGTATGTATTTTCTTTATTCCAAAATCATTATAGCTTAATATTCCTGATTTAAACAAATCAGTAAATGTAACAGTTCGACAGATCCTAACGGTGAATTCAAATGATAATACACGTGTGACCAGGTGGAATAAGGCTCAGATAAATTATGCAGAACGTTCATATATTTTAATAAATATAATATATAATAGAAGGCAACGACAGATCTGAAATATACAGATAATGACAAATAAATACAACTTTACATATAAATGCATATGAATATATCATTGTGTAGAAAATAATGTATATTATGTTTAATTACACAATTGCAAATAAATAATAATGCAAAATACAGTTAAATGACCACTCTGAATGTAAACAATTTGTTAATCAATGCAAATGAAAACTGTTCACTAAAGTAAGTTGACCATACTACTATATAAAATACTATATAGCATTGAAAGTTAATTACAGGTAAAAAGAATATATAAAGTTTGAAATACAATTAGCAAAGTAAATGAAACTAAATAAAATATTTAAGTCAAAAACATTTAACCATAAACTAATTTCAAAAACCCTTAAATGTAAATACCTTATAATGCTGGCTACGGCTCTTAATGTTGTTTCTGGTATTTCTTATTCTGCATTGACAATATAGTAAAAAAGTACAATATATATAGTCAAAAGGTGAACTGTTTAACTAGATAGAACCAGATAAAACAACTATTAAGTAAGGTAGTTTGTCCAATAGCCAGTGGTGAGTAAATATCAAAGATCCCAAATAGAGTATTTTGGATTCATTGAACCATATAATACAAAATATGTTCAATATAGTAAGATCATTATAATATAGGGTAACATAGATATAATAGATATAAACTAAGTACAAAGTTGGAAATAATATCAAATAGATAATATGTATATAAATGAACTTGTCCACATACTCCCCAGCTAAGTATTAATCGTCTCGATAATGCAAATATATATATCCACATACTCCCTTTACTATCATAATAAGTATCACAAAAAATAAGTGACAAAAATAGGACAAAAAATTAGAGACAAAACAAAAATAAGGCATAACTATGTACAACAAATGTCATCAATGAATTTACTTAGAAAAAATAGAATTTGGAAGTCTATTTGGATTTGTATGTTTCCCTGCAGTTGTTCTTGTTGTTCGTCTTGGTATAAACATATCATCTGAACTGTCGGATTCACTGCTGTTATCATCCACAGTTTGTTGCATATTACATTTAATGACATCACGACGGTTCAAAGTTCTAGAAACACCAGCGCCATCATTTGGTTCTACAGTGACGGTGTTTTCTGACAAACGCACTACATGATAAACAGTCGAGCTCCAAGTGTCTTGTATCTTATTTCTTCCATGTACACCACGGTTTCTAATATAAAGTTTGTCATCGACACAAATTTCAGGATTGAAAAGTGTCTCATCATGTTTAGTCTTGCGGTATTCAGCACGATCTAGTGTCTGCTCCCCAGCTTTTTCGTAAGCATATCGTAAACGATTCTGATGCGCAATAATCCATTCATCTAATGATTGATCAGTTTCATCAGTCTGATTTGTTCCAAGTAAAAAATCAATTGGCAATTTAGGACTACGACCAAACAATAAATAATAAGGACTATAATAAAAATAATGAAAACCCTATCTCTCAAATGATAATACACTTTTGAAAATAAAGAAAATCCTATCACCCAAATGATTATACACGTTTAAAAAGGACAAAAAAACTATCTCCTTAATTATTATACACGTTTAAAAATTAAGAAAACCTATCTCTCAAATGAAAATAAGAATAAAGAAAAAAAGAAAGAAAGAAAGAAAGAAAGAAAGAAAAAAAAAATGACGTCCGAAGTACCGTAGAGCGGATTTTTTTCGCGGGTGTAAAATTTTGCAAATTTCATTGAACAAGGTATACGAAATATCTGAGCTGTTATTATTTTGGCGGAGTGAAAAACTTTTATTAATACCTTTGTATGTACACCTTTAATTTGCCGGAATTTATTTTTCGCGATTTTCTTCTATCCGCGAAAAATAAGCGAAAATGTGAACCCCATGAAAATAACCAGCTATTATCATATGTTTAGTAGTAAATACAGTAGTTTTGCATATGTGATAAATAGCCTGCTGTTTAATCCATATAGCGCAACCTTGATGCACACCCTTTATCGCATACTCTTTATCACATCCCTACCCTTTATCGCACGCCTACCCTTTATCACACCCTACTTTATTTTATATACATAAAGTCAGTTTTATTTTTTTTTGGCTCAAGAAAATTTTTCCTCAAAATAGGTCAATTTTTTGAAAGACGTCATTGTCTGGTATGTGACGTCACGCACGTCAAGTTTTCTATATTGTATGTGACGTCACGAACGTCAAGTTTTCTATATTGTATGTGACGTTACTAACGTCGAGTTTTCATATTTTTGGCACACTAAATGCATCTATAAAAAGTACAAAACACACAAATAAATACAATAATAAACAAAATATTTTTTTTAAAACAAAAGCACGCAAATTGTAAGGTGCTTCGGACAAGTAATTGAGCAGTTATTTTAAGGCCTTTGAAACAAGACAAAAGTAGAACTGAAGGTAACCCACAACTATGGATCAGACAACAGTTCATATAATATCATACTCTTCTGTTGAAATATATGATAAAGCGTATAATACATGGCAAACTCCGTATCACCTGCCGTATCACCCTCAGTTTAAAGGCCCTTGGGCTGATATTGAATGCTGTCTCGGGATGATGCGACACATGATACGAATTTTGCCATGTATTATTCTCTATTTATCACATATGTAACTATAACAAGGTATAAATAAGATGACAAATAATCATATGTTATTTTTCTACCTTTCAGGTATAAAGACAAAATGAGACACATCATTACGTTCATTGTCATGACAATTGTCCAGACAGTTTTTGTTGAACCAAAAAAGTATTTATCATGTCATTACCAATCAATTCATGATTCCAAAAATGATTCATTCGGAAATAGTTCTAATCACGGACCTGTAATACCTATAACTGTGAGACTGTTTACAAGTAATGGTGAATGTGTTTTTAATCCAAAAGCCATTACAGATAAATATATAAGACAGGATTATTTTCAAGGTGTATTTTTGATAATATGGTGTTATGGCAGTGCACCAATACATTTTGTATTCCCTTCCGAAATCACTGTTCCGTTTAATACGTTTGGTATAGTACTCATAAAAGACTGCCAGTTTGATGGCCGACAGATCAACTTGTTGTTACAGCTAACAAATTCGAGACATTTATACCTCCAAAACACCAACATTTTGAGAACGGCAATTACACCATGGTTTTTTTGCGCATTGAAACAGTTGATAGTTTTAGGAATATTTTATATAAAAGGCTATGTAATGGAAACATTGGATAATCTACTAAGTTGTGAAGCTACACTTCCTCAGATGCAAGAATTTTATGTATCTTCGTGTGGAAAAGGAACAATTAATACAACCGTTATAGAAAACAAATTTCGATATTTAAGGTATATGATGATTACCAACTGTAGAATCGAAATGCCTGTTCTACTAAAGTTCACAAACACACCAAAAAATAGGAGGAGTAACATTTCAAATAAAGATGAGGGCGATCACGGATTTCGGTTTTTGAAGATGTTTAACTATGTTATGTCGGATGTTGGATTGACCAGTGGTGTAGAACTGCGATCAAATTCTCTGAAAAATTATGAACAGATTCATATTTCTGGTCATGTAAATTCGGTTAAAATAACACAAAATTATTTGTTTAAAATAACAGCAGATATAATTGCTGACGCTAAAGGATTACAAATCATAAGCTTTAGTCAAAACAACATTTTGGAAATCAAAAATGACACGTTTAAAGGTCATTTTGATGTTGAACATATTGACCTGAGTAATAATACATTACGCTCATTGCCAGATAAAATCTTTTATAACATGCACAAATTGAAATTTGTTAGTCTTGCAAGAAATAAATTGATAACACTACCAAGAAATATTTTCGCAACGCTTAATGAATTGAGCTCTTTAGATATGGAAGGAAACAGTATTACTCACATACAAAGAACCCAACTTCCTTCCAATAACTTAAAACTAAGCTATATAAATCTAAATTACAATCCAATAGTTGAATTACCAGTGGCAATATTCTATATCGAGGGTTTGAAGACAGTAGACTTGAAATACACACAAATTACTTTTTCTACATTATGGTCCATTTTGGAAACACTTGACCAATTATCGTTTATCCTGAGTATATCTCCTGGAATAGATATTTCTAATGGTGCAGATTTTAATTCATTCCCAGATAAAGCTTCAAATTTTGTTTGGAGAATCGTTGATTTGACAGGATGCAAGGTTTCTGGATTTGATTGGACGGAAGACCAGCGTAATACCACAGCTCTTACTTTTGCAAAAACCAAATTAAGGATTATTCTGTCATACTTTCGTTTTGTTTTAACAGATAATCCAATAGATTGCTTTTCGAATAATATAGTATTTCTTATAGATCTGGTAAGCATGAATCACAAAAACGGCATTTTTTCAGGAAAAGAATATTTTTTCAGTGAATGGCTTTGTGAAAATCCTATCGAATTTCGCGGAAGACCTCTTTTTGATATCAAACCTGACGATACATATTACAAGATGCATGACACTTACTGTCCAATTGAATGTGCATGTTTCTTTCGCTATAACCAGAGTATTACAATAGTTGATTGTAGAGGAGTGAATTTGTCATCTATACCGGATTCCGTACCTCCAGGGCTTATTGATTTGTGGTTACAAAACAACAATATATCAATGTTGAATTTTAGACCATATTTTAAAAAAGTCAGGCAACTTTATATGTCTAGCAACAGGCTAAGAGTGATAACATATAACGTTTTCAGTGAAATGAAAAAATTGAAGTTTTTGAAAATTGACAGGAACTTTTTAAGTTATTTACCGAAAACCATCACAAGTCTCAACTTAGAAGAGATTTATATAGACCATAATCCTTTACTCTGTGATTGCAACTCATTGTGGCTGAAGTATTGGATGTTTGACAATATACTAGTACTAAAAAAACTTGACGATATAAGATGTAGAAGTTTCAACGGAATAGAAAAGTTCTTGAAAGTTCCTAATGAAAAATTCACATGTGCAAAAACTTTTGCAAAGAGTTTTGTTGCTGAAATTGTAGGAACATTAGTTGGAATAGCAGCAATGTGTTTGCTTACGATAGCAATAGTCTTCAGGCAATCAATAAGAGTGTTACTCTATTTTAAATTTGGTTTCCACACATTTGATCGTCAGTTTTTCGAAGATTATGAGACAATAGATATAACATTCGTTTACTCTAAGATGTATGAAGATTTCATTAAGAAAAAGTCAAAAGTTCTAGAGAAATTTGTCGTATGTTATTCAACAGAACATTTTGTCCCTGGCTATGCGTTGGATACTAACATTAGAAACGCAGTTCACCATAGCAAGTACGTATTTATTTTAGTGACGGACGACATTGAAACTAATATCATTAATTCGACATATGCAGCATGCGAACAAAAATTTGAAAAAAGGATAGATTTTCTTTTAGGGTTCGTAAACACAAACAGAAACATAGATGAATTCGAAATAAGCGATGGCTTTAAAAGATATTTCAAACTACATCAGACGTTAAAACCCAACAATATGTTGTTTTGGGAGAACCTCAGCTATAAACTTGCTTCATCTAGGGACAGAATTCGGACAGAAAACGAGATTGAGTTGAATCACAATATTGAAGAACACTTATGTTTCAAGAGCAATGTTTGTGATACTGCATCCTATGATGCATTTGTATGTTATATGGAGGAAGATACGGAATATTCTGAAATTAAATTGAAAATGAAGTTGAAAGAAATCACAGACTATAAAATTGTCTCTATTCATCAAATTGCTCCTGGTTATGAATGGTTTCCTTCTATTGAAAAATGTTTAGATAAGTCGAGACACACTATTTTTGTTGTATCTAATAATTTCAATGAGTGGCAATCAGAACGATATTATGCTTTTAGAATGGCGCAAGAAAAAACTAACAATAACAATGAAAATCATCTTATCGTCGTGTTCAGAGGGAAAAAAACAACCAAATTTTCGGAGAAAGATTTTGAAAAATATTTTCAAAAATTCGTTTTTTTAGAACACGTCGAGGGAGACGAAGTAAACGAGGTAGAATTTTGGAGAAGAATGAAAGCGGCTCTTAAATCAAAGCGTTTAGCCAATGGCGCTCCTTTGGAATGTATGCAGAAATAATCTATATGAAAATACGGCGATTGTTTGAGCTGTTAGACAAATTTGAAATAATTTTGTATCAAGGAGTGTACCTCATTCATGCATACATCTGATTCCTTGTCCGATATCGCGATCGGCTAAACATTTGATCCTTTATTTATTTATTCAGCTTTCTGGCAAAAGTATTAAGGTGATACATAACACATTGACTCAAATTAATTTGGCTCATTTTAACTTACATAAAATGTTGACAAAAGATTTACTTGGACCCTTTGACAAAAATATGAAAATTTAAAAAAAACAACATATTTATTAGAAAAATTTGGTTGGATACATTGCAGCTTAAAAACACTAATATTTGATCATTGTGAAGCTTAATATTTCTTTAACTATACAACATAATCAAAACATTCAGCTGATTTTACAGAGTTATCTCTCTGTTGTGTTAGGTACCACCTTATATCTAGTTATTGAAATATTTTGGCCTCGAACATGACTGAACTGACATTAAATTTCGAATTGCTTGTGTCATTACAGTTGTATCATTCATGTTATTCAGATCCAGCTTAATAGTCGTATGTGCATGATCTATTGAACTTTTTTAAAATTGATTAAGTAAAACATACTATTTAACAGATAGAAAAAGATGAACGAGAGTTAAGACAGAACAAAATAATTATTCTCTGTTAATGCAATAAAAATATGTTAATCTAATTTTTGAATTATGAGAACAATTTATTAAGAAATGTTTCTCATCATCTAGTACTTTGCATTTTTTGCAAAGTCTCTCTCCACGAGGAATTTTAAAATGGCTCTCTTTTTCAATGAATAATGAATGGTCACTGATTCTAAGTTTTGTAATTAATTTTCTAAATTCAAAGTTTGGGTTAGAGAGGTATGGTTTGATCAATAGATTTGGCTCAAGTGCTTTATAAAAATTTAATTTACTTTTATCATCAATAGATGTTAACTTATTTATCAACAGGTTTTTGTAGTATGAGTTTATTTGGGGTTTAATATAACTTTTAATATTTTTTAATTGTTTTAAATTATCACAGGTTTTTAGTCTATCTATATCAATGTTTGATTCAGAAAGAATATCTTTTACAAAAGTGAACCATGAATCGGTGCCAATAGACTCCAAAGTTTTAGTTAATTGAAAAGATTCATGTAATAAGGGATTCAAATTTGAGGTGAAAAGTCTTGCTAAATACATAATAGTTTGGGTTTTTATATGACATTCAAGAGGCTGTCTTCCCAATTCGTTCCTTGAACCAAAATTTGAGGCACTCTTGTTAGTGCCAAGGGTAAACTTGCATTTACCAAGATGCAAGTTTTCTATTGGAGTCTTGTCACTAAAATTAAATGGGTCCACAATTTTTCCAGAAACCAAAGCTCTTTTTTTAGCTTTGAAATGTGTTATATATGAGTCCAAATATGTTATTTCAGAATTATGAGTCAATATAGGTCTCACTAAGGTGTAAAATAAGTTATTTGACACTCTGATAGGAAGGCTGCCAAAAGAATTAGTATATGTTTTAACAGAGAACAAAACCTTTTTTGCCTTTTTTGTTAATTCAGCTGTACTGTGACTGAGATTACCATTTCATTTAATCAGCAGACCCAAGTAAGGATATTCTGAAACATTCTCTATTTTTTTGTTTTTATATACAAATATAGATGATTCAGGCTTTTGCTTTGTTATTGAAAAGGCCATACTTTTTGTTTTATTTATGTTTAGAGAAAGCTGCCAGTTTTCACAAAGCATGGAAACTTTATTTAGACTATTTTGGAGACCCTCCTTAGATTCTGATAGTAAAAGCAGATCATCAGCAAACAGGAGGGAGCCTAGTTTACTATTTATACATAGGAAAAATTGTGACATATGTTTTCATATGTTTAACATATGTTTTTCATATGTTTGAAAACATATGTAAACATATGTTTAGGCCCGACATGAAAACATATGTTTTTGATCATATGAAAAACATATGTTAAACATATGAAAAACATATGTTTATAGAATCATATGAAAAACATATGTTTTTCATACATGTAATCATATGAAAAACATATGTTTTTCATATGTTTTTGATAAACATGTTTTTCATATGTTTTCATCCCAGACCTTAACATATGTTTTCATATGTTTGTCCTAAACATATGTTTTCATATGTTCGGCCCAAACATATGTTTTCATATGTTTTTATATTGGTCCTAAATATATATTTTTTTTTATGTTTTTTTTTTATTTTTCAAATGCATTTATTTTTTCATGTTCTGTATATGTATTTTTGTTTGGTTTGTTTTTAATGGTATTGAATGTTGTTGATGTTTTTCTTCTTCATCATCTTATTTATTCCGTCAGGAACTCATTTTGAGGGTAAATACTTCAATATACCCCAAATACTTAATTCCACAGAAAATACATGCCAAAATCAAAACCTCTTACAAATAAAAAGCAACTGTATACATTAGCATTCCTTTATGCAGAAAAATAATTATCACAGTCAGTGCTCCATAATTTGTATTGTATATCTAGTAAAACTTTTTTTTTATTAAGTTGTTGTCTCTTCTATTTTCATATTTTTGTCTCTTAGGCATACCCCATTTCTATTGTCTATGTTCTATTTTCATATGTTTGTCTCTTTGACATACCCCATTTCTATTTTTATATTCTATTTTCATAGTTTTGTCTCTTTGACATCATCCATTCTATGTTTGCCTCTTTGACAAATCCTAATTAAATTGTCTATATTCTTTTTTCATCTCTATGACATACCAAATTTTTATTGTCTATATTATAAGGGCTTGCTGTTTCGTGTGAGCTCTGTTTTGAAAACCGTACTTTGACCTGTAATGGTTTACTTTTACAAATTATGACCTGGATGGCGAGTTGTTTCATTAGCCCTAATACCACATCTTCTTATATCTATATTTAAGAAAGACAACTAGATTGACTCTTGAGTTCAATATTGTATTAATTTAAAAGGAATGTTCTTTGGTTCTGTTTCTTTCCTTTTCAGTTCCTGAAAATAAAAATAACAGAATAGAGTTTCAATTTCCACTGAGTTGCACATGTTGCATCTACCAAGGGACAATAATTAAAAAAGGCACTTGAATAAAATTATAAATAAAAAAGTGTGCTTTGAAAAAATGTTCTTTTTCTTGTATACGAAATATTTTAAACAGACCTTCAAGGGCATTACTTACAGTATACTATGTGTTTTATAAAAATTGAACAAATGAGAGCGCTTACAAGGCCATTTTCCTTTATTTAATATTTTCGATGGGCATAACTCTTTTGAAAATAGTCAATCTGTCAAAAGTAGTGAACTTGACTAAGATATTGCTGATATTAAAGTATAGTATAAGTTTTATAAAAATCTGGCAAGAATCGTAAGTGCAAGACAAATATAAACATGTTACAATCATTCCATAAACATATTAACCAATGTCTGCCATACAATATATAGTTTTAATTTTTAAATTGTTCTCATTTTGCATCCTTAAACAAGTTGAAGGTTACTTTATGGTATGGATTTTGATTATTGTTCATTGCCTAACAGTGAGTGACCAGTAAATGTTTAATCTTTGTTCTTTAGTTTTTTAATTGATAGTTGTCAAATTGAGGATCATACCCCATCTCCTTATATCAATATTCTAGTTCTTTAAAAATGCTCTACGGTTAAAAGAAAATTATTAAATTAATTTTTCTTGTTTATTTTAATGTACAGTGGCAAATATTTAATGTACATTGAAGACGAGAACAACTTTTGATCACATGTGTAAAATGTACAATTCATAATATACGGTCTGTGATGCAAATGCTATAATTGTTTGGGCTTCTCATTTCTCGTGCGTGGGCAGCAGAAGCAGATGAGACTGGTAAGGATTCCTCGATGCATACATGTACTTGACATCAGAAAGACAGAAAAATAAACAACTGTATACATGTACAATTACACTTGAAAAAGTTTTGAATAGATAACATTAAATTATTTAAATCAAATACAATTCTACATATGAACTTACTTTAATACCAGTTTTTTTTTACAGGACATCTAGATCTCCACCTACATGCATATGTACATCGTAACATGTACCTCAGTGATTCTAATACTGCACTTTCCTTTCATTTGGTAACAAGCTGAAATTGTAAAGTTTAAGTTAATCCAAAAGTCCAGACAAAAACTAGATGTACATGTAGTATGAACTAATTAATACTTTTTTTACTAGTTTCACTAGTGGAAACAAACTAGAGGCTCTTAAGAGCCTGTGTCGCTCACCTTGGTTTGTGTGCATATATATTAAACAAAGGAAACAGATGGATTCATCACAAAATTGTGTTTTGGTGATGTGTTTGTAGATCATACTTTACTGATCATTTTTGTTACTTACAATTTTCTCTATCTGTAATGAACTTGGCCCTCTAGTTACAGAGGAAAAAACTTTGTAAAAACTTACCAAAATTTACCAAATTAATGAAAAATGTAAAAAATTACTATAAAGCAAAGGGCAATAACTCCTTAAGGGGTCAACTGACCATTTTGGTAATGTTGACTTATTTGTAGAACTTAATTTGCTGAACATTATTGCTGTTTACAATTTATCTCTATCTATAATAGTATTCAATATAATAACCAAAAGGGCTAAATTTCTTTAAAAATTACCAATTGGGGGGCAGCAACCCAACAACCAGTTGTCCAACTCATCTGAAAATTCCAGGGCAGATACTGAGATAGATATTTACTAGATTAACAAGTTAACCACTTGTAAGATTTGCTTTAAAGGCTTTGATTTCAGAGTTAAAAGCCAAAATCAACATTTTACCCCTGTGTTCTATTTTTAGCCATGGTGGCCATCTTTGTTGGTTGGCTGGGTCACCGCACACCATTTTTAAACTAGATACCCTTATTATGATTTTGGCCAAGTTTCGTTAAATTTGGTAAAATGGTTTCAGGAGAAAATTTTTGTAAAAGATAACAAAAATTAAAAAATTTGTAAAAATTTACTATTAAGGGCAATAACTCCTTAACTTGGCTTAATGGGTCAACTGACCACTTTACTAAACATAATTGCTTTAAAGTTTATCTCTATCAATAATTTATTAAAAAAAGTATTGTCTATATTGTCTATAATAGTTATCAAGATAATAACCGAAAACACAAAATTTCCTTAAAATTACCAAATCAGGGGCAGCAACCCAACAACCCATTGTCTGAATCATCTGAAAATTTCAGGGCAGATAGATCTAGACTTTAATAAGCAATTAAATCCCCATGTCAGATTTGCTCTAAATGCTTTGGTTTCAGAGTTATAAGCCAAAATCTACATTTTACCCCTATCTTCTATTTTTAGCCATGTCGGCCATCTTGGTTGGTTGGCGGGGTCATCGCACATAATTTTTGAACTATATACCCTAATTATGATTTTGGCTAAGTTTTGTTAAATTTGGTCTAGTAGTTTCAGAGAAGAAGATTTTTGTAAAAGATAACAAAAATTTATGAAAATTGGTAAAAAATTACTATTAAAAGGGCAATAACACCTTAAGGGGTCAACTAACCATTTTGATCATGTTGACTTATTTGTAGATCTTACTTTGCTGAACATTATTGCTGTTTACAGTTTATCTTTATCTATTATAATTTTTAAGATAATAACCAAAAACGGACAAAATGTCCTTAAAATTACCAATTCAGGGGCAGCAACAAACAACCCATGGTCTGATTCATCTGAAAATTTCAGGGCAGATAGATCTTGACTAAATAAAAATGTTTTCCCCTTTGTCAGATTTGCTCTAAATACTTTGGTTTCAGAGTTATAAGCCAAAATATACATTTTACCCCTATGTTTTATTTTTACCCATGTCAGCCATCTTGGTTGGTTGGCCGGGTCATCGCACATAATTTTTGAACTATATACCCTAATTATGATTTTGGCTAAGTTTTGTTAAATTTGGTCTAGTAGTTTCAGAGAAGAAGATTTTTGTAAAAGATAACAAAAATTTATGAAAATTGGTAAAAAATTACTATTAAAAGGGCAATAACACCTTAAGGGGTCAACTAACCATTTTGATCATGTTGACTTATTTGTAGATCTTACTTTGCTGAACATTATTGCTGTTTACAGTTTATCTTTATCTATTATAATTTTTAAGATACTAACCAAAAACGGACAAAATGTCCTTAAAATTACCAATTTAGGGGCAGCAACAAACAACCCATGGTCTGATTCATCTGAAAATTTCAGGGCAGATAGATCTTGACTAAATAAAAATGTTTACCCCTTGTCAGATTTGCTCTAAATACTTTGGTTTCAGAGTTATAAGCCAAAATATACATTTTACCCCTATGTTTTATTTTTACCCATGTCAGCCATCTTGGTTGGTTGGCCGGGTCATCGCACATAATTTTTGAACTATATACCCTAATTATGATTTTGGCTAAGTTTTGTTAAATTTGGTCTAGCAGTTTCAGAGAAGAAGATTTTTGTAAAAGATAACAAAAATTTATGAAAATTGGTAAAAAATTACTATTAAAAGGGCAATAACACCTTAAGGGGTCAACTAACCATTTTGATCATGTTGACTTATTTGTAGATCTTACTTTGCTGAACATTATTGCTGTTTACAGTTTATCTTTATCTATTATAATTTTTAAGATAATAACCGAAAACGGACAAAATGTCCTTAAAATTACCAATTCAGGGGCAGCAACAAACAACCCATGGTCTGATTCATCTGAAAATTTCAGGGCAGATAGATCTGGACTAAATAAAAATGTTTACCCCTTGTCAGATTTGCTCTAAATACTTTGGTTTCAGAGTTATAAGCCAAAATATACATTTTACCCCTATGTTTTATTTTTACCCATGTCAGCCATCTTGGTTGGTTGGCCGGGTCATCACACATAATTTTTGAACTATATACCCTAATTATGATTTTGGCTAAGTTTTGTTAAATTTGGTCTAGTAGTTTCAGAGAAGAAGATTTTTGTAAAAGATAACAAAAATTTATGAAAATTGGTAAAAAATTACTATAAGGGCAATAACACCTTAAGGGGTCAATTAACCATAGTGGCCATGTTGATTATTTTGGCGGGTCACCGGACAAAATTTTTAAAACTAGATACCACAATGATGATTGTGGCTTAGTTTGGTTTAATTTGGCCCAGTAGTTTCAGAAGAGAAGATTTTTGTAAAAGTATACGGATGACGGACGCAAAGTGATGAGAAAAGCTCACTTGGCCCTTTGGGCCAGGTGAGCTAAAAATAGAAACAATTTATAAACATACAACAAATATATGTACAGCATATATCATGTAATCATGATAATAAACTATTCTTCTGCCTAAATTAAAAAAAAATCAATTTCGGCATTAACTCCGGTTTATTACATCTTGATTTGCTGTTTCATAGGCAAAATTGTTGAAATACAACATTTATCTATAAATATTAAACTCATGAACATAACATGTTGTCATTTGTGTTACCATCTGTATACGTCATGCATTTAATAAAAGAACAGTGTTTCAATGTACCTCACCAATTGATGGATATATAAAACTTGCTGTCAAAAAGTAATAACCACAACAAATAAGTATGTTCTTTTTTTAACATTTTTCATAAATTTTAAAAATCATGAAAATAATCTACATGTACAAGAAAAGTAGACATGTGTGAGATGCAATTTTCCTTACAATATCTATTTCCAAGAGGCAAAACTCCTGTATACATATTTTATTGATCTTGTATTGCTTATCAATTTAATAGCCTGTTAAGTTTCTCTTTAATATCTTCTTTAGTTCTTGCTCAAAACACAAAAGAGGAAAAGATTTCAAAATTTACGAGAAAGTTGTTAAAAATTTACTATAAAGGGCAGCAACTCCCTAAGGGGTCCATTGAAAATTTTGGTTATGTTGACCATTTTAGATCTTCCTTTGCTGAACATTATTGCATGAAACGAACTATCCCCCCCTCAATTTATTGAAATCCCCCTCGGAGCAATAACCCTTAAACTCAATCCCATCCTTTTTTTTGTAGTATGGAACCTTGTAGTACAATTTCAGAGAGATCCATATACTCGGTGGCAGATCCAGAAATTATCATAAGTGGGGGCCCACTGACTGCCTAAGAGCTTAAAGAGGGGAGCCGATCTGGACATGCTTCAGTAATTCCCTATATAACCATCCACAATTTTCCCAGAAAAGGGGGGCCATCCCAACCTTTTTTTGAGGTATTGGACCTTCTAAACAAAATTCATAAAGATTAATGCACTTAAACCTAAGTTATTGTTCGGAAACCAATGTGTCTTCGGACGCAGCAGACAACGACAACACCTTTCCATTATACAATCCCAAAAAATTGTGTGTGTTCGTATAAAAAGAACAAGCAATATAGTGTATATAGAGCTTCCAATGCTATTTTCGATAAAATGGTCCAGTAGAAAAAAATAATTTTTCACTGCTTACACAAAATCAAAAGGTGTAACATGTAGATAGTCTGACAAAAACAAAATATTCAAACAAAGTTATTCTTTTTATTACATGTACATACCTCTCATCATAAAATAATTGCCAGCTGCTCTTTATATGCACATCATGTAAATCAATGCCTCAGAGAATTGCATTCTGTTGCTTAGCTTCGTCTTCTTTTTGAAGTACATGTACTTCCATAGAAAATGCTAAAAGAAATAATGTAAAATGAAATGAAATTAAAATATCTGACAAATTGCCTTAAATATTTTTATACATGTTGTATGGCAAAATTGGCTTATTTTGATATTTTAAAACAAGACCAACAGATCTAGACTTGCCCTGAAAAAAAATAATACTAGTTATATACTATATATAAAAGTATTAAATCATTTGAATGTTCTAATCCATCTTATTAAATCCATATGCCTGTTGTATGAATTCAATGGTGTATCAAAGTGGTTAAATTTGATCTCTGACTAAATAAGTTAATGCCAATCTTGTTCATCAGTTAACAGTACAAATGTACATGCGGTCAAGGGGATAACTTAATTCAGGAGCCTGTTATTCAGTGGTTGTCATTTTTTTATGTTTTACATATTTGTTTTTTGTTCATTTTTTTTACATAAATAAGACCCTAAGTTTTCTTGTTTGAATTGTTTTACATTGTCATTTAGGGACTTTTTATAGCTGACTATGCAGTATGGGATTTTCTCATTGTTAAAGGTTGTACGGTGCCCTATAGTAGTATAGTTGTTAATTTCTGTGTAATTTTTGTCTCTTATGGACAGTTGTCTCATTGGCAATCATACCACTTCTTTTTTATATTAAATAAGTTATTAGTGAAAATAACATGCATGTTGTTATGCCAGATAATTTCATGAGTTGTCTACTCTTCGTTTCTAAAATTTTCTTTAGGAGTAACATATATTTGTGGTTTTGGAAGGCATAAGGGAATTTTTGAAACTATGTATGTGCAGTAACTAAATACACAGCTTTTATAACTAATTTTCAAATTAAAGGAATACATATTCAATCAACCATGGTAACTTCTTTTGTCAATGAGACAAGGGATTTCAAGGGATTAAACTTAGCTGTTATCATATGTAAGGCCTACACTACCAATAATTTACCTATACTTTTTTGGTACATTTCTACCCTCGTGCATATCAGTACTGTTAGGAAAGACTGAAAACTTATAATGTTATACTTTCAATGAAATCAGTACTGATTTTGTCAGTACTGTTTCAGTACTGATTTTGACAGTACTGTTTTAGTACTGATTTTGACAGTACTGTTTCAGTACTGATTTTGACAGTACTGTTTTAGTACTGATTTTGACAGTACTGTTTCAGTACTGATTTTGACAGTACTGTTTCAGTACTGTTTCAGCACTGATTTTGTCAGTACTGTTTCAGTACTGATTTTGTCAGTACTGTTTCAGTACTGATTTTGTCAGCACTGTTTCAGTACTGATGTTGACAGTACTATTTCGGTATTGTTATTTTCAGTACTGTTTCAGTAGATTTGGTGTTGTTAATCTTTTTAACTTGAATGTGTATTGTTTCAAAAAATATTTGGAACTGAAAACTTTTAAACTCGGTAAGTATAGTATGCTATATAATAATTTGTGGCATATTTTGTATCTTTTGTAGATATCTCTGATTAAGTGTTTATCATTAGAGAAGTTTTTACAATGTGCATCTCAGTACAATTGGTATCCAAATATAGGTTTGATAATTCTGTGACAATATTATTATTATCCTTTTTTAGCTGGTTACGTTTTTGTCTTAGACTATATCACCCTGCTGCGCAGATATTTTTTAGCGACGTGAACATCACCAAGGGAAATTATCAAGCTTACTCTCGTCTATCGAAATACTATTGAAGCGAAGGAGAAAACAACAGAAATGAAGCAAGATAAGCAGTTTATCGGATTTTACCCATTAGGAGCACCTGAATTCACTCCCGGTTTTTAATGGAGTTCGTGTTGTCTTTTATGTATTTTTCAAAGTGTTGTTGTAAATGCCCTTTTGTTTTGTGATTCTTTGCTTACTTCTTGATTTTGGTTGTGACTGTCTTTCAGTGTTTATAAAAATAATACGCATTAGGAGCACCTGAATTCACTCCCGGTTTTTAATGGAGTTCGTGTTGTTTTTATATATGTAATTTTCAATGTGTTGTTGTAAATGCCCTTTCGTTTTGTGATTCTTTGCTTACTTCTTGATTTTGATTGTGACTGTCTTTCAGTGTTTATAAAAAAAATACGCACTCGACATCAGGAAGATTCACACTGTGGTTCAAGGCTGATATTTTACAGTATCAATTGTATAATAGCGCATAATTTATATATATATCAAACAAGATTAGAATCTTCAATACTGTTCATTTTTTGGTATTTTGCTATTGCTTAAAATATGTTGTAATTAATGCAGTTATATGTTACTATGTTAGGCAATGCATTATAATCAACACAAAACAATGATCTCTCGATTACCTTATTTTTAATCATAACTGGAATTTCTTTTATTTATCATAACCATTTTTTAATATATAATTAAACAATCAATGTCATACCAACATGTGAAGTTTGTGGCAAAAATCTCTGTCATGTTTACGCCCCTTGGTTATTTTATGACCCTTTAAAGCTCATAAATAAAACAATCAAAGAAACAATTAATTTTGCATGTATCATGTTTCATTGCTCTCCCCTTATGCCATCTTTTCTTTGGAATGCTTTGTTGAATGTCAGTTTCCTGGCTCTTTTCCTCAATTCAGTCCCGGATATGGTGTGTCTTTTTACATGTACAGTGGTAATCCAAGAGGACACTTTAGTTCTAATATGAGCTCATTATAAGCATCCACCTTTAATGTTTTGGTACTTGTACGAAACTCAGGATTCAATGGTTCATGATCAAATGTTGGTTTTTTTCTGATGAGTGCCATATTGTCTAGATACATCATTTTGTTTATAGGTCTTCAATTTTCACATCGAACATTCCCATGTCTGCTCCTGTCTCCATTGCTGTTAATCATTCTGAGGGAAAAAAATGTAATGAATTTATAAATAATAAAATTGAGAATGGATATGGGGAATGTGTCAAAGAGACAACAACCCGACCAAATAAAAAACAACAGCAGAAGGTCACCAACAGGTCTAGGCTACAATAAATTATCTTATGTTAAAACTTTCCTCATTTCTGTGTTATGTAAAAATAAAAAGAATGCACAAGTATGGATGGGAATGGTATGACATGAAAATTTACTTATTACTTTATATACAACCATAAGTCCAGTAATCACTAATGGACTGGACTTCTGATACTACTTGTATATATAATATTATAATCAATCAAAGTTGAAATTTGTTTCTAAATAAAATTAAAAAAAAGGAAAATATGATAATTTAATTCATCATCATCAAAGTATTGGTGTTTGCCAGTGGCAAGTATTTCATACACGTGTAGCTTTAACCATCGGTCTATTTATGTGTTCTTTATAATAAGATCCGTGAAACTACGACGAAAGACATTAAAATATATACTAACTACTTTATACAAAAGTACATTAATGTTTAATAGATTGAAGTGGAAATTTAATTTAATTGAAAATTTATCGTACATAGTCATATATGTAGCACCTAGCCAGATATGTTATACATCTATCTATGGTAACACACAGAAACGTGTCCGATTCCTCAAAAACGCGTCAATGTGACGTCAATGATTTGATAAACATGTCAAATTGCACTGGCGAAACCACGTTTGCGGGACTCCGGTCGAGCAGTACCCTCATAGACATACATTTTGTAAAAAGACATTTATAGGCATCACCGGATAATATTAAAACAATTGAATTTACTTACTATTTATAAACGATGATTTAAACTTTACAAAACTTATTAAATGCAATGTTAATGGGTTTTTTTCTAAATACGCATGACATATTTGCCACTGGACATTAAGTAATCAATAGTTAATTATGTGTTGTAAACTTAGCCTGCAGTTATGCTTGTTATGAATTACCTATGCTGAACAAACTAATGTTTATCAATGACATACAGTAAACGTGGTCAAACACCGGGAATAAAATACAATATAAAATGTTCATGATGTATTAGTTTTCTAAATTGTGAAGTACCTCTGTCTGAACTTTATAATAATAATAATCATATTGATAAAGAAAAAAATCATAAATCAAAGCGCTTCAAATAAAAATAACTTTTTATTGTGCAATTTTTTTTTAAAACCAGACCTATAGTCTGTGTCTGCAAGCAGAAGAAAGCGTGCACAGTGTAGCATACCTTGGGCATTTGTCTGTACGGGTTACTAAACCTTTCCTCCAGATTTTTTTTTTGGCACCTGCTTCGACTTTTTTTTCTAATCATTTACAATCCAACCGAACAATACGGGTTCTATCGTATCCCACACCATTAATATTGAATTGCGTTTTTACTTTACAGAGTATCATTGGGGGTATATGAGTTTTGAAATATTCTGGCGTTTTTAACCGGACACATTCTTAAATTATCGGACACGTTTTTGAGATTGTAACAATACAAAAGAGGTTATTGTCTTAAGTCAGGAGTTTGGTATTCTGTAGTTGGTTTTCAAGTTTGAATGGTTTTACACTAGTCACTTTTAGGGCCCTTTACACCTTGATGTTCGGTGAGAGCTACATGCCGGCACGGTGTTGAAGACCGTACTTTGACCTATAATGGTTTACTTCTACAAATTACGACTTATATGAACAGGAGACTTTTCTCATTGGCAGTTATACCACATCTTCTTATATATTAATACAACACTGAGCCACCCAACCCATCCACCCCAATTACTCGTTTGTGAGGGCTGCCTAGAGTCAGAGGTGGATTTAGGGGGGGCTGGAGACCCTCCCCCCCCCTTTTTGGAAAAAAATTGGTTGCTTATATAGGGGAATCATTGAAGCGTGACTGGAGCCGGCCCCCTCTTAGGTCATTCAGTGGCCCCCCACTTATGTAAATTTCTGGATCCGCCACTGAGAGTGGTTACACCGGGCCAAAAATGCATCGGACTGAAACAACACACTGGTTGTGTGTACACTGACAATCAAATTAAAATTAAAATAATGTATAAAATATTGTAAAAAATAATTTTTCATTTGAGTGCATTTACGTAACAACAACACAATGTAACCGTAGACATAAATATCATTGTCACACTCGTAAGTATTCTATGTAGTTCCTTAGTCAACCCTAGGTCTGCATTCCGGCGATATAGCCTAAACTTCATTGTAACAATAACTTTTTTACGACTGTTACATTGCAATGTAACCATAGCCAGTACCAAAATAAAATAGAAATTCAAATATTTCACAGACATCTTTATTTACAATATAAAAATAGGAAGACTGTTGAATGATTTTCAGTGGCGGATTCAGAGGGGGCGTAGAGGGCGTACGCCCCCCCTCCCCCGTTTGCTTGGACTTTTTTTTTTTTTTTTTTTTTGTAAAATGATTAATCAGACTAGACTTCGTGAACTTTGCCATTTCCCGAGTATTTAATCTTTAAACGACAATTCTTTACTTATAAAGACATTTTTCGCTGGCCGGTATTTACTAATTGTCAAAGTCATGTGATTTGCTATGGTGGAGTTGACCAGTGCGTTGAATAAACGGCACTCGGTCATTTTGAAATTCAAATTACAGTAATACACATTGCTTAGGCTGAGGTTGTCATGACAATCAGGAAACCTTCAAAGCGACACAGGATTGAACAAGAACGTATTGACTTCTATTTCATTATTCCACTAAACAGAAAGTAATGGTAAATACTCTATAGACTATTACACTCTCATGAAAAAAAAGTTCCACAATATTATTTACCTACGAAAACATGTTTAACAAATTGAATAATGATCCCCAGTCAGTATAAGCTCTAGAAAGATTTCAAGTCTCAGGTACGAACCATTTGATTTGAGGAGGCAGTCTGAGATATTTGAGAGAAAAAAATGACTCTCTGATTCTTGCTTTAAACAAAAATTTTGGCCGTATCTGGATTGAAAACAATAGTCTTGTCTACTTTTTTGCTATTAAAAACTAAAATTTCCAACAAAAATATTTAGCATGAAATGAACATGATGAATAAAACGGGCGTATTTGTTTGTGGCCGGGGTTTGCATGTCTGACTGGAATGTCTGTTTTGCCGGACTTATATATATATTGAATACTTTTTTCAAGACCAGACTGCATGCAACCTGCCTACTAGGTGTGACTTTTATGTCTCCATTTGTTGACCGTCATTCATAACTTCGTTGTCATTTCAGACACGTTCGTAGTCTTTGTTGGATTTGGAACCCCTCACTTCGGTTCCCTAAGTTATGTTGGGTGAAACATATCAATCAAACATTTTGATAAAAACTGCTTGTTTGTCTTTTTTAACTCGTGTCGGTCGTATTGTAAATTTCATCTAATTTCCATGTCTATTCTTTACTGACAAGTCCTACATCAAATATATCAGTACATAGCTTTGGATCAATACTATCATTTTATGATAGACAATTAATAGGGAGAATACAGCATAAAAAATGTCCAACCCTTACACTTTACAGCAACTATAAAATATGCATGCCCCAAGCCATTAATTAAATAGTGCATATAACACTTATTTTATGGTTTTTTTAGCCCCAAAAAATTCCGACTCGCTCCGCTCGGCAAAATTTAATATCTTCGCCCCCCTTTCAAAAATCCGGGATCCGCCCCTGATTTTTACCACATCAAATGCACAATGAGCAAACCCATATATCGCATTGCCCAGATCGCTTAGTATGCTAAAAAAATATTTAAAAAAAACAGAAGTAACAGAAATGTTGTTGTTAAATCATTTCAAACGAGATCACTTATATATAAAAATATACATATATGCAGCAACAAACACAGCAGTCAATGTGGCGAGATGAAATAATTTTGTAGGCACCTAGGACTTATATATTAAAATGTTTCCCAAATTAAATGAAGCATTGGGCCCTATAAAAAAAAATCCTGTCAAAATAGGAAACCCATTTTTAAAAGGGGGTTCCAAATCTGGAGATAGGGATTTCCCTTTTGAAATTTATGCATTTATCGTTTAAAGGGGTCCAACCTTCGGACCTCTCCCCCTCCTTACGCCGAGGGGTGTACCGCACCTCCTTTTATCCAATCATATGTTTAGAAAGTCAGGCTAATCACAAATATCAATTTGACAAACATTAATACTATAATCTATTTAATAAGGTTTGGCAAAGAAGTAATAATATGTATCCAAAACAACCCGCGATTTTATACCTATTTTGACATTTACAGAAAGTTCTGTAAGTTACCCACCCATTGTTTTAAAAGAGGGTTCCAAACACAGGCACTTGTTTCTATCCATACGAAGGTCGACTATCCATAGTCGACCTAAACAGGCACTTGTTTCTATCCATACGAAGGTCGACTATCCATAGTCGACCTTCGTATGGATAGAAACTAGTCCTATAACATATGACTTCGCATTCTTATTAAATTTTTAACGTTTTTATACTGATATTTCCAATTTTTTTTTTGGCACATTGATAGTAAAAAGAAAATATCAGAACAGCTAATAGAAATAGTAAATAATGCCCCCGAGGTCATTGGACTAGCATAGAAACAAGTGCCTGTGGTTCCAAACACTCTGGATAAAAGGAAAAAGGGGGGTTCCAACTCAGTCCCCTAAAGATTTCATAATTATAGCGAAAAAATGGGGGAAATAAAATATTTTAAGTAGTATTATATAGAATAAATAATGCATTGAACATCCAAAATAATTTGGTGTTCCCACCCCCCGAACCCCAGGGGTCTGCCACTGTGTAACGCGTATTCTGCTTTTTTAACTAACGTAATATGTTTTGAATTAGCTATATGCTACACTTTTCTCAGTTTTAAAATATTCAATGTACTACTATACCTTGATCTACCTTCAATCCCATTGTGGTATTCAATCCAGAAGAAGTTTGAACTGTTGAACTGTTGAAATGTCAGTGCGAGTGCAAAAATAACGTTTGTAAACAATGAATGACGTCATGTGTAAATCCAATCACATAAACGTTTTACAATAGGCAATTGTATGTTCCATATTGACGCGCTTTTGTGATGACGATAACATCAACGGCAAAATTTGAGACAACAGTAGATCAGCCGGGAAGGATAGGATACAGAAATACCAGTCGGAAAGCTGACCCCGGTTTGACCCCATTTCTTAAAGCAACAATGGACGTCATGTGATTACCATATATGGGCATTTTTTTACCAAAAAAAGTGAAGCCCGTTTTTTTGAATTTGTAGCTGTTACAATGAATTAAAACTAATTTGCTTTTAAGTGAACATTCTTGAGTATATAAGGAATATTTTCATTAACTCAATTATGGATTTGACTCATTTTTTTCCTTCAAAATATGTCTTCAAAGTGTAGGTGTTGACCAAAAAATGTGGTCAAAAGAAATTTAAATCGTAATTTTCTTTCTTAACTTCTCGGGAAGCTATGCTGAATTTAAATTATGTTATGTAACATAACTTTGACTATGATATGTCAAATTTGTGCCAGTTGATATGCACAGATACGCAAATGTGCCAGTTAGATGTGTCGATATTTCTGACGAAGCGGGGCCGACGGTAATTCACGAGTTACGTCCCTTTGTTTGACAACTATCATGAACAAACTTTTGTTATATCAAACACCATATGCTGTTATTTACAAGTGGATATTATTAAAAATAATCTCTTAAATACATTTTGATGCTGTATTAAAACATGTGCCAAAAAATAGAAAAACACATTTTATCACTTTTCAGAACTCAGTCCCAGTGAAATAGGCCCTAGATGAGGGGGAGGACAGGGGGTACCCTTCTCCCTTCTCCCACCCATCTTCTCCTTTCTCCTACCCCTCTTCTCCTTTCTCCTACCCCTCTTCTCCTTATTTGATTTTTTTTAATTTACCGGAAAAAAGAGAGATATTTTATTTTTTCATATTTCATTTTTTTCTCCTTTCTCCCAGCCTTCCTCTCCTTTCTCCTACCCCCTTTCTCCTTTCTCCCACCCCCTTTCTCCTTTCTCCTACCCCCTTTCTCCTGTCCTCCCCTCCTAGATGTGTCCCTATGTGCCATAATACTAATAGGGTTATTAATTCAATATTAATTTAAAATTCCAAGAGTTAATTTAATATTCATGTTTTGGTAGGTATTTTTACTGCTGCAACCAAATTATTTTAACACAAAAATAAATGTCTACTCAATTTATTCAAGGGGTAGTATATTCATTAGTAATGGATCAAGACAGTATCAAAATGATAAAAAAAAAAACAGGAGTTCCTTTTCATTACTGACACTTGCAAGTGAAGTAGGTCCTACCTTTTTCATTTATACTTAAAAGAGATCATAATGAAAGCATTCTGAATATAAAATCTTCATTGTTTTAAATAAAAGGAAAATTAGTTTGCAATCCTAGTATGAACAAACTAAATATAACAATAAATAATGTCTCATTGATTTCATGCAAGTTATAGTTCTAATGAATGGACTCAAATTATAAAAATAACACACTAAACCAATAAATAAATGGTGCTTATCATGAACTTGAAAATAAATAAGATTAAAATATACTCAGTAATATTTTTCTTTTTCTATTTGAAAAAAATAATAAAAACATTATAAACTAGAAAAATAAAAATATTTACTGAGTCTATTTTAATCTTATAATAAAGTCTTATTTATTTTCAAGTTCATGATAAGAACCATTATAACAATCTATGCATTTTTATATTTATATGATAGTATTTCAGAGCAGTTTCTGGGGACTAAGTCAACAATTATGTTTTAGATCACTAGTCAAAATTAAGCCACACTTAATGCTTTGAATAAGATTGATTAGAATGATACTCTGAAAGAGATTGTTTGGGCAGCAACCATTTGTTTTCAGGGAGGGGGAACAATGAATTTTTCTCCTGACAAGATGAAAACAATTCTTCTCTTTTCAATTTTAGCATTTCATTAAATGGCAGCTGAGGTAAAACAAACATTTTTTTTCACAGGGTCAAAAACAAATATTTTTTTATCCAAAAATTGGTAATAACAAACTTTTTTTCTTCAAAACAATCAATACTCAATAGCCACCACCCCCTACCCCCACCAGAAAATGAAATGGTTGTTGGCTGCCTAAGTTCAAATTTAGGACAATACTTTTTCATTTACTTTTGCAGGATTCCTGAATATCACAACATGAGTTTTATGTCGGTCATCTAAAGCAGTTAGTGTTGTGCAAAGACAGTAGATTTCCTTACCTTGTTTATGAAAGTCATACATTTCACTGACTTAAAGAGAATAATTAATCCAGTCAAATATTCACAGCTGATCTCGCCATTACTTTTTCAAACAAACCTACTGAATATGTGTACATTGACTGTGTTTAACGTTAGATGCAAGGTGACATCAATGTGTAAGACCGAAAAACTACAATGTCAAAAAATGTCTTTATTTTGGAATTTAGTTCCAACGGGGTTTCCCAAGGGGTGATAGAACGTTATACTTGATCCTTTTTTTTTTAATTTGAAAGACGTATTATTAATTGTTTGTATAGTACATAAAGTCTTTGTTATAAAATATATGAAAAAAAAGAAGAAAATAATTTTAAACGACGATCAACGGCATTGCGGGATCGTTAAAAGACGGCCAATTTGACATGTTTGAGAATTTTTTTCCCTTTTGATAATAAAATCCATGCTTAACAAATCGAAATAAATCTATTTCAGACCCTAATGGCCAGTCGGAAACTGAAAAAAGGATAAACTTTCAAATTGGCGCCAAAAAAAAATCCGCGAAATTAACGCAATTTCAGAATGGCGGGTTTTAATATCAGTTCCATTGTTGTCTTAAGAAAGTAGCAACAACGGTCGTTTCTAAGGGCTTGCTTTCCGACTGTACAGCAGAGAAAATATCGGTTTACCAGCCACTTGCAGAAATTCTTAAAGTTACAGAAAGAGACGATTGTTACGACAAGTCAGAGATGGCGGATCCTTTTCGAATCATCTACGGATTGCTATTGTTCATGTATGTTTTACAAGTCAAATGTAGGCTATGTCTTCTTCCATCACAAGTTTTATTCCGTGAGCATCCTGTCAGATCATATATTTTGCCGGAATCAACATTCTGTATACTGTGTCAACAGAATACAGAATGTTGATTCTGTATTCTGTTGACACAACATTCTATATTCTGTTGACATTTATACAAAATCAATATCTTTCCCTTCAAGAATTTAGTTCAAATTTATGTGGTTCATAAGGGAACAGAACATTCGATTTACATATAAAAAAAGATGCCGTATTATTACCAACGACACAACAACAGCAACAACATATATTTTATTTGCCAATCATGGCACCCAAAATGAGCGGAATAATCACAACTCTCCACAACAGATCAGATGACCAGAAATTAACAAATATAGGTCACCATACGGCCATCAATAATGAGCAAAGCCATATCGCATAGTCAGCTAAAAAAGGCAACAAAATGACAAATGTCAACGAATTCAAACAAGAAAACTAACGTTCTTATTCATGTACAAAAATGAACAAACAATGAATATGTAACACACCAACAAACAACAACCACTGAATTACAGGCTCCTGACTTCGGACAGGAACATATATACAGAATGTGATGAGGTTTAACATGCTAGGGTCTTCCCCCTAAACCTGGAACAGAGTTGTTACAGTACTACATAACAACAAACTATAAAATTCAGTTGAAAAAGGCTTATTTAACTTTAAATAACAGATGAATGCAAATAGAATTTATACATCTCAGTAACAAAAACATAATGGACGTTACCGTTTCTCAACAAAAAAGGTCACTAAATACAGATCTGAGAGTACTTGCAGTTACTGACAGCTAGTTCAAAGCCACTAACAACTAATAACAAAAATCATGCATCTAACTTCAAAGACTTAGTTCATAGTTTTTTTTTATACTTCTGTTGATTATATTTAATCTTAGTTTTTTCCTTCTGTTAAAAAGAGATTAAATAACAGGTCTACGCAATGTTCAACAAATTTGTTTAAAGATGGTAAATTTGTGTTACATTCGTTTAATTTATAATAATACACACAAACTAAAGAGACAGAAAGACAAAGTTTGTCTCCAACGACAAGCAAGAATAAACCAAGAAACAGAAAACAGACAATTTTCCAATGTCCTATTTGGCTGGCTTTCATATTATTCCCATTGTTGTTATAAAGTAGACAGAAGCAATGAAGAATCGATAATAGTGTGGTGCTTGAATATGAAGAAAAGAGAATAACAGGCAAAATTAATAAGAAAAAGTGAAAAATGATATAGAATATTACAGAATACAGAAATGAAGAAACCACTTCCAGACCAGACCCTTTTATAAGTTGCACATTTTTTTTTTTTTTTTTTGCCTTTTAAATCTTTCTGTTCGGACACCATATTGGTCTGACACCCCAATAGCCTGACGCCCTATTAGTCCGACGACCCATTGGACCGACACACGAATACTAGTAATCCGACACATAATTATTGAGCAATACTTTGTATGAATAATATTTATATTTTAAGAGGATAATCCCCATAGTTTAAAATGATCCTACTGAGATTCCTCAAAATAATAACATATTAGAGTACATGTATTAAAAATTTGCTTAATGTCCAGTGGCAAATATTACATGCATGTTCAAAACAATTGTTAAATAAGTTCAATAGGTAAGTCCTGTAAAAGATGTCATCTGGAGTGAAAGAAGGTCAATGAAACTTGGACTGCCACTGGACAACGAAAGCATATTGAAAGTGGACAGGAATTTGCCCTGCTGCATATTCAGACAAAAGGCCACCGACGGCTCCTCAAAGAGTTGTTGCAATAGTTATTAACCTGCAAAGATCATGGCACTCTCTTTCTATACATGCTATATGAGGCATCCGATTAAAGGTGACCAATCTTACATTTGTTGAAAATTAAACATCCCGCACAATTTTACTACCAATGGTTTTACTGTTTTTACTGTATCACATAAACATTATCCGTTGTGATGACTGACTTGCACTTCTGGTGACATTTTCTTAGTGAGAATGTGTTCACATATATGGAACATATGTTGTCCTTATGTCCCACGTAAGTGTCATCAATAACTCCTGAACCACTTTACAGAATTTTGTAAATCATCGATACAAACTTTATCTCATGATGTATTTTTTCAAAGGACAATTTACAAAGTGTTACGTCCATAATTAATACCATAACATGCATGTTGGGAAAAACAACTTTTTATAAATGCATGCAAAGTATTTGATGCAGTATGATCTATTGTTATAGGTATCTAAAAATGGATTCCACCAGAACACAAAGACTAAGTCTATGAGGAAAATAAAGTTTTAGATCAACGACTAAAAATTGTCATGAACAGATAAAATATGAGATAGAGATAGAACTGGTATGAAAGGTGACAGTAGAACATAGAAATAATTTGAAAGGTAGGTATATATATAGTTTAACACTCAATTATGATTTTTTTAAAGTAAGTATTTGCAGTTATTCCTATAATTTTATTTCAATATCATGAAATGTTGTAGTGTGTTCATATGACAACAAACCAACAACGAGCAAGTTCAAAAAAATAAAGAGTAGAAATACAATTCTTCAACAATTGAAATATATCATTAAAGTTAACAAAGAGGGTCTACGGGGAGTACATATCCGTACACACAACTTCTCATTTAACTGTTTCACAGATTGCATTGATATTGTGCTCGAATAATCAGATTATATTAATACATATGTGTTTTGTTGCCGATCCAAAGATGTCAGAGTGTTACAGCAGGACATAGTTGAACTTAGGAACATAAAGGAAATATAAACAAAGATCTCCTTCTCTGTAACCGAATAACAGATTTAAAAGATAGTATTTTATTATAATGAGAATTTCCACTGGTACTAATAATGAAAAAAATCACAAAAAGAATACTTTTATTTAATTTTTAAACTATTGCATATGTATAAAATGATAAAAAGTTGTAGGATTGTCACTAAGACAACTATCAACCAAATTTGAGACGATGTGAATGTGAACAATAATATACAACTGTGCAGACTTCAACAATGAGAAAACCCATACCGTATTGTCGGCTACAAAAGACCATGACATAAACAATATATGAAACAATTTAATTCAGAAAAATTAACGACCTAATTTATAACAAAACAAATTAAAAATGTTAAAAGTGCAGCCCGTATTGAAAACATGGATATTTGCCATGAACCCAGACTTGGGACGCTAAAATTCTTCTCCAAATCGTATAAGATCAGACCCTGAAGTCATACAAAATTTTCTCAGTGCCAGGAGAAAAAAAATCGTGGTCGAAAATTGAAATCCAGCATTTTGATTGGTTGATTTGTTGATTTTGGAGTTTGCGTAAATAACTGACTCGAAAGTTTAATGAATTCAAGGCCAGTTTTCAAGTAGGTAAATCAAACATTAATCCATTTTTTTTCTTTCATTTTTCTCCCTGTATAATATAAACCTTGTATAATTAACGTTATACCACCTTTAGCAATGCATGTACACTGATTCACATTATGTCATGGTTGACCTATGTTTAATCTTATTATTGGACTTTAACAAAATGATAAATGTTATAATCCACTTTTTCCTTTCCAGAAACAAGTTGGCAAAGATATATATCACATGAATAGGAAGAGCAATGGAAAATAATATTGAAGCAGAATTATGAAACAGTTATTAAAAAAACCCATTAAATTGAGAGAGAGAAAAACACATTTTTTTACTTTTTAATGCTGTTCATTCTTAAGATTACTGTTTATTGTATTTCGATGGAAGTTATTGCAGTTGATAAGAAGATAGAACAAAAATTTGAGTTCTTCAGCTTGTTTTATTCAGTCAATAAAAATTAATTTTGAAAAGCAAACCATATATGTTCAAAAATCAAAAAGGTTAATTATGTACCAAATGACCTCCGTCAGACATTAATCAGTCTGTTGGAAATCTTTCTTTAAATTTTTATGCTTATTTTACAAAATGTACTTTTGTTTGTATGTCTGTAAGATTCAAATCAATCAGAGATTTCTGAGGAACTACAAACCAAGAGTTTCTGAAAGTCATCAGTCCTCATGTGAACATGCTATACTGAGTAATGTAGTTCTCACCCTTTCAACTCCCCGTTAACGGGATGCCTAAATATTGAAGCACTAAATTTCATATATCCTTTTCGTAAAATACGCTCTGCAGTTTTATAGGAAAGAGTACAAGAGTTATGCATACATGTATTTAAGTTACTATTCACAATACACTCATTACAAGTGAATGAAATTGCAGCATGATTAATGTTTACAAAAACAAAAAGAAATCTGTCAATAAATGTATTTAACCATTAAAAATCTTACATTGAGCATATGATTGGAAATTTATTTATGAGAAGTTAGACTAAAAAAAGTGGTCGTATTCTGAATATTCGCTGAGCTCACAGTAAAAGGAGAAAAACATACACTGTTCAGTCTGAAGGTACCTGTTCATGTAGGGGGACATGTCTTATAGCAGATTCTCTCCTTGTGGTGAACTAGCATGTTAAAAAGGAGCTCAGTGCATTATTGGTCTAGTTCTGTACAAAATATGTTAATTACATTGTATTTATATCTGAGTATCATGTCCTCTTCCTGCACTTAACTTGCCACTGGATCACATAACATCAATCCATCCACCCATCTTCTCAAAAGTAATATATCGAGTTCCAATGTTCAATATGTTCTGATTTGACTGAAGCAAGATATAAATACCTGTAATATGGTATTGTCAAATAGAAGTATTAATAAGTATTAAAAACATAAACCTTTTAGACCACATAAGATGCAATTCTGACAATAAATATGACATAAAGCCAGAATATTTAAAAAAAAAAGCTAAAGTAACTGTCGAAGAGCTGGATCTAAAGCTGAACCACTTCAGGACAACAAAAATCAGAGAAATAAAAAAAAACATAACGAAAACATTAACATGTCACGATAAAGAAAATAAATGGAAATGGGGTAAGTGTCAAAGAGAACAATTAACCCACCCCAAATATACAAAACAACTAGGCATCACTATACAGAGACAGTCTGATTTAAAAAGTGTTATAATGAAACAGTACTGAAGAAATTAGTAACGAAACACTACTTACGAAATCAGTACTGAATCATTACTGACGAAATCAGTACTGTCTGAAACAGTACTGTCAACATCAGTACTGAAACAGTACTGACAAAATCAGTACTGAAACAGTACTGTCAAAATCAGTACTAAAACAGTACTGTAAAAATCAGTACTGAAACAGTACTGACAAAATCAGTACTGAAACAGTACTGTCAAAATCAGTACTGAAACAGTACTGTCAAAATCAGTACTAAAACAATACTGTCAAAATCAGTACTGAAACAGTACTGACAAAATCAGTACTGATTTCATTGAAAGTATAACATTATAAGTTTTCAGTCTTTCCTAACAGTACTGATATGCACGAGGGTAGAAATGTACCAAAAAAGTATAGGTAAATTATTGGTAGTGTAGCTATCATGGTTATTACAGACATGTATTAATGTACAACAATGTATTACAAATGTATTACATGTTTTATATATGAGACAGTTTAATAATTACTGGAAAGCATGCTCTGGTCATCATGATCATTATGTCTTAGGCCAAATAAAATAATATGTGTGTTTCCTGTTTCCTCTTTGAAAAAAATAGGGTAGGTAGGTAGGGATTTTTTTTTATTTTACCATTTTTTTTTACATTGAGTCTATGGGAGAGAAATCCTGACTTTAACAGTGCTTATTGAAAAATGACCAAAAAAACTTTAGGGTAGGCTATTTCTAAGCTTAAAATATAGGGTAGGTAGGGAAACAGGAAACACACATGCTTTTTTATTTGGCCTTACAATAACTTTAAAAAATACATTGTGATTTTAAAAGCATGATATACTGATAAATGTCTAAGCAAAAGCTTTGAAGTTATTTAGAAAAGCTCTAATAACATACTTCAGTTACAATCAATACAATAATTATTGCATACATTGTACACCAAAACCTGACCTACATGTATTTTGTATACTGTAGTTACTACATGTACTAGTAACTGGAATAAACCTTAACCAGGCAAGGTTTGGTGGTAAATACCTTGTTATTAGCTTTGAACTAGCTATCAGTAACTAAGAGGTAACTCTCAAATCTAGACTAAAGAGGTTATATGTGTTGTGATGATGTATAAATACCCTGCCTGGTCTATGTTTTTGTTACATGTAGATGTTGGATTTTTTTGTACATACATGTATATCTGATGGCAAATGTGTTAAGCCCTTTTCAGACCACTATTTCAGGTTAGGAGGGGGGTTAATTTGGCACCTACTAACTAGTTTGACTCCATCACATCCTGTACATGCTGTATGTTTCTGTCCCAAGTCAGAAGACTGTTATTTAGCAGTTCATGTTGTAGTTTGTTGCTTTACTAGTATATATCATATTTGTTTATTTGTTCCTTGTTTTGTTTATAAATCATTATCATTCTGTAAGTTCCTTCATTTGAATTATTTCACATTTGTCATTTACCATTGTTTACAACATTACATTTTGCATCTTTTAAAGCTGACGTTGCCATGTTTGCATTATGAACTTTGCTTATTGTTGAAGTCAACCTTTAAGATACAAATGAACATGTAGTTCAAATTATTTTGACGTCTAGAAAGGCAATTTTTAATTTTTGCATTGACGCCATTCTGTGACATAGATGTAAATATATATATAAAATTAAGTATGATAGCTTTCAAGATTTCATAATTATTTGGACTACATTTGTACTTGTATTTTAACTTATAATTGTTGGCAGGCCTCGGTGGCTGAGTGGTCTATGTAGTTACTACTGTATTAAATCACTAGTTAGTCAACACTGAGGTTGTGAGTAAGAACCCTACTAGTACAGACTAGTACAGGTGCACTTGACTCCAATCTTAATTGACTAGGACTCCGATTGTCAGTTTTCCCATTGAAAGTTGGTGGTTTTTCTCCAGCTTCCTCCACCAATAAAAACTGGCTGCCTTAAAATTGGTTAAATGCGTTTTTGAAAAGTGGCGTTTATACACCAAAAATCAAATATGATTATTGACAACCATGTCAAACACATCCTTTTTTTTTTTTTATATATTTTCATGTACATTTTTAAAGTACATGTTAATCAATGTAAAAGTAGAACTTTCAGTTTCATGCACTCATATTAATTTGAGCTTCAATCAAATGTAAATAATCATGATTTTTTCGATTATGCTAGAATGTGATTCTCGTCTTGGAACCAATTGATAACAGTGTTTTCATACAAAATGTGGTCTCAGTTTGAATGGTTTGATCATAATTAAAATTTGGGAAAAAATTACATTAACATTAAATATCTTTGGCTACATTGTATGTAATGTATGAAAAGCCAGTATACATTTTATAAATCTAAATTATATGAAAAGAATGGGATCAATTATTATCAGTAATAGAACCTCACTGACATCTATCCATTCATTCACTGTATTGATGCCCCCCCCCCCCCCCCCCCCCCCCCCCCCCCCTTTATTTTAATTTAACTAATCTCTACAGAGTTTACAAATATGGTTATTTGGGATGTACAATGTATTTAAAAATAACCTTATGATAGATATAAATGAAACAGATGATTAATAAATGCAATTACTGATTACTATCGGATATATATACATTACAATATCGTTCAAGAGTTTACAATCAAGTCAAATTGTTTTTTATGAAAAATTTGCACACACATCTTCCTACTTTTGTCCAATTATAATAAAAAAAAAGTGCATAATTATATTTACCATTCGTTTCCTTTTTGAGGTACATAAATGTACGTAATCCATGAAATCAAAACCACTTTCCATGTTTCGACATTTCGAACTTTCGTTGCGTTGACTTTCTCTGTACTTTCATTTCTATGTTTCGTTCCCCGATTTCTTCTAGTTAATGGAATAGTCACCCAATTCAATTAATCTGTTTATAAGTAGTAGAAGAAGTAGAATCTATCTCTGTCCATTCTTAAAACTTAACTAAACAGCTGTAGAATGATGAGGCTGATCGCGTGAGCGTCCATGGTTTTGCGTGTCATAGTGCACAAAACGATAACGGTGAAAATATTTCCGATTTTTCCCGGTTTTAGAATTCTACGTGCCAAGTACGTAATACGAGGGTCTGGAATCAAAATTAGAGATTTAAGAAAAGGGAATAAGAAAAAAAATGCAGAATAAATAATAAAGAACAGAGAGATAATAATGGGGTAATCAATAAAGAAAATTAAAAGAACAAACTATAAATTATATAAAGAATATTTATTCATAGTATTATCTATTAATTATAACTCATTCACTTATTTCACATTCTGTTCATGATTCAGAATTAGAAAGCTCTGCTGTTGGATGATCTATGCTTCAATACTAATTTTGACATTTTCTTCAATTTTCATTATTATTTTTTTAAACATATGAAAACATATGAAAATCATATGTTTTTCATATGTTTACAAACATATGTTTACATGTGTCATAAAACATATGTTTACATATGTTTGCTAACATATGTTTTCATATGTTTCAAAACATATGTAAACATATGATTGTAAACATATGTTTATCATATGTTTGTCCTTAACATATAAAAAACATATGATTTTCATATGTTTTTCATATGTTTTGAAAACATATGATAAACATATGTTGCAATTTTTCCTGTGTAGGCTCCGATGGACTTGAGTTGTCATCTTCCAAACCTTTAGTAATATCATTTATAAAAATATTGAACAATGAAGGACTTAATGAATCCCCTTGTTTCACATCTCTAGTAATGTCAAAATAGTCAGAAATGTGATCTTTATGTTTTAAAGAGGATTTTGTATTTAAATATTGTTGTTTTATTACTCTGTAAAAAGACTTTCCTACTCCCAATTTGCATAATTAAAACAGAAGGGCTGTCCTCCATACAGAGTCAAATGCCTTTCTTAAGTCAATGAAGCATACATATATTTTTTTATTATTTTTGTGTATATATCTATTAATTAAAGATTTTAATATGAAAATACTGTCAGCAGTTCTGTGGTTTTCTCTGAAGCCAAATTGACAGTTATTCAGCTGTTTATCTACAACTGTGATTAGTCTGTTTTTAGTACAGCATTGAATATTTTAGAAAGATTACTGATTAAAGATATATCTCTGTAATTATTGGGATCAGATTTGTCTCCCTTCTTATGAAGTGCGATTATATATGAGTCCTTCCATGATTTGGGGTATATACCCGTTTTTAGAATTAAATTAAATGTTTTAACAATTGACTTAATTATTACTTGATTTGAGGTTTTAATTATTTCATTTATAATTCTATCTGGTCCAGCAGACTTTGGAAGTTTTAGTCCTCTGATTACCTTATTTACATCTGAACAAGATATTGTAGCATCTGTTTCAGCTTTGAAGTCTATATTATTTTCTAATAGCTTTAATTGTGATTCAATGTCTATCACAAAAGCATTATTTATAGATGAAGGTTTACCTTGATCTCGAAAATGTTTTATTAAAACTTCTTCATCTTTTAATACCTCTGGTATTTCATCTTTTTCTGTTTTATTCTTAAGAGATTTTAAAATTTTCCAATATTCCTTTGGATTTCAATTGATATATTCACTTAAACAATTATAAAGTTTTTGTTTATATTCATACTTTTTGTGTTTAACCATTTTCCTGAAGCTTTTTTTAACTAAAAAAACTTTTGCTTTAAACTATTATTATTTGGATTATTTCTTATTTTGTTTCCTATTTCATTCATTTGACGCTAGGTTTTATATGTAACATTGTCTGACCAAACTTGTTTAAATTTACTTTTTTTCTTCCTCCTCTTAGTTGTTGGAGTTGCTTTACAAGAAAGGCTTGAAATATTATCTAAAATTTTTGTCAATTTTTCTGTAGCCTCATCAACACCAAACTGATTTTTCTCGTAATTAACCATTTCAGACTCTATTATCTCATTCTTAATATTTTCAGTCAATAAAGCATCAAGAAGTTTAACTTTAGAATTTTCTGTCAATTTAAATGAGTTAATCCAGTGCCACCCTTTTTCCTGAAGGCCAATTTCTTTATCTATATTTATAGAGCACTTCATATATACAGTAATTTGAACATGATCTGATAGGTAAGTAAAATCGTTTGTTTTAAAATATTTGACTGAGGACCAAAGACTCTCGCTAACAATAGCATAACCAACAGTAGTAAATCCACTGCTTGACATATATGTATAATATCCAAATGAGTCACCTAAAAATCGACCATTTAGTAAACGCAGCCTTGAAGACAACCACAAGTCTAATAACTTTGTACCAACTGATTTACAGAAGTATCGTGATTGTTTCTATTAATTTCTGAATCAGTAATATGATTTTCAGGGAGTAAATCAAAACCATCAAAATTATTGATGTGATCAGAATCATTTACAATAAAGTCAGCTCTTTGGCCAGTTCGACCATTTAGATCTCCAATCAATACAATCTGTTCATTCATGGAGAAAGAAGATATCTCATTTTCTAAAAAATCTAAGTCATTATCATAGTGGGATGATGAAAAGGGGGGTATATAAAAAGCGCACAGATAAATATCATGCACAAATCCAAAAAAGTTCTTATTCAACTTAAGCCATAGTCTATTTGGCGAGGTTGTTGCTTCTTTTAAATAAGTAATGCCTTTAAAGTATTTTTTTATAGTAACAATTATGCCCCCTCTATACCTTCTTGCTTTTTTTCTTTTTTTACGGGACTTAGAAATAAAACAATGGCCTTCCAATCTAAATTCTTTAGGTTCTCTCTTCCATGTTTCTAAAAGTATTTTTATGTCACCTTTTAAATTCTCAATAAACAATTCATCTTCAAGTTTGTCTCCAAGGCCGTGAACATTCTATGAGGATATATTTAAACACTTAAGTGTCTATTTCACTTAATTCAATTAGTAAATATGAAAGATTTTAACTGATTTCGTCCTTACAAACGATTCGATTAAAGGTCAATTATTAAAAACTCTCAAATATGCCATAAAACGTCACTTTTCAGATGGTTTTTATCAAAATGAAAGTGGCCGCATCCGTGTTCATCCACAACCTTTATATATGTTATGTCTTATCATAAACTACAACTTTCATTTCAATATTAAGGATGAACACGAATGCGGCCACTTTTGTTTTAGACGGAAACCGTCTAAAATTTAACTTAAATGATAGAATTTTGAAGATTTCAGTAATTTTGCATGACTTAATGGTGATACAACCCATTATTTGTTAATTGCATTGTCAAAAACAGGCCGTTTTTATGTAGCAGAAGGATTCAACTGTCCAATGAATAACTTAAAGTTTACATTTTAACAATTTTGTAAAACTGTTATATTTTGGGGCCAAAAAGGGGTCTTACCGGACCTACTCCTTTATAAAAATGACCATATAATTGATATTCATGTCAACACCAAAGTGATGACTACTGGGCTTGTGATACCCTCGGGGACAAAACGTCCACCAGCAGTGGCATCGACCCAGTGGTGTAAATAGTTATCAAAGGTACCAGGATTATAATCTGATACGCCAGACGCGCGCTTCGTCTGCATAAGACTCATCAGTGATGCTCGGATCAAAATAGTTATAAAGCCAAACAAGTACAAAGTTGAAGAGCATTGTTTTGACTCTTTTGTGATACACTAAGATCTCTAGTATTGAAAAAAATGAGCATACTGCCTGGTGCCCTAATAAACAAATGGTTATCATCCAACAGACACATTTTTTCCTGAGATTTGAAGAAGTGTTAAAACACAACAAAACTGATGATTTAAGCTTTCCAATTGTGAACTTTCCATTTCTAAGTAGCAACATTCCAGCAGCTCCTGCATACGGTGGTATATATATCCCAATTGATACGATATTTCCGTGCTTGCATTTCCTGTCATGATTTTCTCGATAGAGGGTGTCTGTTGACAAGTAAGCTATTAAACCAAGAATTCCAAATGGTGAAGTTGAAACCATCCCTTCGTAAATCTTACGGACGCCATTACGAATTGGTTGACCGTTATGGAATAACCGTTTCACAAATGATATCGGATATGTTCCTTACGTCGTAACTACAATCCCCTTCCCTTTCATGAATGTGACCAACCAAATTAGACTATTTATCGGATTTGTAATCACATAAGCAACACTACGGGTGCCACATGTGGAGCAGGATCTGCTTACCATTCCGGAGCACCTGTGATCACCACTAGTTGTTGGTGGGGTTCGTGTTGATTATTCTTTAGTTTTCTATGTTGTGTCATGTGTACTATTATTTTTCTGTTTGTCTTTTTCATTTTTAGCCATGGCGTTGTCAGCTTGTTTTAAATTTATGAGTTTGACTGTCCCTTTGGTATCTTTCGTCCCTCTTTTACACACAACCGGTGTCACATGTGGAGCAGAATCTGCTTATACCTACGGAGTACCTGAGATTAACCCCAGTATTTGGTTGGGTTCGTGTTGCTTATTCTTACATAGTTTAATATGTTGTTTCATGTCTGTCTGTTTGTCTTTTTCATTTTTAGTCATGGCGTTGTCAGTTTATTTTCGATTGATGAGATAGACTTTCCCTCTGGTATCTTTCGTCCATCTTTTAGTATCTAGATAGTGTCGTTAAATCACAAACCATGACCTTATTTCTCTGAAGCTGAGTTAATTAAAGCGAGAGGTTTCACAAAAACAGGTTCAACCCACCATTTTTATCTTAAAATGCCCTGAACCAAGTCAGGAAAATAGCCATTGTTATATCATTGTTCGTTTTTGTGTTTGTTACATTTAAATGTTGTATTTCTGTTGTGTCGTAGTTTTCTTATATTTGATACGTTTCCCTCAGTTTTAGTTAGTAACAAAGATTTGTTTTTTTTCTATCAATTTATGAATTTCGAACAGCGGTATACTACTGTTGCCTTTATTTTTTAATTCTCTTTGAAAATATATGCCAGCAAGACTGAATATTGATGTCAGTAATTTAACATTATTTGCTTTCAGATAACGGCTTTTAGCGTTTCAAATGAAGGAACACCAAGAAAATTGCTTCGGACGCATTAATTACATTTACATTGTTGTTTACACCTGGTCGTTAGACCTGATGACACCAAAAAAAAACATACTTTGTGTTTACCCATTTTCAAAGCTCGCATAAAAATTCATGACAGTTGAAAATTTCCAATGATAATGTTTGACAATAAATACATGTTACAAAACTCTACAAACATTTCTAAAAATAACTTTCTAAAATTTTGAATTACGTAGTTTCTGTTTTGAAATAATTTAAAAATCTAATACAAGACGCGTTTGTAACTTTAATGGAGAGAGAAAATATCAGTCATAAATAAACATATCACTGTATATTAACATTATAATTCAAATACGCAATTGTACACCGATTTGTTTTTTTAATGCCGTGTACCAAGCCATGAAAATGGCCATTGTTATATTGTAGTTCATTTCTGTGTATGTTACATTTTAATGTTGTGTTTTTGTTGTGTCGTGGCTCTCTTATGTTTGATAAGTTTCCGTCAGTTTTAGTTTGTAATCTGGATTTGTTTTTTCTCTAACGATTTACTAATTTCGAACAGCGATATACAACTGTAAGTTGCCTTTATTTTTGAATTCATTCTCTTGGAAAATATGTTCGAATAAGGCTGAATATTGATGTCAGTAACTAAACATTATTAGGTTTCAAATAACGGCATGTATTGTCGAAATGCGCATCTGGTGCAAGAAAATTGGTACCGTTAATCTTATTACTACCACTGGGTCGATGCCTCTGCTGGTGGACTATTAGTCCCCGAGGGTATCACCAGCCCAGTAGCCAGTACTTCGGTACTGGCATGAAAATACGGATTTTTTGTGTTATTAAAATTTGCTGTTACAAAATGATAGAAATTATTATAAATTAAGGAATGTATCTCCCTCGTGCAAAGCTCTGATTCCTTTCACGGATTTGGCTATACTTTTTAGACCTTTTGGATTATAGCTCTTCATCTTTTATATAAGCTTTGGATTTCAATGTTTTGGCAACGAGCATCACTGAAGAGACATGTATTGTCGAAATGCGCATCTGGTGCAAGAAAATTGGTACCGTTAATCTTATTACTACCACTGGGTCGATGCCTCTGCTGGTGGACTATTAGTCCCCGAGGGTATCACCAGCCCAGTAGCCAGTACTTCGGTACTGGCATGAAAATACGGATTTTTTGTGTTATTAAAATTTGCTGTTACAAAATGATAGAAATTATTATAAATTAAGGAATGTATCTCCCTCGTGCAAAGCTCTGATTCCTTTCACGGATTTGGCTATACTTTTTAGACCTTTTGGATTATAGCTCTTCATCTTTTATATAAGCTTTGGATTTCAATGTTTTGGCAACGAGCATCACTGAAGAGACATGTATTGTCGAAATGCGCATCTGGTGCAAGAAAATTGGTACCGTTAATCTTATTACTACCACTGGGTCGATGCCTCTGCTGGTGGACTATTAGTCCCCGAGGGTATCACCAGCCCAGTAGCCAGTACTTCGGTACTGGCATGAAAATACGGATTTTTTGTGTTATTAAAATTTGCTGTTACAAAATGATAGAAATTATTATAAATTAAGGAATGTATCTCCCTCGTGCAAAGCTCTGATTCCTTTCACGGATTTGGCTATACTTTTTAGACCTTTTGGATTATAGCTCTTCATCTTTTATATAAGCTTTGGATTTCAATGTTTTGGCAACGAGCATCACTGAAGAGACATGTATTGTCGAAATGCGCATCTGGTGCAAGAAAATTGGTACCGTTAATCTTGTTAGCGTTTCCAATAAAGAAACACCAAGAAAATTGCTTCGGACGCATTACATTTACATACATGTAGTTGTTTATATCTTGTCGTTAGACCTCATGACCACAAATATAAAAAATACTTTGTGTTTACCCATTTCAAAGCCCAAATAAAAATTCATGGCCAGTTGAAAATTTCCAATTATAATGTTTTGATGACAATAAATACATATTACAAAATTCTACAAACATTTCTAAAAATAACTTTTTAATTTTATATTACGTAGTTTTTATTTTGAAATGTTTTAAAAATGTAATTCAAGACGCGTTCGCAACTTTAAAGGAAAGACAAGATATTAGTCATAAATAAACATGACACTGTTTATTTACATTATGTTTCAAATTACGCATTTATACACCTTAGTTGAAAATTGTCAGTGTTGATGATAACAATAGATAACTGACATTAGTTTTATATTGAGAAAACAAGTATTTAAAGAATGATTTTATGAATGTTTGCGATTTGATTCAAAATTGAATTATTACAAAAATCGATTTCTCTTTGAGTTGTGGCTTAAACTAAAAAGACAAACACACAAATAATAGTACAGAAGACACAACATAGAAAAGTAAAGTCTACGCAACACGAACCTCACAGAATAGAAAATAAATTATCACGAGAAAACTATAACTTGCTTAAATATGTCAAAAATTGCAAAGGAGCTGACTATGCGGTATGGGCTTTGTCCTTTGTTAATGCCGTACGGTGACCTGTAGTTGTTAATGTCTTTGTCATTTTGGTCACTCGTGGACAGTTGTCTCATTGGCAATCATACCACATCTTCTGGTTTATATATGCAAGTATGCAAACAACATAAAAGGACTTCCCAACTTTGGATACAAGGTCCACACAGACAATATAGAACAGAAGCTTGCTACTCGCAAGGACTACAAACACATGCTAGCCTTTTCAAGTCTGAACTCAAGAATCATTAATGTTCACAATACTATATAGCGGCGGCGGATATTTGAGTGCTTTGTTAGGGAATTTGAGCGAGAAAAAATCGAACATTTTAGCGCCAAAGTAGAACCCATTTAAGCGCCTGATTTTTAACCCATTTCAGCGACAATTAAGATGATCAAAGCCCATTTTAGTGAAATATTTTAGACCCATTATAATATGTATAAATAAACAAAACTTAAAAGTTATATGAAACGAGGGACCGGTGAATAATAATGTGAATCCAATTCTTTAAATAATGTATACATATGTCATAAACTTAGTCTTCTGTGCACGATATTATCTTTTTTTCGCATACATTTCGTATAATCGTCAAATGGTTTTAATCGGTCAGTGTAGAAGTATGGAAGGAGGAAATTAAAGTTCGTGCTTTAAGCCGAAGTTTAACGATTGTGACCCGTTTGTAAACAATCAAATAAAAAGCATCGACATGAACAGGAGCTTAACATGTACAATCAGATAATAGTTTATTTCAGTGACAAACCTATGCGTATTGTGATTGCCGGACTTTTACGAGGGTTACGGTAAGGTCACTTTGCATACGGAAAATATGCAAGCGAATTACTTCATGGAAGCAAGAAATCAGAAAAAAATAAACCTCTTCTAAATGTGGACAAATTAAAGAAATTTCTTCAGAAAAAAGTATACGTACATAAGTTGAATAATGAAAACTAGCCATTTTGTTAAAAAAAACATATGCTTCATTTCTTTGTCATTTTAGGTTTCATATGACGTTAATAGACTCAAGACAGCAATATATAAAACATGTGATGTACATTAAAATACAGCAGTTAAATTCTAAAAGATTAAATCAACTGTAAAAAGTTCGTTCTAGCCTGGAATTTATGTCCTAGAGAACGTACGTAATGGGCTCTGGATATACGCCCTATAAATACTGTTGAATTGAACAAAACTCCTTACAAGTACTATATATATCATGGTTATTACGAGTTAACATATTTAAACAAACGAATCCGAAGAATTATTTACTAAATAAAGGCAACAGTAGTATACCGCTATACAAAACTCATAAATCCATGGACAAAAAACAAATTCGAGGTAACAAACTAAAACTGAGGGAAACTCATTAAATATAAGAGGAGAACAACGACACGACATTAAAATGTAACACACACAGAAACGGACCAAACATCAGACAACATTCAACGAGAACAACAAATATAACATAAAAACCAAAAACATGAATTTGGGATAGACAAGTACCGTTACACGACTTATAGCAATGTGAATTTACACACAAAAATAAGAGAAAACAAACGACGCAACGTTAAAATGTAACACAGACAGAAACAAACTATAATATAACAATGACTATATTCCTGACTTGGTACAGGACATTTCTGAAGGAAAGAATGGTAGGTTGAACCTGATTTTGTAGTCATGTGAAATATAACATCAAAATGACAACACAACACCACAGGACTACAAAATAAATATATTGGAGAACACAATTGACAAAGAAACACACAAACAACAGCCAACAAAAGGCAACAAGTTTAAAATTTTAATACGCCAGAAGTGCATATTGTCCGCAGAAGACCTACTAGTGACGCCCAAATACAAAAGTTTGAAAGCCGAAACAAGTACAAAGTTGAACAGAATCGAGGACCAAAATATCAAAAAAGTTGTGCCAAAAACGGCCAGGGTATTTTTAATATGTTAATGAATAAGACACATGGTATATAAAATTTGTAATATAAATAAAACGATTGACAGCTTAAAGACCTTGAACTAAATTATTGGAAAATGATAACGTTACAGATTATCCAATGAATGGACGCTCTCGCAAATCACTTTTGCGCCTAGTGTACACGTATGATCTTCTGTGGCATATTTCATTTAAAAGAGCCCTGGAATTTGCAGAAGTAGAGAAAATGTCGAATTTTCCCGATTTTTTTGTTTCGCGCCCCGTATTTGATCGAATGCTCAAGTAATTTCATTATGTCATCAGAAAGTGAACAAAAATGTCGAATTCAAGAGACAAGAATTCAATAATTATTCTAATGACGGTAAGATTTGTTTTTTTTTTGTTGGTTTTCAAGGTATCAAACAAATTAATCATTTTTTACTGGTTCTTAATGTCATTGAAAAAATGCATATTTATACATTTGAAGTTTTCTTACAAATAGCTTTTCTTCCGTCGAATAATAGACTATTTATTTAATTTAGACACAACTTCAATAATAAAACACTTAACAGTGGCTTAGATAGTGTACGTCCCCCTATTTTATCGCAAAAGGAATCATGGTTTTTTTCGCAAATTTTTGTATTTGATATTTATTTCTTTTTCTATAGTTACCCCCCCTTCCCCCCCCCCCCCCCTTAAATCGAAATTTAATTGAATTTTCGCACAGGAAATGGTTCTAACTGTTGTATTACTTCTGATTTTTTCAGAACTGAAAGAAGAAACTATTAGTATTTTTTTCCCAAAATTAAGGAAACTCGTAACAATAGTGTTTGAAAAAAGTTTCTTAAGATGAGGTACAGATGATTTATTGCTTTTTGTTATAAAATGAAAACAAATGAAAATCTTGACCTTTTCCGTTTTTCAGTTTCCTAAATATTTCAGAGGATGATATCATTAAAACAAAATTGAGCTTCAGCCATGGATTAACATGAAAATGAATATTTTGTACCAAACTTAGCTCCGCCTTATTTCCTTTGGATTCTAGTTGAGTTGCATATTTAATTAGCAAAGTATGGTACTACATAAATTTTTATATAATATACCATAGTTTGCCCTTAAGGTGTCTTCCTCCATCTTTGATTCTAAAAAAAAAAGAGAACCAAAGGTCTAGATTTTCTTTCAAGTTAGCAAAAGTTAATGCAGGAATGCAGATATTTAATGTGAATTTTCTATTAAAAGCACCAATTTATAAGAATATAACTTATAAATATTAATATTTTTGCAAATGTTGATTATTTTTGGTTGTTTAAAAAAAAAAATTAAATGGCATTTTTAGGGGAGGTAACTTCAGAACAGTGCATTTTTTGAAGGATTCTACATGGAATTTTCCCATTTTGTATTTTAGCCGAAAAAACGTATGGTGACCCTATCTTTTCTTTTGATATTCTGAAAGCATTGTCTGAAAGCTATCTTTTCCTTAGGTGTTTAACAATTATATCATTTTGTTTAGTTTTTAATCACAAAATGGTGTTTTTTCCTGTATAATCCATACAAAATGTCATCTTGTCACGTCCTGTAGCTCGAGAAATTGCACGGTGACCTATCAATTTTATTATACTTTTTAACATATATTAATAGATACTACGTTTTGGCAAAGTATGAACAAATTCTATCAATTTTATTTAAGACTCTCATACCACCTTAATTCATTAAAACAGCAAAGGAAAAAAAACAATTTATGTTACAAATATAGATTTATTTCATCTTCAAGCTTTTGTTCCACTTCTATATGAACTATTTATTTACTTCAATAGTAGTATTTTTGGAAAAATTTATAACCAGGGTTTTAATTGTATATTTTATACAAGGGTATAGTCCATGATTTTATTGTGATAACAACATAATATGAATAAAGGCAACAACGACACAACAGAAACACACAACATTGAAATATATCACGCACAGAAACGAACTATAATATAACAATGGCCATTTTCCTGACTTGGTGCAGAAGATTTTAAGAAAAAAATGGTGGGTTGAACCTTGTTTTGTGGCATGCCAAACCTGTCGCTTTAGTTGCAATGTTGACTATAACATGAAATAGTAATTAACATCACTGTAGGAATATCTGTTAAGGCAACAGTAGAATATGTTGTTAGAAAGTCATTAATCGACTGAGAGAAAACAAATCCGAGTTACAAACTAAAACTGAGGTAAACACAAAAACTTTACGAGGAAAACAACGAAACAACAGAAATATTGAAGTGCAACAAAAAAAAAACGACAATGCAACGAACTATACGATAATAATTGCCATTTTCCAGACTTTGCGGCAAGCCAACCTTCCGTTTTTATGGCATTGTTATATATAACACTAAAATGAAATCATTATGTGACAGGACTACAGTACAATTAAATGCAAGAATATTACGAACAGATAAATACACAAATAAACAATACAATAGGACATTTCGACATGCTGAATTTAATCAAAAGTACCAGTCCAATACACCATACGCGCGCTTTGTCTACATAAGACCTCTCAGCGATACCAAAATCAAAATAGTAAAGAAAGCCAAAAAAAAGGTACATAGTAGAAGAGCACCGAAGACCCAAAATTCCGAAAAATTGTGCCAAATTTAAACACTGCTACTTTTATCTATACCTGGAAACAGAAAATCCGTAGTTTTTAGCATAATTCGTACCCTTGCAAACAGTTAATTTATCAAAATGACTATATTATTGTATTCATATAAACACCGAATTGGGGACTAGCCACAGAATAATAACAAACACGTAAAATACCCTAGGACAGCACAAAAACCTGCATTGTCTATTATTGTGGTATTATAAAAAAAAATGTTCAAAATCAGGTTTGTAATTATGGTATTTGATGTATGATACAACAATAACAGTTTTTATCTATTTTAAATCTATATCAGCAAATAGTCATTTATATTATTCAAGCACATTTTTTGTTTTCTTATTTTATAATGCTGTTGATTCAGGCGCCAGCTTCGAAATTCTCTCAGATTTACTTTTTTCATAATAATTACTTTTACGTTTCCATTCTTCTACTACTTCTTTCTTTTGTCGTTTGAAAAAACCAAACTGTAAGAAAATAACACAAAATTATTATGTACATGCAAGTACGTGGGAATATCTATAATCTAATGCTACTGAGGGAATTATGGAACATTTTGGTTTATTAAGTAAAAAGAAGTGGTATGAATATATTTTATATAGTCAAAAGAGAAATATAAATTTAGGACAATGTATGAGGATACACATGACATTTTTATAAACTATACATATAGCTGAATGGATTATTCAGATATTGTGTATATTCAATCAAAACATACATAACTGTTTTATTATATTTGTAGATCAAGTCGAATTTTGGCCATGCGTATTTCAGTTTAATCATGTTACAAGAAAGTATAAAAAAAAGGATGAACACAAGGAAACGCTTACAGAACCGAAATATTTTATGAAAATCTGCAATTGACCTGCTGCATGTATAACTTATGTTTGTATGAAGGTATGTAAGCTTGTGTCAAGTTTGCAGAAACATTATGTTTGCAGTAAAATTGAAGGAAAAATTAGAGTGTAAGAAATGGTCGCAGCTATATTGCAAAAATCTTTGAACATTCTATAGTTTGCAAGAGCAACGATTACAAAAAAACGACTGTACGAACCGAACATGTACATATTGGTAGCTTCAAATTTCTTCAAGTTAAAGATTTCAAATTTATGCTTAATTATATTGATGATGTTCGAGTCATTTCATATATTATTATTCATGTGCCGTTTTTTGTTGAATATTAATTGTTGGTTTTCAAATACATCATTTATAAGTAAAAACTCGTCATAGAAAAAAAATACAAATATACAGTCCTCTATAATACGTTTACATTGGTTTGAATTGTAACTAATTTTCAGTTTCAGTTTACTTTTGTTATGAGAATGATTTAACTAGCTGTATACATAAAAAAAAAATACGAATATATTCTTATTCCTTATTTCTTAAAAGGGATTTACTAATGCTATGATAATTTGGCATTTGACTAAGTAAAAGTATGCATAAGTAATTAAGTATGCATGTAACTTAAGTTTTTCATGATTTATTGGGTAATTGAATAAAATAATGTGACGACAATGCAATTTGTAAGTTGTAGTTCATGTAATCTGCAACTTTGCAGCATTACCAAGAAGAACGATGTATTTGCATATAAATATTTTCCGAAGGTCTGCAGCATATTTCTAGCTTTTGCCTTACTACCAGACACATATTTGTTTAGTCTCTTTGTAATCCATAAGTACAAAAATTGAGACAAAATTTGTTGGTGGATAGTTGTTTTATTGGCAATCATATCACATCTCCTTTTTTTTTTTAAATTAAGTCATTTCAGTTCGGTAATTAATTTAGTCACAAAAAAACTTACTGTTACTAAAATACTAACCTTCCTTAGTATAAGAGACAGTATAACAAGAAGTAAAAATCCAGCAACTAATCCACCAACACCGCTACCAATACTAATCCATATATTTTTTTGTCTTGATTCTACTGTATCTACTGTAAATTCTGTAGGGAATATTTCACTTGAAACCTGTAAATTATCACGTAAAAGATATAATCACAAAAAAAACTGAACGCCGAGGAAAATTCACAACAGAAAATCACTAATCAAACGGTAAAATCAAAATCCCCGAAACATCGAACGAATTGATAACAACTGTAATATTCCTAACTTTATAAACATGATAAAAATTGTTTGGCTTGTTCAATTGTTTAAGACAAAGCAAGAAGCCTGGGGTCGGTTTCACAAAACAAATAACGACTATGATTGGTCTTAAGCCATGAACAAATCAGTATACTTACGATAAATCTTAGTCGAAAGTTTTTTTTTTGTGAAATCGACTTCTGGTATTTAGTGGGTGTTGTAGGTTGGTATCTGTTCCTTGACCTGTTTTTTGTTTTTCGTTTTATTGTTAACCAGGCTGTGGGTATCCATATTTGTATGGTTGTATAGTTTGATAAGGCACACCCTTAATTGATACCCATGTAAGGAACAATTTTTAAGAGATCTTTTTTATGACTTATATGTTACATATTATTGACATTGACATATCATTGACAAAATTAATCGAATATATATTGATTCGTATTCAAATAACTCGGAGCAATAGCTGTTTGCCGAAAATAGAATGAATTAACAACTGATTCTTTTGTAATGTAGATATTGAAATCAAACAAGGAAGTCGTTAACATAAAATATCATCACTTAAAAAGAAAGAAGTTGGCCACACTAGTGTGGCATAACAAGCAAGTCGTTTGCTTAATCTTTCTTCTATGCTCGAAGAATTGATAGAGACGATAAATCACACGCAAATATACATGATTTTTCTTCTATGCTCGAAGAATTGATAGTAACGATAAATTACATGCCCATGTATCCGGGATTATTTCTATGATTGAAGAATTGGCAGCGACGATAAATTCCATGCATATATACATTGTTTTTCTTCTATGCTCTAAGAACTGATAGCAACGATGCATTACATGCATGTGTACTCAGACTTACTTCTATGGTTGAGGAATTGGTAAAGACGACAAATTACATGAATTTATACCCAAACTTACTTCTATGGTCGAAGAATTGGTAGCAATGATGAATTACATGCATATGAACCTGCTCCATGGTCTAAGAATTGGTAGCGACGATCAATAACATGAATATATACCCGGCCTTACTTTCATGATCGAAGAATTGATAGGAACAATGATTTACATGATTATATACCCAGAATTACTTCTATGATCGAAGAATTGGTAAAGACGACAAATTACATGAATATATACCCAAACTTACTATTATGGTCGAGAATTTGATAGCGACAACGAATAACATGAATATATACTCGGACTTACTTCTTAGGTAGAAGAAATTTAACGACAATGAATTTCACGCACATGTACCCAGACTTACTTCTATGAACAAAGAATTGTTAGCGAAGATGAGTTACATGCATTTGTACCCTGACTTACTTCCATGATCGAAGAATTGGTAACGGTGATGAGTTGTCTACTATTGTTCCCACTCTTTAGTGTAGCTATACTTTTATAAACTATACCAGCCACCTGAAACAATAACTTGGATTGGAAATAGACATTGTTATGATATTGATATTTATTTTTTCATAATTAACGCAGATAAGGATACGATTGAAAAGGTGGAATTTAAGGTGTAATTCGGACGCAAATGATGTTTTCACTGCTGTTTTAATTTCTCACCTTTATATATTTACCATCAACTTCAAAAGCGTTGATAATGTAAGTCTTCATGGACTCCCCCCTTTTTTTTAATTTTCGATTTATTTTTTTAATCACATTAGAAATACTTAGATATAAAAACAAAAGGTTCCATTTGAAATCATCATTCACAATTACGCAATTTAAATTTTAATAACCATAACCGTATAATACTTAATCGTATTCATACTATTTACATATTTCAGACTTATGATTTTTAACTAATATAATCATCTGTACATTTCATTTTATCTAAATTCCATGAACCTGCTATTTCTGTGTGTATTGTTTTCCAATCAGCTGTGTTACTCATCTACTCTTTCGATAAAACGATTATGTCTTATCGAAATAGCGTAATTTAATTTGCAATTGCTTTCAAGGAAAATTAATTTAAAATTGTTCTTTGAACAGGATATACAATTTGGATTTTTTCCGGCTAAAAAAGGTGCGATTATCTAATCCTTAAAACCTTATATATCGTTTTGTTTAGCAGTTATCCTGTTTCTGTTGTCATAAACACCCATTGTTTTACATTTGCAAAAAATGCTGCAATGCCTCAATACATCGAAAGACCTACATATAAATTGATGAAGTAAATTTTCATTGTACTCACCTTTGTAAAATTAAGTGACTCTTTCACTATATTCACATGATTCACTATAACATCAAAGGTATCATTCTCGTCTTTCTCTAATAAATCGACCTTTATTTCAATGATCGCACGTTTACTCGAATCAACTGTGCAACAGGACTACAACATAGGTTGCATTTGATTAGCATGGTAAATATTGTTAATCACTTAAATAATGGTTTCACTTGAATAGCATGGCATATATTGCCCATATCAATTTTCATTTTTTTTATTTTTTACATTACTTGAGCAGAGTGAGAAAAATATTTCTCATCACTAGTAAAATATCAGGTTGTGTTCAACATCGTAACAGCTTTAAAATGCTACGTAGTGCTACGTAGATTTATGAATATTGAACGTGTAGCTAGCCTAGCTGCTGTCAATATCTATGTAGCAACCAGTCTACCTGAACGTTCAATAGCCATACATCTACGTAGCCCTGTGTAGCCGCTACGAAATTGAACCCTGTTATCAGCAAACTATTGGTTAAAATTTAATGATGACGTTCTGAATTTCCTATTGTGACATACTGTAAAAAGGCGACCATATCTGATGAAGTCACATACATTGAACACAACCTTTCTGAAAATCTTTGAAAATAAAGAAAAAAATCATATTAGAGAAACAGTTTCCACCACTGTAATTCGTGCTTTACGATATTTTTCCGCTCTCAACCGTAAAATTTTAATTATTTTAAAATTTCGGCAAGCCTCGCACATCAATTATTAAAATTCAACTGCCTCTTGAGTAGAGAAATATGTTAATACACTTATTGCAGTGATGGAATCAAAAATATAACTTATGTTCTACCTCGCTTTGCTCGTCCCAACATAAATTATTTCTTGTGCTATATAAAGAAACAACAAAGACTAATATGGCAGGAGATACACACCAAACAGTTTTAATATAACATTTCAAAATACATGTATGCCGTGCAAATGAATATTAAAGTCCATACATCATGCGTCATTGTATTATCTATATATATTCATCTCAAATGTTCTACTAATATCTACAAAAAGAAAATACAAAGAATTAGGATTTATACAAAGCATAATATTTCAATCTTAATGTAATAAAGTTGTCGAACAAGTTTGGTGTGTAAATTCTCGATGAAATGAAAAGGGCGCGTAAAACAGTATATAAAGTCCGAAAACCGAATTACTCAGTATTGCGCAACAGAAATAGAAAGAAATCTCAAAACGAAAAGAAATATAATTACAATTTCCTTAAGCATCTGTTCAGTTTCTCTACGTCTTCGACATTGTGTTGATTTTACATTAAATATTTCGCCTGCAAATTCAACCACACGCCATGTAATCTTCGAACTATGTCCTGATATCTGTAATATAACTTAAGGATGTAATTACTAGGTAAAGTTTTGGAAATTGGTGTCAAATTTTTTATATATATGCTTAATTTCGTTTAGTAAAGATTTATTGATAGAATTTGTTTGTTTTATTATTTCTTGAATCAGATTATCAAGAGTAGCTTTAGTGTAAGGCTTAGATATATGTTTCTTTTAATACAGTTGTAATTTTCATTTTCAACTAACTCTCAGGAACTGCAAGCACTTTAATTATCTGTCCTTTGTGTTTTATGGGTTTTTTTTGGCTAGTTGTTTTAGTGATGTGTACCGATATTATGAATTTAGCTCTTTTCTTCTAAATTATTGCATTTGTTCATGTGTTGTGCTTACTTGTATTTTGTTTTGCTCATGAATCAGGCCGTGAGTTTTGGTGGTTAACATTGACCATTAGTGCCTTTCATAGCTTTAAATGTTATATGACTATTGAATAGCTGTTTATATATCCATTATATGGGGTATTTAGTCTTCAAGAGTTTTTCCTATCAAATATGAAAAACATTAACCTTTTCACTTACCTGTATCATTTCTTTTGTCATCATGTTAGTTCCGTCATCTGATATGACTGGTACACATATCGATAGTGATCCATTAAACAGGGGACTAGGACCCTCATTCTTTATATAGAAGGTATGAACAAATCTAAAAATTTCCTTCTCTGTGATTGTTAGTTGATCTGGTCTTGATATTCTGTACGAAATAAAATAGATTATAATTTGTCTAACGTACCTCATTTATATTATTAGTATCAAGAAAACCATGAAACAGAATGTTCAGCTTGAAAACCATCTTGAAAACTATGTTATTAATTGTTATCGTTCGCAACTTTTTTCTTGAAGATTTCAAAAGAAAAATAAATAAATTTTATAAAAATGTTAGTCTGAGCAGTATTTATCACACTGTTTTTGGAATTTTGGGTCCTCAATGCCCTTTAACTTTATACTTCTTTTACGTTCTATTTTTATCTGAGCTTCACTGATTAGTTTAATGTAGATGAAATACGCGTCTTTCGTATTAAATTGATTTAACCAAGACATTTTTCTGGTCCCAAAATATTTCTATCCTTGCAGAAAAAACCTGAGCCTTCCGACACCCTGCTTAATCCGACATTTTTGTTTCTGGTCCCCATTGTGATGAATATCACATGTATCACTGTGGTTTTTTTGCTAATACGTTAGATTCCCATCATTATTTGGTTTCAAGTGCCGTTATTTCAGCCTTTCTGCTGTTTGGATCTCGTAGATCAATAATCACTTACACTTTAGTTTTTCACGCACGGTTATGATTGAGTTGCTGATTTATAGAATCACGGACTCATTACGATACACAATGATATAAATAAAGGCAACAGGACTATACCGGTGTTCAAAAGTAATAAATCGATCGAGAGAAAAACTAGAGGCTCCAAAGAGCCTGTGTCGCTCACCTTGGTCTATGTGAATATTAAACAAAGGAAGCAGATGGATTCATGACAAAATTGTGTTTTGGTGATGGTGATGTGTTTGTAAATCTTACTTTACTAGTCTTGCTGCTTACATTTATCTCTATCTATAATGAACTTGGCCCAGTAGTTTCAGTGGAAAATGTTAATAAAAATTTACAAATTTTATGAAAATTGTTAAAAATTGACTATAAAGGACAATAACTCCTTAGGGGGTCAATTGACAATTTCGGTCATGTTGACTTATTTGTAAATCTTACTTTGCTGAACATAATTGCTGTTTACAGTTTATCTCTATCTATAATAAAATTTAAGATAATAACCAAAAACAGCAAAATTTCCTTAAAATTACCGATTCAGGGGCAGCAACCCAACAATGGGTTGTCAGATTCATCTGAAAATTATAGGGCAGATAGATCTTGATCTGATTAATAATTTTACCCCGTGTTGGATTTGCTCTAAATGCTTTGGTTTTTGAGTTATAAGCCAAAAACTGCATTTTACCCCTATGTTCTATTTTTTGCTGTGGCGGCCATCTTGGTTGGATGACCGGGTCACGCCACACATTTTTTAAACTAGATACCCCAATGATGATTGTGGCCAAGTTTGGTTCAATTTGGCCCAGTAGTTTCAGAGGAGAAGATTTTTGTAAAAGATAACTTAGATTTACGAAAAATGGTTAAAAATTGACTATAAAGGGCAATAACTCCTAAACGGGTCAACTGATCATTTCGGTCATGTTGACTTATTTGTAAATCCTACTTTACTAAACATTATTGCTGTTTACAGTTTATCTCTATCTATAATAATATTCAAGATAATAACCAAAAACTGCAAAATTTCCACAAAATTACCAATTCAGGGGCAGCAACCCAACAACGGGTTGACCGATTCATCTGAAAATTTCAGGGCAGATAGATCTTGACCTGATAAACATTTTTACCCCATGTCAGATTTCCTCTAAATGCTTTGGTTTTTGAGTAATAAGCCAAAAACTGCATTTTACCCCTATGTTCTATTTTTATCCGTGGCCGCCATCTTGGTTGGTTGACCGGGTCACGCCACACATTTTTTAAACTAGATACCCCAATAATGATTGTGGCCAAGTTTGGTTCAATTTGGCCTAGTAGTTTCAGAGGAGAAGATTTTTGTAAAAGTTAACAACGACGACGGACGACGGACGACGGACGACGGACGACGGACGCCGGACGCAAAGTGATGGGAAAAGCTCACTTGTCCCTTCGGGCCAGGTGAGCTAAAAAATCCGGTTTACAAAGAAAAGTCAAAGGGAACACATCATTTTTAAGAGGAAAAAAAAGTAACAACAGGAACACTGAAGTGCATAAAAAACAAACGCAAACACATATATAGAAACTAAAATTGAGAATGGAAATGGGGAATGTGTCAAAGAGACAACAACCCGACCGTACAAAAAAAACTACAGCAGAAGGTCACCAAGAGGTCTTCAATGTAGCGAGAAATTCCCGCACCCGAAGGCGTCCGTCAGCTGGCCCCTAAACAAATATATACTTTTTCCGACTATTTTATAATAACTGTCATATACTTGGTACAGGACATTTTCAGAAAAAAATGGTGAGTTGAATCTGGAATAATGGCATGCCAAACCTCCCGATTCATGACAATGTGATTTGTTCTCTCGCTAAAACACTACGCGACAGCACTAACACACGAACGAACATGCATAACAGAGAAGCGAACAGATAATATAACAGATGACAATACATGCAATCCACAGAGCAAAAACGAACAAAACTATAAATTAAGATGTTCGAATCATAAAATAATCACCTACCCATTAAATAGTACACTGACATGTAATTTCACACTGGCAATGAATTTCAAAGAATTATCCGAAATATCCATATCGGTACTGGTGGCTTTAACTGATGTATTGAAGACAAGCTGCTGTTTAAAGTTACCAAGATTTTCTCCATCTTTAATCAATAGATCACGTGACACTATAAAGCGAACATTCATGACGACCATTTGTCGCTGCAATAATGTATTTCTGAGGTCACACTGAACATGCGACTCTTTGTTTTCGTCGACAATGTTTTTGCAGTCTACAGGCTTAGTAACTATATTTGTCGGCTGGCTGAATCCAAAATATCTGGTATTGTCAGACATGTAAATTTTTATCCGAGTCCCATGTGACAGATCACCTTTGTTAGTTACTTTTACGGTGACTTCTACTTCAGAAGTTATCCCTAATATAATTTCTTGTGGATAAATTGTGGATTCTATCCGCAGGTCAGGATGACATGTTCCATTACAACCCGTTGAAAAGTTAGCCTGAAATAAAAATATCTAATAAAAGTTCCTTGCTTCTTTTATAACTGTTTTTTATTAATTGTTTACTATAACAAAAACAAACAAGAATGTGTCCATAGCACACGGATGCCCCACTCGCACTGTCATTTTACATGTTTACTGGACCGTGAAATTGGGGTCAATGCTTTAATTTGGCATTAGAATTAGAAAGATCATATCATAGTTAACATGTGTACTAAGCTTCAAGTTGATTGGACTTCAACTTCATCAAAAACTACCTTGACCAAAAACTTTAACCTGAGCTTCACACTATCTTTTTCTTTGTTCAGGGGACCATGAAATTGGGGTCAATACTTTAATTTGACATTACAATTAAAAAGATTATATCATAGGGAACATGTGTACTAAGTTTCAAATTGATTGGACTTCAACTTCATCAAAAACTACCTCGACCAAAAACTTTAACCTGAAGCGGGACGAACGAACGGACGAACGAACGGAGGCACAGACCAGAAAACATAATGCCCCTCTACTATCGTAGGTGGGGCATAAAAATAGGATGTAATCTGTAAGTCAGCATGCACAGCAGGAGACGCTTGTTTTGTTGATGAACCGGTTTCTTCCAGTTTTTAGCGTCAAGCGATTTCTTTGATAATTTTTTCGTGATTATCAGAGAGGGATGAAAGATACCATAAGTACATTTAAATTCATTATTAAATAATAAAATTACTTAAAACAAGACAAACAATAGTACACATCACATCGTATAAAATTGAAGACTAAGTAGCATGAACCCTTAAACAAATTGGTAATTATATCAGTTGCTCCGGAATGGTAAAACAGATCCTGCTCCACATGTGTCACTAGTCTTGTTGTTCATGTTATTAAAAACAATGGGTTAGGTCTGATTCGTTATGTCAGATTCGGGGAGAGACAGACTTTATGTCTCGTCTGAATTGGTTTCGCAATTTGAATATCGATTTCTGGTATATGGAACAGCGACAACTCAGTTTAAAGTTGTGCATATTTTGTTTTGGCAGCCTAAACCAGTGAGTCTTTTGTTTGAAATATAGACGATCATATGCACCACTAGTATTCTAATCAAGTTAATGACCTACACCTACATCTATCAAAATAAATTACATACAGAGTCTCTGTTGGTTGTAATAACATTATCAAGTACAGGTTGAACTTCTCCCAGTATTGGTGAATCACTAAGTCTATACGTTGTTTCCATAACCAACTTTTCCTCAAGTGTTGCAAAAAACTGTCTGTCTAACGCCTAATAGAAATCTATTTATTAATTTTGTATATCTAAATGTATATGCTATGAAAATCAAACATTACAGCCGATTACATTTAGTCTGTAGGCAAAGGTAATAACTTTGATTAAATTGCTTGCCAGCCGAACTGTGAAGTCATTGTTAGGTTAGGTAAACTCTCCTTCTTTAAGATTAGACTAGTCCAACAGATATCTGACTGCAGGAAATGAGGGTAGTATACCTTATCTATCAATGACTTCATGGTTTAGCTATCAAGCAAGCTAACCAAACATATTACCTCTAGATACACGCTCATTGAAATCAGCTGTAACAATATAGGATAGACAGGTATTCTCCTATTCACTCATAATAATAAAGCAGCATATTGTCTTCATTAAGCACCCAATACAGAGTCGTCTTATAGATATTACATTTTGTTTGCCATTCATTTGAATATTTTGAAAAGGAAATATCTCAGCAAAATAACAGAAAAGACAATACGTGCATTGCGACAAGCAAGAAATGATATAATGACAGGATTTTTTTTTATGAGTATACAAATGATAAAGATAGAATTTAATAAAAAATAAAAATCAAGTTCAAGATGGTCGCTGTGTTATTATTCTTATGTTTAAGTTTAATAAATGCATGGAAGTTGTGGTAATATTCGATGCGTCCCTCTTCATTTTCTTGTATTAAAAATTACTGCATGAGACTTATCATGGATTTTTTTACTTGTATGAACAACACAATGAACGTTATATGCGAAGCTGCAACTACTACATAGCTTCCCGGAGATTATTTTCATGTGTTTAAGATTTGGTTGTGGATACTAAATCTGTCATTATCTATGTAATCTGTTTAGTCGATCTGTTGAGTTTTTCCTAGTTTTTAATTTTGCCATAATGAGATCTGGTTTTGATTGCTTCGGATTTTTTTTTATCGTCATCTTATATTTTTACCTCTCTTGGGTGATACATGTGAGAGGTTTTATCCAAAACTTTCTGCATAAGAAAAATTCTGTACCCATTCAGGAATTGACACTTGCTATCCATTCGGTTGATGTGTTAGAGCTTTTGGTTCGCCTTTTACTAATAAAATTTCCGTTTTGCCTTTTTTTAGAAGTTCTTTTTTATTTCACTTTTTTCTGTATAAAAAAAAAAGATTTTTACAAACCGTCACAATAGCGAAATACTCCATACATGATTCTGACAATTTTCTAACTTGAAATCGTTTTCCTTCTAAGTTACCACTTTTAAACTGTTCTGTTTCTGATGAAAAATGAACTCGAGTTGGCTTACTTGGTGTGGACAAAGTTCTCCCAATATCCGAGCTTAGATTATAATCAATCACTGGGAATTTGAAATTCAAAGAAGACATGTTATTAAAAGATATATGTCGATGCTGTATTAATGGATGTAAAACGTATTATTAAGTCTTTAGTTTACTATGTTATGTCTTTTGTACTATTATTTGTCTGTTTGTAATTTCTGTTGTAACAATGGTGTTGATAGTTTATTTTCGATTTATGAGTTTGGCTGTTCCTCTTGTATCTTTATCCCATCTTTTTTACACTGTTATAATATGTGCAGTAGTGCATTTATTATTATACGATATTTGAACGAAAAGCTAGTGTGAGTAGATTTGTTGTATTTATAAAGCTGACAACGCAATGTTTTACAAAAGCAAAATAGACTAACAATAAATACTTTACTAAAAACACTTAAGATTGAACAACAAGAGTCACATCAACAACCATATGTTATGTCACATCAACAACCATATGTTATATCACATCAACAACCATATGTTATATCACATCAACAACTACATGTTATATCACATCAACAACTACATGTTATGTCACATCAACAACTACATGTTATGTCACATCAACAACCTTATGTTATGTCACATCAACAACCTTATGTTATGTCACACCAACAACCATATGTTATGTCACATCAACAACTACATGTTATGTCACATTAACAACCATATGTTATGTCACATCAACAACTACATGTTATGTCACATCAACAACCATATGTTATGTCACATCAACAACCATATGTTATGTCACATCAACAACTACATGTTATGTCACATCAACAACCTTATGTTATGTCACATAAATTATGTTATGTCACACCAACAACCATATGTTATGTCACATCAACAACCATATGTTATGTCACATCAACAACCATATGTTATGTCACATCAACAACCATATGTTATATCACATCAACAACCATATGTTATGTCACATCAACAACCATATGTTATGTCACATCAACAACCATATGTTATGTCACATCAACAACCATATGTTATGTCACATCAACAACCATATGTTATGTCACATCAACAACCATATGTTATGTCACACCAACAACCTTATGTTATGTCACATCAACAACCTTATGTTATGTCACACCAACAACCATATGTTATGTCACATCAACAACCTTATGTTATGTCACATCAACAACCATTTGTTATGTCACATCAACAACCATATGTTATGTCACATCAACAACCTTATGTTATGTCACATCAACAACCTTATGTTATGTCCCATCAACAACCATATGTTATGTCACATCAACAACCATATGTTATGTCACATCAACAACCATATGTTATGTCACATCAACAACCATATGTTATGTCACATCAACAACCATATGTTATGTCACATCAACAACCTTATGTTATGTCACACCAACAACCATATGTTATGTCACATCAACAACCATATGTTATGTCACATCAACAACCATATGTTATGTCACATCAACAACCTTATGTTATGTCACATCAACAACTACATGTTATGTCACACCAACAACCTTATGTTATGTCACATCAACAACCATATGTTATGTCACATCAACAACCTTATGTTATGTCACATCAACAACCTTATGTTATGTCACATCAACAACTACATGTTATGTCACATCAACAACCTTATGTTATGTCACATCAACAACCTTATGTTATGTCACATCAACAACCTTATGTTATGTCACATCAACAACCTTATGTTATGTCACATCAACAACCTTATGTTATGTCACATCAACAACCTTATGTTATGTCACACCAACAACCATATGTTATGTCACATCAACAACCATATGTTATGTCACATCAACAACCTTATGTTATGTCACATCAACAACCTTATGTTATGTCACATCAACAACCTTATGTTATGTCACATCAACAACCATATGTTATGTCACATCAACAACCATATGTTATGTCACATCAACAACTACATGTTATGTCACATCAACAACCTTATGTTATGTCACATCAACAACCTTATGTTATGTCACACCAACAACCATATGTTATGTCACATCAACAACCATATGTTATGTCACATCAACAACCTTATGTTATGTCACATCAACAACCTTATGTTATGTCACATCAACAACCTTATGTTATGTCACATCAACAACCATATGTTATGTCACATCAACAACCATATGTTATGTCACATCAACAACCACATGTTATGTCACATCAACAACCTTATGTTATGTCACATCAACAACCTTATGTTATGTCACACCAACAACCATATGTTATGTCACATCAACAACCATATGTTATGTCACATCAACAACCTTATGTTATGTCACATCAACAACCTTATGTTATGTCACATCAACAACCTTATGTTATGTCACATCAACAACCATATGTTATGTCACATCAACAACCATATGTTATGTCACATCAACAACCATATGTTATGTCACATCAACAACCTTATGTTATGTCACATCAACAACCATATGTTATGTCACATCAACAACCATATGTTATGTCACATCAACAACCATATGTTATGTCACATCAACAACCTTATGTTATGTCACACCAACAACCTTATGTTATGTCACATCAACAACCTTATGTTATGTCACACCAACAACCATATGTTATGTCACATCAACAACCATATGTTATGTCACATCAACAACCATATGTTATGTCACATCAACAACCATATGTTATGTCACATCAACAACCATATGTTATGTCACATCAACAACCATATGTTATGTCACATTAACAACCATATGTTATGTCACATTAACAACCATATGTTATGTCACATCAACAACCATATGTTATGTCACATCAACAACCATATGTTATGTCACATCAACAACCTTATGTTATGTCACATCAACAACCTTATGTTATGTCACACCAACAACCATATGTTATGTCACATCAACAACCTTATGTTATGTCACACCAACAACCTTATGTTATGTCACACCAACAACCATATGTTATGTCACACCAACAACCATATGTTATGTCACATCAACAACCATATGTTATGTCACACCAACAACCTTATGTTATGTCACATCAACAACCATATGTTATGTCACACCAACAACCATATGTTATGTCACATCAACAACCATATGTTATGTCACATCAACAACCATATGTTATGTCACATCAACAACCATATGTTATGTCACATCAACAACCATATGTTATGTCACATCAACAACTACATGTTATGTCACATCAACAACCATATGTTATGTCACATCAACAACTACATGTTATGTCACATCAACAACCATATGTTATGTCACATCAACAACCATATGTTATGTCACATCAACAACCATATGTTATGTCACATCAACAACCATATGTTATGTCACATCAACAACCATATGTTATGTCACATCAACAACCATATGTTATGTCACATCAACAACCATATGTTATATCACATCAACAACCATATGTTATGTCACATCAACAACCATATGTTATATCACATCAACAACCATATGTTATGTCACATCAACAACTACATGTTATATCACATCAACAACCATATGTTATATCACATCAACAACCATATGTTATGTCACATCAACAACCATATGTTATGTCACATCAACAACCATATGTTATGTCACATCAACAACCATATGTTATGTCACATCAACAACCATATGTTATGTCACATCAACAACCATATGTTATGTCACATCAACAACCATATGTTATGTCACATTAACAACCATATGTTATGTCACATCAACAACCATATGTTATGTCACATTAACAACCATATGTTATGTCACATCAACAACCATATGTTATGTCACATCAACAACCATATGTTATGTCACATCAACAACCATATGTTATGTCACATCAACAACCATATGTTATGTCACATCAACAACCATATGTTATGTCACATCAACAACCATATGTTATGTCACATCAACAACTACATGTTATATCACATCAACAACCATATGTTATATCACATCAACAACCATATGTTATATCACATCAACAACCATATGTTATGTCACATCAACATCAACAACCATATGTTATGTCACATCAACAACCATATGTTATGTCACATCAACAACCATATGTTATGTCACATCAACAACCATATGTTATGTCACATCAACAACCATATGTTATGTCACATTAACAACCATATGTTATGTCACATCAACAACCATATGTTATGTCACATCAACAACCATATGTTATGTCACATCAACAACCATATGTTATGTCACATCAACAACCATATGTTATGTCACATCAACAACCATATGTTATGTCACATCAACAACCATATGTTATGTCACACCAACAACTACATGTTATATCACATCAACAACCATATGTTACGTCACATTCGAAAATACTTTTCAATTGATTTGTCACTATTTTCTTTCTAAGAATTAACTAATTGTCTGAATGTTACATTGTTATACTCACAAATTGAATCTGGAACTGAAACTCCAGTGTAGGAAAAGCACAGTCTAACTGTCACACATGGTCTGAATAACTCATCTCGACATTTCAGTTCGGACGAGTTCAAAGGTATATCAGATGGAAATACTTCAATTGTGTTATTGAGTTTAATAACAGGTCTGCCTCGTAATATGGTAACAGTATTGGACATGTAGGATCCAACAAGAAAATCTAAAGAAAATACGATACGATAGTAATCTACTGTCTTTCACCAACGTTCAATAGTCATACATCGATTAAGCGGAAAACATGACCGGGTCTCGCACACCAGATCACTTCTTACATGCATGTAGTAAATGGTGCATAGTTAAACATTTATAGAATAAATCCTCGGCATTTAAAAAAAACCCATATAAGTCATAATGAATAGATTAAATTGATTAAATTAATGAGAAAAAACATCTTTCCACATTACCTTGGTAATCATTATTGTCGATGTCATAAGCAGTTGAAATGTACCAACCAAACGACTGAAGGTTACTACTAATATCTTGAGCCTTAATTTTCTGTGTGAATGTAAGTTTGTCATAGCCTCCGTGGTAGATATATATAGCCCCTTTGTTTCTCTCCTCATACGGTGCACCAATGACTATATCTGTGTAAAGATAATATTTTACATCGTTCAAAAATATTTTTTTAAAATAATAATATGTGTGACACATTTCGTATAAAGTATAAAATACAGCATCCTTTCAACAGAGAAACACATCTGATCAGCAACATAAAACACAATGGTTGTATTGAATAAACTATATTTAATAACTGGCAAGTGTATTCCTGATATAAAAACTGCTCAAAGAACTAAAATTGACTTGTTTATGTTCACGCAACCAGTACAACTGACACTCATCCAACAGATGACATACTATTTCAGTTCTTAAGATACTGGAATCGTCATCTGTTATTTCAATGTTGCTAAGCATGTCATGTTATGCATTTATAACACGTGACAATTACGTTTACAATTTTTTAAGAAGCTTTAAAAAAATATTTCAGGTCTGAACTCCTTTATGCAAAGTTGATCAGAAATCAATTTACGTAAAGGTTCTCGATAGTCATAGAGCTTCCAACCTATTCGAGAAATCACATATCTATTCTATCGGAGTTTTGGATTTTCTTTAGAACTCGGTTGGAACGGAATTTAATGCAACTGTCATACAAGTATGAGGTTTAACTAGCTTTACAACAAAGTGTTATTCACCATTTTCTACATAGTAAAATTCATGTATAAAATTAGGAATATGACAAATGTTGTCCATTCTTTTGATGTGTTTGAGCTTTTTGCAATACACTGACGACGTCCCCTTGAGTTTCTTACGTGTTTGTATATTGTACGACAATCTTAGTACCTTTACAAGTCATTGTGATATTTCTGATATATGAAAATGGTGTATTAAACCGTCCTAGGCTAGGCTCAATTACCCTTGATTTATACTTGCCTATATGTCAATAGATGGACAGTTAGCCGCACCAGTTTAGACCTTCGTGACCTAATATTTATCTGATACACTGATGTGCTTTTTAAAACTTTTTAATTCACCATTTTCGACATTTGAAAATGCCTGTACCAAGTAAGGAATATGACAGTTCTTGTCATTCGTTTATGATGTTTTTTGTTATCTGATTTTGCCATGTGATTATGGACTTTCCGAATTGATTTTCCTCTAAGTTCAATATTTTTGTTATTATTTTTTTCCAATATTATTGACTAACACACCTCTAAATTTGTACTTTTTGTATATAAGCTACTCTCCAGTACCGACTTACTCACATTTTGATATAAGGACACCGAAAATCCGTCTTATCTGTATTTGCACTACAGTGCAGTGCTTAACCAACACGTTAACATTCTAATATATATACCCCTAAATCTCTCCTTGTTTTGTATCTGAGATACACTACAGTGCTTTACCAACCCGTCCCCATTCTGGTGCATACCCTTGTATCCATCTTTATTTATATCGCCTATACACTTTAGTGATAAATCAACTCGTCCCCATTCTGGTACATACCATTATATCCATCTTTATTCACATCACCTATACACTGCAGTGCTAAATCAACCCGTCCCCATTCTAGTACATACCCTTGTATCCATCTTTATTTATATCGCCTATACACTGTAGTGCTGTACCAAATCGTCCCCATTTCGATATTCCTTGTAACTTTTGTCCACTAACTCTGAGAAGTATATTTGGCTATTTATATGTAAAGAAAAATATATTTTTAAATACACAAATCGACGGTGCCTAAAAACAGTGTCACTAAGAAGTTACTCCCTAGCAAATGCAATCAATTACATAATACGAGAAGAGAAAAGTAGTATGATGTTGAAATACAACATGCTCATAATTTGTTGCAGTCCGAGATTTGTAGCTGATTTTATGATGGATTTATTAACACACAAAATATCATATTTATGTTTTCTTTCGACAGTAAATATAACTTCAGTCGAAAAACAGTAAACAAAAATCTATAGAAATGTATGCGTTGGTGTTGTTCCAAAGCTTTCAAAAAATGACACTGATCTGGTATCACAATCGTCTTAATGTTCTTTTACAGTACTCAGGAAGATGTTACCTTCATTTACTTACCACATATAGGCATTTAATATCCATGTTTTGAGAACCTTAAAGTCAACGCTGTTGTGCTGGTACAAAATATAGTTAATGCAGTGTATGTGTGTGTGTATGTGTGTAAATTCAATGTTTAAACAATGATATACTTACATCTGTGTCTCCATAGTATATGTAGACAACGCCTGCATCTAGTACATCATTATATTGAAGAGGTGCTCCGACAAGTAAATCATCTAATCCATCACCGTTTATGTCTTCAAAGACAATAGAACTACCAAATCCACTTCCAGACTGGAACAAAAAAAATACATGATACATCAGGGTTGGTTTTCCCGTTTGAATGGTTTTACACTAGTAATTTTGGGGCCCTTTATAGCATGTTGTTCGGTGTGAGCCAAGGCTCCGTGTTGAAGGCCGTACTTTAACCTATAATGGTTTACTTTTTAAATTGTTATTTGGATGGAGAGTTGTCTCATTGGCACAAACCACAACCACATCTTCCTATATCTATGTAAGACAAGCTACTGCATATATTTTATTTTGGTTTAATTTTGTGGTTTTTGTACTTTTACGTTTAATTTCGTTTAATTTTGTTGTTTTAGTTCTTTTACACGAGTAAGCGTTCAAGCCTGTTTAAACAATATACTTCGCTGAACAAATGCATTTGAAGTTCACAAGTATCAACAGAATCAAGGAAAATTGGTGTAGAATGGCTAATAATTAATCTACAGTACCATAAGCTCCAAAAGTATGGAATTGTATTTGATTTTCTTTTTAATTTTGATTTTTACTGTACGTTCTAATGATGCTTTTTTTTTTATGTTAAACCAGTGTCCCAATACTGGTGGTAAGTTCAGAAAACACGTAGAAGAACAGCATTTAGTTGGAACATTATTTTTTTTTATGCCAGTAGCATATAAAACAGTGGTCGTCTGCTGTTTGGAATAACTAGTTTTACAAAAATTGGTAAAAGATACAAATTAGATAGTCAAAACTCAAATGTTGAAAACAAACTGAAAAATGCCATGTCAAAAATGGGAACGTAAAGTCGATGGAAGCAAGTTAGCTCGTACCAACGAAAACTCGTACCATATTAACTCGTACCAAAAAAAGTTAACTCGTACCACTGGGAAGTCGTACCACTGCCAACTCGGTACGTAAAGTGGTACGAGTTGACGTTGGTACGAGTTTACAATGGTACGGGATAACTATAATTCGTATAAATCTATCAAAACATGGATTTTATCTCTGCATTGCTTACTTATTAATGATCCCGGAGACTTTATAGTATATAATACGTTGTAGGTTTTATCCATCGACGCTGTAACAGCGACACTCTAATTTTGGACATCTTTGTTTTTAAACTCTGATGGAAAAAGTAAATGTCACAAAAATTATGAACTCCGAAGAAAATTCGGGGAAAAGGAAAGTCCCTAATTAAATGGCAAAATCAAAAGCACGAACACATCAAAACAACTTTCATATTCCTGACATGGTACAGAAGTTTTCTCATGTAGAAAATGGGTTCATGTGCAGTCTTATCCGTACTATATCTTAAAGTATACAGAAATATTTGTCTAATTTATAATTCTAGCGAGTGTGTCGTACTTTTCCCGATGGAAACATTTTTTAAAAGTAAAAAATAACAGAATAACAAAAAATCCAAAATTGAAAGTCCCGTATTAAAAACTCAAACACATTAAACCAACAAACATACAACTGAAACATTCCTGACATATGAAAGCATTCGGAGTGACACATGCATAGCAGAGGATTTGCTCTATCTTGTTAATCAAATTCGTATTAGGTTATTTTAGAGTTTATGAGATTTTCAAGTATTGTTTTGTGACTGTGATTTCATCAACATCAGTTTGTGCACTGTGTTCTTATGTTGTATTGTTGGACCACTGTCCCAGACTGGTGGTAAGATAAGAAAACATGTTAAAGTCCACTGTATTCATTCTGTAAACCTATTGTAAATATGTTTAACCCGCCGCATTTTGAGCCTTTCCCAAGTCAGGAGCCTCTGGCCTTTGTTAGTCTTGTATTATTTTAATTTTAGTTTCTTGTGTACAATTTGGAAATTAGTAATTCATTATCACTGAACTAGTATATATTTGTTTAGGGGCCAGCTGAAGGACGCCTCCCGATGCGGGAATTTCTCGCTACATTGAAGAACTGTTCGTGACCTTCTGCTGTTGTTTTTTCCATAGTCGGGGTGTTGTCTCTTTGAAAAATTCCCCATTTCCATTCTCAATAAATTTGTATAAACCAAAAAGTACCTTTTCACCTACAAACTGTTTCCTCAAATATAACTTCCAGTCAGATTGTTTTAAACAAAAAACAAAAACCTATAAAAGAAACATTCGTCTGTTGTCAAGATTAATGATCAGACATATCAATACAAATAATAAAACGTGTGAGCTTAGTTAAAAGTAAAATCACAAAAAATACTGAACTTACAGGAAAATCAATTTGGAAAGTCCATTATCACAAGGCTAAATCTAATAACAAAGCGCATCAAAACCGACAAGAACTGTCATATTCCTGACTTGATACAGGCATTTTCAAACGTAGAAAATGGTGGATTGAACCTGGTTTTATAGCGCTAACCCCTCACTTTGATGAGAGTCTCATCAAATTCAACAACATTTACAATGATGCGTTAACTTAACAGATACAATAAATCAAATAGTCAAACTATGGGTACAGTAGTCATCATCGGGTAACAATTTTAAAAAGAACAATTTAACAGACCACAAAATCATCTATCTGCAAACACATCCATTGATTTGCGCGTCTGACGTCAGAAAATTTTATACGTCACATATATTTGTCGTTCAATGTACATACACACAATTTTAAAATTTCACATAGGTAATGTTAGAAAACAGGGTTAAAAATCAAAAGTATGTAAGAATAAATTTAGAAATAGACTGAGATTTGAAATAGTCCAAAAATTATATAAAATTTATAAGAATCCACAAATAGTCAATTACACTACGCGATTGAATAATTTTGACGTTTGTGGTTCAACGTATTTTGTAATTCATAATAGAAATATATCATATTGACATAAAATAGAACAACACCATACTGACGGGATCTTTCAAAGCACATAGTCACGTTACGTTTAGTCATTTCAGTGGTTATTGTTTTCAAACAAAAGAACCAAGGTTGGCAGGACGTTGCCTTTTATAGCATATATATCATTGATATGGTCATATCTATAAATAAACTGTGTATAAAATGTTGACTTTTTTTAAATACTAAGGCTTTTCTACCTCATGAATAGATTACCTCAGATGTATTTGGCAACACTTATGGGAATTTTGGTCCTCAATGCTCTTCAACTTCGTACTTTATTTGGCCTTTTTAACCTTTTTGGGATTCGAGTCTCACTGATGAGTCTTTTGTAGATGAAACGCGCGTCTGGCGTATTTTCAAAATTTAATCCTGGTATCTATGATATTTTTTTTTAATTATTATTGATAACATTTTTGTATGATTTTAAACTAAGATATATGACAAACGTCAAAACGAACTAATTGCTTGTTACGATGTTTTCGTGTCTCAATTTAATTGCATTTTCGTTGTGCTAAACAAAAAAATCAGTTTGTAATGAAAGCCACCTACGTTTCTGATGTCACAAATGTATCACTTAATACGTATCTTGTAAATCTTCGCTTAATGAAACAATTGAACATTTTAACATACGTTATCATCCAGTTGTCACAATATAGATATTTTGCAGTTTAAAATATTTTGATTTTTAGGGTGAAAATTATAGATAAGCTAGTTAACTCATTTACCGATTCTGACATTTTTCTGAGAGAGGATTCACATTTGAGTTGCTACATCATACGATTAACTTGTGATACAGAATCTGCGTACGCAACGATCTTCCTCCTCTTTCATAAAGAATTTATTTATAGCTTGTTGAATATATATTTAATGAATTCATTAGGTTTTAACCGTTGGTAAATTAAGTTTGACCCTAACATTCTTATTGAAATAACATTCCGGAAACAAAATTGACTAATAACTTTGTTTGTTGCATTTTTAAACTGATAAACGAATAAAATATTAAATTTCAAAGATTCCAGCAACTACATCTTAATTTCATCTTCACTGTGTGTGATTTTAACATGTCATTACGTTCAGTTAACAATTGAATTATGTGTCCTCATGGACTATTTAATTTTGCGCCTGTCCCAAGTCAGGAGCCTCTGGCCTTCGTTAGTCTTGTATGATTTTTAATTTTAGTTTCTTGTGTATAATTCGAAGTTTAGAATGACGTCCATTATCACTGTACTGGTATACATTTTTAAGGGGCCGGCTGAGGGATGCCTCCAGGTGCGGGAGTTTCTCGCTACATTGAAGACCCATTGTGGCCTTCGGCTAAAGTCTGCTCTATGGTCGGGTTGTTGTAACTTTGACACATTCCCCATTTCCTTTCTAAATTTTATAATTGTTTTGTATTCTTATTAAGATATATGTTCATCTAATAAATAAGTGGTGCATTGCATTGCAACCGTGATATCTAAAGCCTCGGTCACATCGGTCTATTGAACTCATTGAGGAAAATTGAGAAAACAATGACATTTTTTGTCTTTTGATCAGATATGCAGTTGGCTTTGTAAATTGAAAACCCCACAATTGTTAAAAAATAGTTTAAGTCAAAATATTCTTCTTCAGAAGTTTTATATCCAAATACTAAGGGTCTTAGTTTTATCTTAAAAGATATTTTACTGTACTTTAAAACTTCCTTTATTTTATTCCAAAAAAGTTTTAAATACGGACACAGTATAAAAAAGTGATCATAATCTTCTTCTTGTGTACAAAAATTACAAGAACTATTGTTTACAATTTTCCACCTGCATATAAAAGTTAGTGAATTCTTATTATTCATAATCGATCTTAAAGTACGATCTTCACAATCAAGCAGCTGTTATTCAGGTCAGACACTGCCCTTTAGCGGCATTTTGAAGAACAAACCAAAACTAGTTACACAAAACATTTTCAATGTCAATGCGATTTACATGCATTATTATTGTCGCCTTTAATTTTTTCGTATATCTTGTTATCCGTTTTTATCCGGTACGCTTCCGTCAGGTGTCCGTTTTATGCGGTACCCGTCCGTTGGATGTACGTTCGACATCTGTGTTGTCCGGTACGTCTCCGTTTCTCGTCCGTTGCATGTCCGTTATGCATTCGTTAGGCGTTCAGCAGTACATCAACGAACTCCCAGATGATAACAATTTTGTCCACGGACAACTTTTATTTTCATCCGTTAGGCGTCCGTTCGTCTTCTCCGGTAAGGTGTGACCGAGGCTTAAAAGCATTAAACTTCCCTGCATTAAAATGGCATATACATTTCATTTCTCGAATATCAAACGATGTCGATTCTAAAAGAAACGATTGGTCAGACTTAAGGTTGTAAATATGACAGGTTTATGACTTTTGACTTTTGGTTGAATGTTCGGAATCCTTGTGGTTTTTCTTATCGTACTGGATAAACTGTTTTGCCAGATATCACCAATATTTCATTTAAAAAAAGACCTCAAAAGCTATAATAAGAATAATCACTTTTAACTAACATTAGATAACAAAAAAAATATATACATTTCTTGATGATCAGGTTGTAAAGATAAAAAAAAAAAAAAGCAACTTACTCCCCCTACTATTCCATTTTTCCATGTAGAGTAGTGCGGGGCTCCTAATACAATAACTCCTGGACATTCTTCATCAGAATCTGAAAGCTTGCCTGTGCTGACAGAGTAACCTTGTATAAAAAAATATCTTTTTAAAATGTTTTAACAAAAGCTTATTTACATTTTAAAATGTAGAGTATAGTGTATAACCGGGTTTAATCGATAAATATTTTTGTAATGTATCACACTATGATATAACCTGGTACAATGTATAAAAACATAGTTCTGAAAAAACTATATTCTTTTGTTTGGGGAACAAAGCCCTGCATGTTCGTATTACAATAAACCATAGACTGCACGTGATTGACGTTAACATTTAAATTGCAACATTAAAACTATTTCAAATAATGCTGGGGTTATTACATGGTTATCCTGGATATATATATTGCGCTCAATATATACTTTATTTAGTGTCTGTTGGTATGAATATATAATTAAGTGACTAATGTTATAATGTAATAATGTTACCCATTAAGCTTCCATGATGTAGACCTTGCTTCGCGGCATCTTCAGCAAAGTCATGTCGGGTGAAGATCGAATAAAAATCACGAATCGTTGAATTACCAGAATACTGTAAAAAACCACCTGTTGATATAGAACGTTTAGTAGATTAGTAGAAGTTCAAATATATATAAAGACAGTTTATTGGTAAAAGAAAATCTCGATTTTAACAGCTACTGGTCACGTATAACGACTGATGAAACCGCGATGGATTAGCAGTACACTAGCAGCAGTAAAGGGTAAAAACTATGTCAGATTTTGTCAATAAATAATTGTGTATATAACATTAAATGAAGCATTATTAACACACATTACCCACTTGCGAAAGGAACAATATAACTTCTCGTGAAGTTGGAGCCTGTTATTTAATTCTTGCTTGAAGAAATATTATTTATAGTTATACATAATCTACGATTGGCTTATCCAGTTAATATTACGACATTTGCATTTGCTATTTGTTAGGCCAATGATGACTTTGAAAGGTTAAAGACTCCCACATAACATCAAATATTGTAAAAAATATAACTGACGTGTGGCAGATATATTTGTGTTAGTGTCCTAAGTTGGAAATTGTAAGAAACAAACCTTCGTTTTCCACGAATCCTGGCGCTCCTATAAGTATGTTTAACAATGAATTATCTTCATACTATTCAATATAAAAATAACATAAAACTTAGTAAGTAAAGCTAATCAGACGGGACAATGAAATAAGATATAAAATACACGATTAGAAGATAAGCACTTTGTGAGAAGGAAGGTATCTGTTCTACATATACATACACCTATCAATGAACATCTAACTGTATCGCAGGGCTCATGTGTAATATGCCAATCTGTCTGTCCTGCATTTCTGTCTTTATCAATTCCAAAAGGTTTCTTTTGTTAGTAATAATGATTTCGTCATTATTCTTTCTCCTTTAGAACCAAATGCTTATTTCATTGAAATATATGGGGAATGTGTCAATGGGACACAGATTATGCCCCATTTGCATATCAAGATATAAAGGGACATAACTGAAAAATGGTAAAAGTGATGCTATTCAAAATGAATAATTTCTACTTGATCTGAATGTTGTGGTAATAAGCATTGTGCATTAGTTTCATTACATGTGGTTGAGGCAATTAAGGCTTGATAACGGAAACGAAAGAAAATAGCATTTGTTTTGATTTGTATAATGACATATCTCTAGAGCGTTAGGGTAAAGGTCACACCACCAACTTCCGAACTTAGTCTGTATCATGTGTATAAGTATAAGTTTCATAACATTGTGTTGAGGCAATCCTAAATAGGCCATGATAACGGAAACAAAACATTCTGCCTTTTTTCCATTAGTAAAGGGACATAACTCAAGAACGATTAAAGTTCCACCACCAAAGTGCATAACTAATCTGTAATAAGTGATAGTAAGCATTGTGTTAAAGTTTCAGAACATTTAGGTAAAGGAAACTAAAGGAAGAGGGCGGAAACAAAAACATTAGCATTTTTCTAATTGAAAAGTGACAAAACTCTAAAAAGTAAAAGTGACGTCACAAAAACTCAAACTTGTTCTGTGTTAAGTGATAATTAGTATTATGTATAAGTATCATCACATTTGATTGAAGAAAACTAAAGTTTCAGAATAGATATCAACTTTTGAAGTACGGACGTACATACAGACGGACGGACGGACGGACGGACGGACGCTACGGCAGGGGCATGAAATGTATGAAATGGTATGTATTATGATTTTCTATATATGTGACACATCAAGTATATCTGTTTTCGTGCTAAATTAAATCGCTCGCATCTCTATGCTATGACTTAAATACTTATATTACTAGACTCAATCGGTTTTGAAGAAAAACGATTGAAAATAACCTTGAAAAACGCATTCCTTTTAGGTCTATACTTGATAAATGCCTATAGTAGTGTTAAAAATTATCAAAATAGTATTTTCTAAACTTATAACCTTAATCTTAACTCTAACACAGCGTTTTCTGGATTTATTCAGACAAGACAAAACGTAAACACTATAAAACTATGAAAGTATACATATGACGATAAATAGGTATAAGCTTCATGACTACCAAGGACAAAAGAGAACAGCAAATTCGAAGGGAAATGGGACCTTAAATTGTTAATGGTTTTTTTTTAATTAATCTTTTAAAAGTGAGAGTTTAACTTACTTTTAATGACTTAATTGGTGGACTCTTTACTATTTCATTGAAATAAAACTATAGATCATGAATAGAAGTTGTGCAATTTTAAAAGACTTTGTTGTCGATGTTAAATGATTTGTTTGCATCAATAGACCGTGACAAAACAAGCTCACAGAAACAGAGAAAAACAGCTCAAAGTAACACAACTTCTTCATTAAGGATATATCATTTGCTTCAAAGGACATCTCAGTTCTGATTCTACACCTAGGAGATAACTGTATTGTATATAAAGCTCCGACGGCATCAATTGGGGATTTGATGGTCGCAAATGAAGTTTACTGGCAACGCATTAGCGGAGACATTTAACGGGTATTTGCGACAATCAAATCCCAAATTGATGCCGTCGTAGCTTAAAATACAATATTGTTATCTCCATTCGAATTAAACTGACAGAAACTAACGTTAAAACATGTATTCAAAATCTGACAAATGCCGTCTGCGCTTGCGCGTACGTCCCATTACATCAATTGTCAATATATATGCCATGTAAGAAAGTGACGTTATCCAATCAAAATGAACGTAACAAACGTTGTTGCATTAGAATAAATATTAACTGTAGTAGTGACAACATTTACAAATTTTGGTGATAAATTAGTACATTAATCTCAAGGAAAATTTTTAAGGTCACCATAGTTTGAAATAGCTGTATTGTCGTCTATATCATTACCTGTTTGTTCGATATTGAAAGTCCTATCTGAGCAGTTTCGGCATCTGTTTGATTGACAAATTTGTTTCTGAAGTATCTGAAGTATTTCGTTGTGTACGATTGCAAATTTCGATCTATGTTAAAACACCTTCCAATAGGATAGACAAGTTTGTCGTATTTCAGAGGAATCATATTCTTCCAGAGAGGAGCACAGGTCTACAAAAAAATAAACAAATAAACTACATCAGTTTAAATAGTAAAATAACTCAGTTAATTGCACAAACAAACCATTGTTCTTAAAGGAGCATTGGTTGTTAAATTTGTATTATTATATTGTTCGAATTCTAAATAATCAAATATGGAATATTTTGTGTGGGATCAACTGATGAATAACTTTTAAGTTTCAATTAAATTAAAGGTTTCCATCTATAATCGTGTAATAAAAATAATACAACGGATATTGGGGAAAAGAAGTGTGGTAACTCTTCCAACTGATAGTAATACTCTTTCAAAAAGTTGTTATTGTGTTGGATGCACAACCACGCATTCACTTAGGGTCGGAGTAGAGAAGTTTAAAGCTGATAACTCGTCAGGAGAGAGGTGCCACGTTGTGTCTGTGAAGAACCCTTGCAACAATTATTTGAGGGTTTCGTAGGTGACTTATTGCAAGTCCGAATTTCTGTCCCTATCCAATTTCCACTTCAATGTCCAATGGCAGACTTACTTTTCCCGACATTCATCACAGATTATATCTATTACAAAACCTCATTATTCCTTATATTTTATTTATTATCGGCCTGGTCATGCATGCAATATTTGTCTTTTGATGTTAAACAACCAACAATCAATCATTATAGTTTCAGAATGTCAATATCTGACACAGACGTGTCATAAAAGGGAGACGAAAGATACCAGAGGGACAGTCAAACTCATATATCGAAAATAAACTAACAACGCCATGGCTAAATGTTTAAAGACAAACACACTAACAAAAGTACACATGACGCAACATAGAAAACTAATAAAGAATAAGCAACAAGAACCCCACCAAAAACAAGGGAAGGGTAAGCAATTCCTCCTCCACATGTGTCACCCGTCGTTTTGCTTATGTGATAATAAATCTGGTAAAAAGTCTAATTCGGTAGGTAACATTTATGAAAGGGAAGCGGATTGTAGTTACGACGCAAGGAACATATCCGATATTATTTGTGAAACGGTTATTCCATAACGGTCAACTAACTCGTGATGGAGCCCGTAAAATTTACGAAGGGATGATTTCAACTTCACCATTTGGAACTCTGGGATTAATAGCTTCCTTCTGAGCAGCAACCCTCTATCAAGAACATCATGATATGAAATGCAAGCAAGTGAATATCGTATCAATTGGGAGATATATACCCCGTATGCAGGTGCGGCTGGAATGTCGCTACTTAGAAATACAAAGTTCACAATTGGAAAGCTGAAATCATCTCTTTTGTCGTAAAGTTTTGTTTTCAACCGACCCTCATTGTCAATTTCTAGATGCAAGTCAAAAGATGAGGCCGACTTAACTGCATCTGTAGTATCCTTTATCTCTAGTTCGATTGGATAGATGCCTTCCACATAGTCACCAAATTTTGAACTATTTGGTGAAAGAACATCATCTTTATACCAGAAAGTAGAGTTAAAGGGTATTGCTAACTTCTTATCTTTCTTCCTAAGAAGTTCCTGTATGAAGTCAGCCTCATAATAACAAAGAAAAAAGTCGGCAAGAAGAGGGGCACAATTTGTTCCCAGTGGAATGCCGACAATATGTTATAAAACACGTCCTCCAAACGTTACAAATATGCTGTCAATCAGGAAATCAAGCATCTTGATAATGTCAGTTTCCGAGATTTTTTTGTTTTTATCAGAGTGATCCCTTACAAAGTATGATTTATCGCTCCCTAAGACTAGACACTTGTATCTACGTTGGCCATTCTTTTTTATGAAACAAAGAATACCAACTCTTTCAATTTGTCTTTTAGTTTAGAATGTGGAATACTTGAGTAAAGTTTAGAAAAGTCAAATGTTTTAATACGATCACAAGATGAAGGAGAGTTAGATTGTATGTACTCTAAAAGATCTTTGGAATTTTTAAGTATCCACATCTGATTCACACCACCTCTAGAATATGCAGTTTCACAATAACTTTGAAGCCCGTCTTTGATTGCTGATAAAAGAGATGTTAATAATTTAGAAAGAGGTTTCGTGGAGCACTTGTAAGACCTAGCAATATTGTTGTTTGTAAGGACACTTGTGTAGTTTAGATATCCAATATAGTGATGAAAAATCCAGTTCTTCGTCTTTGGTTGAAATTCCAAAGGAACATAGAACAGACCTATGATTATCCAGAATGTCTTCTTTCCTCTTTGGTAATTGTCGTGAGGGTATAAGTTGAGTTTCCAAGTGATGTGCCAATACCTTATTCGTTTATCAAGCCGTTAATGTAATGAGTTTTACAGAAAAAAATGTTGTTTGTGGCTTATCTGCGGAGACAACTACATATTTGTCATGGAGGTAGGAGTGTTTTGCAACATTTGGGTCTTTAAAGATTGACGTAGCATGGGTATTGATAGAACAATTCAGGTTTTTTTAAGTCTGATTTGTATCAACAACCTCATTGCCTTAATCAGTTCTGAAAGAGTGTCTACGTTTTCCTTCTCGCGCTTAGCCCATTGCCAAGCATAATTCTTGACTGCATCCACAAAGTTGTATGTCCAATTGATGGATTTGGGCTCCCGATATTTCGAACATTTTGATAACAGTGTGACATGTGTGAGTGCGTCTGAAAGGTAATTATTGTTTCATTGGAATCTTTTTTATTTTTACTTTTACTGTTTTCTTATGTGCTTTGCCTTTATGCCTGTATGTGTTTCTTTATTACATATGACTTTGTTTTATAGTGATTACGATTATAAAATTTTTTTGATAACTGTCATACAAGAGATATTTGGCTAACTATAAAACCACATTTTATGCACCCATTTTCTATTTTCTACATACGAAAATACCTGTACCAATTCAGGAATATGACAGTTGTTATCCTTTCGTTTGATGTGTATGAGCTTTTGATTTTGACATTTAACATGGAGAATTTACGTTTTGAAATTTTCGTAGAGTTTTTTTGATTTTGCTTTTTATACACGACAGGAAGAATAACAACATGTCTTAAACAATTTATAAAAACACTTGTATAACTGAAATTTACATCAGTAACTTAAAGGTACATTAATATGATTAAGAGAAATGCATACAAACCTTAATGAATTATGCATAGATATTGATTTCATGTTAGCCCTTGCTGATAGATAATAAGGTAATCGTCTTAATATAATAAATTCTAAATACATTTTTGGTAGGTCACATTCGGGAAAAAGAGACAGGATTGTGGTAACGCCAATTCCCGGGCTGATATCATGACCTTTGGCTGATAAGGGGTCTCAATTCATTTGCGATTAGAGATAATATACTCCTTTTTATGTAAATTCTAATCAGGAGGATTGTGTTATGCCTCTTAAAATGGGAAAGTGTGTGTATATAATGGTGAAGCATATGTTTAGGTTAATGTTTATGTTATTTACAATGTTACCTAAGTGTGGCATATTTACAACTGTTACAACAGAGTAATAAAAAAAAAAATCAAACGATGTTAAGAAAAATAAAACTTTCATAAAACAATATTTGGTAACTGTGTTGTACTTACAATTATAGTGTCATCAAAAATAGACATTGATGCTCCAAGTAGTTCGTTATCTTCCTCGAACCCAGGGAGATCTGGCCATTTCATATTGTCTATAAAGTATATATTTTTCTGGAATTAATCTAATTGGTTGATAACGAATGATTGCGTGTCAGTTTTTAACTTTTTATTGACATGTTTTTTTGGAGTTTTTTTATTTTCCAAGAGTTTGATATTTTTGATATACCTTTTTTTTAAAGCATAAATCTCACATATTTTATTTAGCTTGGGGCTGTACTCCTTAAAATGAATGCCAACGTTTCATTGTAAATTGTAAACAGTAGCTTATTATTATGTTATAGTCATAGTTGAGTGGTTAATTAAGCCTGAAAGATATGTTTGAGTCACAGTCAGTTGTTAAATGATAAGGTTAGTAGGTCGGTTTCGGAGGAAAGCTACTTAAACAGTGTTCGCTCGCAATATGTCATGAGGATATTATAATGTTGGTTTGTCACTTGTAATAACCAAGGACTACATGTACAAATTCAGCTATGGTCCTGACATGATTAATGACAAATTTTTCAACAATTCCCTATTAATTAATCCAGCAATTATCAAATAATAATTGCTCCCTCTCTCATGCGAAAATGTTTTTTTTACTATTCTTTACTGCTTCTTTTGGTCGTCTACACAGGCAAATTTAGCTCACGTGAATTTCATGTGAATCTCATTTCACATGAATTTCACATAAATTTCACGTGAATTTCACATGAATTTCACATAAATTTCACGTGAATTTCACATTAATGTCACGTTAATTTCACGTGAAGTTATTTCACGTGAAATTCGCATTAAATTTTCACGTGAATTTCACATGAATTTCACGTAAAATTATTTCACATGAATTTCACGTAAAATTATTTCACATGAATTTCACGTACAAAATTTCACATGAATTTCACATGAAAAAATATAAATGGTGTCTTAAGTTAAATAAACTTAACTGAAATCAAAATTTTTGTCAACATCTCATACCTTGTATGATATGTATCATAAATTCCCTGGGAATCTTAATTTAATTTGAGAAATTCTATTTCACGTGAAATTCACGTGAATATTTCACGTTAAATTCACGTGAATATTTCACGTTAAATTCACGTGAAAATATTCATGTTATATTCACGTGAAAAATTTCACATTAAATTCAAGTGAACAATTTCAAATGAAATAACGATGAAGAAAAACGTCTCTGAAAGTTATGTTTCATTTTACCCGAATTAAACCATGAGTTAAGTTCATAAGAGAAATTTATATTTGAAGAGGTTTTTTTTGCAATATGAGAAACAAATTCACTTGAATTTTACACATACTATTTTTCATTCCAATTTTCTTTTTAAAAAATTGAATCATTTCAAAGCTGTTATTTTTGGTGTCTCAAGATGTACATAAAAATGGGACATAGAATCAATGTAAATGATTAATATTCATCCTTTTATAAGCATGAATTATCTCCCTTAATAGTGGGTTAGATGCAACTACAAAAACATGTTGGATTTGAATTATATTTTCTATCACTGTTTAAATTTATCTCTAGTCGAGTCAATAAATCGGAATTTTGTATACATGTTTATCTCTTTTTTGAATTTCTACTGCTTGTCTGTATATATAGTTATCAAAGTGAGCAGGCTTATAATTTATTATGCCAGACGGTTGTATCGTCTACATAAGACTCTATGCCTGGCATAAGAAAATCCTTATTTTTTCTCACACACGTTCTGTGTAATGGCTAACTTACCATTAGATCTGGTGATAATTGGTTCATTCTCACTCACGTTCTGTGTAATGGCTAACTTACCATTATGTCTGGTGATAATTTGTTAACTCTCACACACGTTCTGTGTAATGGCTAACTAACCATTATGTCTGGTGATAATTTGTTAACTCTCACACACGTTCAGTGTAATGACTAACTTACCATTAGGTCTGGTGATAATTGGTTCACTCTCACACACGTTCTGTGTAATGGCTAACTTATCATAAGGTCTGGTGTTCATTGGTTCACTCTCACACACGTTCTGGGTAATGGCTAACTTACCATTATGTCTGGTGATAATTGGTTCATTCTCACACACGTTCTGTGTAATGGCTAACTTACCATTAGGTCTGGTGATAATTGGTTCACTCTCACACACGTTCTGTGTAATGGCTAACTTAACATAAGTCTGGTGTTAATTGGTTCATTCTCACACACGTTCGGTGTAATGAAAAACTTACCATTAGGTCTGGTGATAATTGGTTCACTCTCACACACGTTCTGTGTAATGGCTAACTTACAATTAGGTCTGGTGATAATTGGTTCACTCTCACACACGTTCTGTGTAATGGCTTACTTATTATAAGTCTGGTATTAATTGGTTCACTCTCACACACGTCCTGTGTAATGGATAACTTACCATTATGTCTGGTGATAACTTGTTCACTCTCACACACGCACTGTGTCTTGGCTAACTAACCATTAGGTCTGGTGTTAATTGGTTCATTCTCACACACGTTCTGTGTAATGGTTGACTTACCATCAGGTCTGGTGTTAATTTGTTCACTCTCACACACGTTCTCTGTAATGGCTAACTTACCATAAGGTCCGGTGTTAATTGGTTCACGCTCAAACACGTTCTGTGTAATGGATAACTTAACATTATGACTGGTGTTAATTGGTTCACTCTCACACACGTTCTGTGTAATGGCTATCTTACCATTAGGTCTGTTGATAATTGGTTCACTCTCACACACGTTCTGTGTAATGGCTAACTTACCATTAGGTCTGGTGTTAATTGGTTCACGCTCACACACCTGTGTCTTGGCTAACTTACCATTAGGTCAGGTGTTAATTGGTTAATTCTCACACATGTTCTGAGAAATGGCTAACCTACCATTGATTCTGGTGTTCATTTGTTTACTCTTACTCACAATTTGTGTCATAGCAAACTTACCATTATTTGTTGTGTTCATTCGTTCAATTGTACTCACATTGTGTGTGGGCTTTACTTACTTACTTACTTACTTACCGTTAGGTCTGATGTTCATTGGTTCACAATCTTGTATAGATTGAGTAAAGTTCAGTTTACACTTAAATATATTGCCCGGTGTCTTTATATTTTCGTCATTTGTAAAGTTTGCCTTTATAGCTCCTACCACAACCCTGTAATGATTAAAACAAAAATTCAAAAAACAATTAAGCAAACTTTATCTTAATTACACAAGTACATCTACGATGGAGAAATGTATGCAAGTTTTGAAATATGTTCACATAAAAAAAAATTGTTATTAGAAATATAAGTGTTAAGACATATGTTTACCTTTTATCCTATCATGAATCTTATCAAAGCGACAACTATGTGTAATTCTGCGCCAGCCTTATCAAAAGGGTAATCATTGAAAGCGGGAGATCTAATTTTGAAATATTGGTCCTTTTCATAATTGTTTGAATATCTGGAGACGATGATTACAAAAATTCCAACTTCTGTTTCATTCACATGTTGGATTTATAGTACACACTTCCTGTCCGTTTAATATGTTATAGTATTTTACTACGCACTCGATAGTTCCAGATATGATTTCTGTCTTTTTCTCCTCTAAGAATAAATTTCCTTGAACATAAAATAAAGTTTTATGGTGTTAATTACACACTTATAATCCAGTTTGTTTCACTAGAGGTGTAAAATTGATCTGGAACTTGTCATGCTGAAACGGTCCAATACATAATATACAAGATCTCGGGTTTCGACACGGTTCATACACTAAGGGCTAATATAAAAAAAAATCGTTCCCTCATCTATTCCCATCCACATCATAACTTCATGAGACATTTTTTACTGACCTAGTTCGAAATATGGTCAACAATAGTATACTTCTATTCAATATTGATAAGTCGATCAAGCGAAAACAAATCCGTGTCACAAACCAAAAACCGTGGGAAACACAACAACTATAGAAAGAAAACAATGGATAAACAGGCACGCTGCATTGCAACATAAACAAACGCAAACATACATCGAAACGGACTATTTGATTACAACTGCAAATTCCTGACAAATTAAGAAAATGGTGGATCGAACCTGGTTTTATGACTAGTCAAACCTCCCTCTAATATGGGAATATGTAAAATACCGCTCAAATAACAACATAACGTGACATATACAGTACACAAAAATACGCAGGACAGAGAAATACATAAATAAAATATAATAGTGCAATACAACATGTTAACGACGGAATAACAACGGAAACCTCTCATGAATTTAGGACAGTACACCAGAACACTACAACCGAATTATAAACAGTGAACAAGACAAGAAGACACCAATGTTGTACATTATTAGTACACGTATATATATCTTTTTATGTCTATTAAACAATCACAACACTAACAGAGTAAAATTGGTGATCTGGTCGCAAGGAATTTGACTTTTCTTTAGGAATAAGTTTGACATTCAAAACTGCTAAAAATTTAAATTTTAGTCTCTCATTTCCATACTTAGTCATAACTACAAACCCAGTTTTCTTTTAAATTTTCTTATAGGCCATGCTACAATAATTGGAATTTATGTCGACCGTGATGCATTATTTCAATAGTTTGATCATTTTCAAAGATTTTTTAATCAGTTCTGTGACATAAATATATTTGCTACTTGATCTTGATGTTTTAAGAGAATGACTCTAAATATTCAAACAAATAACTTCTTTTCACCTCAATTGATGATGATATAATATATATAGTATACGATCACGCCAGATGCACCTAATTTTAATAATGACCTATTTTACAACTGAAACCAATAATCTGCAGTTGTAGGGGAAGTGGTATAAGGTTTCAAGATAAATCAATTCAAATGTTAAATGCAATAAGTAATTATTTCAAGATTCTCATTTTCATCTCGGATTTTCATATTTGATTAACGGACTGGTATATGGTATTAAAAAATGCAACACATCTTATCTGTAAATGACTTGTAGTTCTCAGAGCAATGTTAAAAAATAGTATTTAATTTACATTTACAAAGTAATAGGAGATACGTCTTCTGATGCTGACATACTTTCTTTATCTGTATCAAACTCATAATAGCATTCGATGCGCTTTCCTGAATGAACCTTTATCTAGAACGCTCAAAAATTAATATAAGAGATAAAGGGTGGTGTATGAAATCCGATTTTGACACAAAAATTCAAATCCAACAACACGACGCGTCCTTATCTGACATGTCTATCAACACAACATGTGCGTGAACTATAAACCATATGGATATTTATGAATGATCGAAAGATATGCTGTGTGTTTTCCCTTTCAATTCTATGATATCATGTGTATGTAAAACTTCATATTATTCTATTATACTTACTTACCATTTCTGACTGTCCTCATTGCTAAACATTACAGAAGAATATCCAAAATTAGTTCCTTCTGGTCCCAGAATATTAACTACATTGTTTGTATCAATATTGAAGCAATCTTTTCCAACTAACAGCATCATAAAAACCACCACGTACATTGCTATCCTGTATAGTTTTTAAAATTATCCTGCGTAATACTTAACACAGATAATTTTGTGTTATGCACGTTTTTACGTAGAGAATATTGTTATTTACCATGTTTATGTTGTTCGTTCAATTGTTTTTAAAAATACCCTTCGATATATTTAAATTTCTTACTTCGTAATGAGGTTTAAAACTTGAATCGTTCTGTCATATCTGATTTGGTGTTACGTAAATTCGTCAGCACTAAATGCATTTGAGGGTTTGGAAAGGGTACACTTTTGATAATTCATTGTATGTATGGGAAAATTCACGATTATTTACTTATGGTTTAAATATGTTCATTATGACATAATATATATATATTCACAAAGTTTTATCGCTATATGTGCAGTAATAAAGGAGAAATTCAATATTTAATGAAAAAATATTAACTACTTCCTGTAGGTCGTGACGTTTTCTCCTGGTTTTTGCATGCCGGGATTTAAAATACAATCATTAAAAGTCTTGGTTTTTAATCATATTTTAACGTGATCGTAAGCGCGCCGATGACTTTTGCTTTCTAAATAACCATCTGATAATAAGAAGATAAAACGCACAGGCGTTCAATTGTACATATTCATGAGATAAATTTTCTATGTTAAACGTATATATTCGAATTATTTTTGTAGACAACACAAAAAGTTATAAATTTACTTTTAATTAATATATTTTCGGACTGATAAGGTGAACAAAGTAAAGTACAATAATCTGTAAAGACAATATGTTGGTGTACTCTTATTGACCTTTTACTATCTCTGCTATGACTTGGTTGATACGATGTGTGTATTCACGGTTCTGTGGCAATACTCGTAGATGGCTTGTTGAAAGGTAAATTGTTATTTGCACTTCGGTATTTAACCACGCCTCTCGGGCACACCTTGCCAGTTCGGATCAGGGAATTATAAGACAAGGGAGCATTCAATACACATATTTAAAATATATATTCAAGTTGGTGACAAATAAAAATTGATCGCCGTGGAATTATTTAATTATCTTTGAATTCAAATAAGTTAATTTACTAAGAAATACACAATTTTCGGTTAAAGACGGGAAACTTAAATCATAAGTCCGATTGAAATGATTTACACCTTTTGTCCTTGATTGATGTCTTATAAAAAGGAGAACTTAGAAATTATAAATAGCTTTACTAAAGTATTTTTTAATATTTGTCTTTATTAGGCAAATAAATGAATGAGAACACTTAGATTTAGACTTTTTAAAAGCCACGTATAAATTAATAACTGGAACTCACTGAAGATAACTCTACCGAAGCGGAATATAATATGAACGAATAAAGAAAAAATATTTTTCTACTTGAGAAGTTTTAAAAAATTGACAGCAAATTTAAGGTCTTCTTGGAATGGAATCGAAAAATTACGAATAGATATTCTTTATCAAGTGTAAAAAACGTCAATCAAATTTAATCATAATCGGGGACGTCCTTATTAAAATAGTCTTCGTCTCACAACGTATAATACTTAATAACTATTTGACCAAAGATGTTTAAAAACAAAAGACAACGAATTTAATGTCATCTTTCCCTATTTTTGAATGTAATTATAAGTCTGTTCAACTGGCAAGAATACCCCTAAAGCGGACAAATATCTGACAAGCAGTTTATTCTTTAAATTTGCTGTCATTGAATATCAAGAAAGAAAATAAATCCCGAAAATGATTTGAAACTTTAATACTCAATAGCTTTCCTAGAAAATATTCACATCCCTCGGGGATTATTAGTGTACGTCCAGTTGCATATGTTGGAACAATTGTGGTGATGACGAATTTATTTCTTTATTCGAGAACAATCTAATTGATATATAAATCTGTGATTTTACTATGTTCATAACTTCGATGAACCAAAGCAAGTTATAGATCGACCTGTATTTAAAATAAATTGGTCCTCTTCTTCTTCTTCTTCTTTTGGTATACAATAGTCTATCGAATTGGATGATTACATACTGTTGGTATACGTGGACTAGTCTATTTACAAAACTTTTACCCCAATTTGCACAAAATGTATGTTTCTTTCTTATGTTCAATGTATACATGTATATATTTTGAATTGCACTGTAGTTCCGTAACTTTCTATCCGGGCGTATAAACGAATCGTCGACAAGTGCGCACATTTTTTTAATCAACATTTCTGGAATGATCCAACTATGTCCTTTACTATTGACAACGAGTAAATATTACATTTTCCCAGAGACATATAATACAATTATATGTCTCTGATTTTCCCAAATTAACCCCCCTTGGAAAAAATACGTATATTTGTATATCTTCAATTTTTTTTATTTTTTTTTTGTATCATTTTTTTTTTTTATAAATATTATTCTTTACACTTGAAATTTTATTTATAAACAAGCGTATGAGTTAAGTAATGACTAGTATATTATATCACTTTCGGACACGCAAGACAGAGATGTATATTATACATGCACCTGATAGTTCAAAATGGAAAGTTATAAGTTATCGGCCGTGTACACTGATCAATACCTACAGAAGTGAAACGATGCAAGAACTTGCAAGCCCGACAGGAAATCGCTTGAATACCTGGAAGTGTCACCTTACACCCCTCACAATACCTTTGGGAGTAATACCTTAAGCCATGCGGGTGATCAGTGGAGCGAAGATCCTAATTTATTTGAATAAAGTATATTACTTTAAAGAATTATGAACGAATTAGATTTTCGAACACTTATTTATGATTTGAACTTTGACTTTTTAACTAATTCCAATATTAACAGTTTAAAAATAACAGACTATATGGTTATTAAAAAAATAAGAACATTTTCCGTATCAAGTTAGTTAGTCAGATAAAACAACCGTACGATTGACAAGATATCGACACGTAATTAAGACTACATCGGTTACTGTAGTTTTGTTTCTTTGTGGTTTATAGACATATCTTGATTTTTATTTGGACAAGATAACAAAATGGCGGAAGGCAGAGAACTGATACTCAAAATTTAAAATCGATGGTGATCTCTTATCTAGCGGAATAAAACTTTAATATTTATAAATTTGAGCATTTTTATACAGAATGGACATAATATCAATTTTTGATTTTTTTGCGAAGTTTCCCTTTACACAAATAATTTAAATCGAGTTTATTTATCTATAATATATATACATTTTCTTACAAAATGTTTCATCACTAGGAACTTTTATATGAAAAGACATTTCTACTATAATTGTGTGACCAATAATATTATATATTCACAATTTAAAGGGTCCAAGTTAATTTGTCTACTAGTCTCTACTTGATAACATTGATTTATTTCCTGCTTTCCTTTTTCTTGATCGTATGGTTCCCCAGTTGATTTCACCTATTGGATTGTTGTTCTCATTTGCAAGGGCCGGGTTTTTTTCATTATAAATTAAATGTTGTTAAAAATTCATAAATCAATTTTGTGTAATATTTTCTTTCTTATTTCTTCTCAATGCAGTAGGATTTTTTTATATACTAATGTCGACGCCCACCATGTTCAATTTAATTTTCTTATGCATTGTACATGTGCATCATTTAACATGATACACTAAGGTGGTTGTTGCATAGTGTTTGTATATACATTCACATGATTTTACTTTCATACGGAATACAAATAGAAATATAACAAAAGGTACTTTTAATAAGAGAGCTGCTGAAACAAAGATTCTAAATGTAAACAATGTTAGAGTAAAATTCTTTTTTTTCAAAAGTATAACGAGTGGGATCATTATTTGGGTTGGACAATGATTACAGCAAATCTGCTTCATTTATGACAAAATAGACTTTTTTTTCTCGCCAAAGGAGTAGGTTCAGTAAGAACCCTTTTTTGGCCCCAAAATATAGCAGTTTTACAAAATTGTTAAAATGTATACTTTTAGTTATTTATTGGACAGTAGAATGCTTCGGCTACATAAATATGGGCTGTTTTTGACAATATGATGTACATATATCGAGTACTAGCACCATTAAGTCATGCTAAATTATTGAAATCTTCCAAATTCTAGCATTTTGGTTAAATTTTAGACGGTTTCCGTGTAAAACGGAAGTGGCCGCATTCGTGCTCATCCAAAATATTTAAATGTAAGTTGTATTTGATGATAATACATAACATATATAAAGGTTGAGGATGGGCACGGTTGCGGCCACTTTCATTTTTTACAAAATCATCTTAAAAGTGACATTTTTCAGCATATTTGGTATATTTTTCATATTTGAGCTTGAATCGGAGCGTTTTTAATGACTAATTTAGTTAAAATCTTATACATAAATTAATTTAATCATATAAAATAGACACTCAAGTGTTTAAAAAGTGGTCAACATCTTTCGTCAGATGAACCTGAAATTTGAGGCCAAAATAGGTCCTTACCGGACCTACTCCTTTCTGTTTTATGTTTTATTGAAGTTGTTTTATAAGTGTAATAACAAACCAAGTGAATAATCATCAAAAATACCAAACTCCAAGGAAAATTCAAAACGGAAAGTCCCTGTGTTAAAAATCAAAAGTTCAAACACTTCAAAAAATCAAATAACTAAAACACCGATCTCAGAAGAAAATTCAAATCAGAAAGTCTCTTATCAAATAGCAAAATCAAAAGCACAATCGCATCAAATGAATCGATAACATCTGTCATATTCTTAACTTACTACAGGTATTATTTATGTAGAAAATGGTGGTTAACCCCTGGTTTCATACCAAGCTTATTCTGTTATTTGCTTGACAGTCGCATACAATTCCATTATATTGATAACGATGTGTGAACATAACAAGCTGACATAACAGGTAAAAGTGTCAAAAATAGGGGTACAGTAGTAAACATTGTGTCATATTCTTAATAGCTATAAAACAAATAAATATGTCAACAAAGAAAAAAGAGGGCATTCAGACAAAGCGCATTTGCAATACGAAAGACAAGAATAAAAAAAAATACCATATCACAAAAACACAATGACGGGATGTATAAGATTTGAGTCGCGTCAAATGGACACTACAAAAAATAGAATAAACAATAAAAGTAATGATTTTCGAAGACAAAAAAGTATATACATTGTACAAGTTATTAATATGATAAGACAATAAACACTTAAAACCCAGGAGTAAACAAAGACTCACAAAACCAAAGGAAATTTACATTAACAGTTATAAATAAGAAATAAGAAACAACACGAACTCCACTAAAAACCGGGAGTGAAATCAGGTGTTCCGGAAGGGTAAGCATTTCCTGCACCGCATATGGCACCCGTCGTGTTATTTCTCTGTTCAGTTCGGTAATGATAGAAGGTTATTATAACTGAGGAAGAATATCAGATATGATTTCTGACACACTTTTGTCATAATGGCCAATCAGCCCATGATCGCAACCGTAAATAACCACGTTAGTACCTATAAGCTATACTTCAAGATAATCGTGTATTATTTGTATAGTAGTTTTTATCAAAAAGGTATTGATATCCTCCGATGAAATTTCATTTGACCCACCCCTGGTTCGTCAACTTTCTGGTCAGACACTGGTAAGTTTTTAATAAGACAACTGCGGTTTGATCAAGTTAAATACTGGTATTCATACTGATTTAAACGATATGGTTTTCTATATAACTTTTTCTAAAATAAGATAATTTTGTCCCCGCGTAGTTTTCTGAAATTTTGCCTCCTTTCAAAAATCTGAGTCATCCCTTGTTTTTTGGCTTATTACAAATACAATGTGTTTAGGCACAATTCGACCATCGTTGACCTTCAGATTATTTATTATTACCGACATTTTCAATCCTTGTTATAATTATTTATGTTAATATTTGATTTTTTTTAATGAAAAGCCTCGTTGATAAAAGTGATAATAAATGAATGAAGAATGCTAGATGTCAAAAGTTTTAACAGAACATTGCTACCAAAATACTTTATTACGTCACAAAATATATACAGACATACACAAGTCATGAAAACAACATAATTTTATTATGTATCGTCGCGCCAGGTGTCACTGATGTAACTCAGGATCACGAATCACGACGTATTTTGTCGTATATGTCACACCGTTTTTATCCCCCAAAGAATGACAAAAAATAAGAGACAAATCTAATTTGACCATCGAAAGACATTTAAGAACTTGAAGTCTTCTTAATGATTTTGAATAAAGCAATTTATCTTAATAATATACTTGAAAGTCAAATGCTTTTCCGCCCGTTAAGTGTAACAAAAAATGGCGCATACAAAGATGAGAATGTTATTTGAAAGCCATATTTAGTACTCTTGTTTTAATGTTAAAAGTTTAAAACAGTCTTCTGCATGTTGTGTAATGGTGATATACATTTTTAAATCATTTCACACATTATATGCATCAAATCTTTAACCTTCAATGATACTTGTACACGTGTTTAACATTTGAATGTGAAAAATGAGTAACTTCCTCCCATGTATGTATGTTAATGATGAAATACAGTTTTCGGCATATATGTTCTAAAAGAGGGCAGTTCAAAGACATTTGTATTAAACCTTTAAGGATTAGAATGTGGGACATTTTAATGTGTTATTTATTATGAAAATGCTATGCAATCTATTGTTGCACATATACTATGTTGTGCACAAATGAATCGATGCTTTTATTTAATTAACAATCAGCTTTTGGGTTTTCTTTAATCAAACCTCAAAAAATACAATACAAAATGCTGACTGACCCTTTTGGTTTTATTGGGATACAGATACATTCAAAACCCTTATGTGAATAACTTGATTGGTAAAAAGTAAAATATCAAACTCCTGGGAAAATTCCAAACGAAAAATTCCTTGCACCAATGGCAAAATCAAAAGCGAAACACATCAAACGTATGTAATATTCCTGACTTGGTACATACATTTTCTTATGAAGAAAATGATGAATAAAACCTAGTTTTATAGCTAGCCAAAACTCTCACTAGTATGACAGTTGCTGTAATTTCCTTGTGTTGACAACAATACGTGAATAGAACAATATCCGTTCTAGAAATATCAATCATGTCAATGTGTGAATAACTATTTAAAACTTGAGTTATCCTCCTTTTGTCCATAATCGTAGTAATGATATCTCCGCCTTCCAGTCCATTATACAAATAATGTGCTCACTAAAACATGAACTATAACCGCACTGATGAGTTTATTACAACCACAGGGTCGATGCCGATGCTGGTGGAGTTTAGATTCTCCAAGGGTCCCCAGGAGTCAACACTTCTGTGCTGGCTTGAATTTTCATTGATATGTTAAAATTATAAATTTACTATTTACAAAATAAAAATTTTGGAAATACTTATGCTGTTCTATCTCAAGAATAGATTTCCTCAGCTGTATTTGGAAAAATTTATAGGAATTGGTGGTCCTCAATGCTCTTCAACTTCGTACTTTATTGGACCTTTGTAACATTGTTACATTCGAGCGTGACTGATGAGTCTTCTGTAGACGAAACGCGCGTCTGGTGTAAATATATCTTAGTATCTACGATGAGATTATTTTATATACACATTATAGATGGTGTATTGCAATATATATCAAAAGTTACTTTTAATTTTTTCACTTGTCAGGAAAAAAATAGAAATCAGACTATATATTCTTGTGATACCTATAGTCTGAGATTACTTGAACAAATGTATTATAGTAATCTCAGCACAAACAAATCAAATTTCACTGAATTTTGAATTTACATTTTTATGTTTTACCTTTACTCTCAATAAACATCATATCTTTAGATATCAGTTAACAGCAAATTAAATCACACCTTATCAAACGCCTTCTGATATGGTCTTGTCCTTTTCCATAGTCTTATTCTATTTTCATTTGATATAACTCCAGATTTAAATTTGTTAACAGTTTTTAACGTAAAAGAGGGTCAAAAGATACCAGAAGGATAATCAAACTCATATATGGATTGATTTATGGCGTTTAACATCAAAGAAGACGATAGTTATTCTACCTTCAAATTTTGTCTGCCAAATGTTTAACTTTCCACTTAAACTCCCTGCAACCAAACTGCAAAACGAAACAAAGAACATAGCCAGGATTAAGCTGCATTTAGTTACTAAAAAGCATTAAACCTTTTTAAATGGGCACAAATCATAAAGCCACTCCAAAATAAAACTAAGAAATTTTTTTTTGGTATGAGTGAAAGAATAAAGGCAACAGATATATACCGCTGTACAATAGTCATAAATTGAATACGCGAAAAAATAATCCAGGTCACAAACCAAAACGGAGGAAAACAACAGTACAGCAGAAACACTGAACTGCTAAAAAAAAACAAATGCCACCTTACATAAAAATTTGATAACAAATGCCATATTCCGGACTTGAAACAGGACATTTTAAGAAAAACTGATGGGTCAACCTGCTTGTTATGTAATGTTAAACAGACCACTAAAATGACAACATAACAATACAGGAATACAGAACAAACAGAAGCAAGACAATTCTGTACAGACAAACACATAAATAAATGATATAATATTACATTACAAAACCAAAAACAGCCAAAAAATTAAAAGAATAGAGAAAATAGTAAAAAAACTAATAAGGAATACAGAATAATGGGGCCGTGAAATATAACGAATAGAGTTTTATTGGTTAATAAACAGAGAAACTGATGGTATAAGAATTAAAGAATACAGAAACACCCTTTCTTCCATATCATCTGGTATGCTTATGAATTTGCAAGAAATCGTTTAATAACATAAGCAACACAACGTCTGTCTTTTTCTTTTTTTAACCATGGCGATGTCAATTTCTTTCAAATTATGAGTTTGAATGTCCCTCTTGTATCTTTCGCCTCTAGCAAAAAAATGCAATTTCAAAACACTATTCGCACATGTAAAACAACTTAAAAGAATTGGTTGCATTCGGATCGTCTTTTTCAATCATGGAAATTAGAAAATTGTTGTGTCAATAATTAACATGAAAGTGAGATTAATTCATGCGACATCTTTTTGCAATAATGTTTTAATGAAATAAGTTCCCGAAGAATTTTCAAAACTTGATGTTAGATGACAAAGAAAAAGCTTGAGGAATTAAAGTGCTTATTATAAGAAAGTGTAAGAAAATGCCAAGGTGACAAATAAAGGTCAAGGAAATACATTGAAGGGTAACTGAAATTGTAGGAAAACAAATAAAATCTGCAAATCATCTTTAAGTCTTATATTGAAGTTTTGATTATTACTGTTTTTGGTGAGTTTGTGATTTGTGGCTTTTTGGTGACCTTGATTAATCTGTTGCGTTTGATTACTAAGGCTTTTTTATGAGTCTGGTGGTCATGGCTTTTTTGGTGAGTTTAATAAGATTAACGACTAAGTCATAATTATGAACTTGACACTCGATTTGACTACTAACTTTTTTGTTCTGTGAGCTTAATTAATAAGGCCTTTTTGTGAGTTTGTTAACTCAGGCTATTTTGTGACATTCGATGACTAAGCCTTTTTTTGGTGTGTTTAATGTTTAATTTGATATGATTAACAAGGCTTTCCTGTAAGTTTTAACAAGGTTTCAGAAACGTCCTTCCAAGCTTTTTAGATAAAGACCAAGCTGTATTTGTTTGAGTCAAATTACTTAATTTGTAAGCCTATGAAAATGATCAAAGATACCACCATTTACCACCATGATTCCATTGAGTGTGTGGGTGAAGGAAATATCTTTGACACTCAATGAAATCGTCTGTAATGTAAAAATGACTGACTCACTTTTAAAAAAAAACACCTCTAATTATAACGCTTTGGATAATTTCTTAAAAGTTTTAATGCCGGTGGTTTAAGAAACAGGTTACTTGGACATAAGATATGATCTACAAACTAGTTTTGAGAAGAATTAAAGTCTCAATAGAAAAGTGTTTGATCATTTTGTTGGGGTAGCTAGTGGAAAGTTTTCTCATTAGCATTCATATCACATCTCTTTATTTCACACGGTCAATTAAGTTAAAAATTATTGATGTTATCTATAGTTTAATTTGAATTTCATATGTCCAACAATAACCCATTAGTCCATCTAACGTTTTTACATAACGTTCGTTCACCTGATACACACGTTAACTAACGGACTGCACCATTCAAGATATTCAATTTTCCTGAACAAAGAGTATTCATAATTGAGGAAAGACTGCTTGAACTGTTAGTTGCATTTAAAGGGAACGACCATTTAACCTCAAAGGCTGGGTATGTTGTTTATTTTTCCTAAAAAAAAAATCTAATCCACAATTTGATTGAGGATTTGAAATAATTTTGGTCTAGCAGTTGACAAACAAAATATTCTGAATCCAGATTTTCCCCATACTTTAGTGGTAAAAGAAATCTGACTCAGACAAAAAAAAACATTACTCCCTTCTCCTTGAAGATAAATGGTAGCTTCCTTAAATTTGAATATGTGTTTTTTTAATAATATGATCCGTATTTTTGTCTTCTATGTCCAAATCAGGTCTTCATTTGTTTTGAGCTAAGCCGTAACTACAAATTGATAGTCTACAATGCCATCACAGTTGATTCTCACACTCCGGCCTATTTGATACCAGTTTTCAATGACTTTTCCGCTATTGGTAAAGCATTGGAAATCTGCAACATGTTGAACAAATATATATTTTACAATCAATCATTCTAATTTATTATTGATATAAGCATTTTAAAAAACATGAATAAAAGAAATATTGAATATATGTAAATTACACAAATATATATACACTGAACATAAAGACATCAACACTGAGATACTTTTCAGTAACTGAATATTTTATACTGAATATAGATGGTAAGACCATACGGCCTTCTACAATAAGAAAGGCCCATACCGCATAAAAAGCTATAAAAGCCCTGAAACGACTAATGTGAAACAATCCAAACGAGAAAACTAACGGCCTAATGTATGTACTAAAAATGAACGAAAAACAAATATTCAACACATAAAAACAAACGACAACCACTGAATTACAGGCTCCTGACTTGAGACAGGCACATACATACATACAGAATGTGGTGGGAATAAACATGTTAGCAGTAGTTTTGTTATTATAGCATTGTATAAGCGCTTTGAAAAACTGATATGAAATTATGACATGTCATTGGATTGATTAGCATTACACATCTAATCTTTGAATACATAGGTGAAACACAAAAGCTCATTGCTTCAATGTATTTACGTGCCTGTCTCAAATCCGGCATATTTATTGCTTTTCCACTTTTATGAGTTAGCTAATATCTCGAATTACTTATTCGTTAAATTCATCCACGATTTCATATCAGCACTTTAAAAAGTGCAGAATAAAGGGTAAAAATATAAAGAATACAGACAAATGGGCAATTAAATAAAGATTGTAGAATAATGGTGTGCTGGTATATAGAGAAAAGTAAATAATAATTATATGATAAATTTTCGTATACTGTAGATCGTCTATTTTCGTGAGACGTTGGTTCCAAATTTTGTGGATTGAGAATAACTCTACGATGTTTGATTTCAAAGTCCACATACACTTTACAGAAAATGTGTTAATCGGTGAACATTTAAATTCGTAGTTAACCTGAACCAACGAAATTCATGAAAATTGGTACCCAACGAATAATAATGAATCCACAGTATGATATTTCCTCCCACTATCCCCTATCTGCACCTACCTTATATTTTTCTTCTCTTTTCTCTATAGATTCAGTATATTTGTCACTAATGTAACTAATTATTGTGGTGAACCACGCCAAACCGATGTAAATCCAAATGTTTACTAAAACCTTGTATAAAGCTTTGTAATTTTGTTCTGCATTTGAAGCTGCAAATAACATAATAAAAGAATTATTATTCAGAGGGTATTGAGATATTAATCAAGTTGAACTGTCTCTGGTGGAAGAAAACGTAACACAACTTGAAAACCAACTTTCAACTTACTGCATCAAACATAAAGAATATAAAACTGGTACTTTAACTCCAGTAGTAAACGCACAAACCTATACTATGATAGTTTTTTCTGTGATATCTTGTAAAACAATTATTTTTGGAGAAACAAAACGAGAGAGAAAAGCAATACACTAATATACCCTTCCGGAGTCCATGAGATCAATCCCAGCTTTTGGTGGGGGTCGTGTCGCTTATAAAAAAAGAAGGTGTGGTATGATTGTTTATGATACCACTGTCCACAAGAGACCATAATGACACAGAAATTATCAACTTTAGGTCATCGTATGGCCTTCCACAATGAGCACAGCCTATACCATATAGTCATCTATAAAAGGCTTCGAGATGACAATGTAAAACAATTCAAGCGAGAAAACTAACGGCCTTATTTATATAAAAAAAATGACGTATATTATTTTTTTATGTGGTCTTTTGTGTACTATTCTTTGTTTGTCTGTCTTTTGGGTTTTTTTTTACACATGACATGAGCAGTTTATTTTCTATTTATAAGTTTGACTGTCCCTCTGCTCTCTTTTCCCCTTACCTTTAAGTGATAAGTATGATCTATACTAATAAGAGCATTGCAAATCCTTGCTCTTACACAGTGAAACCCCATTTCTAACTCAAACACATACCTGCTACAAAATCACCAAAGCCAATGGTAAACAATGTAATAAAACAATAGTATAAAGATTCCCAGTAAGTCCAGTCTTCTGTATGATGGAAGACCAGTGCCGGTAAAAAGGTTAACAGTCCAACTATAAATACATTGAGCACTATATGTTTTACCAAACTTTCTGTTTTCTCATATTTTGTACATTTCCTATTCTGTATAGAATACACTATGAATTTCAGTTTTTCTCCAAGACCGAGTAACATTATTCCTGTGAGGGGAATCCCCAACAATGCGTAAAATACACAGAACGTTCTTCCTCCTCCTGTTACGGGAGACTGGTTCCCATAGCCTGTAAAATAAAATAAATTATATCAATAAGTTTAATATTGTAAAAAGTAAAATCAGGAAAAAAAACATAACTCCAAGGAAAATTCAAAATGGAAAGTCCCTAATGATCAAATGGCAAAATCAAAAGCTCAAACACATCAAATGTATGGATAACAATTCTCATATGTTTGACTTGGTACAGGCATTTTTTTTAGTAGAAATGGTAGGTTAAACCCGGTTCTGTAGCTAGCTAAACCTCTCACTTGTATGACAGCTGCATAAAAATCGATTATAATAATAATACTTTCCTATATTTAGATTTCTCCTGGATGTTTCCTGGACATCTTTTATTGACACATGCTTCATAGTAATAATATTCAATTGCAATTTATTTCTAAATTGTTCTCTTTAAAATATTGCGTCACTCATTTTCGTGTTGCATTTGACTGTGTTCGGATTTTTTTCTTCTAATTGTACTTTCAAATAATGCAAAATAAGAAAAACAAGAATGTGTCCCAAGTACCTATAGTAGTTGTAACGGTCATGGCAAAAAACCAAGAACTGGGATAATCCCACTGTGTTGCACTTTTTGTCTCGTTTGTCGTGAAAACTCCATTCTGATACGCTGATAGCACTTTATGGAGAAATGTCTGTAACTCCTTGTTACTTAAACAGTCGGTATGATTAGCTGAAAAACAAAAAAATATATTTGTGATTTAGGAGAGCTTATAGATGAAATGAATTCACGGTACTTTAATTAGTTATGCATGTCAGGTGCGGATCCAGCCATTTTAAAAAGTGGGGTTCCCAACTCAGGAGGAAAAGGGGTCCCAACTATATGTTCATATTCAAATACATTGATCGTCAAAATAAATCTTTTGAGGAGGTTCCAGTCAACCTCTTGAACATATCACGGTAATGTAAGACAGCTTAAACATTGGGAAAATTAGTTCCAAAAGCATATACTTGGCATATGAATATGTTTGCATACAATCTTTTTTTTTTATCAATTTAATATTTCAATTGAGTCTCATCTCACATTAATAATATTGTAAATTACAGTAAATTTAGGCATGAGTGATAAGCGCAACATTATCCGACATCCTTTAACGACTTATCATTTTTCATTTCACTTTAAATCAATAAATAACATATCCTTAATCATGACGGAAAAATCATCTCAATATCTTCGATTCTGTAGTGACTTCGACGTCTAGAAAACGAGTTATTAGGACTTACACATAAAACAACTAGCCCAATAAAAGATGCTTTACCATTACTGATGTGTCATATACTATTTCAAAAGAAAAAAACATAAAGAAAAAAAACCAAATAGAGTACCAAGCTAGTTTGCACTTAATTCAAACGGTTAGCTAGGTAATTACACTTACCAAGAAATGCATTGACTGTGGAAAGTATGTCTGATGATGTCGTCTTTTCGTTTTCTGATTCTAATGTCATGAAGATAGCAGCTCCAATACATACATACATCAGATTGACGACACACAACAAACAAACTGTACTTCTTTCCATTTCTTACCTACGTTATACAAATATTTATTGACAAACATAAAACTCAGTAATAAGTATCTATTGTATGCTAATCAATAATTTACATCCACGTTTTATCGACAAACAACTAATAAGGGTAATCAGATGCAATATATTGATAGGCGAAATACAATTATTTTATAAACCAATAGAAGGCCAATTAAGGGCAAGATTACAAGCATATGAGTACCCTTATTAGTGAACATAACAGTGTATCAATTAGTGAGCAATAAATAATTTGAGACAGATTTTTTTCTTTTTAGTTTTCGTCACTTCATTATTTCCTCGACAAAAGTTGTGATTTTAACGTCGGTTATCTCCCATTGAACATTTATTAACTGCATTTCATAGCAAGCCATCCAGCATTTCATTGTCCCGGTTAGGGCACAAACAGCTAGCAGTGGCGGATCCAGAATTTTTCATAAGTGGGGGCCTACTGACTGACCTATGAGGGGGCCCGCTCCAATCACGCTTCAGTGGTTCCCTATATAAGCAACTATTTTTTTTCCAAAAAAGGGGGGCCGGACCCTCTAGCCCCCCCCTCCCCCTAAATCATCCTCTGGCTAGATGTGTTTATTATTTTGAAATATACAGTAATATACATATGTACTATAAAAGTAAAGACTTCCCTATTTTGTGGTAGAGAAATGCTACAGGTGAAATTAACATATTTGTATGATCATTTCTAATCACTGCATGGTACTCTATGCATAGCGCAGAACAATCATAGTAACAACAAATCAACAGATTGAGATAACGAATGAAAACAGTTTCATAAATAAACTAGAAAAGAGAATTTTATATTTGAATGTTTACAGAGTGTAGCAGAAAAAAAACAAGTCAACAATTGGATTCTGGATAATTCGTCCAAACTCCGATTTGTACCAACAATACGGAAATTTATTCATTGGTAATTATATCAATTATTTAATAGGTAAGTATTTCATGACAAATTGAATATGAATAAAATATCAGTGTTTATTTTCAAAGTAATCGTTATCCTTATAATTGCTTATTGTATTTCAATACTATGTGATATAACTAACTGTACTAAACACTGCCAAGGGTCGTTGCCTTTAGTAATCTACAAATGTCTTTTGTATAAAAACCAACTGAAAGGTACTTGCTTCTGTTTGGGGCTATAGTGTCGCATGGTATGTTTAACTTTAAAAACTGTATATGCATGTATATGATGGTCTTCATAAACTATGCCTGTTCTTCCGTTAACCAAAATAGCTGTTAATAATATATAAAAATATTAAAATATATGTAGAAACAGCATTCGCTATAACATATGAAACACATAAGGAGATAGTGTAAGATTGTCAAAGAGAAAACTATCCACAAATAACTGAAGGATGAAATTGTAAACAAATACAGGTCAACGTCCGACTTCAACAATGAGCATACCCAATGGCTAAAGGACATTAATACGAAAGAAATGCAAATAGTGTATCTTACCTTTATATGAACGTCTTTAATGATCTAAGTTTGTCCGCGGATCTTTTAAATGGTCTTGTGTCAGGTCACACCCGTTTCCGTTTATAATATACCTATGCAAATATTTACAATTCTATATTCAACTCCTTCAAGTTTAACAGAGCGTATACGCATTTCCATTTAAATATCATTTTTTTCTCGTTATAAAAAATAGCCGTATAATGAGAATACGTTGTAATTCTACATACTGAACCATTGGCATCTAAGATAAGTGACTTCAATGAAGAGTCAAATATTTAAAATATTTAAAATAAATGCCCACTCTTTATTTTCCTTAAACCAGGAGTACTCTTTAAAACCCAACAAACCTTATATTTTTTTCCTTTTTTGTGCTACTCTTCCCTAGTTGCCAAACATATTAGCCTTGCAGAGTCGATAAAATTATATTCCTTCCTATCCCCAACACCATGAAATGCCGTTCTGACTTATTACAAGCAGCCAAACAGCTTAGCTATAAAAAGTCAATATGAATATCTTTCATCCAAAAAGCGTAATAATGATGAGTTTATTCGGGTAACAATTAATTTATTTTCCAAAAAAGACAATGCTCAGGTTTTTTTTTATGTAGTTCATAAGTATTTGTATCTTTTTAATAAAGGTTAGAGAGTTGGTTTTCCTGTTTGATATATTTTACATCAGTAATTTTTGGGGCCCTTTATACAATTTAGTTTGCTTTTTAGTGTGACATAGAAGACTTCAACACAGAGCATTGTCTCCAAGACCGTACTTAGGCCTATAATGGTTTACTTTTACAAATTGTGACTTGGGTGAAGAGTTGTCTCATTGACACTCAAACAACATCTTCTTTAGTATATCTAAACACACCACATTGAAATACACTTTGAAATAAAACTTTTGAAATGCAACATGACATACAAACATTAATATATTAAACTACAAAACCACTGTCCCAGGTTAGGTTAAGGGAGGGTTGGCTCCTTCTAACAAGTTTTTTTTCTATCACATTCTAGGACCTTGTAGTTCATTTGTTGTCGTTGGTTCATGTCTATCATATTTTTTATTCGTAAATTGTTTTGTTATTACTTAGGCCATTATTTTCTCGCTTGAATTGTTTAAAAATATTCGTGTATGTTAGAGCCTTTTGTAGCCGACTGCACGATATGGACTTTTCTCATTGTTGAAGGCTGTACGGTTCCTGTTAGTGCTTACATCCACTTCATCTGAACTTTGGTGTTTATTTGTCTCATTGGCAATCATACCAAATCTCCTTACTTTCTTTTCTAATGTGCGAGATGCTTAAATATACTGTCACTGTGTCAGTGTCACATCAGATCCGGGTCTTCAACTTTAACAGTGTCACGACCATGGTCAAAAGAGGTAAAAGAACAGACATTATTTAGACTATATTATATTTGCGCGAACAGTTTAAGAATCTATATCCAAAATTGTAAAAGAACTGCGGTTCTTCAATATAATATATAACCAATGTCCCATGTTATTATTATTCAAACCGAAATGATAAACTGACCTTAATTTCCTAATCCAGTTTCAATCAATTAATTTCCGTGATCGTACAAACTTTAAATGAGATTCCCCAGACTGCTTGTTAACTACTTCTAAAGGTTGGACTGTTAAATATTTAATAGGCCCTGGCTATGGTTACATTGAAATGTGACAAAAATAAAAAAAAATGTGATGGTTATATTGGAAACTAACTGACGTAATTCAAGGTTGAATAAATATCCGATTAATTACGAATGTAACAATAATATTAGTGTCTACGGTTACGATATATTATTGAGACGTTAATGCATTTCAATGTATGCTGGAAATAGTAATAGTTATGAATAAACACGAACACTTTTATTTGAATGTTACAATATTGCATAAATTTACAATTTAAATTTTATTTACAATAGCAGTTTCTACCAGAGACATATACACATGTAAATATGTATGATTCTGGTAGAAACTGCCATTGTCTCTGGCATTTGTTAGTCTTGTATGAGTTTCTTGTGTTTAATTCGGAGTTATGTAAGACGTTCATTATAAGTTTTATCACTGATCTAGTATACATAGTTGTTGAGGAGCCAGCTGAAGGACGCTCCGGGTGCGGGAATTTCTCGCTGCAAGACCTTTTTGTGGCCTTCGGTTGTTGTCTGCTCTATGATCGGCTTGTTGTCTCTTTGACACATTCCCCATTTCCATTCTCAATTTAAAATAAAAAATTTAAAATGGTATATATGAATATATATATTATAAATAACTGGTCAAAACATCAAAACCCAATAATGTAAGATGCTTTCACAATTTTTTTGTTTTTCCCTCGCCGTGATTCGAACCCATGCTACTGAGATATTGTGACACCAAATCGCCGGCACTGTATCCGGTGCGCTAGACCACACGACCACCTTGGCTTCGCAATAATAAAGCTTTCGGTGGCCGGGTGTTACCTTTCCTCGTCAGTTTTAATCTAGCGTCATAATACAGTACATGATATATAAGGCATGGAGATGATATTGTTACAGATCAGCTCAATTGTCTATAGTAAAGAATCCTACAAATTAATGCAAGATTCAGTCACAGAAAATAATTATATTCGTAAGTACGTCTGAGTATATGTCTCTGTTTCTACGCATATCACGTATGTTGTTTTGGCAGCATGTTACAGTCCGACGCATTTTTGGCGAAACCGGCTACACTAGGCAGCCATCACAAACGAGAGAAGTAGCAATTTGCATTTGCGTTTTGCAGACTTTACAATTCCACTCTACAATATCCCTTTTTGAATTTACAGGAATTTTAAATGTCTGCCATACTCCATGATTTAACAAATGTCTGCCATGCTCCATGATTAAACAAATGTCTGCCATGCTCCATGATTGAACAAATGTCTGTCATGCTCCATGATTGAACTATATTTAAAACATTTGCTTTTGTACTACTACACTAAAGCAGAGACTTGTCTCTTACTGACGTTTAAAGTTTAAATAACGTAACATTAATGCAACTTTACCGTAAACACGAATATTATTGGACCTTCATAACTCATATTAACGGCTCAGCATCTTTATCGAACCCTTCTATTCCGGCAATTAGTCTAGGTCTACTCTAATAAGTAAGCCAGAGTTGTATATTATACATCTGATAGTTCAAAATGGAAAGTTATAAATTATCAGCCGTCAAGATTTGTATAGTTAGATATAACTATACAAATCCTTGCAGTCGTGTACACTGATCAATACTTGCAGAAGTGAAACGATGCATGAACTTGCAAGCCCGACAGGAAATCGCTTGAATACCTGGACGTGTCACCTCACACCCCTCACAATACCTTTGGAAGTAATACCTTTAGCCATGCTGGTGATCAGATGAGGGAAGATCAAAATATATTTGAAAAAAGTTTATTACTTTAAAGAATTATGAACAAATTAGATTTTCGAAAACAATTTTCACGGAACACTTAATTATGATTTCAACTTTGGCTTTTCACCTAATTCCAATATCAACAGTTTAAAAACAACAGACCATGGTATTTTAAAAAAAGTAAGAATATTTTCCGTATCAAGTTAGTTAGTCGGATTAAACAACCGTACGATTGACAAGATATCGACACGCAATTACGACTACATCGGTTACTGTAGTTTTGTTTCTTTGTCAGTGAAGCCACGGATCGATTCTGCGCCTCCTTCCATATGACGTAAAGGCCAGAAAATCAAGGGCGACAATCGCGATTTTTCATAGAGGGCGACAGTATCGCGCCATCGCGGCAATTTGTTTACATCGTGTACGTGTGATTTTTCGAGAAATTTATCATTAAAGACAATTAAACTTGTGTCATTTCATCATCAATAAGTTATATAGGTAAGTTTTACAGGTGACCATGCTATTTTTTCTTCTTCGAAGATTTTATTTTACAAGAAACGAACATCTGAAAGTGGCAAGTGACGTTGTTAATTTGAGAGATAAAAATATGGCGGGTGTTTTCCCCTTCTGGAAATAACTGACACATTTGCATCCTATTGGCTATTTAAATATAAAATGACCAAAAATAGTATCTATGATGATAGGAGTCCTTAAATATTTGCATAAATACCCATCACTCCGTGTCAAATTGTAACTGAGGCTGCGAAAAGGAAGCACACAAATCGACGCCATTTTTCAACAGATTAAGGTTTCTGAGCTCACGAAATCCTAGTATTATTACTTTTAATGGTTAGTAGAAAGATATTTTAAATACTATCCATAACATAATTTATTGATCTGATCGGGTTATGGCTACATGTTTGCTCTTTTCGATTCTTAAATCCAGTAAATTTCCGTAGACCACATGTAAATAAACGCCCCTTTTCCAGCGTGAGACTTCAATTTGAATGAAACTACAATTTTGGCAGGTCAATGATAGCATTTAAATTTTAATTAAAGTTTTGCAGTTGTGTAATGCATATGTGCTGATTTGTTTGGTTGTCTCGAATAGTAAAAAGGTGAATATTTTTATTTTTGAACCCAAAAAGTGTGACAAAATACACAAAAAACAAACAAAATAAAAATATATGAAAAAAATAACTACCCCAGGACAAAGGGGGGTTCCAACTATATGTCCCCATTCAAATGCATTGATCATCCCCAAAAAGGGAGATTCCAATCCCTGGAACCCTATCCTTGGATCTGTTACTGGGAACTATGATTATTAAAACGTATAAAGAATTAGAGAATTATTACTATAGGAACAAGAACAGGGGCGGATTTAGGCGGGGGCGTGGCGGGCGTGCGCCCCCCCTAAAATTTCCAAAGTATGGGTTGTCTTATACTTGTTTCAGTATCAGAAGAGACCATTCCTTCTTAACATACAAAGTATATAAACAGTCAGTTTAACCAGGGACTTTCTATACTAAGTAACTTAGTAACAAAATCAACGTGTTCACTAATCAACTGACCTGCGATTTATTCAAGTTCTATAAATATTATATATAATACTTCAAAGGAAGGTGTCTGACTGAAAATAAAAAAATGTTTAGCAGTTAAAGTACCAAAAACTGTTACACTGTATTTGCCGTTTTTATAATCAATTTCTTTGATAATCGAAGTGCCGAATTATTACATGCATGGCCGGGATCCCAATGCATCTCATTCTGATTTTACTGGATTGTAGCGAACACAGTATATTTAAAGTCTGGCACGACCTCCGAAAATCCAACCGGTTTCATTTCACATAATTAAACCATGTTGAATGGCTAAGACACATTGACGATCTGCAAACATTACAAGGGCTTCTTGTTTTTGTGATGTTTCTGTTTTTCTGTTTATCACAACTACCAGCACCAATGTCTCTCAAGGACTGGTTGACAGATATTTATGACCTGATATTAACATATAGATTATTTTAGAAGTGCTGGTGTCTTGAGTGTAGATTGGTTTGCATAGGAACACAGAATCAAAATAAAATGTTGGCATGATCTTCAGCTTCTGTTTAGGTTTGCATCTTTATAAACTCAATCATAGATATGCAGAATGAATCTCTTACATGTAGTGCGTAAGTTATTGGTGTTAGGAGATTGTTGAAGATTTTTCAATGTTGTAGGAGACCTTACCTTCATAACTGAGAGGAACATATTGTTTTACATCTGTCTGTCCATGATACTAGTTAGTGATTCATTGTAGATTGTTGTCAGGTTGGATTGAGGTGGTTTCTACTTGAAACTTTAATTCCTTGCTGACTGTACCTTAAAATAGTTCGAAATACCTACATTGCACCCCTTTAGAAGAATATTTAAAAAAAGTAACCTAAAAAAAAATTTCGCCTCGCTCCGCTCGGCAAATATAAACATTGCGCCCCCCCTAATATGAAATCCTGGATCCGCCCCTGAAGAATAGAGAAAATTTACCATAAAATAAGTAAAAAATAGAGCAAATGACATGCTAGTCCAAATTATTATGTAAGTCTGACAAGACTACTTTTTTTCTGGGACGACTTCCTATGCATCCCAGAAATTTTTTTTAATATTCTTAGCAGCAAGCCTTAGGTCTGGTCATAATCATTTTGAACTACTGTAAATTCAGAAATTATTGCGTGCACTTATTATTGCGATTTTGTCATTTTAAACTTGAATGCAATTTTAATTTTTACGATTTTGAGAAAAGTCATGCTTAATTCAGTTAAAATATTACAAAATGCAAGTTTTAATTATTGCGTTTACAACTCTGTCGCATTTTTCGCAATAATAAAAACCTCGCAATAATTTCTGAATTTACAGTATTGATGTGCTAATTTATATATTGAGGAAAGAGAAATTATGGACAAAAAGTATAAAAAAAAATAGAGACCAATGACCTAAAAGATTAAATGATAAATAAATACAGAACACCCCATCCAGACCCTTGTCTATGTGAACAACAGTACTATTATTTTTGCTGAATAGTGCATATGGGCATGTAAAATATCTTTTAAAAGGTTTCAGGTATATGAAATATTCACCAGTAGGAAAGTATAAATTCTGTCCCTCCTTCCATGCTAAAAAAAAATTATGTGATTTATTGTTGAATTTTATTGCCACCTTCAGTATTGGCTTGGTGTTGTGGCCAGGTTTTATTGGCGTTGGATACATTTATTATCAATTACTGGTATGAAGAATTAAAGATATGAATGATTGAATGAAAAGTTATCTTTTAAATAACAGATACCTGTAAGATAATTTAATGTTGCATATTATGTTATACTTTATTAAAACATTATTTATATCTTTTAAAAAGGTTGATATGTTATTATGGTGATGAATTTTAAATATTAAGTAAATGAATTTATAAGTAGAAATTTTTTCCAAACATCTGTTGGTGTGTATAAGTATTACCTTTTCTAGAGAACCTTTTTCGGGACGTCTGGATTTGGTAATTTTATAGCTCAGGATTTCGAGATTGATCCTTCGGATTCCAGTATTTCCTTTTGAACATTTTTTTTTAATTGGGACCTCAGAAGATCATGTTTTTGACAGTAGACAATTAAAATATATTATAATTTACCGATCATATAGAAAATCTAGAGAAGTTCCAATTATATTCATTTGATAATATCATCTGCATAAATTTTATATTTTCAGATAACAATAGGAATAAGAAGAGCAGGATTTCTATATTGAGGATTTACATGTATGGGACAGAGGACTATTTGACTTGATTTTACTTTAAAAAACTTTTTAATTTTAACAATAGTTCTCCTTAAATGTTTAAAATACTTTTTACATATTTTTTATTTTAACATTATTTTTATGACTTTGTATTTATTCATCATTTAATAAACTTTTATTTCTAAACATTTTTATATTTTCAAATATACATACAATGTGAAACAGGTGGGGTAAATGTACATGAGACACTATACTGTTGCAATACAATATTACTTAATGTCATTGAAAAACCTGAGATTCATTGATGCAAAGCTAGCATTCTCATAGGGCCCCCCTTTCATAGGAAAAAAATGGTTGATTAAATAGGGAATCACTGGAGCGGGTCCCTCTTAAGTTAGTCAGCAGCAGCAACCCCTTACCCCCCCCCCCCCCCCCCCAAAAAAAATAGAAAAAGTTCTGGATCGGTCACTGGTATCAGAAATATACATGTATGTACTGTAGTATTTGAGACATAAGAAAAAAAAAGATATAAAAAGTCAAAATGATGGTCTTTTATTCTTTATAAGGTTTGAATGACTTAAATGGAAAGTTTCTAGAATTGTTCACTTCTCCTAGACATAGTGAGGTCTCTCAAGTAGCCTATCATGACATGACTTTTCACTGTTTTGCTTCCATGTAGGTTTCAAAGTGTGGCAACCCCTGCACCTAAATAAATCATTTTCAGTAGATACATATCTCTTTTTTCAGACTTTTTGATGAAAAGTAACTAATATACAAATTAGAAAAAAGAAAACTGATCAACTTGAACCCACAACATATAATTGATCTCATGTGCTCTGGAAGAATAAGCAGATCCTGCTCCTTGTGTAGTATTATGAATGAGATGTCTATGTACCCTTTTCCTAGATATGTAAACACATGATTTTGCAAATTATTGCAATTGTGTGCTTTTAGAATGGAGTAAAATGTGTGAAAAGGTATTCTATTGCAGAAAAATCAGCACACAGATATAGGAATGGTATGATTCTTAATAAAGAATAGATCCTGTGTCCAAGATTTGTTTTCTTGTAAACTGGTGTAAAATAAAAATATGGGTCAAGCAGTTATATCAATGCAACAAAATCAGAGTGAGACATTCATATACCAGACCTTGGAAGTGATATAGCATTTTGTTAATGCTTTAAATGGTCATATACATGTAGCTCTAACATGTATTAAGAATTTGATGTACTAGGCATTGGGCATTCCTATTGAATGTTAATCTCAAGTTCTCAAGAGTTAAATATGCCCCAGGGCCCAGAAACACTCAAACATGAATAGTTAGTCACAGTGTACATCAGGTTGCTTGATAAGCATAATAAGGACAGACATTTATAAACATGTGTGAGTATTTAGGCAGGCAATTCTTGTTGATTGGTACATGTACTTTTTAAAATTGACAAGTTGAAACATTTCAGATTTATAATAATTTACAGAATCAAAGAATAACTTTAACCATTACCCTAAAAATTGGCTTAAAACAAAGACTAGCTGAGTGCTTACACTTTGCACTTTTGCATGCTTATTCAGACAACAACTTTTGACTTACTGAATTTTTTTTTGTTGAAAAAAGGGGGGTAGGTCTACTTCCAGACAATGGAAGTTATTTATATGGACAAATTCGTTCATAGATTAAATCAGTTTCAATGTAATACATAAATCTCGCCCATAAATCTGTTATACATCAGCAGCATAATTAAATAACTACAGAAAATGTGATACGAGGAGTTTGAGCAAATTGTAAACATCAACAAATGACGTTGTAAAGCCTTCAACCACTCAACGTTGTAAGAAAAATATATTTAAAATCCTGAAAACATCATCACCCTTCGTTGTCTCAATCAATTTTGTGCTTAAAATCTGTAAAATATGACATAATTTGCTTGATTTTGCACCGAAATAACTCCCAAAACGTCTGAAAAATGTTGAATTTTGACCTCCGGTTGAAGTATTTATTATGTAAACAAGACTCAGAGTGACGGGGAATACTGTACATAGTCATGTGCCCATATGTTTCTAGGTCACATTTATTTATATCTCGACCAATGAAAAGCTTTAGGATGCATTTGTGTGGTTTATAGACATATCGTTTTTATTCATCGGGAAAGAAGACAAGATGGCGGATCTCGGAGAATTGATACTCTAAATTTAAAATCGATGGTGATCGCTTATCTAGCGGAATAAAACTTTAATATCTATGAATTTGAGCATTTTTATACAGAATGAACATAATATCAATTTTTGATTTTTTTGCGAAGTTTCCCTTTAATATAATGTTTGTAAGGTGTTCATGTACCTATATGTTGTAAAACATTTGGTTAATAAATAATTGAATTGAATTGATGTCCATCTGGCGGGTGTAATTTGACCTTGATCCCGTTTTCTTGGTTGAGTGGACTGGTAAAAGTTTTAGTAATGGACTGTCATATAAGGCTATATGCAAAATGAAAAATATTTTATGTTCTAAATGTAAGTTTGACATGTTTTATCATTTTGACCTTGACATCAGTTTTACGGTTCATTGCTCAATATTAAGTTTTAAGTCTGTGTTTTTCTTCTGTCAACTGTATTTGGTATATGCATAGATATAATAGTCATAGATGATGGCTATTATATCTATGGTTTATGGAATGATTTTAAGATTAAGCCTGTCTGGTAATTATCATCTTACTATGACCTCATTTTCATGGTTCAATGGTCAATCTTTTTTCTAGTTAAGTTTGGTTCTTAAATACTATACGCAATAGGTCAACTATATTTAAAGAAGTACTCGTCTGTCAGGCAGAGCACATCTGACCTTGACCTCATTGTCATGATTCATTGATCAATGTTTTCCTGGTAAAGTTTGTTTCTTAGATACTATGTATGATAGTATCTAAAGAAGTACATGTCTGTCTGGCAAGGTTTTTCTGACCATGACCTTATTTTCATGGATAATTTATCAATGTTTTCCTGGTTAATTTTGTTTCTTAGATAATATGTGCAATAGGTCAACTATATTTAAAGTATATTTGATGTATGGAATGATTGCAAGGTTCACATGTATTTCCAGTTTGGTAATTCTTTGATGCATATATTTTATTGGATCATATTAAATGTATTTGTCAGTTGTAGCAAAGCTTTTATTTAGGACTATCAACATTAAATCAATGTTTTGTAAAGAAGGTGAGAAATTTCAGCAGGTGGGCTGGCATACCTGCCAACCTCTGAAACCTTCAAGAGGGAGATCTCCCACTCAACTATGACAGCTAAGTCGAATATTTTGCGCAAACAACATTTTCAAGTGAAAAATATGACCTGTTTAATTATTATACTGAGCATGTGCCTTCTTGTGAATAAAAACTACAATAACAATAAAATATTTAAATATAATATCTTAAACACATAGTATTCATTCAGTTTTGTTTGTTTAACACCAAGTGGTAAATGTTTCATGTTTATTTAGGACAAGAAGAAATAAAACAATTAATCAATAACAATTTTTTTTTAGACATCTTGAAAAAGGGATATGTTGGGAAGGTACTCAAATAGTGTACATGTATTTGATCAGTTATGGAGTTCTTTTCTTTCAATTGAGACAGAATAGTGCCTAAAAATAAAGTACCAGGTGATGTGCTCAGAATGACAATGTTCTGAAGGCATCATTTCCACATGTCTACCAACTTGTTTCTATTACTCCCTATGTATACCAGTCTCTACTGCAGTAGTGGAGAACATTTAGTCTCATGAATAACATTTAGTCTCATAAATAACATTAAGTCTCATGGATAACATTTAGTCTCATGAATAACATTTAGTCTCATGAATAACATTAAGTATCATGGATAACATTTAGTCTCATGAATATCATTTAGTCTCAGTGATAACATTTAGACACATGAATATATTAAGTCTCATGGATAACATGAAGTCTCATGGATAACATTTAGTCTCATGGATAACATTTAGTCTCATAGATAACATTTAGTCTCATGAATAACATTAAGTCTCATGGATAACATTTAGTCTCATGAATATCATTTAGTCTCAGTGATAACATTTAGACACATGAATAACATTTTGTCTCGTGAATAACATTTAGTCTCATGGATAACATTTAGTCTCATGGATAACATTTAGTCTCATGAATAACATTTAGTCTCATGAATAACATTTAGTCTCATTAATAACATCTAGTCTCATGAATAACATTTATTCTCATGAATTTAGTCTCATGAATAACATTAAGTCTCATGAATAGCATCTAGTCTCATGAATAACATCGAGTCTCACGATAAACATTTAGTCTCATGAATAAAATTGAGTCTTATGACAAACATTTAGTCTCAGTCTCATGAATATCATCCTGTCTCATAAATAACATCTTGTCTCATGAATAACACCCTGTCTGATAGATAACATCTGGTCTCATGAATAACATTTAGTCTCATGAATAACATTTAGTCTCATGGATAACATTTAGTCTCATGAATAACATTTAGTCTCATGAATAACATTTAGTCTCATGGATAAAATTTAGTCTCATTAATAACATTTAGTCTCATGGATAACATTTAGTCTCATGGATAACATTTAGTCTCATGAATAACATTTAGTCTCATTGATAACATTTAGTCTCATGGATAACATTTAGTCTCATGGATAACATTTAATAACATTTAGTCTCATGGATAACATTTAGTCTCATGGATCACATTTAGTCTCATGGATCACATTTAGTCTCATGAATAACATTTAGTCACATGAATAACATTTAGTCTCATGAATAACATTTAGTCTCATGTATAACATTTAGTCTCATGGATAACATTTAATAACATTTAGTCTCATGTATAACATTTAGTCTCATGTATAACATTTAGTCTCATGTATAACATTTAGTCTCATGTATAACATTTAGTCTCATGTATAACATTTAGTCTCATGTATAACATTTAGTCTCATGAACAACATTTGCACACCAGAGAGGATAAGACTGATACAGAATCACCTGGATAACATAATCAGGATAAAAAGGGCCATGGAAAACTCGCATATGGGAATTAAAAAAAACTGGTTGGTATGTTCAAATAAGAACACGAAATAAAATTGGAATTTTAAAATAATAAATAACACCATTAAAACATGTAGAATACAATGATTTTTCTTCCCAATTCATAGGCGATATGACAAATTTTTCCCAATTACCTACAGCACAGGAACTTGTTTCTATCCATACGAAGGTCGATTATCCATATAAATAGAAGCTTCTATTTATATGGATAGTCGAACTTCGTATGTATAGAAACAAGTGCCTGTGGCCTAAGGTTCAGGTTCCATTTGAAAAGGGTTGGAAAATCACTTCTTATGTATGATTGCTATTTAGGCAGCTATGGAGTATGCACCAGACTCTGTGATCCAAGATCAAAGGATGATGTAAACAACACTGTTCTTCAGATTAAATCTTAAACCAATGTTGAAAATCCCTTAACCAAGACTGGTTGTAAGTATCATCAAAAATTATATGCATAAAACATAGAATAAAAACAAATAACATTTGAGCCAATTTATTTTTTACACAACTTCAATCATGACAAAATTTTTGAGTCTCAATAATAAACTTTTATGCAAACTATAAAAATATATATTAAGTACATAGTCCCTTCTGTATCTATGGCAATGAAAGTTCAAAACATTCAGTACAATATGACCATATACAGGGGAGATAATGTAACCTTCTGGGTGCAACTGATTGTCTCCCCTTAATATCTTAATTAAATGGGAATTAATTCCAATTTATATCTAAATTCAGGGGGAGGTAACAACTAATAACCCTTAATTTTAGACAAAACACATACCAGCTGCATTCAATATCATTGCATATAGTAGTTTTTTAAAATATCCTGTGTGAAATTGTTAAAGTGGTCCAATGTATCTTTTTGGAAATTGTGTAAGTTGTCCAATCACACTGTATAACACCAAAGACCAGTTACATTTTTTGTGGGAGGATTTTGTTATTCAGTTGATTTTAAAAAGTATATTTGGCTCTTGCAGAATCAAAACATCATCTATGGAAAGAACCAAAATAAAAGCAACAGTAGTATAGCACTGCTCGAAATTAAAAAAACAAGTGTGGCATAATATGAAATAAAGAAGTGTTTGTAGTGACATTACTCATTTAAGATAATTTTTCTGTTCATATACTTTTCGAAAAAAAAAATTGTTCTAGTCAGTCTTCAAATATTTATGACTATATCATTCCAACATTAAACATTTTTCCTCCTCCACACAGTTGCTTCGGCTACAGTTAACTGATTTTTTCTTGCTGTTTCTCTAATAGAGAAAGGCATATCTACTTCTTCTACAAGGTCAAATGATGGTCCTAATACTTTTTTCAAGGTCATCTTGCCTGTCACAGGCTTGTTATCTTTACCTATATATCCTCCAAGCATATTGCACTAAAAAAATAAAACAAATTAATACAAACAGTTTATTTTTCTCGTTTGAATTGTTTTACATTGTCTTATCGGTGCCTTTTATAGCTGACTTTGCGGTATGAACATTGCTCATTGTTGAAGGTTGTACGGTGACCTATAGTTGTTAATGTCTGTGTCATTTTGGTCTTTTGTGGATAGATGTCTCATTGGCAATCATACCACATCTTCTTTTTTATATGACTTTAATAGATGGAGAGTTGTCTTATTGGCACTCATACCACATCTTCTTATGTAAATGAAATAAAGTTAAAATGATAAAAGATAAATCAGTCCAATCTATAACCTTTGTGAATGTAAGAATGATTTAATATAAAAATAAGAATATGTAGATTTATTGCCAATGAAAAAACTCTCCATCAGAGAGTACACCATGGGAGTCAACTTTTCATGGAGTCAGTAAGGGGAGGTAATCACTACATGATGACAGGTAAAATATTAAATGTATATTCAGGATAATAAGATCATTACAAGAGGGTACATAAGATTTACGCTGCTCTGTACTAAATTGAATCATATTTTTATTGTGGTGCTACATTAGAAAGTAGCAGTACGCTGGAAGACATGTTACTCAGAGTCAATCAGGGTTTTTTATACTACTTAATACTGCATGTCTAGCGGAAAAGCAGCAAATGTTAATTTGAAAATCTTTAGTTTTACACAAACACATATTTAAACCATAACATGCTGCCGCTGAAACAAGCATGGAACTACTTTGTATAACCATAAGAATTGTAATACTTATATGCTATTGAAGTAAAGTTAATTTGATATGAACTTATAAAGGATTGATTGATTGATTTTTGTGTTTAATGTCATTTTCAGCACAATAGGCTATATGTGGCTGTAATTTTTATTTGTGGAGGTCCTTGAGTTACCCATTAACCATCAGCAGGAAACTGAAAATCTTGGTCAAATAAGTTCATAGTGTAACAAACCTGCAATGGTCAGAACTTGAACTCACAACCTTAGAATTAACAGGCTAGTGATACAGATATGGACAAGTACATGTAGCTGTTTCATTGCATTTGGTGATTTTTGTTGTGCACATACTGATTTTGTATCATGAATGGATACCCTTTTTTTTTTCTATTACTTAGACCATTTAACCACTGACTGAGGCCTTAAATTCTGGAGAAATGTAATCAGCATAATATATCAACAAATAATTAATATAAATGAAGGAGACTTACAATTTAAATAAAGTTACACAAAACCAAAAAATAAGTAAAAATATTAGAAATCTGTTTTTGCACATACATGACATTTAATATGAAGTTACCTTGGGTGTAAATTCCTCCAGGAATGTATAAGGGGAGGTAATCACTAAAATTCCACCAGGAATAACTAAATCAGCCATTCTATTGAGGAAGTCTAAAGGAGTATGCAGTCTACAGATAAGATTGGCTGCTAATACACATCCAAACTTTCCAATGTCATGTGGAAGGTCACAGGCATCACCTTGTTGAAAGGAACATCTACTTTTATCCTGGAATAAATTTAATCTTAACTCAAATCTGTTTGTCAAGACAAATAAAAATAAAATAAAATACAAATTTTCAGAGTAAATGATAAACCCAAAACTAAAAAAAATGCTGTACAATGTTTCTTCAATTCTGAAGACTACTTTATTATCTATACTTGGTGTACTAAAATAAAAAAGTTCATTTGTACATTCTTTTGGCAGTCAACATGTTACACACACAAATCACTTAAAATTCATATCATCATTTGACTTGAATGTTATTTTGAATGACAATGACAATAAGATTTGTATACAAACTGTTGGACTGATTTTTCATAACATTAAAGTGGATTAAAGTCATATTAAATTTTAAGTATGCTTTGTTTGATCACTACGTACTTTCACAACTTGATTTAGCTGTTAGTTCAATTTCTGACTAGTTGAATAATTTGGATTAATAAAACAAATTGCATTTTGGTCAGAATATTGAATAAGTTGAATTAGGTGGAGAACAAAAGACTAACAGTCAAGTCCCAGTAAATAGTAAGTCTTTTAAATTTCATCCTCCAAGTTCCCTTTGAATTCAGTGAAAAGTGTGTTATCAATTATTACTAATAATAAACAAAATATGTGGTTCTAATGTATTTAGAGTTGTCTCCCTTTGTCCAGTTTTAGTTTAGAGTAGGGATTGATTTGTATTTGTTAAAATAGTTTTAAGACACATGTAGTGAAACTATTGTAGTAATATTTATTTTTTCATATCATATTGTTTGTACCAAATCAGGCTATGCTACATATGTGTCAATTGAATTGTCCTTATTCATTCAACTAGGGGCCAGCTAAAGCCCCCCTATGGTTAACGATTTTTTTGGCTGTGTTGGAAGACTCCAATACGAAAAATATCCATAAGCACAAAAAGGTTGAACAACTTATTTTCATATATTTTTTTTCAAATTGTAAGAATTAAAAGAGATACATATATACAGCAAATTAAATTAGAATGAATAATTCATTTGGGCCACAATTATAAATATAATGGTTTGCCCAAACCCCCATACCCAACACATAGACAGTTGAAAGGTAGGTAGGCATTTTCCTTCCTTTTTTTTGTTTTAGCATGGAGAAATGGAAGTATCAGATGAGTTTTAGTGTTCAAGACTAACTGAAAAAAACCCAACTTTTTCACATCAGGAAAATAAAAGATTTAGAGTAGGCAGCTATTTTGTAGGGCAGTATGTAGGGTTAGGGCAAACAAACATATTCTTTTTTATGGCATTGAAGATTTTCTCATCCAACGTTATCAGAATAAACTTACAATGCCCTCAGCAACTTTAGCAGAACAGCCTGTGGTTAACTCTCCCTCGTCTGTGATGAAGTAGACTCTGCTATCTTGGTCCTTTAACTGTTGACAAGCATCAACAAAAGCTTGACTATAGTCTATACCTATGACTTCCTGGAACTTCCTGGCTAATTCAAACGATGATCGACCAACTGCACATCCTATATCTAATGCTCGTGAAACAGAATTAAACTGCAAAATAAAACAATGTACAAATAAGAAATAAATTGTTTTTTTCTATTCAATGTGTTATTGGGTTGCTGACTTAGATATATTTATCAATGTGACAGAAACCTCACAACAATATACAACACAAAAGATTTTTTTTCAAATACATATTTGTGTGCTGGTGATATGAGGCAAATTTACAGAAAATTAAAACAAAATGTAAAAAAAACCCATCTATTTATGAGTCAACTGTCTTCAGCCCTTAACATCATGTACATTTTACGAAAACTAAAGCTTTTTTTTTTTCTTTTTTTTTCTTTGCCAGAAAAGATCTTCAATTTCATTTATTTTGCATTTTTTTTAAAGTCAATTTTAATTTCATAAATTTGGAAGGAAAAAATAATAGAATGTCTAAATGGATTGTACAAAAATTAGATTTTACAAAATAGGATATCATTAATTTTTACAAAATAGGATATCATTGCCAAAAAATAATGAATAGAGAAAAATGGAACAAAACTTAAAATTTGAAGAATAACGTTAACCTAGTCCTATAATAATAGTCGACTCTGAAGGTTCATATCATTTACATTCAATGTTTTTTTTTTTAAATCAATGTTGAACATCTGACAATCTGATATTAAATAAAAATATCTGATAAAAAATGTAAATGATCAATATGAACCTTCAGTCTTATATTATAGGACTAAATAATAACCATGATAACTGTGAAAAGTAAAAGAATCAGCCAATAAAATACTGATTACAGAAATGTATGTTGTACCAAGCCAAGATTTATATAGTTATAAATCCTTGGTTGTACAGAATATGGAAAAAATCTTTTTCATGAGAATTTTTTATGGAAATCAAAATTTTCAGGTCCCCCAACCAGACCTTCGTAGGAATTACCAAATTAATTGTAAGATACAGAGACATATAATACAAAGTTCCTAACAATCAACACTGAGCAATGTACTTTAAACAAAAAAATGCCCATATATGATGACTATGGTGATTTTGAAGTTTTTGGGTAGTCTCCCTTTCATCAAACCAGTGGACATAATCCTCTTTTCTATAAAACATACCTTCAGAAGAGTCTCCGAGTGTTTAAGACATAAATCAGCACATCGTTTAGGAAAGTCGAGAGCACTTGCAGGAATAAGATCTAGGCGAATGTTCTTCTCATTTGCAAAATGAAAAGCAAGGTATTCGTTCACTAATTTATCCGATTCATAAACGTTACTTTGAGCTTTTCGCCTTCTTTCAGATAACCATTTATAAGTCGTGAAAACTGCAATTCCAGTGGTGATAGACAGAGATCCTGCAGCTATAACTCTGTGGTCAAATGGACAAATTGTAAACGGCATCCTGTTGTACAAGTTAGAAAATCAATGTTATAATCCAGGACATACATGTACACATGTGTAAAAATAAATACCGGTTTGTTAACTGGTTTACGTTTCAACCTGATAGCTCTCTATTTCTGACTGGTCATTGATACCAGGTTAGAATGAAACATGCTATGACAGGGAACTTGTTATATAAATTTGAAGCGAACGTCTAAGAAAGCATGCTACCTTGCATTATTTAGACGTTCTCTATCAGGTCCGCGTTGCCTATTTACTATTATATTTTTAAGAGGTGTTCTGTTTTATTGAGCTTTCGGATATTTGGTCAAAAATGATAACGATTTTTTTAAATATAGAAATATACGGTTTTCATTACATTTGTTGTTATTACAGTGATAAAGATGATAACACAATATTGACTGCTGTACCCCTATTTTTGACATTTTTACTCTTTGAGTATGTTTATTTTGTTCATGCATCGTTGACAATGTAATGGAATTTGATACGACTGTCATACAAGTGAGAGATTTAGCTAGCTATAAAACCAGGTTCAATCCACCATTTTCTACATTAGAAAATGCCTGTACCAAGTCAGAAATATGACAGTTGATGTGTTGGACTTTGGATTTTGGATTTTCCTTTTTTGAATTTTCCTCGGAGTTCCGTATTTTTGTGTTTTTACTTTTTTCTTAGTAGGTCTTAGTATAGAAAAGTAGACCGTTTTTTTAAAATAGAAAAAGTTAAACTACAATGAAAAGAATTTAGATCTGAGAACTGAGGACTCAAGACACTTATTCTTTGTAATTAAATGCTTGTAAATAGATGCATATCAAATCAAAAATATTTTATTGTTAATTAAAGACGCCCCGCATTACATATAAAATAGAAAAAGTTAAACTACAATGAAAAGAATTTAGATCTGAGAACTGAGGACTCAAGACACTTATTCTTTGTAATTAAATGCTTGTAAATAGATGCATATCAAATCAAAAATATTTTATTGTTAATTAAAGACGCCCCGCATTACAGGCAGAATAATCACAAGTGGTACAAATGATTACCAAAATGATTACAATTATTTGAATACAATTAAATAAATAATTACAATGAAGAGGAAAGAAAGACACACTAATGTATATCTATAATACAATGTATCATGTTTCAACTTTGACAAATACAGTGAACTTGATGTCAGTGATCCTAAAAAAATATAGAAAAATATTCTGGTTTTCCCCCTCAGACTGGTGCTTTTATGATCATACAATAAGAAGCCAAAATTATAAATATCTAAATTATGCCGCTGTCTTTTTGACAGTAAAATATATATAAATTTACTTAGTTTCTAATAGTTGTTTTTGAGCAACATTTAAATTAGTAATTAAATTGCTCACGTGATTAAAAATGTGACTATCTTAATTGGGCATTAACCAAATAAATTGTGAAAGTTTTTGTAACTTTTAACAATGTTGGAAACCGTAGTAAATTTTTACCTATTTTTGGTAATTTTTGTGATCTTTTACAAAAATCTTCTCCTCTGAAACTACTGGACCAAGTTTAACCAAACTTAGCGACAATCATTATTAGGTTATCTTGTTAAAATGTGTGCGGTGACCTGGCCAAACGACCAAGATGGCCGCCATTGCTAAAAATAGAACATAGGGGGTAAACTTATAGATTTTTGTTTATAACTCTGAAACCAAAGCATTTAAAGCAAATCTTACAAGGAGTTAACTTGTTTATCTAGTAAATACCTATCTGCCCTAAAATTTTCAGATGAATTGGACAACAGGTTGTTGGGTTGTTGCCCCCATTGGTAATTCTTAAAAAAATTTAGCCGTTTTTGGTTTTTATCTTGAGTACTATTATAGATAGAGATAAACTGTAAACAGCAATAATGTTCAGCAAATTAAGATCTACTAATAAATCAACATGACCAAAATGGCCAGTTGACCCCTTAAGGAGAAATTGCCCTTTATAGTCAATGTTTAACAATTTTCATTAATTTGGTAAATTTTGGTAAGTTTTTACAAAATGTTTTCATCTGTAACTTAAGAGCCAAGTTCATTACAGATAGAGAAAATAGTAAGTAGCCAGCATGATCAGTAAAGAATAATCTACAAACACATCACTATCATCAAAACACAACTTTGTCATGAATCTATCCGTTTCCTTTGTTTAATATGCACACAGACCAAGGTGAGCGACATATGCTCTTAAGAGCCTCTAGTTTTGATATCAAACACAAGTCAGACCGTACAACACAAACCCCACCGAAAACCGGGAGTGACCCCAGGTGGCCCAGAAGAGTAAGCCGATTCTGCTCCACTTGTGACAGACCAATTTTTCTATGATTCGATATGGATACTAAATTAAATTGAAAAAAACCATTTAGTTAATAATGATACATCTACAAAATAAAAACATAATTGAAAGTTAGAAACGTATGTCTGGAGCATAAATAAACGTAGGTTAAACTACTGTCAAAATAGGTGCAATTTGGGTACCCTCAAGTTAGCTACCATACATCATGGCCATCAACAATAAGCAAGAACCACAACTGTCATGTCTGTTGACCTCTGTTTGGATTTCGAGTGGTATTCTTATACAGCCACGTTTCAATCCAAGATATATCTTAAATATCACATTATATAGATTAATTATCTTCGATTGAAAGATCAAAGTAACATTTTCTTCGGATAAATAATACTTAAATCTTCAGACATTAAAGCATTAATAAATACTTCTATGCTTGGACTAGCAAAGACTATGCTTGGACCTGATAGTAAAGAAAAATACGAGTTCTTTGTAGTAAATTTATGTTCTTATAAAAAAAGAAAAACGTGAAAATAATTGAAATTGATTTAAACGAAAAAATAACGGATTTGGAGAGAAAAAAATATCCTGTCCCCAAGTACTTATGGCAGTGTCACCCCGGTTAAATAAGAGGAACTATAGTCTCTGTGTGACTCTTTGTAATGGAGAAGCGGGTGAACCTCTGTGCTTTTTTTCTTTTAGTTAAAGTTATAATTTAAATCATTAATTTGAAGAGTTGGAATACTGCAAAATTATAAGTATGTTCTCAAGTTCTGAAAAAAATGTTGACCTCAATTTTGTTGTCTTCATTTTTTTCTTCTTATTATTTTGGCCTCAAGCTGAAATTGCAAACTGCTACTGTGTTTGTAGATAACAAATTCAGGTCAAATGGAGTTCACAAATGTTATAGAAACTGTGAAGGCCACGACATCTTTAATCGATAACTAATCATACACTCTAGACTAGCGTGGTCAAGCATAATTTAAGATGTCTTGAATACACAGGTGACGCGACAGGGTTTTTGTTCAATTTATATGTGTTTTTCGGTGGATTTTTTCAATTAAACTTTAACGGTTTTGTGATGAATAACCTTTACTCTATTATTATAGAGTACTTAACGTCGGTCTGGGTTAGATCAACTAAACTTAATGGTACAGCCCTCCCTTTCAAAAATATATTACATTTAAAATTCAATCATAGTTTATTTTTGAAGCTTTAATTTTGCCAAATTTACGCTGTCCTTTCAAAACAGAGCTTTTAATTAAATCTCCCAAAATTAGTCATCAACCGCTTCAGTTTTGAATAAAAGAATAATTTTGAAAATTAATGTCTATAATCACAAATACTTTTGTTCCTCCGGGAAAATTTAAATGTCGACCCGACTGAACAAACTTTTGAGCAAATTTAATAAAGAGGAAAATAAACAATATCTCATCCATAGTTTGCCTAGCCTGTTAAACATTTTTTCGTACCTATTACTATAGAACAAATATCATAGGTTCACAATACATATTTTTTTCCATTGTGCTGGCAACAAAATGTAATCATGGCCGTACCAAAAGTAATTAATGACCGTATCAAAATTACTTCACAGCATACCAACATTCCTTCTTAAGGAGAACTGTCTATTTAAGCAATGATGCAGCAGTTTCTAAATATATTTATGCCCCACCTTCGATAGAAGAGGGGCATTATGTTTTCTGGTCTGTGCCTCCGTTCGTTCGTCTATCCGTCCGTTCGTGCGTCTGTTTGCCCCACTTCAGGTTAAAGTTTTTGGTCAAGATAGTTTTTGATGAAATTGAAGACCAAACAACTTGAAACTTAGTACACATGTTCCCTATATGATATGATCTTTCTAATTTTAATGCAAAATAAGATTTTTAAACCAATTTCACGGTCCATTGAACATGGAAAACGATAGTGCGAGTGGGGCATCTGTGTACTTAGGACACATCCTTGTTTTTCATAAATTTACTTTCAATGCACTGTATCATAATCATTGTATGCATGGTGTGCTTAAGGTACACACACTATTTAATTAAATACAAAAGTTACTTGACGGTGATCTAAAAGATATCACAAAATATTTTATACGATTTTTTTGTATGACAGTGTTTTACACTGTATATCAAACTAATGTAGATCTACAAAACTTGCATGGTTTCATGATGTATAAACCTGGTCACGTCACCATATAAAATTACGTTGAGAAGTTAAAATCAAAATACTAGTATACCAATATTCAAATTCAATTAAATGATGCACCAATTATTATGCATAATATTCATAATTTTTTTTGTGTTGCCGTGTTTAAATTATATGTTGGTTTTTTTTTTTTGCTCTTTATAATCTTCTTCCCTTTTTGGAAAGTTTGCTATAGCTTGCTATAGCAATAAACTTTCTTAAGGCATCGGCCTAACCGGAATAGAGACAGCCTAATTTACTTTATGAAGTGTGTCCTACTTCTAGATAATGTAGTACTGGTGTTTGAAAACTAATAATAGAAAGATGCTTTTGAAATTTTGAGCTCTTCTATTTTAATAGAATACAGCTTGAATAAAAATGTACTGAATTTTCATCGATAAATCAAATAATTCAACTTCATTTGAAAGACGAACAAACACTACGTCGCGGATCTGCGCTACGCGGAAAGTAAAATTAATACACACACGAGACAGCAGTTTCTACGTTACGATTTTATCGGTATTCTTCAGACATGCGTCAGATCCATATATGTGTGCCTCCAAACGGGAGTACTACAATCCCAGTTTGAAAGGTTTCCTCCGGTTGAAGAGAAAATTAATAGCGTGTTTAAAATGTTTCATGAATGAACATTTTTCGTCGCTTACTACGATTTTTACAAATTTCTATTCAATAGGTAAAATCCCGAGAGTATCGGAAGTATCATGGTATCTCATCTGATCTCGGCCCACAACAAACTCGGACTATAATAAACTCGGCCTTTTACATATTCGGCATTAGAAATCGGACTATAACAAAAATCGTAATTATACTAATTGCTATTAAGACTCATAAACAAAGTTTTTGCTCAGTTCTTATTATTTTTCTTCTTGGGGTCTATTTAGTTGTATTTTGAGGGGCCAACAAAAGGGAGGAATTTACTATAGAACCCTAAGGGATTTTTTTTTAAATTTTCAATAACAATAATAAATTATAAACTTGAAGAAAACAGTAAGTGACAGACACACATGGTTTTCAGTAATGATCACAGGACCATAAAACAAATCAAATTAATTAAATTTAGGTTGAGTCCATGGTGTCACCCCACCCAACACTTCATGTTTGAATACTTAAAAACAGTCAGATCCCCACTCCTAAACATTATATGTTCTTATACGTTACAATAAAACAAATCAAATGAAATAAAAGGCGAGTCCCCTGGGGTCACTCTCACCCCCTAGTTTTTTTAGAACTTATTAACAGTTGAGATCTCCACCCATATACCATATATATTATTGTATGGGACAATGAAATAAATCAAATGAAATATAGAGGAACTCCAGAGGGGTCAGTCACCCACCCCTTTCTTTTCGAAAACTTGTAAACGGTTGAGATCCCCACCCATAAACCATATATAATTTGTATGTGGCAACAAAACAAATCAGATGAAATAAAATGGGTGTCCCCCACCCCCTCATGTCTGCGAACTTGTAAACGGTCGAGATCCCCACCCCTAAACCATATATATTTTTGTATAGGGCAACAAAACAAATTCAATGAAATAAAGTGGGAATCCCTTTTGGTCAGCCCCACCCCCTGTTGTTTGACAACTTGGAAATGGTCAAGATCCCCACCCCTTAACCATATATATATTCTTGTACTGGACAATAAAACAAATCAAATTCAAAAGAAGGGGAGTCCCTAGGGGTCACTCCCACCCCCTTGTTGTTTGAGAACTTGTAAACGGCTGAGATCCCCACCCACAAACCACATATATGTACATATATGTTTGTATGAGAAAATAAAATAAATCAAAATGAAATATAGAAGAAGTCCACAGGGCCGACCCTACCAACTTCTTTTTGAAAACTTATACGGTCGAGATGATCACCCCTAAACCTTATAGTATTACATTCTTTTATGGGGCAACAAAACAAAACCAATGAAATATAGTGGGAGTACCTCTGAGTCATCCCCAACCCCTCATGTTTGAGAACTTGTAAACGGTTGAGATCCCCAACCCTTACTCATAAATATTATTGTATTGGACAATAAAACGAATAAAGTGAAATATAAGGAAGTCCCTCGGTGTAACCCCATCCCATCCTGTTTTGAGAACTTGTAAACAGTCAAGATCCACCCCCTTTTCGAAAACTTGAAAACTGTTGAAATCCCCACACTGAAACAACATAGATTCTTGTACGGAATAATAAAACAAATCAGATGAAATAAAAGGCTAGTCCCCTAGGGCCACTCTTACCATACCTCCTGCCTGTTTGAGAACTTGTAAACTGTCTAGATCCCCACCCCCAAAGCATGAATATCACTTTACTAGACCAGACCAATTTGTATTGAACTTTGCTTAATGTCAGGCGACCGTGGGAATGACTAGTTTTGAGAGCTTTGTTTGGGAGACTTCGTTGCAGCATCCTGTTACAATTATTTCTTGATAAAGTTTTTTTCTTTTTTAAGTAGGAAAAAAAAGTTAACCATGCAATCTACACACACTCTATTTAAAATATTACAATCTGCCGTTGCAAACTTTCCACAGGTGCTATCCAGCACTTTGATTTACATAGAATATGAGCATACACATATGAATTATTGTATCAGCCCATTCAGGTTGATCGCTACACTGTATGCAAAAAGAAGCAACACCTTGAAAATTGAAAAGATTTTGCAGACTTCTTGAAATATTACTGTCAGATAAATCATTTATTTACATTTGTTGCTACGCAATATTTTCACTTTTGTTTCCTGCAGTTGGCTTGTGTTTTGCATAATATTCATATATATATATATTTTTGTGTTGCATTGTTTAATTTTATTAAAAACAAGTAGACAAATGTTCCAGGAATGCATGCGTTAATTTCTATTTCTACTATGATATGCACCAGAGGTGACATCTGATTATGATACGTTGCATTTGTGTTGGTCACCGACCATTATTATTTTTTTTTCATTCGAGTGTCAAGGACGAGTCATTATTAGACGTGCGTCTGATGTACAAAATCAAAAACCGATAGTGTCTTTCTTCATTTTATAACTGAATGATATGGAAGAAACCTGTAATGCTATATAACATCAAACCTTCTGTAACGTCATGGCAATACGATGACCTTATTAAGTTATTATGGTCAATAAATCATCTCACCAAACATCCTACTACAGGTTTGTGACATGTTTACATGTAGTTCAACATGTGGTTCAATACACTCAAGGCATGAGGGACTAAAAGTTCAATATTTTACAAACAGTCAAAGACCCTCAGCTGAAAACTAGAAATTATTGACTGCATAAAATGGGTTCCTTCGTCGAAAATGCTTTTGAAAAAAGTTCGCCCTCTTAGAAAATGGAAACAACACGTGTCCGAAGCGCCTTTCTTACAATTCTTATAATTTAATTATAACTTTCATCATGACAATACAAAGTATTTTTTCATAGGTACCAATTTTCGGGTTTGCATGGAATTTTATACTTATTCTTTGGTTCTTCAACTCGTGGATTACAAGTAACGTAAGAAGAAAACAAAACTCAGAGGAAAAAGCTTTACATGACCGCTATTTATTTTTACCAAGTATTTTAATTGAAGTTTCATGGTAGGTTCATGCTAACTTGATCTGACTTTTTTGTTAATATCAATCGTCTATTAAATGGATAGGTACTTGGGGACATGATAATTTTATTCAAACCTCTACACATCCGTATATATATTATATTTATGTTTAAAGAGGGGGGCAAGGGGTTTAACTGTTATGGGGCAATTTAATTCTTTGTTATCTGTTACTTTGAAAATATATTTGCTGTTATCAGTTATTGTCTTATTCTTTGTTAGCTGTTATTGGGCTTTTAGTTTTTTTGTTATCTGTTATTGTGATAATGTATTTGCTGTTAACTGTTATTGAAAATTGGAATGTTAGCATTTTTTTGACAGTCAATATTCGGTATACATTGAAGATCATTGGACATTGGGGTCTATCACTACTGATATGTTTGTCCCGTATTCAGAGAATTCATATACCTATCACAGAAGTGAGATCCAGGATAGTTCAAGTATATCTTATGATTATCCTTTGTAATAAATTCCATTTTTGTTTATGAATCACGGTGTGTTTAGAATTATCTTATTTTTTTGTATGAGAATAATGTTCCTTGTTTCCCCTACGAACATACTAAATTAAAACAATTTATAATATGACAAAAAGGAAAACATATGGCCAGGAATATCTGACAAGGATCTCAAATAAGGACTAGGTCATAACAACCACTTAACCTTTTATATAATATGGTACATAGACTCAGCTCTGTGATTCTTTTCAAAGCAGACCCAAATGCATTTTACGATGAAAGTTCCAACCATGTACTTTAGTCAGAAGCTGCACATTACTTATTGCAAACAAAGATGTATTTCGTGTCAAGCCTTTGTTTCCTACTAAACTATGTATTATATTTACTAATACACTTGGTACAATCAAAATCCTGATAAAAAAATGTTTAAATAAGGCCTTTGAAAATATTGGAATAAATTGCTTTTGAAGTGTCAAAATTCGTTCGAAGTACTTGATAAATTGCATGCTTATAATTTGTGCTTTTGATTTTTACCCTGTTTACCACTTTGCCTCATAGTCTTATTAAGAAAAATTGACACACCTCATTAAATGGTCATTTACAAAAAGTCATAATATTCAAACTCTTTTAGGTCAATTTTTTTATAAGCAACAAAGGGAGCTTCAGTCAATATATATAAACAATACACCAACGTTTCATCATAAAAAATGCTTGAACTGCTGAAAGCATTTAATAGTTATTTTTGAGAACAAAAATGTACCACCTTTTTCTAATGAATACAATCCCTTAACTCAATAACATAAAATCTAAAACTAATAAAAATCGAAAGGGAGTTTACAACAATAGATTTACATTTCAGTCAAGTTTCATGAGAACTGATGAAAACATTTTTGTGTGTTAATGTCTGAAAACTGGAAAAACCCACCCCTTTTAATTAATAAAGCCGTTAACTCGAAAACGTAAAATCTAAAATTTATAAAATTTGAAAGTGACCTCATGTTATAAGATATAAAATGATATGGAATGCACATAATATATTGTAATTAATAGTTTGAAATTGATTAAAACAGTTATGTTGTTAAAAAAACTGATTACAGTATATATATGCAATTAAATCTATAGATTTATAAAATAGTTTAATGAACAAAATTAATGATAAACAAGATATTTTTACATTTTCTCTAGATACTAACTTTTGATTGTAAGAAGCTTCTTTTCAAGTTTTGTAAAACTACATGATGGTTTTTGAAACTTATAAATGTTTTAAAAGCCTAAAATGCAGACTGTTTGTAATGTTAACTGTTAATTTATAAGTAATATACGGAAAAACAGGAAATATTTTGTCATACAAAATTTCCCCATAAATGCTAGCTTTTAATAATGGGCATGAAATGATTTATGTTATGCTGTCTTGAATCTATTACAGTTTTATTTTTATTAATTATATATTATAATTATAATGGGTCTAAACTCTAGCACTCAAATGGGTTCTACTTTGGTGCTAACACGTCCGATACTTTTTTCTCTAAAATGTCCTATCAATGCGCTAAAATTTCCACCGCCGTTTGATCATAAAAAAGCGTCTGTCCAAATTTGGTACAAATCCAGGAAATTATAAGAAAGTTATTTAAATTTCATAATCTTACACCGCACAGTGAATGTAATGTAAAAGTCTATAATTTATAAGTAAAATACAGATCTGATAAAAAAGGATTTTGTTTTTAAGAAATTAACTTCTTGATACCAGCTTAAGTATGAGTTTAAATAAGCTTTTGTTCAAGTTTAGTAGAAATCAAGGATAGTTAAAGAAATTTAAACCCCTTCAGTAAGACTCAAGTCGCAGGCTCGACAAAAAGGGGGAGACGTTTTAAAAATTCTCCGGTCCCCGAATACCTTTGCTTTAAACCGCACGAGTGCACTCGCTGAAATGTCTCGAGTGCTTATTCTTTTTAATGATACTTGAATACTAATGATGAGGTCAAGGTCAGATGAACCCGGACAGATAGATACATTAAAATCATTCTATACACCAAATATATTTGACCTATTGACTGAAGTACAGGATAAACTGACAAAAGAATTACCAATCAACATAGACCAATGAACCATCTAAATGAGTCCAAGGTCAGCAGATGTACCTTACCACTGTCCAGTCAGATAATAATATACATCTTACAATCCTTCCATTCACCAAATATAGTGATCGTTGCTTATAGTATCTGAGAAATAGACCAAACCAGAAAAACTAAACATTGTTCAATGAACTATGAAATAAAAGGTCACGGTCAAATGAATCCCGTCAGATGGACATGTGCCCTCCCTTCAAATTCCATACACCAACTATACGGATAAGACCACCGAACTTTAACCTTGATCACTTATCCATGAAAAAAGGTCGAGGTCTGGGGAACATTTCCAGACGGACATGTAGACGTTGCAAGGAACTCATACACCAAATAAAGTTATCCTGCTCATAATGAGTGAGAAATGCACATGACAACATAAATCAAAATTATTTTTGAAGCAGTTGCTGAACAGTGAAAATGGGATCAAGGACAGTGGGCATATATATAACAGACGGACACTTCGTAACATTAGTAATTTGCATAGGTATACATGAAGCATCCATATCTCCTACCTTCTGAAATATAAGAGTAGTTATGAACAATTTTTCTAGGACAGAAATTGACCACTATTGGGACAGACAATGACTACAATTTGGAAAGAAAAAAAGTAACACTTGGACAGACAATAGCTGCCACTGGGACAGACACTGACTGCCACTGGGACAGAAAATAGCTGCCACTTGGACAGACACTGACTGCCATTGGAGCAGACAATAGCTGCCACTTGGGCATACACTGACTGCCACTGGGACAGAAAAATAACTGCCACTTGGAAAGAAAAAGAGTAACACTGGGACAGACACTGACTGCCATTGGGACAGACAATAGCTCCCACTTGGACATACACTGACTGCCACTGGGACAGAAAAATAACTGCCACTTGGAAAGAAAAAGAGTAACACTGGGACAGATAATAGCTGCCACTTAGACAGACACTGACTGCCACTGGGACAGAAAAATAACTGCCACTTGGAAAGAAAAAGAGTAACACTGGGACAGACACTGACTGCCATTGGGACAGACAATAGCTCCCACTTGGACATACACTGACTGCCACTGGGACAGAAAAATAACTGCCACTTGGAAAGAAAAAGAGTAACACTGGGACAGATAATAGCTGCCACTTGGACACACACTGACTGCCACTGAGACAGAAAAATAACTGCCACTTGGAAAGAAAAAGAGTAACACTGTGACAGACAATAGCTGCCACTTGGACAGACACTGACTGCCAATAGGACAGACAATAGCTGCCACTGGGACAGACACTGACTGCCACTGGGACAGACACTGACCGCCACTGGGACAGACACTGACTGTCACTGGGTCAGACAATGGCTGCACTGGGACAGATATTGACTGCCACTGGGACAGACAATAGCTGCCACTTGGGCAGATACTAACTCCCACTGGGACAGACAATAGCTGCCACTTGGATAGCCACAGACTGCTACTGGGACAGAAAATAATTGCCACTGGAAAATAGTATTTTTTTACCAAAGTAATACTAACTTGAAGAGTACTGCATTTGTATAACCTGTTTTTTGTTTTTTTTTAAATCAAAACAACACAAATATAATTTGTTTTTCCATCTCTTTAATTTCAATTTCTCTACATTCATTTTACGTTGCTACATTTTTCTGCAACTTTCATAAAAACATTTTTTTGCAACAAAATGACAAAACAATATACAGTTTATTAATAATCAATAAAGACATGTAATTACAAACATACAAAACGTGTTATACACGCAGAAAAGATCCTTATTTGATCATCCTATTACTTAAGAAACAATTAACATGTACCCTCCACTTTCATCTAAAGTTGTTTTACATACTAGTATCACAGTGCTGTATCAGCTCAATGATATCAAAAACAGATTGATCAACTTAGGATATCAGACATATCCACTAAAATATAAAATATCAGAGATTTATAATTAAGAAAATGTCATTTTAATGTATTTTAGTTTGTTGAAATGGTCTACCTGGTATACATAATATAAAACCTTTCATGACATTACACCAACATGCCCAAAAGTTGTCTTGAGGTTTAAAATGAAGAACACATCTATAGAGCCTATTCTAGTTTTCTAAGGAAAGTTGTGCTATTTCTATGAAACACTGCTTATGAGCATGTCAGCCTCCTGTTCTCAAGGATCTATTAGAGTATAATATAATCATTTGAACACCAAACTTCTGCAATTTTCTTAGCATCTGGACAGGGGGGTCCCTCCACTTTATATTCTCAACTTTTTTCTGTATATTTTATATCTTTATGTTCAATTCTGTTCTGTTCTTTCTTTATTTTGCCTATTTGTCTCTATACTTAACTTTTTCCATTTCCATTATCCCCATCCGAACCTCCATTTCTGTTAAACCCCATTCAGACCCCCAATTCTGATAAACCCCTTTCCAAATCCTCATTTCTGGTAAACCCCATTCAGACCCCCAATTCTGTTAAACCCCTTTCCAGACCCTCATTTATGAAACCCTCATTTATGTAGAACCCCTTTCTAGACCCTCTTTCAGTAAAAACCTGTCCAAAAACCTCATTTCTGTAAATCAGTCTATTCTGGAATAATCCCAGTTGCACCAAACACTTGTCAACACTCATGGCATAAGAAATCAGCACTTTACTGCACCAAATACCAAATAGAAAGAAATAAAAATAACTGCATAATAATCATCAACTTTAAGCACCAATACTGCAATATCTTATCTTTAACAAAAATACTGTTAAAACTTTTATATCTATCCCTATAACATACATGTACAAAACAAACAACTGTATTGTACAAGTATATATTCCAATAACATACATGTACATTGTAGACATGTACAGTGTATACATGTACATGAGAAACTTTCACTTTCTACTCTTCTAATTGTGCTTTTCTTTTTACTGTGTAGATTTAAAGTCAAAAGTTTAACTTGTCCTAACTTACTGTGAACTTATTGTGAGTATGTGGTTCTCAGGTTTTTTATCTGACAACTCGATTAGAATATATTTTGTTACGTAAATCATGTTGTAAACAAAACCTATGTCAAATTTGTTTCATATTAAACCTGGCATACAATAATTAATATCATTTTTTATATATCAAAGATAGAAATACAGTTTTAGTTAACCATTATCTAATAATTTGTTTAAAAAACATAAAATGCATGACTTGACAACAAAAATATTGAAAACAACTGTATTAAACAAGGATCAAAACTTGACCTTGGTTAAAAAGTAAACAGCACAGAGATAACAACTAAATTATCAACAGTACACAATACATTGACAAATAAAACAAAGCACTAATATATCAATAACATATCGTCAACAAAATAAGATTCAATCGCATTTTCATGCGTTTATCATTAAGCAAATTTATATTTAGTCCACAATTCTGAAATTTGAAAGAGTTGTCTTTCTTATTTTTTTCAATAAGTATGATATGCGTCATCTCCCTTTTTGAAAAGGATCATCAATGCGTTTGTCTAGCAACATAAATATTTCCTAAGCAAAGATAATGCAAATACAACTGCTGAATTCTATAAAACAATTAACATCCCCAGTGTCAATGAAGCTGTTCTTCATATGAAAATTCAGAAAATAAAATAAACGGGAAGAATTAGACACAAATTATGACTATATCACAAAAGTTTTGTTATATTTCCTTATTTATCATTATATGAAATAAACTTGTTGCATATGAGTCGTTTAAATATGATTTTGTTTTGATTGTTTCTGAATTCAAATGAGATCATACATATTGCACATCTATATACTGTGAAAGCATTACTGTTTACAGGGTACCAGTTTTTATGGACTTTCTGGTTCCCTCAATCAAAGAAATTTATGTCAATAGGAAAACAATTTTCCTTTGTGTTTTAATTTGTTAATCGTAAACCCCCAGGAATCCACTAAGTTTTCACAGACCACAAACAAATGAAACCCATTTCTCTTACAAAGTTTTTTATAAAACTTTCATTAATGAAAAGGGAAAATGTGCAAAATTATTTATTAACCTTTTGCAACATTTAGTTAATGCTCTCCACAAGAAAAAAATTCTTATGGCTTTAAATGCTTTAAAAGCAGTACAATGCTATCTCAAAATCTTTTGTTTTCATCATTTTACCATGGAAACAATGAAATTCCTTCTAATCACAAAACTAAAAAAATTTCCCTAAATATCAAAGCTATAGAAACTATATCGTATTATTTTACTTCGTCCCATTTTGTCATGTGGTTATTCATCACCTTCTACAGAATATATAATACATTTCTAAATTATAAAAATATGTAAAAATATCTTTTTGCCTAGTGAAAACAATAACACATTTGATTTGATATTTTGAAGTTATAAAATGTATGAAAAACATTTATGACAAGAACTTATTTCAAAATCAATATTAAAGTCATATTGTTCTGAATTTCATAAGAATGCTCACATTATGCTACATAAAATCACTCTCTGATTGAAACACATTTCTGTGTAATATGAAAAGTTGTCAGATCGTTGTATAAAGTATGTACAAATCAGATTGTATTGAATCACAGTAATCATGACAAAATAATTTGGCTTGTACACCAAATTTGGTAAATTGAAACACTCAGTCTTAAGACATTTGTCCACTGTTTTCAGCGCAGACTATAAAAGAAACTCAATGCTATTTTGATATTCTACTAATTTGAGTGACAGAGAACCATAATCAAATATTATATACTGGAAAGGCCCTTTTTTATTAGTCTTTAAAAATTACCAAATTTAAAATATCTTTCAGATTCTCTGAAATTGAGGTAGATATTTTGAGGTAATATCACAGCAAATGAGGCAGATATGATTTTATAATCTATAAATATGAGGTAGACATATGGAAGATACATATACAAAAGTCAATGTTGACAATGAATTGAATATTTGTTCCTTTGAGGATAATGTTACTAATGTTTTTCAAGAAGTCTGATGTTAGTAACAGAGTTATCTTCCCTGCATAGGATCCTTAGCTGTTACTCAATCCCAAGATAGAAGTTTGGTATTTAGACATTCACATTTAGAGGTACAATGGGATACCTTTGATGTTATGATGATGTTGTCATGACGACACACACTGTTTAAGACAACAATAGCGACAACATTGGTGCTGTTGTCTTTATCACTAGGAGGTGATATTTAGTTGGCGCTGTGAGCACTTTTTGTTCGTTCCAAGATGTTTTGAACATCAACGATATCATGTTGTTGGATTTTCTGTTTTGATTTCAGTGTAGTCTTGAGAGTCTAACATTTCCTTTAACAGATCAGAGAAAGTGACGGTACCTTCTTGTTTAAGTTTTTGGAAGTAGGCTATTGCCCTCGTTCCTGCTTGTCTGATATGCGTTAACATGAGTAAAATTGACGGAACATGTCGTAGATTGTCAGGGTGGTATTTCTGTGCAGTATCCACCACTGCGTCTAGAATAGACTGTCTCATTCTATGTATTTTATCACAACTTGTTAGTCGCCTGACTTCTGTAAAATATTAAAAGGATTCATCAATTATTTATGTTGAAAAAAAATCTTCTGTATATAAATTTTGATTTCATATCATGAAAATTTATATAAATGTTCAATCTACAGGCTATACAAAGTATTGACAATTCTTAACTTTAGAATGTAAGTACAATTTATAAAATGAATTTTTCGACCTACTTATAATTCATGTTATATTTGCCACTGTGGTAGAAGACTTAAAACAACTTCTTGAAGTAAAATTCTTAAATGATAATGTTTTCCGCTTTCGAATTAAGAACTTCATAAACTCGTAATTTGTATAGACATTGACTAAGATAATGCTTGATTATGTGTAGATTATGGGTAGATTGTGTGTAGATTATGTGTAGATTGACATACCTGCATTGACTAATACTGTAGCTTGTAACAGTAGCGACTCATTTTTGTGTAGTTGATATTGTATAAAGTTTTCTGACACGGCACTGACTTGTTCAAATATTTCTGTCATACCCATCACTTCCCAGTGGGATCTAAAAATAAAATCATTCCTAGATTAAACATGCTTTAATGTACAGGTACAGGTATCTTCAATTAATTTGTAAAAGTTTTCAGAATTTTTGGAATACTGCTATGTTGGGAGAACAAAATAGAATGCACCCAATCCAGTTAAATATTTATTCAAATTACTAAAACTCTCACTCTTATGTGTTAATTAACCAATTCTGAAATAAAAGGTCTCTTTCAATCATAGATATGAAGTAATATTTCAGAACAACAACTCCCTCCAATTCCAACTACTTTGATCCCCAAATTAAAACTAATTTATACCAAACTTACCTGTCAAGAACAAAATCTGGAGCAAACACCAATCTCTTTCCATTATAACTCATGGATCTGAAGGTACAGTTGAGTAAAAGTAACTCCATCCAACAACACTCAATGAGATGGACCTGATCACTCAAAGACAGATCAATATAACCTGAAATAGAAGTTACAAATCTTAGCACTATTATAAAGCCTGTAAATGTCTTATATAGCAAAAAATGTGTGGTCTTTACTCAGACTTGACCCACGATCCAAATCATCTTTATTAAAAGCATTATAAAAGGTTCAATAGCCCAAAAATTGGTAAAAATTGATAAAAAATGGGAAAATAATCAAAATTGGGTTCTTTAAAGGGCTGTAGCCAAAAAGAAGTGCACCACCATATAATTTTTAGTCATATAAACCTAAAATTCATGTTAAGAAAAAAAGTTTAAATCTAGAATTTGTTGACTCCTCAGAGGTACACATCCTTATTAGTTTAAAGATTATAGATGTAAGTTCATATCAATCATAATACATCCATATTTATTATGATAATTTCAAAATGTAATCTCATTTCTGAACAAATAGTTATATGATCAACCAACACACAATATAATTCTTTCAGATTTTTTTTATCATCTTGAAGTTAATGACCCATAAAAACCAGTTTTAGGCTTATTGACCATATTATCTTAACAATAGTTTTAAAACTTAATGTTCACCAGTAGAATCAAATAAAACCCCACAATAATAATTATAATGTCTGGACCTTTAATCTTGTTACACTTACCTGGTACATTTTTAGCCCAGTTAATCAGTTGGACCAATTCCCTTTCTGCCAGTTTAACAAGAGAATTTAACAAATGTGTTCTGGATGGTGGCATATTATGATTATGATAACTTTCTACGATCGGCATGTCTGCTTTGGATAGTGCGTCTAATATGGCTGATGTCTCTGACCTTCTTGGACTCTGAAATCAATATTATATATATATAGATCTACATACCAACATAACCTTTGCTGTCTTATAGGCAAATGTAAGAAATCCTCTAAAGCTTAAAGTAGCTTTTCTTCAATGGTTTCTTTTTCCATATTCAAAACCTACATGTAAGTCTTCTTTCAATTTATTGAAGACTCTCTCTTAGACTTTTTAAAAAGAAATTCTAAAATCTAAATTTTGTTTAACCGTTCATGTGTCCTGATGTCTAAATGAGAATTTAAAAAGATTTCAAATTCAGAATCAAACACTAAAAAAGTCATTTGTATCTATAAATAACTCCATATTAATTAGATTCATTCTTTGATCTTTACTTTGTAACACACAGGGTGGGTTTTTCTCAGTTTTATAAATTTTAACACTTTGTTATAAGGAGGTGTGAATTGTTTCTCACTGTATATGACTTCTTTACACTGAATCTGTTGGATGTGTGCTGATTGATTATTTTAGTCTGGGAGAACATAATTAATTTGTAACTAGCTTTGAAATAGCTTTCTTTACCTGTAAGTAAGCTTTTCTAACTACTTTGAGCATAAAAAAAATATGTTTTTCAATTTCTGTGCCTCATACTGATCTTTTGAGTTAAGCTAAGTTGAGAGTTTCTTATATACTAAACTGTTGATACCAATTTTTCTGGATTGAAGAAAACTTTCTGCTTTTTCGATATCTAATTTCAATTTTTGGCCAAAGTCTGTATACAAGTCTATAGAGTCCACAAGTACAGTATTTGAAGAAATACTGAATTTTAGCTAAATTAGGATGCAGACTTGGAGAGCTGTTTTTTTCTATTAATAGAGTGGCACTCCTCTTCCTCTCAGATGTAACCTGTTTATTTATATTTTGATGAGTACAAATGTACTTACTTTTGCTGGATTTGGACTGCCACTTGTAGAGTTGACTATATTATCAGTAGAATCTGCTCGATTTCTTTTTGTTGGAAGTTTACTATTAGCACTTGGCTTCCTTTCTTTTCTTTGTGTTCCTACAACAAACAGAATTGTAGGTAATGGACTTCCAGTACACTTTTTACACCAAAGGCTCCTTAGTAATTTTACTTAGCAATGTGGAAGCATTAAAACAAATTTATCAGTAACCCTTATTTATATTAAGTCTATTTTGAAAAACTTACATTACAAATACATGTTTGATAAAACCTTTAGTTTCCAGTTATTTCTACTCATTGGGAGATCCAGAGGGGGTTCCAGGGGTTGAAACCACCCCTTTTTTTTTGGCCGATCAATGCATTCGAATGGGGACATATAGTTGGAACCCCCTTTGTCCTGGGTTGGGACCCCCCTTTTTTAAAATGGCTGGATCTGCCTCTGCTACTGCACTTTATTACTCCTCATTCTTTTTTTTAAAAACAATTCCTAACTAGAGATCGTTTTCCGGTAATTGTTTCTAAAGTTTTATCTCATAAAGAAAATAAAAGTACACAACATGTCTGTACATATTTTTAAGATTCTTGTTTTCTACATTCATGAAATTTACATAAGAAGCTTCAGTCCTTTATTTTGAATTTCCTTTTACATTTTAGTGATAGCAACTACTGGTAGCTATAATTAGTTTTGCTTAATATAAACAAGACACAGCTAATTTATAAATTTTATTTTATACCCAAAGGACTTTACATGTTTATGTTATTGGGTGGCACTTTGAATGTCCCAAGACCCTATAATTCATTGTAAATACTGTAAACTGTTTATTCGGATATCAAAGTTACCTTTATAGGAGAATGTAAAACTGGCAAGTTATTCGGTATATCAAAAGATACATAAGGTTAGTTAAATATATTCTGAGAGAAATTTGTACCCCCTCAAAGTTGTACCAAGATATGACAAATAGAAGAGACATTTGTTGTACATTATACTGTGGTGTCAGTTAAAATCAGTAACTTACAATTGCCTATAATACTCAAGTCCCATTATTTTTGGTTAACTTATAAAACTCTTTCAGTTTTACAAACTTTATTTTGGTAAATGGAAGTGTTAATCTTTAACATGTTTGATCAATGAATAAAATAATAAACAAAACTTACCAAATTGAAGAAAAATAATTTCCTTTATTAATAATTTTAAACTGAAACACAAGTCACAATTTAATCCAACTTAACAGTTTTGTCCCAAACGATATTTTAAACAGGTATGATAATTACGTTGGTATATATACACGGGAAAGATAATTTATGCAGGACGTAATACTTCGTAAGAGTTAGGGTCACTGTCCTGTGTAGGTATACAGCCATTCAGATATTGATCCTTCAGGTCAACGACCTCTGGCAAGGTTTCAATACTCAAAAAAACATAAAATATATATTGTATTCAATTCTATTGTAAGTCAAAAATTAAAATAGTTCCTAATTTTTATGAATTGATTTTTTTTTATCAAAAAAATTGCTGCACACAGAAAAGTAACGAAGAATAAAAATCAATTCTAAAGTTGAATGTAATTTTTATCGCTGGTCACAATTTTCCAAATTTGAAAATGCTGAGTTAAGAAATAAAATAAAATATATCAAATTTCTAAATTTGATATTTAAAAGGTCTCCGATACTTTATATGTTTTACAATTTCTTCCTTATGACAACTACCTTGAGACAATCATATGTCCTAAAGGTCATTGCTCCACAAATATGTGTCCTTTAGGTCATTCAACTTCTTGTAACTCAATTTAGAACTTCAGATATTGATTTCCCCTCAAGATAATTAATGTACTCATTCAAAGTAGAAAAAATACATCTATATTTAGATTTGATTTGTAAAAGGCTTGATAGAGCTACAGGAATGCTGATGTTGACTAAATAAGACTATTCTTAAGCATTATCCTAAATATCTGTGTATGGACACTACTTACAGATAAGTTTGTCTTTATACAATGCCATAATACTGTCTTCTAGCTACCTGATCTTTATATTTAGAAGTATAAGAATCTTTCCTTTACCCTTCGTTTTCTACGTTTTTGAGGCTTACAACTTTTTCCTCAGTATTTTTCTATGCTAGAAACTTTTTAAATCTGATTGTTACTTACTTCCTAATTTTTAAGGCTTACAATTTTTTCTTGTGCATTTGTCTATGCTAGAACTAGTAAAATCTTACTTTTATCTTTCATTTTCTATATCGCTAGGGCAAGACAATTCAGTTTTCTTGTCTATTCATCTAAAGCTTCAACTATCTTACCTCTAATATCACCAAATTTGCTTGTAGATCTTATTTGTGTATAATTTACCTTAAAGTTTTCTTCATTGTGTCTATAACACTATTAGAATCTTACCATCATTCATTACAACTTAGAAGTCTGCAAGCTTTACAACTTTTTCTTCTGTACTTGTCTATGCTAAATCTATAAGAATCTTACCTTTTTTCATTCAGACCTTGTATAACTTATTAAGTCTGTAGGCTTGGGCAATTTTTATTTAGTGTATGTCTTTCTTGGGAAGTCCACTTCAATACTTAAATGAAAGGGGCTGTTGCAGGGGTTCTATTACCCCACCCTTTTCATATAAATTAGCTTTTAAAAAAGTAAACCTTAATATATATTGGGTAAGCAAATATGTAACCCTTTTACCATATTGATTGGGCTTCATGTGATGCTTTAGACATGTTGAACACCAAAGTGTCAAAAATATTTCTGATAGTTTTCCCCTACTTTTCACATATTTTTAAGCTGCTAAATAGTCCCATTCTAACGGCACGACCTATTACATTTCCTATATAGGAAGTGTCCCCCCCTCCCCAATGAGATATGTCTACCGGTATACTATAAATTTAATAAAAAAACTTACCTTTATTCATGCCTACTTCGTAGCACTTCCTGAGTCTGCAGGCTTGACAACTTTTCCTTCTGTGTTTGTCTATAGTACAACTATTGGTAGCTGGACAAACATAATCTACAGGTCCTGCAAATAAAATTATCGTTAAATAAAAATGTCAGACTCAAATTAGAATAATGAAGATAATATAACTTGAGGTTTCCACATTAGCAGCTATTTATGTCAAACCATCCTTTCTCATTTTTTTTTATAAATCAGATGAATTAATAGCACCAGAGACATATATACACATTAGATTTCGTTGACCACTGTTACAGTTGCCAATCTCTGTGTATATATGTCTCTGATAGCACACACAAGATCACACAACATACATGTAGGTACATGCGGCCAGAGACATATATACACAGTGTATATATGTCTCTGATGCGGCCTATATAGGCTGTGCATTATGTATATAAACATATATATTATAATGAAAATCACAGGAATTTGAAACATATGTACCGTCTGCATATTTTCCTTTTAGAGGAACAATCTGTCATAGAATATCTAAAAGCATGAATATATGAAAGATTAAAAAATACATACTGTCATGAATAGAACATCCAAAGGCATGAATAAAGAAACGATTCCCCAAAAACAAACTGCTAGGCTTGTATTAATTGTTAAAGGTTATTATATATAGGTCATAGACCTTGCACTATTAATAAATATAGGTCACACACTCAGTGACACAGAAAATATTGGTTAAAAAAAATCTTTTAATGTTATTCGATAGAATTGAATGACATATATAACATTATCTACGCTCTATTAACTATAGAAGATAATGTCTCTATAAAAAGATCTCCGTCAAAGTGTAGTGAACATTAGAAAAAATAACCTTGGTCTGAGAAGTTAAAAATATTGAAATGATCAAGACACTATCTTCAACTCAATTTAGCACAAACATATTTAGAGAATATTTGATAATTTGATTAAGAGATCTACCATTGCATTTTAATGGAAAGGAAGGGGGGGGGGGGTCTTTACAAAAAAACAAATGTATGTGATAGAATGGAGATCATACAAGAATAGAGATAATAATTAAAGCATAGAATGAATAGTAGGAAAATGATTAAGGTAATTTAGTTTCTGTTGTACTGGACAGAAGAGTGTCTGTTGAACTGTAAAGAGGGTTTCTGCTGAACTGAAGGGAGACTTTCACTCAGGTACTGAAAGGAGAATTGCACCTGAACTGTAAGGAGAGTTTCATCTGTACTGAAGGTAATTTCCCCCTTTACTCAAGAGAGTATTTTATCTGTAATCAAGGTATAGTTTCATCTGTACTTGAGGGAGAGTTTCACCTGTACTGAAGAGCAAGTTTTACCTTTACTGAAGGGAGAGTTTCACCTGTACTGAATGGAGAGTTTCACCTGTACTTGAGGGAGAATTTCACCTGTACTTGAGTTAGAGTTTCTGTCATACTGAAGTGAGTTTATGCTGTACTGAAGGGATAGTTTCATCTGTACTTGAAGAGTTTCACCTGTACTTGAGGGAGAGCTTGTTGTACTGAAGGGAGAGTTTCACCTGTACTGAAGAAAGAGTTTCACCTGTACTGAAAGGAGAGTTTCATTTGTACTTGAGGGAGTCTCACCTGTGCTTTAGGGAGAGTTTCACCTGTACTGAAGCGAGAGTTTCACCTGTACTGAAGGGATAGTTTCATCTAAAATTGAGGGAGAGTTTCACCTGTACTTGCGGGAGAGCTTGTTGAACTAAATGGAGAGCTTGTTGAACTAAATGGAGAGCTTCACCTGTACTGAAGTGAGAGTTTCACCTGTACTGAAGGGAGAGTTTCATCTGTTCTTGAGGGGGAGTTTCACCTGTTCTTCAGGGAGAGCTTGTTGAACTGAATGGAGAGTTTCACCTGTACTGGAGTGAGAGTTTCGCCTGTATTGAAGGGATAGTTTCATCTGTACTTGAGAAAGAGCTTGTTGTACTAAAGTGAGAGTTTCACCTGTACTGAAGGGATGGTTTCATCTGTACTTAAAGTAGAGTATCACCTGTACTTAAGGGAGAGTTTCACCTGTACTGAAGGGAGAGTTTCACCTGTACTGTAGGGTGAGTTTCACCTATACTAAGGGGAGAGTTTCACCTGTACTGAAGGGAAAGTGTCACCTGTACTGAAGAAAGAGTTTCTTCTGTACTTAATACATACATGTGAAAGCTAGGGAGTATCTGCTGCACTTAAGATATGTAGTTTCTGCCGCACTGAAACAAGAGTTGCTTTGTAGAACTGAAGAAATTCACTCTAGTATCAAAGGGCGAGTGTATATCCATGCTGAAAAGATCATTTCAGATTTACTGAATGGAAAATTGATTCTGCACTGGAGAGTTTTTGCTGTACTTCAGCTGGTGCATGTCCTGATACAAAATTCACTGAGAGGATACCGGTTTGGTAGGTTTAACTTTCTAAAGACAGGTTTCACTGTAGTTTGATAATGATACATAAAATGTTTAAAATATTAACTCACCCTGAATACTGCGTTTGAAGAAAGCTTTACATCCTTCACAAGACCATACTCCATAGTGAAATCCTGAGGCGTTATCACTGCAGACCTGGCACAGTTTGTTGTGACCAGAACCTGAAATGGCAAGGTTTAATCCTGATCAGCGTTGTACAGTGCAGCTGTGTCACTTCTTACAGACATATTGATTTACAGCCGCTACATGTCACAATAATAAGTCTACGGTCACCTTGTTAGCATAATCAACTCTTTAACAATCATATATATACAGGATATAAGTAATTACACTATTGAAGTGTTGGAATCCATGATTTAATGGTTTAATTAAAACAAATTATTAAAAACATAAAGAAAAAATCTTGTCATTGATATTCAGCCTTCTTTTTTCATAAGAAGCTTGTGTACCAAGCATCCAAGTACAAATGTACTTTGCATGAACTGTGCTCCAAAAAAAGAAAAAAAGAAAACTTTGCACTAATAGTCAGTTGAAACAAAACATAATTAATTAGGATTTAGAGTGTCTTCCAACATCTTGGATTTTGGAATACCAGAAAACAATCACCCTGGATCTTTAATAAAACTTGAAAATTTGTGAATAGGGGGTAATTTATGTGTAAGAATTTTCATTTCAATATAGAAAATGACATGTTTTTATCATATTTATGGTTGTATTTTACAAAAAACAGAATCTCTTTTTTAAACTATTTTTTTCCCAACTTTGCCTCATAAGGGGAGGCAATTCAAATGTAAGGGTAGATAAAGTACTTTTACAGTAGAAGGGGTTGTTAGGAATTTACCTATTTTATTATGTAGCAAGAAAATAAGTCTTGTGACCCCATTTTTTCTTTTTCATGATATTAGAGCTATTTTCTCATATTTTATCTGAAATTTTCTGGTGAAGTTTTCTTTTAATGGCAGAAAATTGGGCTTTCCATGCATGATCTATTCAAAACTTGTGGATTATAATTGAGACTCCCCATCTACCTTAACTGTTCTTTGACAAGAAAAAAATGTCTCCAAAATGTAAAGATCTAAAACTGTAGACCCCCTTTTTTTACTCTTGAGAAGTTGTAAAGACTTACCAGAAGACATGATCTCTTCTTGAGTTTGTGAGTATTGGTGAATGATAAAGAGCCATGAAGCATTGTTAACATGTGAATATCAAAGCCTGTGGACCCCCCCTTTTTTTTTTAATCTTAAGAAAACTTACCAGAAGACATGATCTCATGCTTGAGTTTGTGAGTATTGGTGAATGATAAAGAGCCATCAAGCATCGTTAACATACGACCATCATGTGGAGATGTTGTGGAGGACGGAAGCTGACTAGGCATCATATGAGGGAGTAAATATCCCCCAGGATAACCACCCGCAAGGCTGTCATCCTTCAGGCTCAGTTTGTCTATAGAATCCCTGTAATATAAATAATTACCTATTGAATCCCTGTAATCATGGTTTTATAATTGTAATATAAATATCTGTTCAAGGAATCTCTGTAATATAAATAGCTGGTCAAGGAATCTCTGTAATATAAATATCTGCTCAAGGACTCCCAGTGTAATATAAATATCTGCTCAATGAATCTCTGTATAAATATAAATATTTGCTCTAGGAATCCCTATATCATTGCAATATAAATATTTGCCAAAAGACTCCCTGCATCAAGGACTCTTTATAATATAAATATCTGCTCAAAGACTAATTGCAATATATATCAGCTTACATGGCTTAAGTTGCCCTATGTTCTATTTTAGCCATGTTTGAAGGCCAGATCCCTGGGGACATTTTTTTTCAAAACTAGATAAATAAATGCTGATTGAGGAAATTTTAATAAGGCCAAATATTAACAAGAGGCTCTCAAGAGCCTGAATCGCTCACCTTAATTCTTTTGGTTAAATCTCTCATCAATGATTATTTTGGCTTATCAATTTATTTAAATGTTTTTTGGATCGTCCTATTTTCTTCAAAAGCCAAAAAAAATAAGGCCATAATAAATGATAGGTTTGTTTGCCCAAACGCTACCTACCCAGAAAAAAGCTGCCTACTCAAATTCTTTTATTGTCCTGATTTGAAATGTTTTTTTTAATCAAATAGGCATGAAGACTAATAAACATCTGATACTTCATTTTCTTTTTTTGAAAAAAGAAAAAGAAAATGCCTACCTACCTACCCACTGTCTCAACCTTTGGGTAGGGTTTGGGCAAACCAAAATATTTTTAAGTGTGGCCTAATCATTTTCTCCTATGTTCTATTTTAGCCATAGTAGCTATGTTTCTTGACATACAAGGAAATAAAATATAAAATTTATACTAGATACTCTGAAACTCATTTAGCCTTAGTTTGGCTAGAAATTGATACAGCAGTTTCAAAGGAGAAGATTTTTTAAAGTAAGTCACCATGATGAACAAATTGTGAAAAAAAGTCTTTAAAGGGCAATAACTCCTTAAGGGGTCAATTGACAATTTTGGTCATGTAGACTTAATTGAAGATCTTACTTTGCTGAACATTATTGCTGTTTACAGCTATTTTTATCTATAATTATATTCAAGATAATAAACAACCAGATGCTCCGCAGGGCGTAGCTTTATACGACCGCAGAGGTTGAACCCTGAACAGTTGGGGCAAGTATGGACACAACATTCAAGCTGGATTCAGCTCTAAATTTGGATTGTGATTAAATAGTTGACACAGCATAGGTTTCTGACACAGAATGAATGTATTCAAATGAACTTAAAATTTTTGTTTTCTCTTAGAGCAATTCACTATGCTGTTGAATATTAATCCTCTCAAAAAAATGTTTGAAGAAATTTTTTGTTATTTATGAAATTTCAAATGAGAAAAATTTAACCCAATTTTTTAATCACGTTCCCCTTTCCCTTATTCCAAAACTAATTTCAATTAAAATATTCTAATGGAGTTTGCAACAATTACTACTCATTTAAATACATGATGTAAAAAAACTGCTTGTTATCACTGAATGGTAAAGATTATTTAAATTTATCAGTTGGTAGTAAAAAGTGAATATACATTGTATATTGTATATAACAAAGATTTAAGTTGATTCTGGACAAAGAAAGATAACTCCAATTAAAAAAAATTCTGGCAGATATTTCTTGCTTACTATACTGGACAAAGAAAGATAACTCTTAATTAAAAAAAAAATTGCTATTTCACAATATTGTGAAATTAGATATTTCTTGCCATTGCACAATACTGTGCAATTGAAAAGACTTGCTATTGCACAATACTTAATATAATAATTTTAGATCCTGATTTGGACTAACTTGAAAACTGGGCCAATAATCAAAAATCTAAGTACATGTTTAGATTCAGCATATCAAAGAGGCCCAAGAATTTAATTTTTGTTAAAATCAAACTTAGTTTAATTTTGGACCCTTTGCACTTTAATTAAGACCAATTTTAAAACTGGACCAAAAATTAAGAATCTACATACACAGTTAGATTTGGCATATCAAAGAACCCCAATTATTCAATTTTTGATGAAATCAAACAATGTTTAATTTTGGACCCCGATTTGGGCCAACTTGAAAACTGGGCCAATAATCAAAAATCTAAGTACATTTTTAGATTCAGCATATCAAAGAACCCCAAGGTTTCAATTTTTGTTAAAATCAAACTAAGTTTAATTTTGGACCCTTTGGACCTTAATGTAGACCAATTTGAAAACGGGACCAAAAATTAAGAATCTACATACACAGTTAGATTCGGCATATTAAAGAACCCCAATTATTCAATTTTGATGAAATCAAACAAAGTTTAATTTTGGACCCTTTGGGCCCCTTTTTCCTTAACTGTGGGGACCAAAACTTCCAAAATCATTACCAACCTTCCTTTTATAGTCATAAACCTTGTGTTTAAATTTCATAGATTTCTATTTACTTTAACTAAAGTTATTGTGCGAAAACCAAGAATAATGCTTATTTGGGCCCTTTTTTGGCCCCTAATTCCTAAACTGTTGATAATAAAACTCCCAAAATCAATCCCAACCTTTATTTTGTGGTTATAAACCTTGTGTCAAAATTTCATAGATTTCTATTAACTTAAACTAAAGTTATAGTGCGAAAACCAAGAAAATGCTTATTTGGGCCCTTTTTGGCCCCTAATTCCTAAAATGTTGGGACCAAAACTCCCAAAATCAATACCAGCCTTCCTTTTATAGTCATAAACCTTGTGTTAAAATTTCATAGATTTCTATTCACTTTTACTAAAGTTAGAGTGCAAAAACTAAAAGTATTCGGACGACGACGACGACGCCAACGTGATAGCAATATACGACGAAATTTTTTTCAAAATTTGCGGTCGTATAAAAACAGCAAAATTTCCTTAAAATTATCAATTCAGGGGCAGCAACCCAACAACAACATGTTGTCTGATTCATCTGAAAATTTCAGAGCAGATAGATCTTGACCTGATAAACAATATTACCCATGTCAGATTTGCTCTAAATGCTTTGATTTTTGAGTTATAAGCCAAAAACTGCATTTGACCCCTATGTTCTATTTTTAGCAATGGCGACCATGTTTGTTGATAGATCATAACTTCGGATACAATTTACAAACTAGATACCCTTAGGAACATTCAGTTAAAGTTTGGAAGTATTTTGCCCAGTAGTTTCATAGGAGAAGAATTTTGTAAAAGATTTTTAAAGATTTACGAAAAATGGTTAAAAATTGACTATAAAGGTCAATAACTCCTAAAGGGGTCAACTGACCATTTCCGTCATGTTGACTCATTTGTAAATCTTACTTTGCTGAACATTATTGCTGTTTACAGTTTATCTCTATCTATAATGATATTCAAGATAATAACCAAAAACAGCAAAACTTCCTTAAAATTATCAATTCAGGGGCAGCAACCCAACAACATGTTGTCTGATTCATCTGAAAATTTCAGAGCAGATAGATCTAGATCTGATAAACAATATTACCCATGTCAGATTTGCTCTAAATGCTTTGGTTTTTGAGTTATAAGCCAAAAACTGCATTTGACCCCTATGTTCTATTTTTAGCAATGGCGACCATGTTTGTTGATAGATCATAACTTCGGATACAATTTACAAACTAGATACCCTTAGGAACATTCAGTTAAAGTTTGGAAGTATTTGGCCCAGTAGTTTCATAGGAGAAGAATTTTGTAAAAGATTTTTAAGATTTACGAAAAATGGTTAAAAATTGACTATAAAGGTCAATAACTCCTAAAGGGGTCAACTGACCATTTCCGTCATGTTGACCCCTTTTGTAAATCTTACTTTGCTGAACATTATTGCTGTCTACAGTTTATCTCTATCTATAATAATATTCAAGATAATAACCAAAAACAGCAAAATTTCCTTAAAATTATCAATTCAGAGGCAGCAACCCAACAACAGGTTGTCTGATTCATCTGAAAATTTCAGGGCAGATAGATCTTGACCTGATAAACAATATAACCCCAGGTCAGGTTTGCTCTAAATGCTTTGTTTTTTGAGTTATAAGCCAAAAACTGCATTTGACCCCTATGTTCTATTTTTAGCAATGGCGACCATGTTTGTTGATAGATCATAACTTCGGATACAATTTACAAACTAGATACCCTAAGGGACATTCAGTTAAAGTTTGGAAGTATTTTGCCCAGTAGTTTCAGAGGAGAAGATTTTTGTAAAAGATTACTAAGATTTACGAAAAATGGTTAAAAATTGACTATAAAGGGCAATAACTCCTAAAGGGGTCAACTGACCATTTCTGTCATGTTGACTTATTTGTAAATCTTACTTTGCTGAACATTATTGCTGTTTACAGTTTATCTCTATCTATAACTAGAGGCTCCAAAGAGCCTGTGTCGCTCACCTTGGTCTATGTGAATATTAAACAAAGGAAGTAGATGGATTCATGACAAAATTGTGTTTTGGTGATGGTGATGTGTTTGTAAATCTTACTTTACTAGTCTTGCTGCTTACAATTATCTCTATCTATAATGAACTTGGCCCAGTAGTTTCAGTGGAAAATGTTAATAAAAATTTACAAATTTTATAGAAAATTGTTAAAAATTGACTATAAAGGACAATAACTCCTTGACAATTTCGGTCATGTTGACTTATTTGTAAATCTTACTTTCCTGAACATAATTGCTGTTAACAGTTTATCTCTATCTATAATAAAATTTAAGATAATAACCAAAAACAGCAAAATTTTATTAAAATTACCAATTCAGGGGCAGCAACCCAACAATGGGTTGTCAGATTCATCTGAAAATTATAGGGCAGATAGATCTTGATCTGATTAATAATTTTACCCCGTGTTGGATTTGCTCTAAATGCTTTGGTTTTTGAGTTATAAGCCAAAAACTGCATTTTACCCCTATGTTCTATTTTTAGCTGTGGCGGCCATCTTGATTTGATAGTCGGGTCACCGGACACATTTTTAAAACAAGATATCCCAAAGATGATGATTGCCAAGTCTGGATTAATTTGGCCCAGTAGTTTCAGAGGAGAAGATTTTTGTAAAAGATAACTAAGATTTACGAAAAATGGTTAAAAATTGACTATAAACCAATAACTCCTAAACGGGTCAACTGACCATTTTGGTCATGTTGACTTATTTGTAAATCCTACTTTACTAAACATTATTGCTGTTTACAGTTTATCTCTATCTATAATAATATTCAAGATAATAACAAAAAACTGCAAAATTTCCACAAAATTACCAATTCAGGGGCAGCAACCCAACAACGGGTTGACCGATTCATCTGAAAATTTCAGGGCAGATAGATCTTGACCTGATAAACATTTTTACCCCACGTCAGATTTCCTCTAAATGCTTTGGTTTTTGAGTTATAAGCCAAAAACTGCATTTTACCCCTATGTTCTATTTTTTGCCGTGGCGGCCATCTTGGTTGGATGACCGGGTCACGCCACACATTTTTTAAACTAGATACCCCAATGATGATTGTGGCCAAGTTTGGTTCAATTTGGCCCAGTAGTTTCAGAGGAGAAGATTTTTGTAAAAGATAACTAAGATTTACGAAAAATGGTTAAAAATTGACTATAAAGGGCAATAACTCCTAAACGGGTCAACTGACCATTTCAATCATGTTGACTTATTTGTAAATCCTACTTTACTAAACATTATTGCTGTTTACAGTTTATCTCTATCTATAATAATATTCAAGATAATAACCAAAAACTGCAAAATTTCCACAAAATTACCAATTCAGGGGCAGCAACCCAACAACGGGTTGACCGATTCATCTGAAAATTTCAGGGCAGATAGATCTTGACCTGATAAACATTTTTATCCCATGTCAGATTTCCTCTAAATGCTTTGGTTTTTGAGTTATAAGCCAAAAACTGCATTTTACCCCTATGTTCTATTTTTAGCCGTGGCGGCCATCTTGGTTGGTTGACCGGGTCACGCCACACATTTTTTAAACTAGATACCCAAATGATGATTGTGGCCAAGTTTGGTTCAATTTGGCCCAGTAGTTTCAGAGGAGAAGATTTTTGTAAAAGTTAACGACGACGGACGACGGACGACGGACGACAGACGACGGACGACGGACGACGGACGCCGGACGCAAAGTGATAGGAAAAGCTCACTTGGCCCTTCGGGCCAGGTGAGCTAATAATATTCAAGATAATAACCAAAAACAGCAAAATTTCCTTAAAATTACCAATTCAGGGGCAGCAACCAAACAACGGGTTGTCTGATTCATCTGAAAATTTCAGGGCAGATAGATCTTGACCTGATAAACAATATAACCCCAGGTCAGGTTTGCTCTAAATGCTTTGTTTTTTGAGTTATAAGCCAAAAACTGCATTTGACCCCTATGTTCTATTTTTAGCAATGGCGACCATGTTTGTTGATAGATCATAACTTCGGATACAATTTACAAACAAGATACCCTAAGGGACATTCAGTTAAAGTTTGGAAGTATTTTGCCCAGTAGTTTCAGAGGAGAAGATTTTTGTAAAAGATTACTAAGATTTACGAAAAATGGTTAAAAATTGACTATAAAGGGCAATAACTCCTAAAGGGGTCAACTGACCATTTCTGTCATGTTGACTTATTTGTAAATCTTACTTTGCTGAACATTATTGCTGTTTACAGTTTATCTCTATCTATAATAATATTCAAGATAATAACCAAAAACAGCAAAATTTCCTTAAAATTACCAATTCAGGGGCAGCAACCCAACAACGGGTTGTCTGATTCATCTGAAAATTTCAGGGCAGATAGATCTCGACCTGATAAACAACATTACACCATGTCAGATTTGCTCTAAATGCTTTGGTTTTTGAGTTATAAGCCAAAAACTGCATTTGACCCCTATGTTCAATTTTTAGCAATGGCGACCATGTTTGTTGATAGATCATAACTTCCGATACAATTTACAAACTAGATACCCTAAGGGACATTCAGTTAAAGTTTGGAAGTATTTTGCCCAGTAGTTTCAGAGGAGAAGATTTTTGTAAAAGATTACTAAGATTTACGAAAAATGGTTAAAAATTGACTATAAAGGGCAATAACTCCTAAAGGGGTCAACTGACCATTTCTGTCATGTTGACTTATTTGTAAATCTTACTTTGCTGAACATTATTGCTGTTTACAGTTTATCTCTATCTATAATAATATTCAAGATAATAACCAAAAACAGCAAAATTTCCTTAAAATTACCAATTCAGGGGCAGCAACCAAACAACGGGTTGTCTGATTCATCTGAAAATTTCAGGGCAGATAGATCTTGACCTGATAAACAATATAACCCCAGGTCAGGTTTGCTCTAAATGCTTTGTTTTTTTAGTTATAAGCCAAAAACTGCATTTGACCCCTATGTTCTATTTTTAGCAATGGCGACCATGTTTGTTGATAGATCATAACTTCGGATACAATTTACAAACAAGATACCCTAAGGGACATTCAGTTAAAGTTTGGAAGTATTTTGCCCAGTAGTTTCAGAGGAGAAGATTTTTGTAAAAGATTACTAAGATTTACGAAAAATGGTTAAAAATTGACTATAAAGGGCAATAACTCCTAAAGGGGTCAACTGACCATTTCTGTCATGTTGACTTATTTGTAAATCTTACTTTGCTGAACATTATTGCTGTTTACAGTTTATCTCTATCTATAATAATATTCAAGATAATAACCAACTAGAGGCTCTTAAGAGCCTGTGTCGCTCACCTTGGTTTATGTGAATATTAAACAAAGGAAGCAGATGGATTCATGACAAAATTGTGTTTTGGTGATGGTGATGTGTTTGTAAATCTTACTGCAATAAACTGTCTTGCTGCTTACAATTATCTCTATCTATAATGAACTTGGCCCAGTAGTTTCAGTGGAAAATGTTAATAAAAATTTACAAATTTTATGAAAAGTGTTAAAAATTGACTATAAAGGACAATTACTCCTTAGGGGGTCAATTGACCATTTTGGTTATGTTGACTTATTTGTCAATCCTACTTTGCTGAACATTATTGATGTTTACAGTTTATCTCTATCTATAATAATATTCAAGATAATAACAAAAAACAGCAAAATTTCCTTAAAATTACCAATTCAGGGGCAGCAACCCAACAAAGGGTTGTCCGATTCGTCTGAAAATATCAGGGCAGATAGATCTTGACCTGATAAACAATTAAACCCCGGTCAGATTTGCTCTAAATGTTTTGGTTTTTGAGTTATAAGCCAAAAACTGCATTTTACCCCTATGTTATATTTTTAGCCATGGCGGCCATCTTGGTTGGTTGACCGATTCACGCCACACATTTTTTAAACTAGATACCCCAATAATGATTGTGGCCAAGTTTGGATTAATTTGGCCCAAAAGTGTCAGAGGAGAAGATTTTTGTAAAAGATAACTTAGATTTACGAAAAATGGTAAAAAAATGACTATAAAGGGCAATAACTCCTAAAGGGGTCAACTGACCATTTCGGTCATGTTGACTTATTTGTTAATCTTACTTTGATGAACATTATTGCTGTTTACAGTTTATCTCTATCTATAATAATATTCAAGATAATAACCAAAAACAGCAAAATTTCCTTAAAATTACCAATTCAGGGGCAGCAACCCAACAAAGGGTTGTCTGATTCGTCTGAAAATTTCAGGGCAGATAGATCTTGACCTGATAAACAATTAAACCCCATGTCAGATTTGCTCTAAATGCTTTGGTTTTTGAGTTATAAGCCAAAATCTGCATTTTACCCCTATGTTCTATTTTTAGCCGTGGCGGCCATCTTGGTTTGTTGACCGGGTCACGCCACACATTTTTTAAACTAGATACTCCAATTATGATTGTGGCCAAGTTTGGTTTAATTTGGCCCAGTAGTTTCAGAGGAGAAGATTTTTCTAAAAGCTAACGACGACGGACGACGACGACGACGGACGACGGACGACGACGACGGACGCCGGACGCCAAGTGATGGGAAAAGCTCACTTGGCCCTTCGGGCCAGGTGAGCTAAAAACAGCAAAATTTCCTTAAAATTACCAATTCAGGGGCAGCAACCAAACAACGGGTTGTCTGATTCATCTGAAAATTTCAGGGCAGATAGATCTTGACCTGATAAACAACATTACACCATGTCAGATTTGCTCTAAATGCTTTGGTTTTTGAGTTATAAGCCAAAAACTGCATTTGACCCCTATGTTCTATTTTTAGCAATGGCGACCATGTTTGTTGATAGATCAAAACTTCGGATACAATTTATAAATTAGATACCCTAAGGAACATTCAGTTAAAGTTTGAAAGTATTTGGCCCAGTAGTTTCAGAGGAGAAGATTCTTGAAATAGTTTACGACAACGGACGACGACAGACGACGACAGACGACGACGGACGCCAAGTGATGGCATAAGCTCACTTGTCCCTTTGGGACAGGTGAGCTAATAAAATAGTATGTGTGTTATCAGTTACATCTGAAAACATATTAGGGTTATTCAGCTGATACAAATGTATATTTTAGGGGGGTAGAAATGTATAAAATGCCATCTGTCATATTTGTCATGTTTGTGTTTGTTTAAAAAATGTGATAACATGTCAATCTTAACTTCAAAGATCAAAAATAAAAATGAATAATCAATGGTATGAAAACAAAGAGATAAGAAATAACAATAAACCAACTGTTACTGTAGTGGTCAAGCCTTTACAGTAGTGGTCAAGCCTGATCATAGAGAGATATCAACATTTAAATAGATTTTCTCAAGTAGATCAAATATAACTGACATGAAATTAATGCATTTCTACAGTTAAATATCATTTCCAGTGTGTAAAGGTCAAACTGACCTTCTATGATTACAAATTGCAGCTGGCTACTCTATGACCTCACATTTTCTAAACTCTTATCAATGTTACCATGGTAACTAGGATATAACTGTTTCTTAATTATTTTATCTGCATTACTAAGGTTCTGATACTTTTAAATTCATACATGAACTTTTGATCATAGAAAATCAGTTTAATAAAATAAAAGCATGTAATCAAAACATCAGATGTGTGTAAATGTTTATAAAAATGAAGAAAAAAACATGTCAATTTCCCCCCTCCCCTCCAAAAAACCCCAACATATGTCAATTTCCCCCATCTCCCTCTAAATAAAAAAAATGACAATTTCCCCCCTCCCCCCTCCATAAAAAAAAAACAAAAAACAAAAAACGTTTATGTGAGATGGGAGTTTGTTCTATTTGTATAGAAAACAACAATTCCATAAATTTGTATCCAACAAAGTCCAACTCATTCATTTTAGTCATTTGGTATTCAGAAAATGAGGGGCTGGTATCAGATTTGTTTAGAATTAAGTTCCCTTGTTCCAACCAAAGCTTTGTAAGATACTTTGTATATAAGTTTACATTTACATTCAAGGACAACCTTAAATTAAGTTGCTGAAGACAGTTTTAAAGAAAAATAGCAAATAAAAGGTCTGGGAATAATCTTTAGAGAATACAATCTGTAATAACTTTATTTATTTATTTATTAATGAAATGCACATTTATACCCCTGGGGGTTGAAGGCATATACAAACAATACAATACAATATACACAATAGAAAAATTAACATATTAAACATCATATATAAAGTGGTAAAACAGTAATATTTATGCAGGCGTTGTGTCCACTCCCCTCAGTGCAAATGACTTTTTAATGAACGGAATAACATCACTATGTGACAGGAATATATTTGCTATCATAATATTAAAAAGAAGATATGGTATGATTGCCAATGAGACAACTGTCCACAAGAGACCAAAATGACACAGAAATAAGAATTTGTCATTAGAAAATTTTATTGATCTGATATGGTTCTGATAGTGATATTTAAAGAAAGAAAAAGAAAGAAATTCAAAAGAAAAATGTAGCAAAAAATAATTATAAGCAAATGAGAGAAAGACAACCATAGAGAAACTAAGTCTATCTAAAATATTTGGGGTACACTTACATTTTGTAACTTGTAACAATGACTCGAAAATATTAAAAAAAAATGCCTCTTGGTAAAAACTTTATTAGTAACATTGTTTTCTATAAACACCACACAATGTTTTGTAACTGAACAAACTAAATAAAACTCTGTTTAAAAAGTACCCCCACCCTCAATACATTGTACAAGTACATGTATATATGTTAAATGCATCTACTTTTTACAGTATCACTCTAAACCTTGGCTTACCACGGGGCATAACCCTTTTTTAAATCCGTGATCTGCACCTGATTGGGGAGATAATTTTATAATCATTTTAAAAAAAAAAATTTGGATGCAGTTAATTGGCTTCACACAAGTTAATTTTGTATTCAAACAGTGGCTTTCCATTCTAAACCCAGAAAACAGTATATATGTATATTTGACCTCTTCCTTGTATAATTATAAATGAAGTTTATATATCAAGTTCTGATTTACATTTGTATTCTTCTTTTAAAATACTAAAAAATATTAAAAGAGAAGTACAAAAATGTATGTGTACTTTATTCAGCGACACATTATTCAATGTATTTACTGAAGGTAAATTTGTATTTTATAGTTTGCTTTTTTTCATTTGTTCCATAGATTTTTGGTCTATGTATAAATTTAAAGTTTTAAATAAAGGTAGATAACTCCTGTTTTCAATAATTCTCAAACTTTACTAAATAAATTAAATATTCCCAGGTACAATGGACACAATCAGATAGTGATGCACTTCACCAACTCTTTTCAAGCATTCCCAAAAACTTAAAAACATCTAAATGATTTTTTTTCCCGATAAAATTCCCAATATTAAAGTACAGGAGCACTTAAATTAACAATACAACATATCTATAACATATAAATGTATTCTTTCTGTTTTGAAATTATTACTGTGGGAACAATCCATTTAAAGCTCATATTGAATGGTTACCGGATACATAGCAATTATTAAACTGCTGTTGTTTTTCAAAATAAGATTAAGTTTTCCTCTGTGCATCCACAGTTGCAAATATGGCAGTTTCAGAAGAAAAAAAAGTGTTTTAAACTGAAAATGTGTATTTAAAAAAATACATAAAAAAATCTCAAATAATTTTACACTACACAAGTATGATAATAGAGGTGGAGTGATTCATTGTTATGTGTGTATTGACCATTGTACAAATGTATAACATACTGTACAGGTGACCTGCACAAGTCCATTACAAATCTCTGCAGGCTACACAGACAGACATGCACAAAAAGTTACATAACCACTCTACATACCCAGACATATTATTTCCACAATCAGTTAAAATCCTTATAACTGCACCAATTCCAAAATTATTATCAGAAAATCCCTTTAAAACTGTGAGAGCATCTTCATAGTCTTCATCAGGAAAGTTTAACCTTTCGGCCATAGCATTACTACGTCCAGTTTGTGTATTACATTCCAAGGAAAATATTCTCCATACATGTATTTTGTACTCAAAGAGATTAACAACTTTACAAATAATGTCTTTTTAACTTTTAAAAATAGAAAGTTTCAATAATCTTCATCATAAAATAGAATTATTCGACCGATATGCTGGTCAATACATTGGTCATTCACCTGTGTACTCCAGCCACTACACAAGCTACTTGGTCAGTGTGCAGTGACCCGTAACCATCTAATCTTATGACCTGGTCAGTTTGTAATTGTAAACGTCAAGAATGGACAAGCGTCGTAGCAGACGAAACAGATTTTATAACTTATTATTATATTTCATTCAAGTTACCCAGCCCATGTGTCGGGACTATTGCTTTAAATTAGTTTTTATAAACTTAAAATAATGTTTATAAATAAGAGAAATTGTATTGCAATCGCATTTTGCTTGTGGTTTTGACTTTCGTGTTTTGGGGAAAATGTTTCATAAAAAATATTAGACTAAAATCACCTTCATTTTGAAGAGTGATATATTTTAGAACAAATTATATTCTACCATCCCTTACAAGCACAACAGACAAAAGTTGCTATTTCCAGGTACGTGTCATCACTTATATTAAGAATGACATTGACAGAGATATTTTGTTCAATTCAAAATTTAGTTCAAAATAGAAAACGCTTGATTAAGGTCGAAAAAGCTATCAGGCCTAGCAGACAACAGCAATCACTGTATGGCCGTGAGGAAGACGAAACCATGAAATAAATAATACTTCCACGATGAAACCAACGACAATCTGGATGGGGTTTGCAGAAATGGGAATGTAAATGGAAAAAAAAAGAAAAAAATAATATTAAGAAAATGTAACTGGAAAAAAATAATAGAGAAAAATGACAAATTATTATAAGAAAAGAAAATAATTGGGTGCAAAAGTAGAAAATATAATATCTCAGTGTTGAAAATAAAGAATAAGGTAACACAAGACTGTTCTTTTCACGATAACTCTAAATATGTCCTTAGACCTAAAATACTAAAGAATGCAGAACTTCAAATCCTTTTTTCAAAGACAATTACCTTAGGGGCTAACCATGTTTTTTTAACCTGAGTATTGTAAAGTTATGTTTAATGTTATAATAAAGATCTAACACATGTTTAACTTAACGATGTATTCTGTTCTTCGATCGAAATCATACAAAGATTATTAAGCCATGGCTTCCCTACATACGTTTTTGAACCCCACACACAGTTGACCAGCAGCGCTAGCCTAAAAAACTATTGATTTACAATCGAGAGAGAAAAATCGGATGTTTAGCGCTAACGTACGTATCGGTGTCAAGAACAACCTTTTTAACTTTTAGCGCCAGATTCTTAATTAACACTGTTATGCCACCGAAAATTCAGTGGCGTAGCTTGCATGTATGCTCAGATGCTCAAGCATCCACATCATTTTGACAAAAAAAAAAATAGCAGCAGTTTAACTCGGAAGTATCAAAATGACACATGTGTAACAAGGCTGAGGATATGAGGATAACTTCCAGTAATTTTCGAAGCAGTATGCCTGGTCTCTCATTTATGATAATTTAGTTTATGTAAAAAATATAGTTGAATCGCTGAATAGTGTTTCAAGTTAACTTTTGTTTGTAAAGTAAAAAAAGTCTACGTCATTGGCTAAGTTAAGCGGAGAGGACTGATACGCAGACCCGTGGACATGTTTCATTTGAAATTGAACCTAGTGGTGTGATGGCTTCTCATTTGACTATAGCAACTAACAATTAAAACACCATATCCAGATTCCTGACATCGTTTCTTGCGACATGGACTAGTAAACGACGTGATTTAAAATATCAATTTGTAATAGATCGTGATAAGTCCTATGCTTACGAATTCCCGTTTCTATCTAGGTTCAAATACTAATTTTATTTTCAATCAGTAAAGAACAAATATCCAATGTTCCCCGCCATGCACCTTACATGTCATATTTTATCTATCAAAGGGCAATGAACAAGGGAATAACTATAAAAAAAACAACAAAAAAACTTGTTTTTCTTTTTCTTATTTATTTTCAACATCTTTACTGGTTAAAAATACTTGATTACGACTTATTTTCCAAATTATCAAAGACATTGCTTATGATATGAGTTTCACTTAATCTGGCAAGAATGGAACACATAAGGTGCTAACAATACCGGACGATCGGGCGTCCGGTATTTTTTTATGTCTCCTGCAGAGCGTTGGGCTCATTAATCAAAAATCAAAAAGCCAACGTTGTAGACTCAAATTCCTGGAAAGAAAAGTCACTTCAGTTCCTATATTCCGAAGTTACTATATTGTACAGAAGTGTCGCTGTAATGGCCCGGGGTCCGTTTTTTATATGTCAAGATAAGATTGGATGAGAAACTTAAAATCAAATATTTATGAATTGAATGATGGTAGTTTCGAGAAAACGATAAAAAGTTGGTTAAAAATATAAATATATGAATTGGTGGGTATTTTGAATCTAAACAAAAATCTAACTAGGGTCGGAATCTGAGGGAGTACATGTGCTTAAATAAAAAATAATTTTCTGCATAAAATGGTCCCAAAATTTTTTCGCCTCGCTCCACTCGGCGAAACATCCACATCGTTTCAACCCTGGCTACGCCACTGGAAATTAACTCAACATACATAGTTAATTTATTTTTGGTGGTTATTGCAATCCTTGTTGTGCATTATGTTTTGTTTACATCATTTGTCATGTTTTTTTGTGTGTATGAATACCGTAGTCACATTCATATAGGATGTAATTTATGCAATTTCAAGTCTGGATAAAATAATAGAATCCTTTATTAATATGTAAATGTAATTATGACAAAAGAAGAGGTTTAAGCCAACACCATTCCTATCAACTAATAGCAATTGTAGATGACATAACTGTACTGAATATGAAAAAAAACTGCTTGCTCATACCGAGGCTCATACAAGTTCACGCTCAGGATAAATATATCTGAAACGTTAAACTACCACTCTCGCTACCACTATATTAACTTTTTTCTCCATATTTGTCACAGGCACTTGTCTCAGAATTTTTAAGGCATATATGAAAAAAATTCTGAAACAAGTGCCTGTGATATTCGTACATAATGCACATAGGTTCTTAACTATCTCAGCCTGACAACCATGACACAGTACGAATCGGCTAGCTAGCAAATGACGTTTCGGACGGAGGTAAAAACCTGTCTTGCAAATGGCGTTGAGTAATGAAATTTTGTTGGCAGGGACTTGTCACTACAAGTTGATCTGGTTATGGGTGGTCAATCATGAATAAATCCTATCTGCTTGTATCGTTGTTGAAAAGATTGTATTTAGGGTTTCTGACGTGAAATTGTCCAGCAACAGCACATTGGCGTGTTCCTGTCTGCAATATTCTTAAGGTCCTGGATGTTCATTGCTCGATCTCAGCATTATGCCAATTGGCAACATGTTTTTACTGATTTAATTTTGGATATGAATTCCAAGAAAGGTTTCATAAAAGAAAACCCACTAAAATCTGTGTTGCCTTTATAACTCCGTCAGTACACTGAATCCCATAGTAAATAAATGTAATTATTCCTAACAGGTATATAACTTATATGTGAGTTTCATTGAATTAGACTAGGAACTAAAAGGAATTTCTCATAAAACAATGAGTAGGTGATTTCTGTAAAAGAGTTGCATTGCTTCCTAGGGGACTATGCGTTTCAAACGTCAACAATAAAAAGAAGACTGCACTTGAAGACATCAACCGGTCTTATATTTTCATATGTGTCATAATCATTAAAGAATGTGATCAATGTAATCTGATTGTTCCAATCATATTGTACGGCCGGTCTTGAATGCCCTCCTGTGAAACCGTTTAACTTTTAAGGACAGCATTGATCAATGCTTTATTTTATTTACATTGTCACGGCTTTATTTTATTTACAAGCACAACCGGAAATTCCTCTCACGGTTTTCATTGCAGAACCAAATGTTCTGCGTGTGTAGATTACCAGCCGTGATTGTGCTTTATTAAATTATCAACTGATTGTCATATAACACTTGAAATCAGAGACATACATCAGTGATTCAATATCATCTTTGTTATATATTCACTACTCAATAACCATAAGTATGTCGCAGGACCAATGAAACAATTAATAAATTTACTGAGAGAAAGAAACAATGCAAATATTCAGTAAATAAAACACCTTTCAGTTAGCATGCGTCATAATTATGCAAACAGACACATATTTTTTATAAGAGGACCAATGGAAACTTTGACCATTTTTTTATGAGAAATTATTCAGAAATGTACCAAAATGTACGCGCAATGATAATGTTACCAAGAAATTATCATTTGTTTTTTTAATAATATGATATCAAGGAAGTAACCGAAACTAAATTATCACATGATTGTCATATAACACTTGCAACCAGAGATTTATACATCAGTGATTCAATATCCTCTTTGTTATATATTCACTACTCAATAACCATAAGTATGTTGCAGGACCAATGAAACACTTAATAAATTTACTGAGAGAAAGAAACAATGCAAATATTCAGTAAATAAAACACCTTTCAGTTAGCATGCGTCATAATTATGCAAACAGACACATTTTTTTTATTTTATAAGAGGACCAATGAAATCTTTGACCTTTATTATGAGAAATCATTTAGAAATGTACCAAAACGTTACCAAGAAATTATCATTTGTTTTAAAATAATGCGATGTAAGGGAAGTAACCGAAACTAAACCAAGTACAGCGGTTAGGTAACGGACACTTTTACTAATGTGACATAAGGGAAGTAACTCAAACTAAATCATGCACAACCGTTATTAAATTGGACAATTCTGTATCAGTCTCATCATCGAAGAATTTAAAATACGGAATTGTGATATGATCGTCATTGTGACAAGTATCCATTACAGACCAAATGATTTGGATGTAAGCAATTAAAGATACTTAAAAGTATTGAAAGTCGGTATATATGTACATGATACATGTATTCTGTATATAATGGCTGTTACCAATTAATTATTATGTCAATTTTATGCCCTTTATGGGCCCTGTAATTTGGAAAATAAAATTATCTTTTCTATTCTGTACACAATCAAAAATAGAACTGGTGAGGTACGAGTACGACTAATGCATAAAAATCATGAAGTTTCTGCCGTACAGATGATAAATAAATATTAAGGTCTTGAACAATAGACAATTTCTCCTCGTTTCGGAAGTTATGAATGTCCCTAGTATGGAAATAATATGCCACAACTCACTGAACGAAGATATCAATAAAAGCCCAACAAAGCTTATAAAAGTTTTGTAAATCATGCCGACTCTAAATAAAACTAATTTATCAGTATTATCGAAATATGCAGTTTCCACGTGACATCAATTTAACCCGTCCTTTGTAATATAGTTTATAACTAAGAGTTAACAAAACAAAATAATTTAAAGTTTAAAGTAAATCAGCTTACCTTGCGGAATCGAATCCATTTAAATAAAAAGAAAATGCATCTCTCTCATGGATTGATGAAGGAATTCGTAGACCAACTGAATTTTGTCCATAACGGGATTCTGTTAAAATCCCAACTAAATTTTTCCTGGAATCTAGAAATTCTTTTCTTTCTGGGGAGACTTGTCCATATTGTCCAGATCCATAAGCCGACACAGGATCACTTCCGTACAAACTTTCAGTCAAACGGGGATGTGTATGTAGCTTAGTACTCAAATCTCGAGGTTCATTTGATAAATACGGATTAACGGCTGTCATTGAACGAGAATACAAGTATGGAGAAAGATAGCCAGACATTGAATGTATTCCTTGGGGCCTCGGAACGGTTGGCATTAATGAAGAAACAACTATACTATTTAAAATCTTTTCGTTTTTACTGATACTCTCTTGTATAGTTTGTGAAAGAGACATTTTTTCCTCTCCAGAAAGAAGTACGGGACTTCCAGATGAATTACTTCGACATGTATCCTTTTTGTCAGAATTAAGTCCTTCATATTCCTCCGGAGTTGGAGGAAGAGCTCCATTATCACATTTATTTTCAGTCATTCCATTCTTTAAAGTGTTGTTCTCACTTTTTGGTATTAGTCCATCCTTACAATCTTTTGTTGCCTCCTGTTTCTTTAAGATAAGATCTCGTAGCAGTTTGAGACCTGGCGATTTGTCGTCTGAAAATGCTTGGTTAGTAAAGGTATCGATTCCATCGGCACTGCAAACCGACGGTCTTCTAGTGGAGAGTCCCGACACGCTGACATCTGATTCGCCCGAAAATGATTCTTTCCGAGAGCGATCATCGTCACTCAAATCACCCCTCTCCATAAACTGTTCCATTGTAATTGGGCCATTTTTTGGCTTTTTAGGTGGCGGCATATTTAAATATCACAGATTTTATAATCACAATCACCATTTCATCTGAAAATATATAAGAAAACTTTGTAATTCATTTAACTTTTTAGCAATTGTCTTTCTTCCCTGACACGACCAATTTCGTCAAAGGGGCACACAAGAAATAATCGGTTGTGTATGACACAGCGACTCCGTTAGCGGATATAAAAAAAATGCTAAAGCTTTTCGAAACAATAGTACTGAATTTTAATTAAGTAAAAATCTTGACTTTCTGCATTCCTACGATAATTCAGTATATGTATGGTATACTGCACATTGCCGGCTAAGGCCCCGGCTTGTAAACAAAGAAATAGTGATTCAGACGACAATACGATGAACAAAATAAAACAAATAACATGAAATACCCCAAAAATAACATTTTCTAAATCCATAGATATATGCGGGGACCAATAAGTCGTTTTCGTCTATATTATTAAAAACGTAAATGAGAAAACTCTCCTCTCAGATAATCTCAATACAATTCAGGTATCTCTGAAAACATGGCAACTTTAAAAGTTTTGTAGTTACAGAGCTTTCCTCAGAATAGCTGTGTGTAATAATCCCTACAAAATCTTCGCAAGTCATAATATTTTTTACGTATAAAGTCCGATAACTCTAGGACGAAAATGGTAAAGCGAAAGCTCATATATATATATGAAAGTCTTAGTTAAACTCTGAAAACATTACCAGTCCCCGGGGATAGTCTACACTACTTGGTCAAGCTATGACAGAATAAAGACAAACTATTCGATAAGGAAGTAACCAATATGAAAATGAGTAAAATGGAATGGGATGAGTTTCCGGAAAACTTTGGCTTCGTCATCAATTTAATTTTTGCTTATAAGTTTCATAAAAATATTAAAACAATTACTAGTATGAGCATGCTTTACGGAAATAAATATGGGCATTATATGTCTACCGTCTGATGGTTTGATCACGTGACTTCTTTTAATGAACTTTTAACATATGACCAGCTGTACTTGACAGATCTGAGGACATGTAAAACTATCAGACAACCTTATAATACCTCAAAATTATTGACATTTATAGACAAATATGTCCTTATAAAAGCTCCATGATACACATATGATGTACACTAAAATGATACAGCATAATTTAAAACCCCTCTTGGATGTCAACTTGACGTCTTCAACAATAAACACAACATTGTCCAAACATTTGTTTGCAACATCTCATCATGACCGTGTTTCATATATCGCCTTCAATTCATTTGGGGGAAAACCTTGAAAATATTAAGCATCAAATACAACTACTGACAACATTCCTTACATGCCTATAGTAGCGGGTTGAATCTATGATTGAGCGAGTACACTCAAACCTCCAACATTTTGTATGTCGTTTGGGGGTATATCAAAAGGTAGAGATGAAATATTTCATAACAGAATGTAGTTATGGTAGCCAATGGTGTATAAATGTTCCGTAACTGTAGCCTGACATCCTTGACAAACCGCCTCTCAGTGTCGGAAACTGTCGAACAATGAACCAGGATCACAAGCTAGTTTATACTCGAGGCTAGTTATAACCGATAATCAACACTATACAAATACTGCTCATATAGTTATTGTACGGGATTCATTCTCTTTCTATTTTGGGTACCATTATACTACTCATAGAAAGTTTTGCAAGTTTTCTATTGAGATAAATAGGGGTCAGACTTTGATGTCTCATATCGTTGATGAAATTGCTCGAAATGATAAGAAAGCAGCAACATTCAATGTTTTAAGAATGTTGAATTGATCAAATAAGAAAATTATACAATTATGATACAAGTTGGGAGGGTTAGAAAAGCGCCTGTCCCAATCAATTTATGTTTTTTTAAGTAAAAATGTTAGTTTCAGTCCTTTCAACTTTTACCCTTTCCTTCAAAGTTTGCCAACAGATAGATATGTTGTATTTTTTGAATACACAATTGATCGAAGAACTTGAAAGATAAATCAAGCTTTTGTTTGATTTTATTTCCAATTAGAAATTGTGGTGCTTAAACCTTCTAAATATTTTTAAAGTAGCTTATACATGTAATTATACAGTCAAAGTTTCTCAGAAGTTATTGCTAGGGACGGGTAACTATTTCTCGATATAAAGACAACAGAAAAAAGACTTATGAGTAGAAAAGAGCCAAATACAGTTGGACGTCGATATAATTTCCCTTACTTTGAGGATATATGACCATATAAGAGTACGAAAAAAAAGTGCAAAGAATAATAATATTTATTGTTCCAATTAATGACCCTCGCTGAGCAGCATGTCATTCACGATCACAAACTAACATCATAATTTCGTAAAAACTTTTACGAAAATCTGATAATTTGCCATTGTTACACTCATAGGGAACTATTTCTAGTGTACTTTGCATCGAAAACGACTGACCTTTTCTTCACACCACACACATGCTATAAATACATATATTGATGTTTGCATAAAAATACAATGAACTTTAGGAAATGTGTTATATTAAAATATTGTAATTAACAATTTTCAATAATTTTAGTTGTTAATTATAAAGCGCAGCAGACATGTATTTATATAATATAAAATGAAGGAGTGTGTGTATGTCATTTTATCTAACTCTAAAAGTCTGAAGTGTATTAATCTCAGACTTCCAGGGAAACATTTTTCTTTTAGTCCAACCAACCCTTAGCCTTATAAGGAAACGTAGTATGATTGCCAACGAGACAACTATCCACCCGAGTTCAAATGAAGAGGTTTAAAGCAATAATAGGTCCAAGTTCGGCCTTCAACAATGAAAAATACCCAATACCGTATATAGTCGGCTTTAAAAGGGCCCCGACATGAAAAATGTGAGAAAACAAATGATCACAAATACAAAAGAGAAAACTGATAAAAAGTATGGTATTGACATTTGAGACGTACTTCATGACTTAACTTCAGTAGTTATGTAAACACGACATCCAATCTTTTCAAAAAGAAAATAAGGAGATGTGGTATGATTGCCAATAACACTACTGTCAACCAATATGACGTAGATGTTAGCAACTATAGGTCACCAAAACGGCCTTCAACATTAAGCAAAACACATAATAGTAACAGTAACGGACGACAACCACTCAATAACAGGCTCCTTATTTCGAACAGACACATACGCCATGTGACTAGGTTAAAATGTTTGCAGACTGCCAATCCACCTCCTCCCTAGGGCAGTGGCATTAAAATGAAATATAAGACCAAACTATGAAAGGTTTTGGATCATCAGATCGACATAAAGCAAAACTTTGAATCATCAGATCGTTACAAAACAAAACTCACAACAAAAAAATGATAATTGATAACATATTGTTCTATTTGTTTAATTGATGATAGATTGTTCTATGTGTTTAATTGAGGATATATTGTTCTATGTGTTTAATCGATGATATTAACTTGACCGGTATGTGTAATTGATGATGCTTTGTTCGATCTGTTTAATTGAACATAAACTACCCCATATGTGTAATGATACATTGATCCATGTGTTTAATTGATGTTGTGTAACTAATAATATACGTATTGCTCGATGTGTGTAAATAATAAAACATTGTTCGATGTGTTTAATTTATGACATTGCTCTATGTGTTTTGATTGTCGATGCATTGCTCGATGTGTGTGATTGATGATACATAAGTCAATGTGTTGAATTGATTATTGCTCGACATGTTTAATTGATAATACATTAATCGATGGTTGTTATTGGTAATGCATTACTCAATGTGTTTAATTGTCCGATATGTGAAATGATACATTGTACCATGTGTGTAATTTATGATACATTGTTCCATGTGTTTAATTGAGCAATTGTTCGATGTGTTTAGAAAATTATATTTCTTCAAATTGCCCCACAGGTGCTTGAGGACAGGATCCTGTATGAGCCCCATATAGTCCCTCCCCCTTTTTTTTTTTTTTTTTTTTTTAACATAAATCTCAGATTTTTCGATATATATCACATATTTGTACCATATATATACTAATATACCATATTTATACTGATAGTAAACATGCATATTTAGAGTATAAATATGGTATATTAGTATATATATGGTACAAATATGTGGGGAGAGACTATATGGGGCTCATACAGGATCCTGTCCTCAAGCACCTGTGAATTGCCCCACTGGTGTTTAATATTTTTACTGCATGTCCAGTGGCAAACAGTTCATGCACAAGTCTCTGCAGTCATTTTGATGCAACATGTAGATTTAATTTAGGAAAATAATATCCTCTCTCGAAAACCAAATTAATATAAACCGTAAACTGACGTGGGAACTATGTATCTACTCTGTCAACCTGAGCTGCACTTGAACCGAAAGCATGAACTTAAATGTGGTTTAATTATTTTATTACAACCTGACACATTTGCCTCTTGCAATTGGTGCAGTTCCGTCACCGGAAATCTGTGACATTCTTATGTTTGAAATAATGAATGAAATTATTTCTGCATTTCAATATAAAGACAAAATATTCTATCATGGCAGATATAGAGACGATGGATTCATAATATATGATGGAACATCAGATGAAATTACAGATTTTTTTCGTCTAGCAAATGATTATAACCCCTTATTAAAGTTCACCTATGAAATCAAAAACGATAAAATGTCGTTCTTGGATGTTGATGTAATTAAAGGTCAAAGATTTACAACATATGGCATTCTTGACCTCGAAATACATTTTAAAGAAACAAATTCTTATCTGTTTCTGCACAGAAATAGCTGTCACTCACAGCATGTATTCAGAGGATTTATTAAAGGTGAAGCAATACGGCAAATTAGAAATACAAGTGACCATAACAAATTAATAAACAATCTAACTAATTTCAAAGTGAAATTATTAGATAGGGGTAATGATAACTTGGAAATAGATGATAGTATTACTGATGCTTTAGCAATTGACCGTACTGATTTATTACAACAAAACAAATCTAAAGAGAATCAAAGTATTCCGTTAGTTTTAATAACTAAATATAATCCATATATACGTAAAATAAAGAAACGTATAATGAAACACTGGCAGTTATTACAGTTCGATGAAGACTGTGCACAAATATTCAATGCAGCACCAATAGTTGCGTATAGCAAACATAAAAGTATTGGAGATATGCTTAGTAGATCAAAGTTAAAGACTTTAACATTAAATTGACAGTTGGACCCCTGATGATGGTAGATCTGTCATAATAACTAGATATAAAGAAGAATAATAAAAATATAAATATATCAATATAAATATGAATAATGTTCATATTTGATTATATTCAAATAATGCATCTTAAATTGACCATCCCAAGCTTAACTACCGAAACACGAAATTGATATTTGTGTCGGGTCCTATCAGCAATATGGGATGCGTGGTTGCATGGGTGTTTTATTATAACATAATATAAAAAAAAGAAGATGTGGTATTATTGCAAATGAGACAACTATCCACAAAAGACCAAAATGACACAAACATTAACAACTATAGGTAACCGTACGGCCTTCAACAATGAGCAAAGCCCATACCGCATAGTCAGCTATAAAAGGCCCCGACAAGACAATGTTAATCAATTGAAACGAGAAAACTAACGGCCTTATTTATGTAAAAAAAAATTAACGAAAAACAAATATGTAACACATAAACAAACGACAACCACTGAATTACAGGCTCCTGCTCCTTTTTCTCGACAGTTAATACCCATAGTTAAAGTTATTCTAAGTCAAAAGGTTACGTCAGAAGCAATAGTTGAAGGGAGCCAACACCAGATATATCCAAAGTTAAAAGTGGAGCACTGCCATATTGTCCAAAAAGTTAAATCTGGACCACGTCAAAAGTCAAAAGTTAAAATGAGGCCACACCAATAGTCAACGTTAAAATGAGGCCACACCAATAGTCAAAGTTAAAGTAAGGCCACGTCCAATAGCTAATGTTTATATGATAATACACTTTTCAAATAAACTCATCATAGATACCAGGACTAAATTTTGTTTATACGCCAGACGCGCGTTTCGTCTACAAAAGACTCATCAGTAACGCTCGAATAAAAAAAAAGGTGAAAAATGCCAAATAAAGTACGAAGTTGAAGAGCATTGAGGACCAAAATTCATAAAAGTTTTGCCAAATACAGCTAAGGTAATCTATGCCTGAGGTAGAACAGCCTTAGAATTTCAAAATATTCAAAGTTTAACATATGTCGTCAAGTCAATTAAAAGTTGTTTCTGTTATGGTTAATCCTTCAATGGTAACTCCTGGAATAAATTGTCGAAAATAAACGATTAAACCACTATTGATCGCTTATGTGTTCTTAATTTTCAATCACTTTCTCTGAAATTTGGAATTCATAACTACGAAAAAATAATTTTTCCGTCTCAATAAAATCATAAAAATTAGTAAAAGTATCAAGATATTCCTGGAATATTTCCTTGTCTTTTTATAAACTGCTTATTTCAAAATCAAGAAGAAGAAACAAAATATTGGTGACCTAAAAGAAATTCAACATATTAATTTGCCGAGGCAATGAACACAAAATTCAATTTATAGAAGTAATTTATGTTGAAAATAAAATCAACTTAAATGTTTCTATAATATTTAACGAATAGTACTAGTGTTAGGAAACCAAACAAAATAATATTACAAAGATAGAAAGCTTATATAAATCATTTTAAAATATTAATTTCTAAAAATGTTTTCTGTTTTAATTTTTAAACTGCTGTTTGTCGGTTTTTTTTATTTGCCATTGCATGCCAGTGTTGTTTGAGTTTTTTCCATCTTATGATCCATTCTTTCTACTCCTAATTCTGTGTTAACTTTTCTTTATTATCTCAAACGGTTAAGTATTTTATAACGGTCCCCCTTTTCAGTACTTGCAGCACGAACATAATTAATATTTCTTTGTAGTATTCCATGGACTTTGAAATATTTACTTGTCTACATTTCACAATATATTTTCACTTCCTAGTATACACATAAAAATAATCCTATTGCCTTTAAAAATCTTATATTTCCTATTTTAAAAATTGAAAATTTCAGAAATATAATACGCATATCTCTTTTTATACGTATCAAACGTATTTAAAAAGAAAAGTATATCCTTTTTCAAAAATATAGAAATCATATACTGTTTAAATGGAAACAAATAAATAAATAAATTAAATAAAATAATAAATAAATAAATAAATTCATAACAAGTGACTAATTCATCTATCTTTGGTTATCTCAAATTAATTTTGTAATTAGGGTTTGAAAAAAGACAAATAAAGTGAAAAAAAATAATGAAGTGCTTACCTTTAGTTGTCTACATATTAAATGCCGGTGGGCTGTGTTAGATATTTACCTAACCCTATGTCAGAGTATTGACCCTCGAGTCTGGTTCGGTCTGACCACTCTCTCGACCTTTACGTAAAGTTACATACGATCCCATTTTCTTAACAAAATAATATTTTATTGAATGCTTTGTACAAAGGTAAAAGGATTAATGCATTATTTTGCCAGTTGGAAGGCTTTGAAACGGTAAAAAAGCATTGAAATCTTTGGGTCAACGTCAGGTCATTACTGTTCAATGTACCTCCAATGCTTATATCAATGTAAAAATAGCTATGTGCCCGCTAGATGAACTCGGTATTTACCTCAGATGAACTTATCCTTGGATGACCCTGACATGCGCGGTAGGGTCATACTGAAACCAATAATCAATAAATCATACAAACACGTTTAATTTTGAAGAAATTTACAGGAAGGACATAGTTCAAAACCAGACAATGTTGTCATTTAACAATAACGAATCAAATTATTCTTATTCACTGATTTTAATTAAATCAATATTGTATATATGAGTACATATTCATTGTCAGAAAAGTACAAATAAAAAAAGGGGGGTAGTTGATGTGATGAATCCTATTGATATTCTTTAAATAGCATATGATAACCAAACAACAGAAAATATTTCTCCGGTAAATGCCTTTCAAAATAATTAAAAATAAAAAAATACAAGGGTGAAAAACCATTAGATGACCATTGACTTATCATTCATGTATGTCAACATGACTCGAATTAAAAACAAAGACTGAATCTTCATTTGATCAAAGTGGAAATTGGAGCATATAGATGTTTTATTTACAAATTGGATAAGAATATTGAAATTCTGGAGTTCATGTCACAGTCACCGGAACCTTGGGAAATTGTCCTTGATTTGAGAGTTGTTTTCCGCCTAGTCATTAGTGATCAATAACCCAGTTATATCTAAACCCGTACAAGTTTGGAAGATGCTGGCACAATAATATGTCAATATGTCAAGTTCTAAATCGTCCATTCCCAAGTTTAAACATTAAAAAAAGGGTAGAAAAATAACATAAGGGAACGACCATTTAAAGGAGGTAGAGGTTATGCGTTTTTCTTTTTTCTTTTTAAAAGAAATAAGCTGATCCCCAATTTGGCAAAATAAAGAATATTAGATAAGAATACGACTTTAACAACCGCTGATTATTTCCGGATTTGAGACTGATGTAGAGGTGTTAAACGGTTAGGTGTTCCCCCTTTTTATATCAAGCATTTGACTATGTAATTAGTTACATACATCTTAGTAGCTTTATATTTTCTTCTGTTTAGAAAAAGATGGAACAGTTTACAAAATGGCCAGATGATATCTTTTACATTACCGTTTTAAGGCTAGTAGCAATCGAATGCAAAATAAAACAAAGACGAAAAAAACAAATTACATAAAAGAACAAATATAAACTGACTTACCAAAAGAAAACAATAAACAAAACAAAACGCACTCTTAAGTTAATTAATGACTTTTTGTCGGTACCAGTCGGTCTCGGTGACAGGGCCGATATGCATAAAACTACTTAAGTTAAAGATATCCAATCGCAGAACTAATTTATAGCTGGACATATAGAAAATCCTTCCGTTTGGAACAAATCTTAACTTAAATGATAGTTTAATTCATATGTCAGCCAGGTGATGAAACATTCAAGTGTGACGTAAAACAAACAAAAAACTGTTAAACAATAATTGACTCTATTATCACACATCAGCCTCCATGCGTGAAACTTCGGCGGATTTTGTTTCAAATTATATACACACTTACGGATTTTTGTCAAGTCATGTGAAATATCATCTTTATAGCATACCTGTGGTTTAAATCTATGTAACAGTTTTTTGTTGTTTTTTTTTTTATCATTATTCAATTTAAGTTAATTTTCATATTAATTTTAGGGGAAAACAACCGAAATTTTGGCTGCACATGTAAGAATTTAAAAAAAACAAAACATCGGTGATTTGTTCATAAAATTTGGTATAAATTATTTTATCGCTATTTTGTGCATTTTTCCTTTGATCTTTTTTTGTGATAATTTTCATATCATGCTTCTCGCTTGAGATGGAAAAAATATCGCTAGTAACTAAGGAGACCACGTGGCGTTGCTAACGAAATTGACATTGGAATTGACAACGTCGTCATAGGTAAAATAGCGATAAACAGATTATCATTGGTCATCTCAACTCGCTGTTCCAGCTCAAGCGAGAAAATCAATCTTGTTGAGATGATCAACGATAATCTATAATTCTAACAAAACGGGGTCTGTGTACTAGTTTTCATTCTAATGATTAAACTCAACAATGCATCTTTTCCAGATCTATCGCATGTTGAGGTCGAAAAAAAACAACATTTTCCATGCAATCGTGCGGCCTTCAACAATACGAAAAACCAATATCGTGAAGTCGGATATAAAGAACGTGTGTCGATTGGTTATCTTTGGACATTTCTGTCCATTTTAACAACTTTCATGAACACGGGGCTATCTGTAGCTTGGTATATGGTGTAGTCATCTGTCTGTGTTTGAAGAGACTTGTATGATGCCCTCTAGATGTCTTTTGGTTGATTCATTAATTCGTCTCATTAATCTATAGTAATAACTATATTTCCTTTAATTCTTCTTAATGAAAATGCCACTGTATGCATTTCGTGCTTCCAAAAAGATTTTATGGATTTACCTGCAAATCCAAACATCCGAAAGCCAAGGTTATAAATGTGGAGTGATATGACCAAAATGGACCTTAAATGAGGGTAGTAATAGGTTTTTCGTGCAACGTGTTTTGCCATTTTTATCTCACGTGCAGCAGTGAAAAAGGTTCGTTATTCGCCTTGTTTCGTGAAATCGGTAAAAAGATCAACGACCAAGAAATTTTTAATTGTTCGTTTATAGTGAAATGGCAATTTTGTTTCGTGTTCTTTCGTGCAGATACCCCCCTCCTCCCCCCCCCCCCCCCATAGTATACTGCATCTGCTGAATTTATCTATGATGACAAAACAGATGGCCTATATGAAAAGTTATTTCGTGGTGCAATAGACGGTAAATGAAAATTTAAAAAGAATGCACCTGCTCTATCTCAAAAAGATTTTTTTATAAGGTTATAGTGTTATAGTTTATCAAAATTACAGAATTACAGAAAAGCCGACCAGGGTTGAGTGCAATGTCATAGCAGCTACGTAGCGGCTATCAATATCTATGTGACAACTAGTCTATAGCTACACGTTCAATAGTCAAAATCTACGTAGCACCACGTATATAGCTGCTACGATATTGAACGCAGGGCTCCCAGCTCTCACTTAAGATATTGACAATTTTATGATACAAGGGTCATGAATACACTTTTGACCTTTTTTTAACTGGACCAAATCACTACTAAACAAAAAGATTCAGCACCCAAATTATTTTAGACATCGAAAATCTAAGGACGATAACTGTGTCCTCGGACCAGGACAGAAGAGTCTTTCTTCTTTCAAAGTCAAACTTTCAATACAAGGAATGTAATGACCCAATGCTTATCTGAGATGACATGATAACCCAACTATTCTCGTGGGATTTAACTCGTGTATTTTATTATCCATAAGAATTAAGGCTGCAACTTTCCTGAGTACAGAAATGGAAAGAGTTTTATGTCAGGCAGCTGCTGAAACAAATACGAATTGATGATTGCTTTACACCACATCAGCACAAATAAACTATATAGCGTCGAGCGGATACTACTGTGAATTCATTATTATACGCTGGATACAAATTTTCGTGTATTTCGTGGTTACTCAGGAACCACGAATTCCAATGTTCAACGAATTTCAAATTTTTCTTTTAGAGTTTATGCAGACCTTGGCAAAACCACGAAATCAAATATCCACGAAAAAGATAGCTCTTCCCAAACCACGAAAATTGGTATCCACGAAAATAAATTAATCCAAATTTACCGCTTTCCACGATATAGCATAAACTGCTGATGTTGCGTAAATTAAGCGCCAATCAATCATAGTATTCGTTTCAGCAGCTAACTGACATGCCAATAGCGGATACTATGAGAAAAGAGATTGTTCGATTCCTTATGACTGAACATTTTTGTTTTTAAAATATATTTTTTACTGTTATATCATTTTTAAACTTTTTAAAGAAATGTTCATTTGTTTTCATTTTGCACAATACTTGTAATTCTTTCCTCGTCCTTTTACGTGAAACTCTAGCTGGGACGCATGTAAAACCAGAGACATAAACTTATGTGTATATATGTCTCTGTTAAAACAAATAAGAAAATAGATGTGCAAATAAAATAATGTTCATCTGAATTAAAACACGAACTTAGAGCTTTTCAGCCTTTTGTCACCAGAAGCAAATAATATAAAATTTATATAAAGTAAACAAAAGAATTCCAACAGTTAATTTATCAATATTTTAGAAGAATGCAAACAATGAGATAAATAAATAAATAAATAAATAAATAAATAAATAAATAAATAAATAAATAAATACATAAATAAAAAATAAATAAATAAATAAATAAATAAATATAAAAACATATAACTGATGACTTATTTAAAATAGACACATGATGAAAAATTAATAACAAATAATAAAAAATGAATAACAAGTAATGAAAAAAAATATATATACTGCAATCAACTTTACCTAAATTTAAGAATTTGTTTTAGTACTTATTCTTACCGTGTTAGAAAACCTTTAAATCTTTGGATAAGATTAAATAGAATATTGAACTTAATAATCCTATAAACAGAACAGACACTCAGGTCAGCGGCAGGTCATCACCGTCCACTTACAACTTATACAACGAGACGTAATGTCCGTCAATTCTTGACCAATCATGGATCTAGTCTGGACGACATCTGCATGCACGACCATGGGAAAAAATCAAAACTTCACAAAAAACACACCAACAATGTTTAGATCTAATGAAGATGTATGGTAGCCTGACCTGAGCTGACCCTTATATCGCGAACATTATATTGATTGACCAGTACGGTTTAATTGAGGGAAAAATAATTAAATGAGAACTCAAACAGCATGCTTCTTCTCCTTAAAGAAGGTACAAAAATGTAGTTACAAGATAGATGCATTTGTACTACAAATGCTTACTGCTTACATTAGACTGAAGTATAAGAATTATTAAGTCAATAACCGATTTACTACATCAATCCAGTTTCTTAACTATCACAAATACTATATTCTATTTATTTTTTGTAACCAGACAGTAATAAAGGATATACTCTAGCAACAGAGACACGGATCTTGAATATCGACATATTACGCAAAAAATGCCCAAAATATTCAAAAATGGTAATCAAATTTACCAACTTTTCAGAGGTTATCATCCATAAATGCCAAAAATAAAAAAAAATCGCAAATCATGGATCTAGTGCATTTGACCAACCAAAATGGATTGTGAGCAGCTATAAATAAAACGACACTTGTACAGGGGTGATTTGGGAATGTACAGCGGGAAAGGGGGGGGGGGGGGCGATCCATTCTCGCTCAAACGGGATAAAGCCAAACTTGAATGTTTTATGTTCTCTTGACTTTCATGTAAAATTTATATGATTACTTGAACATTTGATATGAGTACAATAGCATAAGAGGTCTTAGTAAAATAGCATGAGAAGTCTTGAGTACAATAGCATGAGAAGTCTTAGTAAAATAGCATGAGAAGTTCTGAGTACAATAGCATTAGAGGTCTTATTAAAATAGCAGTAGAAGTCTTGAGTATAATAACATAAGAGGTCTTAGTAAAATAGCATGAGAAGTCTTGAGTACAATAGCATGAGAAGTCTTAGTAAAATAGCATGAGAAGTTCTGAGTACAATAGCATTAGAGGTCTTAGTAAAATAGCAGTAGAAGTCTTGAGTATAATAACATAAGAGGTCTTAGTAAAATAGCATGAGAAGTCTTGAGTATAATAGCATGAGAAGTCTTGAGTACAATAGCATTAGAGGTCTTAGTAAAATAACATAAGTCTTGAGTACAATAGCATGAGAGGTCTTAGTAAAATACCATGAAAAGTCTTGAGTACAATAGCATGAGAGGTCTTAGTAAAATAGCATGAGAAGTATTGAGTACAATATCATGAGAGGTCTTAGTAAAATGGCATGAAAAGTCTTGAGTACAATATCATAAGAAGTCTTAGTCAAATAGCATGAGAAGTCTTGAGTACAATAGCATAAGAGGTCTTAGTAAAATAGCATGAGAAGTCTTGAGTACAATAGCATAAGAAGTATGAGTATAATTGTCACAATATAATGAGAGCCCTGGTTTGAGTGTAATAGCATGAGAAGTCTGAATACTAAATCACTAGGAGGAGAGCTTGGTCGAGTATATGGCAATGAATCAATAGTATACCTTAATTTTTAAGCCTTTTTCTCTCTTCTTTATATAAATTGTTCATTATTCCAAATTCTTTATTTTTTAGTCCTTTATTTTGCTCTTTCTTCATTATTTTCTTTTCCCTTTATTTTGTATTTTTTGTCCATCAATTTCTAAGATGTAAACTTCATCAAGATCATCTTGTATAACTGAGTTCAGAAAGAACGAGACATCATGATATTAAAAGTTAAATAGTTCTAGAATCTGACCTTTGCATTAATATGACAATAACGTCAAGAAACAAAAGGATACAAATGCCAGAAAATAGAGACCCAACAAAAACAGCAATACTGTATTTATTATTTCAGGTAGACATCAATACCAAATATAGTCATAAACAGGGTTAAGTGTCTTTCTGTGTTGTGATGTTACACTATTGTTTCAAGTAAGGGTAAAGGTTGGTACCTATTTGCATTTGTTTGCACCTGTTCAGCTTCTAAGCCAGTGGTTGTTGTTTATTGATGTGATTCATAAATGTTTCTTGGTGGGTTTTTCTATATATATATTAGACCGTTAGTTTTCCAGTGTGAATGGTTTAACACTAGTCATTCTGGGGACCTTTTATAGCTAGCTGTTCGGTGTGAGCCAAGACTACGTGTTGAGGACCGTTATTTGACCTCATGCATAGTTTCCTTAAACAAATTACGACTTGCCTGGAGAGGTGTCTCATTGGCACTCATACCACATCTTAAATTCTTATATCTATTTAGATAATCGTAGATGTGAAGAAATGCACAAAAAATCAGCAGAAAAACGCACAAACCTAATTTCAAATTTTTGAACCCCTTCGGTTGCTGTTACTGTCTGACGCATCTAAACTGGTTTTTATTAAATCTTCTTATATTGTTTGTTTTAAACTCTATACTACTGATTTTAATTGTTAAGTTGCTGTCTACCTGATGCATATAACAGTACATGATTTTCGAGCAATTAAAAAATCGACCAATGCTCGAATCAGACGAGATTTATATATAAAAAAAAAACACATTTTTTTTTAATAGGTGGATTGGAAGGGCTAGGAGACCCGGGTTCCCCTTTTGTGGGTGAAATTTGTTTGATTATAGAGGCAATCACTGATTCAAATCTGGAGCGGACCCCCTCTAATGCAAATTTATGGATCAGCCACAGATTTAAGACACGTGCATCTTAAAATATTGTTTATGAAAGATGTCAGAACACTATGACAAATTTCATTACCAAGGTGAAAATAGAAAGTTAATGAAATTTTTGAAATTGAAATATTAATAGAGTCTAAACTCATATATACCTTAATTATTATGATTAGTTACATTTATTATTGACATTTACAAAATATCATGCATTGCTCTTGGAGACAATTTTAAGACAATTATTAATTATTTTTTTCTACAAATAACCGTACAGTGACCTTAAGTTCCTAACGTCTACGTCATTTGAACTGTCTCAATAACAATAATACCACATCCTCTTATTTTATATTAAATGGTATTAATAAAATTCGTCAAAAAAAGAAACCCCAACTATAAGGAAACCTAGTTTTAATCAGGTAGAAGTTTGATGTTTGGATCGAAATGTCAGATGAAAGATTTTGTTTTTAAATAAATACTCAATAGTCCTCAATAGTTTTAAAAATTTCAGTTCTGTGTGCATAGATAGAATTTGATAACATGTATTCCGGGTGCGGGAATTTCTCGCTACATTGAAGACCTGTTGGTGACCTTCTGCTGTTGTTTTTTTATTTGGTCGGGTTGTTGTCTCTTTGACACATTCCCCATTTTCATTCTCAATTTTATTACAGATGTACGACTTAATACTGTTAATTGTTAAAGTACACAGGTATTCCTTTTAATTAATACTTCTTCGAATCATACTTTTTTTACATTTTAAAATAATATTGAATCTTCAGCAAGTAATAAATATCGAATATCCATGTTTTTATAGAGGTTAGGTCAATGAAAAACACCAAAATGTATAATGTTTTGCATATAAAAAAACAAAATAATAATGTATCCCCCCACACAAATCCTTCAACAATTTGTACATCTACAACACAAAAAAGTGCACTGTTGGTGAATTATTTGATCGTTTCTAATGCACCATGACAAGGCCAATATACATGTGACCTCCTGACCGAGGTCGTGTAAGGCCGTTATACCTGTGTAAGTTATGTACGTATGACCCGATCAATGTTCTAGAATTGCCTGTCACTCAACCTTTGTACAAATATACAATTATATATTGAATGATATACATGATTTACGTGTTATCAATCAAGAACACTAATGATGTGATCAAATAGCCTGGTAAAGTGTATATAAATGTGTATGGGCTACTTGGGTGGGGGCACTTGTTATATGTGTGTTATGCCATTGTCTTTATCTATCTCTAAGATTATTAATTCTCAGAGTATCGTAACAAGTTGTGCTCGATGAAGAATTAATACCATTTTTTTCTTCTCAAAAAGTAAATTAATCTTGCAGGCAGTTTTAATTATTAGTTTATTGAATAAATGCACATTTATACCCCAATGGGGTTGAAGGCATATATAAATGATGATAAACAGCATAGGCGGATCAAGGTGGGTCCCGGCCTCCCCCTTTTCGTTTGAAAAATTTGGTTGATTAAATAGGGAATCACTGAATCAGGACTGGAGCCCCCCCTTTTAAGGTCAGTCAGCGGGGCCCCTCACGAAAAGTTCCCGCCACTGAACAGATTGTAGTTTAAACAAATGTATGATGCACATGATGACACTATATATATATAAAATGAAGATGTGGTATGATTGCCAATAAGAAAACTCTCCACAAGAGACCAAATGACACTGAAATTAACAGCTCTAGGTCACACAGCTTTCATCAATGAGCGAAGCGCATACCACGTAGTTAGCCATAAGAAGCCCCGAAATAACAATGTAAAACAATTCAAACGAGAAAACTAACAGTCTAGTTTATGTACAAAAAATGAACGTAAAACAAAAACTTAACACATCAACAAACGACAACCCCTGAACTACAGGCTCCCGACAGACACATACCATGGCACATACATATAGAACGTGGTGAGGTTAAGCATTTCAGCGGGATGAATTGTAGATGAACGCTTAGTATATTTTTTTTTTCATTTGCACAGCCACAAGGAGGACTAGATAATATATAAAAAAAAATTTAAGAAATGTGTGTTATATTTACTGTATTGTTATTTAATTATTTGAATATTTATGTTTATTTGGTTTCAAAATCGGTATAATTTCGCCGTTTTAGAAATCTAATACATTCTGAGTAATATTTCCAAAAGCGAACACCAAAACGTAGTGATTGTTGAAATCCATCCAATGACGTAACGTTATTTTCATTTTGGTGTACGAACAATGAGATTACTCATAGTCCTCTAGATTCTGAAAAGGCGACATCCGTTAAGCACCTTCGAGCCCTTGGCGACCCCTGTATGCATCGGGATACATTGAATACTCTATCTAACAAAATAAAAGTCGTCAGCTATAAACTAAGTTCTGCTTATAACTAAAGCGAAGGACCTCAGATAACAATAAGAAAAAAAATGATGTCACCTGACTTGTTTTGATGCTACATATTGAATAAATTTAATTTACAACACTTTCTGTTTTAAAATTAGTTTATCTGAGTTATCTCTCCTGCTATCTGAGTTATATCTCCTTATTTGATAAAAGTTGAAAAAAAAATAATCAAACAAAATATTGCGTTTTTTTTTTAAAGAAAGTACATCCGTTAATATGATTAAACGAATAAATTTCTATATTTACATAAAAAGTCTTTACACATAAATTACATACTACTCTAAATATTTGCACATTTGATAAAAGATCTAAACCAATAATTATCCGCTGCTTCAAAATCAAAGATGGAATTAGACACCGAGCGACTTTTAATCAAAATTGTTGTTTCTAATTTTTTAAGCGATTCATGATTAACAAGAATAAGTGGAATTTCATGATTAAACATATACATATGTGACAGGACTACAGACATGACAAAATATTTTTTGTTTTAAGTGCAATGAAATGTTCAAATAGCCAGGCAACATGCTCCATCAACGTGTAGAACTCAACCCCTGAATTCTTTCGATCCACAAGAGGTCACCACAAATCACTGAACGCTAATAACCACAATATTCAACAACACCTGGTCGATTCTGGTCCGTACCATCATTTTTCTAACCTTAATATAGCAATCGGAGATCGGCGGAATACAACGACTGGCAGCAATTGGAGATCGGCGGAATACAACGACTGGTATTAATCGGAGATCGGCGGAATACAACGACTGGCAGCAATCGGAGATCGGCGGAATACAACGACTGGTAGCAATCGGAGATCGGCGGAATACAACGACTGGCAGCAATCGGAGATCGGCGGAATACCGGCAACGACTAGCATGCTTAGGGTTTTGCACTTTGGTTCGTTTGAGCATAGCAAAGAAAGATATTAAAATTTCAAAATTTGTTTTTAAGCATGAAGCAGAAAATATTTATTTAAATCCAAGAGTTAAGATATTAAATTAAACTTTGAAATAATTAACTTAACGTGCAGTTTTAATCATTTCGCAATTTATGTCCCATGCAGCGACCAAGCATACAAAATGATCGAAGCCGGAGATTTAATTTAATTAGATTGGATCATTTTGCTTTTTAGAAGTTTGATTTTTAATGCTAAAACTAAAAAATATTCAAGCATCATATACCGGTAGTAAAAAGTAATAACGTACGTTTGCAGTGGTGTCCATCCTCCTATGTGTAAAGTCACGGAACAATAAGCTGCATTATATCAAATGATGATAGAGGCAAATCTTCCCTTATGACAAAGAAAATATTCACTATTAAATAACTCAAATAAGTGTTAACGACAACTTTGATGATTTTTATCCAGTTTCTTCTGGACCATATCACTGATATAGATTCGACATCGACAATCTTCTCTTCGCCTTACAGCTATTTTCCTAATGCATGTAAAGCAATACTTTGATTAGCTTGCTTGCTTGCATATATATTTTTTTGAGATGTTAATAAGAAACCTCGAATTAACGTTTATACAAACAGACCAAGCAAGCAAAGTTTCAATCTACAAGCACTAGGAAATCAGCTGTAATAAATCATCCGTTTATGTTGTAAGTACATGTATATATCGACTATTGAATTTTCTCCCAATGCTTTACTCATTGGTTTCATAACGAGTGAGAACGCATTTCGTTTGATATCAACTCGAGTTACTTAGTTTCAATATGTAAATAATATCGAGCATCGGTTAATTTATAATAACTGTTTATATAGAAATCTTATATGGTCTTATATCAACCCATACCAAAATCCCAAAAGTTGTTTCAGCTATTTTCCTTATGCATGTAGTTTAAAGGTTGAGTTGGCTTGCTTGCTTTGTTTGTATACTAGTTTTCAATTCAGATTTACAGTTGTAATCAATAGATAGATTCTTCTTCGATCTTCTTCAGATTTTCTAATCATAAATGCTATTGGATGCTTGTGCAAACATTTATACAAACAAATCAAGCAAGCCAACCAAACCTTGAAACTACATGCATAAGGAAAAGAGTTTTTCAAAATTGGTCTAGTCTCAGTGGGTGTTCAAGGTGTTAGACCCTCCCCCCCCCCTTTTGCCCGATCAATGCATTTGAATTGGGACATATAGTTGAACCCCCCTTTTATCCTGGGTTGGGAATACCCCCCCCTTTTTTTTGTAATGGCTAGATCACTGGATCCGCCCCCAGTCTTTTGCACATACCTGTATGACGTCATAATATGTCCTGTTCCGAACACAAACTTTAGCATCAGACATTCAAAACTTTTTTGTATTTCATGAATGTAATATAATTTGTCGATAAGAAGATTTTCAGGTGAAAAGTGTGAGTGTTTTGTATATAATATTATTGAAGAAATCATATATAGCCGTTCAAGTGACACTGACGAAAACTGCATCGTCTTAACCTTTGAAAGTCACCATAAACCTACTAACAAATAGCCAATGGAAACGTCGTAAGATCGTATCCTAATAATACTGGATAAGCCAATCAAAATTAACTTAGTTTTCGTATCGCTTTTTCATATCACACTTCATGATACGAAAAATATATTTTCATACAAGAAATAGACAACAGGCTAGAACCATTTAGAGAATATTTTGTTTCCTTTAAAGTGTCGATATCGATTGTTCTCTGTGCTTTATGTTTATGTCCCAAATGTTTATCTGAGACGGTTGTTCATAAGGACAGTTTAGTTTCTCCTAGTGGTTTGAATGTTCTCGATATTGAAAATCGATTTATAATCGAATACATATCGACAATTGAATTATAAAATATCTTCATGATGTTTTTTATTGCTTTTATTTAGTTTAATTTATGTTCTACAATCAAGTTTTCAAAATTTAGTAATATAAAAATAAGAATATTTTGTGCGATTTCTAATGAGACTTAAAAGTTTCCTCAACTTAAATTTTCTTTTAATGAGTTAACACTATATTCATCAGAAATATAGTTGCCAACATCGACGACTTCGAGTCAATATCGACGTTATCAATGGTATCGAGTCGTCGATAACGACAAAGCATGTACAAAAGTTTATCGATCGCGTTCAATATCGTAGCTGCTACGTAATGCTACGTATATTTTGACTATTGAACGTGTAGCTACTGACTATCTGCGACATTGATAGCAGCGACGTAGACGTAGATGCTACGATATTGAAATCAACCCTGCTATACTAGGCAATATAAAAATTTCCTTGTTCGTATTTTTTCAAAGATGTCGATATTGATTTCATAAAAACATCTTAAATTTTTTTCACTATTCATTTCGTTTAGTTAACGTACCTTTAATATATGTTAAGTTAAAGAGATGCTGTATTATCGGGCGTCCCACAGTCTATATCACTCTGTTCAGCTCTTAATTTTATTCCGTATCATGTATTTGTGACGTCAAATACGTTGACCCGACCTTAATAACTTTGACCCGGGCATATCAGCGACGTCATAATGTTTGAACCGACGTTAATAACTTTGACCCGAACTTATCAAGTCATCTTTTGTGTGCTGGTGAAACAAAGAAAACACTTCTGAAACACGCAAATATAGCCCGATAAATCGATTATCAGATTATCTGCATATTGATATTGTAAAATATCAGCTGCTTGACATTATATGAAGGCTTTTTGATCTCGTTCGCTACGCTCACTCGACAAAAAGCTTCATATTATGTCTCGAAGCTGATATTTTACGATATCAACATGCAGATAACCTGATAATCGGTACCTATTTCCAAGACAATAAATCAAAGATGCTGATGTAAACACTATAGGTCACTGTACATTCTTCTCCAAAGGGCATCACTTAGTTCTGGCATGACAAAATGTCAAATATTTCAAATTGAAAAACAAAAACATGCTAATTGAAGTACTTGATAATCGAACATTAATAATAACGGAAAGCAACTAAACGAAAGAGCTGTGAAGTAGGAAGAATGGTAGTGTTTGCATTCCAGAATGTATTTGAACAATGTGTTTGGACTGAAATATAGTTTCAAGTACATACTTTTCCAAACTGAAAGGTGAATTACACTGTAAAAATGGTGTTTAGATCCTAAACACAATTCTAAGCACATCTTTTGTGCACTCTTTTTTACATGTTTAGATCTAAACGTGTCTCAGTACAATGTGTTTAGGATTGTGTTTAGAATCATGTTTAGCTTAGAAAAATGTGTTTAATTTTTATACACTTTCATTTTTAAACGTGTTTAAATTCATGTCATGTTTAAATATTATGTGCTTACTGAAAAATGTGTTTAGAAATTAAACACAATCCTAAACACGTTTAGATCTAAACATGTATCACAAGCGTTTAAATTCTAAGCACGATTTTTACAGTGTAGGTGTAGAAAAATATGAAATAATTTTACATACATTTGAAAATGAATTTTTGAGATTTGAAGAAAAAAAAAATTATTCATGGCATGATAAAAGATCTTAGAGCACTAGTGACCTTAGGTTTTCAAAGATGTAACATTAAAAAACAAATAAACGGTCATGATACATATTCAAATTTATTTCTTAATAGTATAACTAAAGTACTGTTTATGCAGAATTTTTGGCAGTGTTAAAAAGTGGTGAAATTCTAAGAAGGCTATCATTATTTCATAAGGGCCAGGAAAAACTATCGTGCCAACAGTAGGGTCTGGTCATTCACATTGAAAAAGTGTCGATATTAAAGGTGTGTATGAGCGCTATCAATTCCCTTAAATGATCTTTAATCTAGGACGGTGGTGGTGTAGCATCGATATAAAAAGAAAATACAAAATTTAAAAAAAAATGCGTTTGAAAGAGGATATATCAGATCGCTTATGACAACACATACACAAAATCGCATGGCAACGATCAAAGAGTGCTTATGACAACACATACACAAAATCGCATGGCAACGATCAAAGAGTGCTTATGACAACACATACACAAAATCGCATGGCAACGATCAAAGAGTGCTTATGACAACACATACACAAAATCGCATGGCAACGATCAAAGAGTGCTTATGACAACACATACACAAAATCGCATGGCAACGATCAAAGAGTGCTTATGACAACACATACACAAAATCGCATGGCAACGATCAAAGAGTGCTTATGACAACACATACACAAAATCGCATGGCAACGATCAAAGAGTGCTTATGACAACACATACACAAAATCGCATGGCAACGATCAAAGAGTGCTTATGACAACACATACACAAAATCGCATGGCAACGATCAAAGAGTGCTTATGACAACACATACACAAAATCGCATGGCAACGATCAAAGAGTGCTTATGACAACACATACACAAAATCGCATGGCAACGATCAAAGAGTGCTTATGACAACACATACACAAAATCGCATGGCAACGATCAAAGAGTGCTTATGACAACACATACACAAAATCGCATGGCAACGATCAAAGAGTGCTTATGACAACACATACACAAAATCGCATGGCAACGATCAAAGAGTGCTTATGACAACACATACACAAAATCGCATGGCAACGATCAAAGAGTGCTTATGACAACACATACACAAAATCGCATGGCAACGATCAAAGAGTGCTTATGACAACACATACACAAAATCGCATGGCAACGATCAAAGAGTGCTTATGACAACACATACACAAAATCGCATGGCAACGATCAAAGAGTGCTTATGACAACACATACACAAAATCGCATGGCAACGATCAAAGAGTGCTTATGACAACACATACACAAAATCGCATGGCAACGATCAAAGAGTGCTTAAACATATTTAATTCAATTCAAAACCTTTCACCAATGAAATAAACTATTGTTTTCTATAAATTTTTATGACAGAAGTTGAAAAAAAATAAGATAAATTAAGGTGCTCAGTTAAGATGGCTTCTCCCAGCACCGTACTCCCCCCTCCAAACAAAATTATGCGACCATACCCTCTGAGTGCGAATATAAAAACCGATATGGCTGTACGGTTACCTAATGTTTGTGTCATTTTGGTCTTTTGTGGATAGTTGTCTCATTGGCAATTGAATAATACCACGTTTTTTATATGATATTTGTTTACAGTATTAGGTAAAAAAATTATCAACATTACAGAAAAATTCTTCACCTCTAACTCAAAATATGAACAACTTTATGTTGAGGTCTTAAATTCAACTTCACAGCCTCAAACAGACTTTTTTTTTTACCTTTTTGAATTTAACCAAATAACTCGTACCTTTTTCTAAAAAAAGGGAATTCCATTACGAACTTCTTTTGTGAAATTCAAAGGGCGATGATTATGTCATTGGACCGAATAAATTATAACTCTTTATCAAACACGCTATCTTTCATGCATCCAGTTGTCACCCTTTCCCCGCATTTAGTAAATCAAAGTACCGAAGTACTGATCATCGGATGACCGCAAGTTCTGGTGGATGATCACAAGCACTCGGTGTGTCAGAAAAAAAAACAATCTCTATGTCTGAAAGTTAGATAAAGGTGGATTGAATTAAAAAAAAAATCGGAGACAAGTTCGTATGTGAATGATGAATAAATGTCAGGAAATTCAACCTCACCGTTATAACTATTATACTGTAGCGATATAAGTATTTGTCTCCTGTATACTCTAGTTTGTTGTTATACATGATATTTATATTTGTATAATAGTTAAATGAAATTTCATTCATTTTTATATCATTCTATTCAACTCTTCTAATGAGAGTGCAGTGCAAGTGCATGGTGCACACCATGCTTTTTCTGTAATAATCTTTTCAACTTAATAGATTGGATTTGAGTAGCATTCATATTTTCCCGCGTGTGTTACAAAACCCTTAAAACAATTTTAATAAATTTTGTAATTTTTACAAAATATCAAAATATTTTCCACTGTTACTTCTTGGTCAAGTTCATTATAGATAGAGATAATTATAAGCAGCAGGAATGTTTAGTAAAGTAAGATCTACAAACACATCAACATCACCAAAACATAATTTTGTCATGAATCCATCTGTGTCCTTTCAAAAATACAAGAATGTGTCCAAAGTACACGGATGCCCCTCTCGCACTATCATTTTCAATGTACAATGGACCGTGAAACTGAGTAAAAAATCTAATTTAGCATTAAAATCAAAAAGATCATACTATATATATAACTTAAGGAACATGTATACTAAGTTTTAAGTTGATTAGACTTCAACTTCATAAAAACTACCTTGACCAAAAACTTTAACCTGAAGTGGGACAGACGGACAAACGAACGGACGAACGAACGGACGAACGAACGAACGAACGGTACGACGAACGAACGCACAGACCAGAAAACATAATGCCCCTGTACTATCGTAGGTAGGCATAACAATTCAAACGAGAAAACTAACGGCCTTATTTATATATAAAAAAAATTAACGAAAAACAAATATGTAACACATAAACAAACGACATCCACTGAACTACAGGCTCCTGACTTGGAACAGGCACACACATAAATAATGTGGCGGGGTTAAACATGTTAGGCTTTTTGCGAGAACATCGTACGGTATTATATTATAAGAAGCCGTACACTTGCAAGAACAATGTGTGGCATTATAACATGAGCAAGAACTTATAAGATCGGTATTTGGTGATTATGCGAGTACTCTCAGATCGGTTCTTGGTGTTTCTGCAAGTATGCAGATCGGTACTTGGTGCTCTACGAGTACTCTCAGATCGGTACTTTGTGTCTCTGTGAGTGCTCTCAGATCGGTACTTTGTGTCTCTGTGAGTACTCTCAGATCGGTACTTTGTGGCTCTGTGTCTGTGAGTACTCCCAGATCGGTACTTTGTGTCTCTGCATTTACTCTCAGATCGGTACCTTTGTGGCTCTGCAAGTACTCTAAGATCGGTATTTGGTGCTCTACGAGTTCTCTCAGATCGGTACTTTGTGTCTCTGCGAGTACTCTCAGATCGGTACTTTGTGTCTCTGTGAGTACTATCAGATCGGTACTTTATGGCTCTGTGTCTATGAGTACTCCCAGATCGGTACTTTGTGGCTCTGTGTCTGTGAGTACTCCCAGATCGGTACTTTGTGTCTCTGCATTTACTCTCAGATCGGTACCTTTGTGGCTCTGCAAGTACTCTAAGATCGGTACTTTGTGTCTCTGTGAGTACTATCAGATCGGTACTTTATGGCTCTGTGTCTATGAGTACTCCCAGATCGGTACTTTGTGGCTCTGTGTCTGTGAGTACTCCCAGATCGGTACTTTGTGTCTCTGCATTTACTCTCAGATCGGTACCTTTGTGGCTCTGCAAGTACTCTAAGATCGGTATTTGGTGCTCTACGAGTTCTCTCAGATCGGTAATTTGTGTCTCTGCGAGTACTCTCAGATCGGTACTTTGTGTCTCTGCGAATATTCTTGAATAGGTACTTGGTGACTCTGTGAGTACTCTCAGATCGATACTTTGTGTCTCTGTGAGTACTCTTAGATCGATACTTTGTGTCACTGTTAGTACTCTCAGATCGATAATTAGAGTCTTTTCGAGTACTCTCATATCGGTACTTGGTGTGTCTGTGAGTACTCTCAGATCGATAATTTGTGTCTCTGTGAGTACTCTTAGATCGATACTTTGTGTCTCTGTGAGTACTCTCAGATCGAATATTAGAGTCTTTTCGAGTACTCTCATATCGGTACTTGGTGTGTCTGTGAGTACTCTCAGATCGGTACTTGGTGCTCTACGAGTACTCTTAGATCGGTACTTGGTGCTCTACAAGTACTCTAAGATCGGTACTTGGTGAGTATGCGAGTACTCTCAGATCGGTACTTTGTGTCTCTGCGGGTATTCTTGGATCGGTAATTGGTGTCTCTGTGAGTACTCTCAGATCTATAATTTGAGTCTTTTCAAGTACTCTCAGATCGGTACTTCGTGTCTCTGCGAGTACTCTCAGATCGGTTCTTTGTATACATAAAAAAAAAGAAGATGTGGTATGATTGCCATTGAGGAAACTCTTCACAAGAGACCAAAATGACACAGAAGTAAACAACTATAAGTCACCGTACGGTACGGCCTTCAACAATGAGAAAAGCCAATAACCCAAAGTCAGCTATATAAACTCCCAACATGACAATGTTATACGATTCAAACGAGTGTATGAGATATATACATATGTACCCTATTGGTATACAGGCCCTTAAGTCTTCTATAGGATTTTGGTTACATATTTTAAAGTCAAATGAAAATGAGTCTTTATTATATAATGTTTATAAAGCTAACAAGCAGTTAAATGATGGATTTGCTTCAAAAGTTCAAATGCTACTTTCAAAATTAAATTTCACTCATGTTTGGGAAAATCAATGTACCTTCTCTAAAAAACGATTACTATTAGCCGTCGTGAGGAAGCTCAATGAAAATTACATTATATATTGGAAAAATTGTCTCTTTAATGATGAAAATTCAATAAATGGAAATAAACTAAGAACCTACAGAAAATTTAAAGTTAAGTATGAACTAGAAAAGTACCTTTTATTGAATTTAGATAAAAATGTTACAAAAAATTATGCTAAAATAAGAATAAGTAATAGTATGTTGGCTGTTGAACGTGGAAGATACAACAAAACAGCTCTAGAAAATAGAATATGTCCTTTATGCCATAAAGAGTTGGAAGATGAATTTCATTTCATCATTACATGTTCAGAAATTAATAAAACTAGGATCAAAATGTTTAATGAAATTTCTAATATTGTCCCCTGTTTTAATTCCATGAGTGAAGAAAATAAATTTGATTTTTATATTTTCCTGCGAAGAATGTGATATTTTACTTATCATTGTTAACTACATAAGTGAAATGTATAATGAGAGAAACAATTATAATGTCAATATATGAACTGTGTAATGTATATTATAACAAATTTTTTGATACATAAGCATAATATTTTAACACATAACTTTAAAGAGGAGGCATGCTGTCAAAAATAGTATTATAATTAATACTATTGATCTATGTTTTTGTTTTTCTTTCAATGCTACATGTTTGTAGTGTAACTGTTTATTGACTATCGTTTTGTAACTTTAATATGCCTGTTTGTTTGTTTTTTTGTTGTGTATTTTAGTAACAATCCTATTGTTTGGATTTCAAACTAATAAAATTCTTATTCTTATTCTTATTCTTATTCTTATTCTTATACATATCGGTAATTTGAGTACTCTCATCGAGAACTCTCAGATCTGTACTTTTAGTCTCTTTGTATATTCTCAGATCGATACTTTCTGTCTATACTAGTTTTAACATGGTTAATTTTAGAAAAATAAGGATAAACATGACGCATTATTTGTGATATTTTTAAAAAAAGACATAAAATATAAAAATTTAGTGTGAAAACAATTAATAATGGCCTCAAGAAAGTGTTGAAAAAACGATATTAGATATTTTATTCCATACCAAAAAAAGGGGAAAAAATCAGTATTAATTGTTATGCATCTAGTGTGAAAATGAATAATAAAAAAAAAATACAAATTACGTAGAAACCATGACATGTGTGATGTTTTAAAGAGGGTCAACATGAATCATTGTGTATGTCTTATAAGTGCTGTTGACATTTAGTTTCGATTAAGGTCAAGGTACAAGAACATTATTCGCCGATTTCATTAGCTTTCTATAAAAAAGTTTACATTTTTCAAAAAACATAATTCCAATAGTATTTCTGAGAAAGTATAACAAGAGACCAACGCATTGCTTTTTACGGGTTCAGTTACAGTTCAGGGAACCAAAGATGTGCGCATAAGTTTACTAAAATATGTCACACAGTATATTTTCTGTGCATATACCTCTTGAAAAATAGATATTTCGTACACTAGTATGCGAGACTGTTGTAAGAAATTTTAAATCGTAACATTTTTAGACATTTTTTTAACATGGACAGTCAGTTCGTGAATTTTTCTTACTAACTGATTGGAAGATATTACGAGACGTGAATAATTAAAGATTATTGATTGGTTAGGACAATCCAAACCTAGTAAATGTCCTTCAATCCCGTAGAGTATCGGATTTGTCCTCTCTTTTTTAGCAATTAGATTTTGCCTGGTCATTAATCATGCATATTCATGATATTGGTACACAGGTAACTTCCCCTTTTTGAAAGGCTATTTCTTGTAATGGTATTGCAATATAAAGGAGCAATCGATTTCATTTACTCGGACCTGGGACGTAATTATATATAGTGTAATAGTCCCAAATCGGACTGACTGGCATTACAACCCGTTTGAAAATACCTATTTCAATTGAAACTCTTATCAACTTGAACAAATCGGACAATTTGCTTTAGCTGTACTATTTCACATGCATACCGTGATTCTAAGATGGTTCAACACAGATCGCATGAAGAACATATACTTCATACATAATATCCAATTTTGTTATGCACAGTTAAACTAGTTTAATTCTTAACAATATAACTGGGCAGGCACATACCATAAATCAACAAAAGAAGTAAAAGACAAACAGCATTATCAAACTACATATCGACTAACACTAACACTAACCCTATCTATCTATATATATATAGGACTCTAAAGTGCGATGGTACTCTGAAGTACGATGGTCACGCTAAAGTGCGATTGTCTACGCTAAAGTGCGATTGTCTACGCTAAAGTACAATAGTGTCTCACGCTAAAGTGCGATGGTTGTTTGTTCTCGAAAGTACGATGGTGTATCACGCTAAAGTGTGATGGTCCAAAGGGTAAAATTCGAGGGGTTAAAACATCGAGGTTAAAAAAGTTATGCAAAAACTAGTATGCTAAGGTATAACATATGTAAAAGGCTTTATAATTTACCGGTAGGCTTAAGTGATTGTTTCTAAATAAACAAGTTCGACCAAGTAATAATTTCTATAAAGGTACTAATTTATGTGTCGCAAAATATTAAATTTCATGTAAAATGATTTTTTTAACAATTTGGAGCGTATTCATGGTATTGAATATTTGGATAATTGGTATATATTGTCGTTCACACCAATGTTACAACCTCCCTTACAGTCGTCATTGAAAATTTATAAATACAAAATTCGTTCATTGTCGGAATATGCAACATTCATATTTTTATTTATAAGCTTTTAATCATGTCAAATACGAGAGAAAGGCAATGTTCGCCTAGCTTTCTCCTTTTTCTTAGCGAGAATAAATACATGTTTTATTTTCCTATAATGTACAGTACAAACAAATGCAGAAAATTTATAATTCACACATGAAAACATGTATGTCTATTTTACCGTCGGACGTATCTTTTATTAAAATCGACAGCATTTTAACGAGGATCACAAAGTAAACTGCAACATAAACAATGCTTCAAATGTATCCGTATTCTAATAGAAGCAGGATAAGTAGGCGTATACTGTTTTGTATGTATTTAGTAAATTTGTTGACTACAGAATACAAGTCCTTCCAGCACTCGAAAAAAATAAACATTGCGCTACAGCCGACAAAGAACGGTTAAGTTTAAAGCAATTACTAGTATTAAAGTCAAGGACATTTATTGTGAAAATTGTTAATAAAATATTCTGAATCTATCTTCCTGCGTGTTAATTTTTGGTTTGTATAACCGACTGATAACGTCATAATCAAACTACGTTTCTTGAGTCTATAATTTCGCGGACCATCGCACTTACAAATATCGTGTGGATCCATCGCAATTAAGCGTATACCATCGCACTTTTAGCGTGACCATCGCTTTTTAGCGTCCCAATCGCACTTGAGAGTCCTACATATATAAACGAGGCACAGGCGCTTGTCTCAGAAAAAAAATCCCATTAAGGTAAATAGGAAAAAAAAAATTCTGAGACAAGTGCCTGTGAAACGAGGGTCAACTGAGGTTCTCCGAAACCGTACCAGTTCCTGCTCCACAAATGATCCTCGTTCAGTCGTTACTTCTAATACATCCAAAATAGAATCAGTGACACGACATTACACAGTAACGGACTGGTAATGACTTCTCTGTATAGAATCAGTGACACGACATTACACAGTAACGGACTGGTAATGACTTCTCTGTATAGAATCAGTGACACGACATTACACAGTAACGGACTGGTAATGACTTCTCTAAATAGAATCAGTGACACGACATTACACAGTAACGGATTGGTGATGACTTCTCTATATAGAATCAGTGACACGACATTACACAATAACGGACTGGTAATGACTTCTCTGTATAGAATCAGTGACACGACATTACACAATAACGGACTGGTGATGACTTCTCTATATAGAATCAGTGACACGACATTACACAATAACGGACTGGTAATGACTTCTCTATATAGAATCAGTGACACGACATTACACAATAACGGACTGGTAATGACTTCTCTGTATAGAATCAGTGACACGACATTTCACAGTAACGGACTGGTAATGACTTCTCTATATAGAATCAGTGACACGACATTACACAATAACGGACTGGTAATGACTTCTCTATATAGAATCAGTGACACGGCATTTCACAGTAACGGACTGGTAATGACTTCTCTAAATAGAATCAGTGACACGGCATTACACAGTAACGGACTGGTAATGACTTCTCTATATAGAATCAGTGACACGACATTACACAGTAACGGACTGGAAATGACTTCTCTGTATATAATCAGTGACACGACATTACACAGTTACGGACTGGAAATGACTTCTCTGTATATAATCAGTGACACGACATTACACAGTAACGGATTGGTGATGACTTCTCTATATAGAATCAGTGACACGACATTACACAGTAACGGATTGGTGATGACTTCTCTATATAGAATCAGTGACACGACATTACACAATAACGGACTGGTAATGACTTCTCTATATAGAATCAGTGACACGACATTACACAATAACGGACTGGTGATGACTTCTCTATATAGAATCAGTGACACGACATTACACAATAACGGACTGATGATGACTTCTCTATATAGAACCAGTGACACGACATTACACAGTAACGGACTGGTAATGACTTCTCTGTATAGAATCAGTGACACGACATTACACAATAACGGACTGGTGATGACTTCTCTATATAGAATCAGTGACACGACATTACACAATAACGGACTGGTAATGACTTCTCTATATAGAATCAGTGACACGACATTACACAATAACGGACTGGTAATGACTTCTCTGTATAGAATCAGTGACACGACATTTCACAGTAACGGACTGGTAATGACTTCTATATATGGAATCAGCGACACGACATTACACAATAACGGACTGGTAATGACTTATCTATATAGAATCAGTGACACGACATTTCACAGTAACGGACTGGTAATGACTTCTCTATATAGAATCAGTGACACGACATTACACAATAACGGACTGGTAATGACTTCTCTATATAGAATCAGTGACACGACATTTCACAGTAACGGACTGGTAATGACTTCTCTATATAGAATCAGTGACACGACATTTCACAGTAACGGACTGGTAATGACTTCTCTATATAGAATCAGTGACACGACATTTCACAGTAACGGACTGGTAATGACTTCTCTAAATAGAATCAGTGACACGACATTACACAATAACGGACTGGTAATGACTTCTCTATATAGAATCAGTGACACGACATTACACAGTAACGGACAGGAAATGACTTCTCTGTATATAATCAGTGACACGACATTACACAGTAACGGACTGGAAATGACTTCTCTATATAGAATCAGTGACACGACATTTCACAGTAACGGACTGGTAATGACTTCTCTAAATAGAATCAGTGACACGACATTACACAATAACGGACTGGTAATGACTTCTCTATATAGAATCAGTGACACGACATTACACAGTAACGGACTGGAAATGACTTCTCTGTATATAATCAGTGACACGACATTACACAGTAACGGATCGGTGATGACTTCTCTATATAGAATCAGTAACACGACATTACACAATAACGGACTGGTAATGACTTCTCTATATAGAATCAGTGACACGACATTACACAATAACGGACTGGTAATGACTTCTCTAAATAGAATCAGTGACACGACATTTCACAGTAACGGACGAGTAATGACTTCTCTGTATAGCCCTATCATGTCCCATACAATTTATATACCATCGGTACATATAGATAGTAAGTTCTCTAAGGAAAGAAGTACATATATATTTCAATTTTCTGTCTCCCCGATTTTGACTGCCTATACCAAGGCATAAAAATTTAAACGGGGAATATGTCAAAGAAACAACAACCCGACCAAAGAGCACAAACCAAACGAATGCCACCACAGCGATAAATTCAGCACCCGGAGTCGTGCTTCAACTGGTCCTTAACATACTTTATATAGTTAACAAAATTGTAAACATCCTGACATTTAGGGATCATGACAGCTGACGTCTATAAAGTTTCATTAAAAGTATATGTACAATATTTTTCCAAACAAAATTACAAACTGTAGTCAAACTTATCTAACTTCCATATTTTTCTACCATGGAGCAAGAAACAACACTTACACCACATCTTTCTATATCTATAATTATTGTTTGGCCTTTTCCGTATTCATGACCTAATGTAAAAGATTGAAATAATGATTTCACCAATACACGTAGTAGGTTGATATAAGTCTCACAATAATGAATTCTAATTTCTCTTAATTTTACAATTATACCTATATTTTTCGTAACATAGAAGAGAATGTGGATTATTATTTAGTCGATTTCTATTTTGTAGGCATTCCTGTTACAGGGATTAAGGTTCCTATTATCTTGGGACATTTTGAGACCATATATTGAGGTCCCTCATGGGGTAGTCTAAGTAATCACATAATCCCAAATTTTAGGCCAATAAAATCACACAATCATTGATTATTTTTTTTAAACAAGATAATAAATTAATCTATAATCATGAAATATCTGGTCTAGTTATTCAAACATTCACCATGCGAAAAGCTAAGTAATCACATAATCACAATACCCATGAAGAGGCTCTATACATCGCCACTAATCACATTTACGTAATTAACCTCGGTCGTAGTTTCAGAACTTAATATGTTTATTCATATTAATTCTTTGTAAGGTTCTATATTTTGAATGTTTCCCTGGTACCTATTTTGAGAAGTGGTAAGTTAGAAAATTCTAAAATGAGAAATCAAAGATAAAACTGACTTACCTTCTGTTTAGGCTACGTCTGACCAGTATATACCTGTGGTCAGTCTGACAAGTTGACCCAACGTGACCTTTTGGAAATAACACTGTCTATCTAACATATAAACATAAACTCTTTTTTATTGCCAATTTCTTGTTTTCTCAAGCTCTAAAATACATGTAGTACGAAAATATGACATGTCCATATATGATATATTTATTCTGAGTATTAAGGGTTAATCCTGGTTTATTTGAGGACGAAGGTTTGTCATTATGACCTGGTCACTGAGGTATATAAAGGGAAAATCAATATTTCATATTTATAATATTTAGTTGGTTTTGTTTGGATCTCGTATAAAGTAATGCCAATTTAAAAATTATATTTGTGAATTTGAACTCTATGTGCTTGCAATCAGCAACCCAGAAAGATATAAAAATGCAATAATGGAGTCATACAATATTGATTAATTAATATATATGGGTCAACCTGTCTTTATACCTAGGGTCAATTATCGGTCAAGTTCGTATGATATATATATATGTACTAATATATTGACGTATCTCATTTGTCGTTACGGGAAAAAATCAATATAGTATATATACTGTCAGAGATACTTATCCCATGGGAAAATGTTTAATTTTTTGAAACGAGACATTGTGGGTTTTTGTTTTGGGCACCCAGAAAACAAATCAACCTTTTTAGGGGTAGGTTGAAAAAACGCAGATCGGAATATAATGATAATAAAGCACTGATTTAAGATGAAGACACTTAATTGATAGATTTAATTAATTTGTCAAAAAAAGTATAAGCATATTAAAATAAATTGAAAAGAAATCATTACATTTAATTTTCAATTTGATGAAGAAAAAAAAATCGGCAAAATTATTGGAAGAATTCTAGGCCAACTCTTTATTTAATCCCCTATCGACGACTCTAAGGGTCTGCACGTCATCCATGCATCCAAACGTCTGTCTGAAGTCCGTCAGTCCGTCTGTCCAGTAAGAATTCTGCAATTTGTTCTGTCTTGTTGCAATATTTGGTGTCACGAAAATTTAGTCAAAATATAAATTTCTAAGTTCGTTATCTTCATTATCACGTACGCGACTTGTGATAGATCTTAATTCTAATTTGGTGTAAATGTTCTAGTTCACCGATTTTCGAGGAATTTGTTTTCCCTTAACGTAGAAAAATGATTGAAATTAAGTGGGTTTTTTCTGTAATACATGAAATGATTATTTTATATGTTTGGTATATGGTCATACGCCGACCTAGTTAACTTATGTTTCGTATTAACGAAAAACGCATTTCCAATTAGCCTTTTCGAATTATAAAAGAAAAGTATGTGAACCCGATTAGCGAATTCGAAATTAAATGTATGTGTGAATTTATTTAATTCGCATTTGAAACGATTTACGTCCTTACGTATATTTTGATACGAATTGCAATGCACGCACGTTTAAACGAGGCATTATTTTCTCATTTCATGGCCTTTTATAGCAGACTATTGGCAATGTGGTTTTATAACTGTTGAGGGCCTTTTTGTTGCCTATAATTGCGTACATTCAATTCATTTGAACTTTATTTGATGGTTGCCTCATTGGCATTCATACCACATCTTCTTTTTTTTTTAACGAATAATTGTTTAAAATATCAGTTTTCCAGCATTTCTTTACTACATTTCTTATGGTTATTGGAGTACATAGGCTTTTAAAAATTAATTGTTATCCCAACAAGTGTGGACACAAATCAGTGCGGACAGTGATGTTTGACTATTCTGACATAAAAAAAAGTCCTCTGTTTTTTCCGCATAAGGTTCTTTGTTGAACTGTTGTATCCAGGGATATCGAACCTGTACTAAACACTGAAAATAGCAGTGTCCTTTCTATTAAATTGAGTTTTAATATTTAAGGCTGTCATGAAGGAGACACTACTTAGATCAGTTCTGACCGTTCATAGATGATTTTATTTAGCTGGCCATTGCTTTCAATATTAAATTTTTATTCCAGTTAGATAAAAATCGAGTCTTTCACCTTGATACGTTAGATTTGTTCGTCGCTTTGGGACATTGTATTGCATACAGTACCATGATCTGAAGGCTCGTTTTGTTTTGTCCCCATACCCCGTAAAACAAAATATAATGTAGTTGTCTAAAACGTCACGTCGTGTATTTTATATAGCTACGCCCTATTTTAAGCCTTATTTTTAGTATTCGTTTTGTCATCTGATAAAGTCGGTCTGATTATAAGGTGCATAGTTTTCGCCGCTATCAAAATCCTCTCGTTTGAACCCGTCCTAGTTTCTTGCTAAAAACGGGAAATTCATGTGACAAAGACTGAATTTAGTATTATTAATCACTGTATACTGACGAACTTGTTCATGGCCGGGTCGTGATTGTAGATTTCGCGGGCTATATGTCGACTGAGCATGCGCGAAAGCGTCACAATAAGATAAAGATCGATGAAGGTCTTTAAATGTGGATATTTTATTTGGAAAAAAATGGCGTTTTCTGTGGAAAAAATATTGTTTTTAAAGAATTTAGTTTGTACAAAACACTACGTTTATATGACATATATTGCCGACATTAAATGATTTCAAAGGAGATGCGTCTCAAATATAGTAGGAAAGATATCCACCATGCGCGTTGTTTTCGTTCATACCTGGATCATATGGCACAATTTTGGGTACTTTGCTAATTTGCATAGCGGCCAGTTTGCCTTAATATCATGACGGCAGCCATTATATAAGGATTATATATATGCCTCTATAATAAAAATGTCAATATGCCAATTCCTATGCTGTATCAACAATTTGTCCGCATACAGGTGATTTGCACATGTTTTAGGGTTCAGTTCGTGTCAAAGTACAAATGAACATACCTATTCAACACTGTAATAAGATCATTGAATATTGTTTTTATTGGTATAAATATTGATTTTGTTATCAGTAGATTAAAAGCTAACTAAATATTACTCGCATGTTACTCGAGATGTATAGGGGACACAGCCACGTTTTCTTTTATTTCTATAGAAGTCGCTCTTCACTATACTACTACCTGTCGATACATTTATTTTTGGCATTGCACAAGTCATGTCTTCTTTGACTATTAATGACGTTAAAATACTAAATCCCTGTGATGAGTTTTAGTCGATTTTAGTCTCTGATGCATGATTTTTTACTATTATTTGGTTTTGGCTTTTAACTAGCTGTCAGTAACTGCGAGTACTCTCAAATCGTATTTTCTTGTTAATTCGACCTGTTGATACTGTTTATAATGCTTTTTTGTCATTTTTTATTTATATGGATCTTGTCTGTATACCAGCTTTGATTATTTGTAATATCTTCAATTTTTCACTTATTCTTACATCATTTGTATAAACTTCAAGATTATAAAAAAAACGTTTTTTTTCTAAAGTGAACATTGATTGGTTAAATATTTCTCAGTGTGTTTGAATTTGTTTGTTAGCCTTTTGGTCATGAATGTTTGTCTCTAATATTTAATTAACTGAGCATTTGTATTCAGATATCGCAGATCAAATTTATTCGTTCATTGTGTAATTATACGTTTTTTGATTGAGTTAAGTCTGCCAATTGATATTTTATCGTATGTTTTTCTATGTTGTGATGTTATGCTATTGTTTCAGAAAAAGGGAGAAGGTTTGGGTCCATTAAAACGTTTAATCCCGCTGCAAATGTTTGCACCTGTCCTAAGTCAGGAATCTGATGTACAGTAGTTGTCGTTTGTTTATGTAATATATACGTGTTTCTCGTTTTTCGTTTTGTTTATATAGATTAGACCGTTGGTTTTCCCGTTTGAATGGTTTTACACTAGTAATTTTGGGGCCCTTTATAGCTTGTTGTTCGGTGTGAGCCAAGGCTCCGTGTTGAAGGCCGTACTTTAACATATAATGGTTTAATTTTTAAATTGTTATTTGGATGGAGAGTTGTCTCATTGGCATTTACACCACATCTTCCTATATCTATATATATTTTCATGGATCTACAATCTGTCGATACCTGTAACTTAGCATTGCACAAGGTCATGTTTTTCTCTGGCTGTTTATGACGTCTTTACACTAAATCCATTTTATGTTGGATGTGTACGGATTGAGTGTTTAGTCTTAGAGGCATGATTTTTTTATTAGTTGTTAGTGGCTTTGAACTAGCTGTCAGATAACTGCGATTACTCTCAGATCTGTTCATTGTGTCTTTTTGTGTCGGGATGTATAAGTACCCGGCCACGTCCACTTTTATTTTTTGTCTATCTGATGAGTTAAGCCTTTTTGAACAGATTTTTATAGTTCGTTTCGTATGTTGTACTGTTATACCACTGTCCCAGGTTAGGGGGAGGATTGGGATCCCGCTAACATGTTTAACCCCGCCACATTATTGATGTACGTGCCTGTCCCAAGTCAGGAGCCTGTAATTCAGTGGTTGTCGTTTGTTTATGTGTTACATATTTTTTTTTCGTTCATTTTTTTTCATTAATAAGGCCGTTAGTTTTTTCGTTTGAATTGTTTTACTTTGTCTTATCGGGGCCTTTTATAGCTGACTATGCGGTATGGGCTTTGCTCATTGTTGAAGGCCGTATGGTGACCTATATTTGTTAATGTTTGTGTCATTTTGATCTTTTGTGGATAGTTGTCTCATTGGCAAGCATACCACATCTTCTTCTTTTTTTGTATTGTCTACATTGAAAACTTTCCGCCTTTTTAGTTTGAAAATCGAAAGCGTAACCGTAGAATAATTGCTATATAAAATCGCAAAAAATCGTAGAAAAACAAGGTTCAAAACAGAAATCAAGAAACAAGAAGATGTTGTTCATGATTTCTGATCGGTTGAATTTTAAAGTTAAGTAACTTTTAACTTATCTGCTTTCGTAAGTTTTCGGCCAAATTTTTTCAAAAACATAATGATTTCAACCTTCCCATTTCGTAAAAAGTACTTGAAAATTTTCAGCATTTCCCCTTAAAGAAGTACACGGTAACATTTTTGTAAAGTCCGCCAAAGGAAGTTTTCAAAAACACATTAGTGTGACGGAAAATGACTAGGTTATCCGCTGATATAATTTATATTTTCAATCTTAAACTAAGGGAAGTAATTTTATCAAAAGGGGCAAAAGTCACGTGGTGCAAATCATATGAACAAAGTACCCCTCATTTTGCCATATGTCCAATTATTAGATTAGATACAACTGAAATATTTGTCTTTTATGGTTTTATTATTGGAACTTATTAGTTTGTTTTCAAACAGTTTGCATGTTTGAACAACAAGAGCATGTTGGTATACATAAGGTAAATCACGTAGCATTAACTATTCTCGGCAATGTTTGAATAACAGGAGAATTTCGGTATACGTTGGGTATATCACGTAGTATACACTTTTTCTCAGCATTGTGTGGGCGAGGTACTACTTACTATTCCTCGACAATGAGTGGGCGAGGGTAGTATGACATGTTTCCAGACAATGAGTTGGCGAGGTACTACTTACTATTCCTCGACAATGAGTGGGCGAGGGTAGTATGACATGTTTCCAGACAATGAGTTGGCGAGGTACTACTTACTATTCCTCGACAATGAGTGGGCGAGGGTAGTATGACATGTTTCCAGACAATGAGTTGGCGAGAGTTCTACTTACACCCACAAGTTCCATTTCCACTTGCTATCAGTAATATGGCTAACTAGTTTGTTGATTAGCTTAACCTTGGGTTTGTTTTGGGTTTTTTAATTGGTAATTGGAACTTATTAGTTGGTGTACAGACGGTTTGTATGTTTTGAATAACAAGATAATTTTTGTATACGTAAATGAGACCAAAAAGGCATGCACAAACAAATAACATCAAGGTGACAATAATATCTAAAACATCTAGAGGTGAACATCCCGTCTAAAACAATAGACAAGTGTTATTGACCATCTCTAAATCGTCCATCTTCAAGTGTTTGTATCCTGCCTATGAATTTCCTCCCTTTAAAAGTTTTCAAACATCACATAGAGCAAATAACACGGATGATTAAATATTTAACAATTGGTACACGATTGGTTCTCAGCGACGCGTATCGGGTCCTCCACCATTCTCAGTGTATCCTTGGAGGACTTTTGTATACGAAGGACACATATAATAACGAATTAGATGGTTTTAGTTGTAATATTTTGCACTCAAATAAAAATAACGACTGCTACTCTCACCGACAAGAAAAAGAGATAGAGAGAGAGTTAATATTAGTCCGGATAAGGAAAAACCCTTTCCGATTCCGGAGTGATACAGATACCAGACTGTCAACTAGCAACCATTATTTATAAAGAAATATGTATATATAACAGCAGATCACAAATTAATTTGTCGACTGAAATCGAATATTTAACTACTGGGTTCCGGAAGAGGTCCATTAAGTTTTGAGCTAGGATTCTTTGCCATGGTCAGGTCCCAAATAGCCCAAATACCCTTGTTTTACCGTCAAGCTCAAAGTGGCTTATAAAATAAGTGTGTGTACTGTCAAGCTCTAATTCGCCCATTGACAACTGTTTTTACTTGAAAGCTACGTGTCAAGCTACAAATCACATATAAACACATGTTTAACTGTCAAGTTCTAGCTAACGCATAGACAATTGTTACTGCCAAGCTCTTACTCGACCATTAACAAGTATTACTGTCAAGTTCTAAATCAGAAAGACATGTTAATGACATGTTCAAAATCTTCCATAAACATGTGTTACTGTCAAGCTCTTAATCACCAATATACTAAAATATTATTGTCAAGTTCTAAATCAACCAATGACATGTAACTATCAAGTTCTAACTCGCCCATAGACAGGTGTTATTGTCAAGTTCTTCATCGCCCATAGAAAAGGTTTTTTTTTATAGTGAAGCTTTAAATTATCCAAAGACAAGTGTTATCGTTAAGTTTTAAATCACTTATAAACAAATGTTAATGTAAGGCTCTTAATCACCCAAAATCATGTGTTACTGTCAAGTTCTAAATTTCCAATTAACAAGTCTTATTGTCAGACTATAAATCGCACATTAACAAGTGTCATTGTCAAATTCTAAATCGCCCATTACCAAGTGTTATTGTCAAGTTCTAAATAGCCAATTTACAAGTGTTATTGTCAAGTTCTAAATCGCCCATTAACAAGTGTTACTGTCAAGTTCTAAATCCCCCATTTACAAGTGGTATTGTCAGGCTCTATATCGCCAATTGACAAGTGGTATTGTTGGTCTATAAATCGCTCATTAACAAGTGTTATTGTCAAGTTCTAAATCTCTCATTAACAAGACTTTAGTGTTACAATATGTTACAACAAGTGTTACTTTCAGGCTCTTAATCGCCCATTAACAAGTGTTATTGTCAGGTTCCAAATCGCCCATTAACAAGTGTTATTGTCAGGTTCCAAATCGCCCATTAACAAGTGTTACCGTCAAGTTCTAAATCCCCCATTTACAAGTGGTATTGTCAGGCTCTATATCGCCCATTGACAAGTGATATTGTTGGTCTATAAATCGCTTATTAACAAGTGTTATTGTCAAGTTCTAAATCTCTCATTAACAAGACTTTAGTGTTACAATATATTACAACAAGTGTTACTTTCAGACTCTTAATCGACCATTAACAAGTGTTATTATCAGGTTCCAAATCGCCCATTAACAAGTGTTATTGTCAGGTTCCAAATCGCCCATTAACAAGTGTTACTGTCAAGTTCTAATTCCCCCATTTACAAGTGGTATTGTCAGGCTCTATATCGCCCATTGACAAGTGGTATTGTTGGTCTATAAATCGCTCATTAACAAGTGTTATTGTCAAGTTCTAAATCTCTCATTAACAAGACTGTAGTGTTACAATATGTTACAACAAGTGTTATTGTCAGGTTCCAAATCGCCCATTAACAAGTGTTACCGTCAAGTTCTAAATCCCCAATTTACAAGTGGTATTGTCAGGCTCTACATCGCCCATTGACAAGTGGTATTGTTGGTCTATAAATCGCTCATTAACAAGTGTTATTGTCAAGTTCTAAATCTGTCATTAACAAGACTTTAGTGTTACAATATGTTACAACAAGTGTTACTTTCATACTCTTAATCGACCATTAACAAGTGTTATTATCAGGTTCCAAATCGCCCATTTACAAGTGTTATTGTCAGGTTCCAAATCGCCCATTAACAAGTGTTACTGTCAAGCTCTATATCGCATCAACAAGTGTTATTGTCTATGTCTAGATCTTAATCTCACATTTAGAAGTGTTATTATCAGGTCCTTAATCACCAATCAACAACTGCCATCGTCAAGTTCTAAATCACACTAAGACAAGTGTTATCGTCAAGTTTTTAATAGACCGAGGACAAGTATGATGGAGAGTTGTCGCATTTGCACTCATACCATATCTTCTTATATCTAAGTATTGTCCAACTCTAAACTATCAATATACATTTGTTAATGTCAAGTTCTAAACCACCCATAAACAAGTCTTAGTGTCAGGCTCCTAATCATTCACAGACAAGTGTTTTGAAATTAACTAAAGGAGGTCAAGTGCAAAAAATTTCTTGGTTAACTAAGACATTCGCATTTGCTAAAAAATGAAAATATTCTTTGGGAAAAATCTTATAAAATCAAAAGTTATCTTATCTGACTCAGTGTTAGTAAAGTTCCTATCAAATGACCTTCTATAAAAACAATCATTCAAGGTGGTACCTAACACTACAGGGAGATAACTCTGTAAAATCAACCAAACGTTTTAATTACGTTGTGTTGTAAAAGGAATATTAAGCTTCTTAGTGATTAAAATTGGTGTTTGTCAAACTGCTATATAAACAGTGTAATTTTTCTGACAAAACGATTGGTTCAAAATTTTAGAAATTTTCATATTTTTGTTAAAGGGTCAAAGTATATACTTTCACAAAATTTAATGAAAATTAAACGAGTCAAAATTATTAAGAATCGTTCTTAATTTTTTTGGAAGAATTTAGAAACTTAGTATCTAGTGTAATTGTCATTGAGGAATGCAAGCTTTTAGTAAATAGTTTCACACTTATTTAAACCATAATGGACTGCATAAAACATACAATTACATGAAAACACATTTTGCCAACATTATTCATGAAACATATATTTCTGAAACTTTGTGATCCTTTACAGAAAAAGACACATTCTGGTCTATTTATTGTTGTTCTTTCTGCATTCGTGAATTTAAATGTGTATATTTTACTTCTTTAAGATTTATTTAAAATTTTGTACAAGTTAAACCCATTTTTAAGCAATATTTTGTACAGGTTATAACATGTATGAGGTACTTTTGTACGTGTTATAACTTGTATTTTTGCATTATACAAATTATAACATGTACAATATTTTTGTACATGTTATAACCTGTACAAAATCGCAACTTGTACACGACATATATATATATATACAACTCGTCTAAACATCAACCCAACACTATTAGATCTGTAAATTTGCTTTCGGAAATATATATATATATATAAGTACGTCTGAGTCAGTGACAACTCTACAACAGATTGATCCATCGGATCGCCATCAATGATGGTGATACATGGCTGTGTACATAATGTATATACAACTCGTCTAAACATCAACCCAACAATGTAATACCTGTAAATTTGCTTTCGCAAACTTTTGTTCTTCCCTCGCCGGGATTCGTACCCATGCTACTGCGATATCGTGACACCAAATCGCCTGCACTGTAGCCGTCCCGCTAGACCACACGACCACCTGGGTTTCATAAAATAAAGGATCCTACAAATTAATGTAAGATACAGTCACAGAAAATAACTATATTTATAAGTACGTCTGAGTCAGTGACAAATCTACAACAGATTTATCCATCGGATCGCCATCAATGATGGTGATACATGTGTGGTCTAGCGGGACGGCTACAGTGCATGCGATTTGGTGTCACGATATCGCAGTAGCATGGGTTCGAATCCCGGCGAGGGAAGAACCAAAAATTTGAGAAATTTCTAATCGGACATTAGAAAGTGGTTTTGTCGGACTCTTAATCGCCCATTAACAAGTGTTATTGTCAGACTCTTAATCACCCATTAACAAGTGTTATTGTCAGACTCTTAATCGCCCATTAACAAGTGTTATTGTCAGACTCTAAATCGCCAATTAACAAGTGTTATTGTCAGGCTCTTAATCGGCCATTAACAAGTGTTATTGTCAGACACTTAATCGCCCATTAACAAGTGTTATTGTCAGACTCTTAATCGCCCATTAACAAGTGTTATTGTCAGACTCTTAATCGGCCATTAACAAGTGTTATTGTCAGACTCTAAATCGCCCATTAACAAGTGTTATTGTCAGACTCTTAATCGCCCATTAACAAGTGTTATTGTCAGACTCTTAATCGCCCATTAACAAGTGTTATTGTCGGACTCTTAATTGCCCATTAACAAGTGTTATTGTCAGACTCTAAATCGCCCATTAACAAGTTTTATTGTCAGATTCTTAATCGCCCATTAACAAGTTTTATTGTCGGACTCTTAATCGCCCATTAACAAGTGTTATTGTCAGACTCTTAATCGCCCATTAACAAGTGTTATTGTCAGGCTCTTAATCACCCATTAACAAGTGTTATTGTCAGACTCTTAATCGCCCATTTACAAGTGTTATTGTCAGACTCTCAATCGCCCATTAACAAGTGTGATTGTCAGACTCTTAATCGGCCTTTAACAAGTGTTATTGTCAGACTCTTAATCGCCCATTTACAAGTGTTATTGTCAGACTCTTAATCGGCCTTTAACAAGTGTTATTGTCAGACTCTTAATCGGCCATTAACAAGTGTTATTGTCAGACTCTTAATCGTCCATTAACAAGTGTTATTGTCAGACTCGTTGTTGCTCATTAACAAGTGTTATTGTCGTACTCTTAATCGCCCATTTATAACAAGTGTAATGATCAGGCGCTGAATGCACATAGACAAGACTTATTGTCAAGTTCAAAATCAATTATCGACAATTGCTGTATTTTACAATAAGTCACCTATTCGACTCTAATAAATGCATATACATCCTTAAAAAATTTCCTCATAAGTCAATAGGTTATGACGTTAAAATCTAGTAACCAGTTCAGATTATTAATTTTGAAACAATGCTTCTAAATTGTCTAATAAAAGTCAGTATTAAAAATCTGTACTTCAGTGGATGTCATTTGTTACTGTTGACTTATTTGTTTTTCATTTATTGTTTTGTAAACAAAATTGTCCGTTCTCTCTTTTGGGATATGTCACAAGTTGTCATGACATTGCCTTTTATGACTGGTTATTCGGAATCGGTTTTGCACCTTGTTAAATGTCGTATGGTAACCTATAAATGCTGACATCTACGTCACTTGAACTCGGGTGATAGTTGTCACATCGACAATAATATAACATATCTTTATTTTTCATATAATATAATATAGGGTTATTGTATGAATATTGTTCCGAGAATAATTTTATATTGCACGAGCTTGCGAGTGCAATATATGTTCTACGAGGGACAATATTCCCCAAATTTCATGCAATTACCCTTAAATTATTGTTTAGCAATATAATATGTGAAGGTAAACATTGAGTTAAACTAAGATTTTGTCGTTGATGACTTCATGAATTTTGAAGATTTATTGCACTAGTGCAATATTGGAATTTTTGCACACTGACTTTTTTTTACTTTCTGTGGGAAATATTATATTGCATTATTTTTTAGAAATGAAGATCTGTTCACCCAATAATATTCATATTTCACGAGGGCTAAGGAAAATGTATGTTTTATTCCACTGTCTATGTTTTGTTTACTATCTGAACATAAAATATTTGTAAGCATTCAATATATTCTACATTATCTAAAAGTAAAAATATTAAATGGACATTAAAGTGTAAAAAAACGCCAATCACTCAACCGAAATCCTTTACCCAAGCGCTCGTGGATTCAAAAACCAACATTCTATCAAGACCAAAGCAACCACTAGAAACCACTGGAAACAAGGGGAAAACATGCTAACAACTACACTTTGATTAAAGACTTTATAAAAGAAAAACATGCAATTAAGGTGGTACCTAACCTTACAAGGAGACAACTCTGTAAAAATCAGCTTAACGTTTTAATCATGTTGTTTTGAGAAGCTTCTCAATGATAAAAAAAAATAGTGTTTGTCAAACTGCTATATTACCAACGAAATTTTTCTGATAAAGTGGTTGGTTCAAATTAATTTTTTTATTTTTTTTTATTTTTGTCAAAGGTGTAACTTATGTTTTGTCAAAACTTTATGAAAAAACCGAGCCAAATTAATATTAGTCAAGGTGTTAGGTATCACCTTAAATGAAAGAAATACTAATTTAAAATTTGATATAAGAGATTTAGTGCCAAATATGGTCGCCTCCTTTAACATTGTTTATTTTTTCATTTCCTAAATGTCTCTGGCTAATATTACTAGTCACTTTTCTTTATTTCTACATAGTCATATAAAAACACGTGTTTTTTTTCAGAAACATGTATTGTTGGATTTTGACAAACCGTGTGTTTAAAGACACATATTTGTCTATGTTTGGTCATTCTTTTGTCGTTCATCTTTTTTGTTTTATCGTTATATCAACAAGTTACAGCTATTATAACTTTTTACAATTTAATACACGCCAAAACAAAAATAAAACCCAATAAACAAATAGCATAAACATAGGAAGATGTGGTATTATTGTCTATGAGACAACTCAATCTAAATCCCAAATAGGCAAGTGTAGCTATCAAGTTATGAATCACCCATAAAAAAGATTTACTGTCAAGTTATTAAACAGCAATAGCCAAATGGTACTGTCAGGTTTTAAATCACAAGTGTTACTGTAAAGTTCCGAATCACCAATAGACAAGTGTTACCGTCAAGTCAAAATCACAAGTGTTACTATTACGTTGTGAATCACCAATAGACATGTGTCACTGTCAAGTTATAAATCACCAATAGACATGTGTCACTGTCAAGTTATAAATCACCAATAGACATGTGTCACTGTCAAGTTATAAATCACCAATAGACATGTGTCACTGTCAATTTATAAATCACCGATAGACAAGTGTTACAGTCAAGTTTTACATCACGTATATACAAGTGTTACTGTCAAGTTCTAAATCACCCATAGACAAGTGTTACTGTCAAGTTTTACCATAGCCAAGTGTTACTGTCAAGTTCTATCATAAACAAGTGTTACTGTCAAGTTCTAAATCACCTAGAGACAATTGTTACTGTCAAGTTCTAAATCACCTAGAGACAATTGTTACTGTCAAGTTGTGAATTACCAATAGACAAGTGTTACCGTCAAGTTTTAAACACATGTGTAACTGTCAAGTTGTGAATCACCAAAAGACAAGTGTTAACGTCAAGTCTTAAACACGTGAGGTACTAACAAGTTCTTAATCACCAATAGACAAGTGTGACCGTCAAATCTTAAACACATGTGTGTTACTGTCAAGTTGTGATTTATCAATAGACAGATTTTATTGTCCAGTCCAAATCACAAGTGTTACTGTCAAGTTATAAATCACCAATAGATAAGTGGTACCGTCAAGTCTTAAACACGTGAGTTACTGTCAAGTTCTAAATCACCAATAGACAAGTGTTACCGTCAAGTCTTAAACACATGTGTCATGTTGTGAATCACTTAAAGAGAAGTGTTACTGTCAAGATTTTAACACATGTGTTACTGTCAAGTCGTTAAACACCATTAGACAAGTGTTACCGTCGATTCTTTAACAGATGTGTTACTGTCAAGTTGTGAACACCAAAAAAACAAGTGTTACCGCCAAGTCTCAAACACATGTGTTACTGTCAAGCTGTGAACCACCAATAGACAAGTGTTAACGTCAAATCGTAAACACGTGTGTTACTGTCATGTTGTGAATCACTAAAAGAGAAATGTTACAGTCAAGTCTTAAACCCACATGTGTTACTGTCATGTTGTGAATCACTAAAAGAGAAATGTTACCGTCAAGTCTTAAACCCACATGTGTAACTGTCAAGTTGTGAAAAATAAACAAAAACAAGTGTTACCGTCAAGTCTCAAACTCATGTGTTACTGTCAAATTGTGAATCACCAAAAAAACCAAGTGTTACCACCAAGTTTCATTCACATGTGTTACTGTTAAGTTGTGAAACACCAAAAGACAAGTGTTACCGTCAAGTCTTAAACACATGTGTTACTGTCAAGTTGTGAAACACAAAGAGACAAGTGTTACTGTCAAGTTGTGAAACACAAAAAGACAAGTGTTACCGTCAAGTCTTAAACACTTGTGTTACTGTCAAGTTGTGAAACACCTAAAAACAAGTGTTACCGTCATGTCTCAAACACATGTGTTACTGTCAAGTTGTGAATCATCAAAAGACAAGTGTTACCGTCAAGTCTTACACATGTGTTACTCTCAAGTTGTGAACACCTAAAACAAGTGTTACTGCCAAGTCTCAAACCGTCAAGTCGTAAACACGTGTGTCACTGTCATGTTGTGAATCACTAAAAGAGAAGTGTTACCGTCAAGTATTAAACCCACATGTGTTACTGTCAAGTTGTGAAACATACAAAAAAAAATTACTGTCAAGTCTCAAACACATGTGTTACTGTCAAGTTGTGAAACACCAAAGACAAGTGTTACCGTCAAGTCTTTAACACATGTGTTACTGTCAAGTTGTGAAACACAAAAAGACAAGTGTTATTGTCAAGTCTTAAACACTTGCGTTACTGTCAAGTTGTGAATCACCTAAAAACAAGTGTTATCGTCAAGTCTCAAACACATGTGTTACTGTTAAGTCGTAAAACAACATTAGACAAGTGTTCCCGACAATTCTTTAACACATGTGTTACTGTCAAGTTGTGAACACCAAAAAACAAGTGTTACTGTCAAGTCTCAAACACATGTGTTACTGTCAAGTGGTGAACCACCAATAGATAAGTGTTACCGTCAAGTCGTCAATATGTGTGTTACTGTCATGTTGTGAATCACTAAACAGAAAGTGTTACCGTCAAGTCTTAAACCCACATGTGTTACTCTCAAGTTGTGAAACACCAAAAAACAAGTGTTACCCTCAAGTCTCAAACACATGTGTTACTGTCGAGTTGTAAAACACCAAAAGACAAGTGTTACCGTCAAGTCTTGATCACTTGTGTTACTGTCAAGTTGTGAATCATCTAAAAACAAGTGTTACTGTCAAGTTTCTAAATCGTCCATAGCCAAGTGTTATTGTCAGGCTCCTAATCACACAATGGCAAATGTTTTAAAATTAATTAGAAGAGATTTAGTGCTGAATTACTCTTGGTCTAGTTAGACAGTTGCGTTTGTTAAAAATTGAAAATATTCCTTTTGGAAACATCTTGTAAAATCAAAACTAATCAAATTAGACAAAAGTGTTGGTAAACATTTTATCAAATGACCTTGTATTAAATAAATAGTCATTTCATTGTTAAAGTGCTGGTAAACTTTGTATCAAATGACCTTCTGTAAGAAAACATATAAAATTTGCAACTTGTTCAATATGGTCGCCACCTTAAACATCGTTTATTTGTTTTACTTTCCTGGATATCTCTGACGTAAAGTTCATGGCTAAAAGTATTTGTCATCTGTGTTCTTTCTTCTACATAGTCATATAAAAACACATGCTTTCGAAAACATGTGTGATACGTAATACACAGGGACAGAATTGTCCATATTTGGCCTTAGTGTTGTCGTCCATTGTTTTTCATGATATAAACAGTTTACATCAATAATAACTTTTAACAATTTAACTGGTTGAAATAAAAATACCAAATTGAAAACGCTCTACAACAACAATATAACCAAATAAACAAATAGCATAAAAAAAGAAGATGTGTTATGATTGCCAATGAGACATATCTCCACAAGAGACCAAATAACACTAAAACTATAGGTCAACGTACGGCCTTCAACAATTAGGATCAATTAGCAAAGTCTATACCGCATAGTCAGCAATAACAGGCCACGAAATGACAAATGTAAAACAATTCAAACCAGAAAAATAACGGCCAAATTTATGTACAAAACAAATAAGTTACATAGCAACAAACGACAACCACTAAAAACAGGCTCCTAACTTGGGACAGGCACACACATAATATAGCGTGATTAAACTCGTATGAAGGCGCCAACCCTCCCCTAACCTGGGACAGTTATACTCGTGCTTCTATAGATACACATTGTTTTAACACCCTACCAGAAATGACTCCCAAATATTTGTTTAATAAACGTATTTTAATATGCAATATAAAGCCAAAAATCACAAGTGGCAAATACTTTTGTCAATGCATATTGCATATACGGAGAGTTGGTGTGTTCCTGTGACGAATACAGCATGTATAGATAAATAAAAAGTGGCCCGGTACATACGTTAGATAATTGTTCGCATAGCACATGTTGCATGTACTGAATGTTCCTTTGACCTTTGACGAACACAGCCTGTATATCAATAATAAGTGGTGTTTTTTTACGAACTTATTTGGTCTGTTGCTTTCGATGTGTATCATACTCACATGGAAACGATAAATAACAGTAGTATACCGCTGTTCAAAACTCATAAATTGATTGAGAAACTTTAATGCACTTTGTACACAATCAAATAAATAAGTTGCAATGGTTTAATTGATGAGATTAAAAGATAATCATTTAGTTCCAGAAAAACATCCTGTAATAAAAAAAACAAAACCGGATTACAAACTAAAACTGAGAGAAACACATCAAGTATAAGAGGAGAACAACGACACAACATAAAAACTATAGGTCAGCAATCAGCAAAGACCATTCTTTTTTTGAGAAACAGAATATGCATATAGCAACTCTGTATTAGTTGAAATTTGTTTTGACTGTTACTATCATAAAGCTACCTTGAACTCGTTGCCAATAGTGCCAAGCATTTAGAGTTCGATTTGTTGTAGTGGTTCCAGGGGGCTGGGCGTAGATTACCTCTTTTTATATTATGTTTTTTCACGATTTATAGTTGTCTAAGTTTTCGATTTGTAAAAAGTAAAGTGTGCATGTAAATAAGTTTGTAGATCATACAAAATTAAAATAAAACAAGAATAGTTACAATATTTATTAATATTTGATAGGCGTACACGGCCTATAAATATGTGAAGTTCTAAAAAAATATGAACAAGTAAAATGAGGAAAATGAATAATGCATAAAATTGCTAAAGCCTTCTAAAACCATTCTGGTCAATGAAAAACATTAAAAAAAACCAAGAATTGCTGCCTTCGCTTTTACTACCCTTTTCTGGCAAAAGATAGACAACTCTAATGAAAAAAACACAGTGTCTTACCCAATCGCATACCGATATCTATGTACCTACTATTTGTGATCCACTTTACAAACTCCACTTTTAAATTAATGCATTTTGTACACAATCAAATAAATAAGTTGCAATGGTTTAATTGATGAGGTAAAACTATAATCATTTAGTTCCAGAAAAAAACATCCTGTTATAAAAAACAAAGAGTGTCAACATTTGTGATATATGAAAATTTATTTTGGTATATTTGTTATGAATTTTGAATCAGAGTATATCAACTGCTGTATTTGTATCTTAGAGCAACAAGAACATGATAATAATTGAGCTCACAGTACTAAATTTCCTACGTTTGCCTTTGAGACAAAATCGAAATTTGAGGTTATAAACACCAATAAGATATACGCTTGGCACAGATTTGTATGGTTTTGGTCAAATTCAAAGTATGAACGCTTTTTTCGTTTCATAACTATCCTGCAGGCCAATGGTTACTCTGAAACTTCCGAACACGGACAGATAATGTTAATTCGAAATGTGTTTCGATGTACATTCTAAATGATAAATCATAAGACATTTTTCTCCGTTGAAATGAACCGTGACACAAACACATCTGGTATGACCAGAATAAAATTGTCCGAGATATACATGTACGTTGTGGGATTTCAAAAGAAAGAAGAGTCCACTGTCATTCATTGCCCGACAATACTTTGATTTCCGTGATTTTCTACGTCATGAATTACAATCGTCCAGATCATCTTCACTAGACTGACAGTCGTCCTGTTGTTTGTTATTGTCCAACATGACACGGATAGTAGCAAAATCCGAAGGATCTACTAAATCTAAAGGTCTTTCTCCTTCATCTGTAAGAATGGTCCTATCTGCTCCATGGTCCAGTAATATTCTGTGAAAATAAAAAATGCAACTGTATCCACTAGGTGGTTGACTAATTATCTTAATAATAAAACAAATGATAATATTTTTTTACTTGCGCAAGTATCTATAATTGTTTAATATTAGACTATATAGGAGAAGAAATGTATATTTTTTGTAGTGTCAGTCTTGTATAACCTTTTGTCTACAAAAGACTAGTCAGTGACGCTCTAATAAAACAAATGCCGAAAAGGCCATAATAAAGGACGACGTTAAAGAGCATTGAGGGCACAAAATTCCGAAAGGTTTTGACAAATAAAGTATATGTATAAGGTCATTTATTAATTGGTTTAGCATTTAACCAAAAAACACGTTGTTTTCCTCAACGGTATTCGAAACCAAGCGTATGTAACATCAATTCGTTGAAACTCTGCCTGCATATCTCAAGATTGTATAACCTTCGAGAATATTAAAACCACTATGGGCCTAAATAGAATTAAAAAAAAAAAAGTTAAAAGTTATTAGTGCAATGTGAAATAATGGTCAAGACTCTCAAAAAAATGTTAATGCCTTTATATGTTTCAAAAATCAAGTCAATGTCTTGTGTTAAGGCACCTGTTAAATTTATGACCAGATTTCGAGACAAAAAAATATGTATATACTAGTATATAAGAAATTAAAAAGACTTCTACAGAAGTTCACCTTTCATAGATCAGTATATTCTTAGGTATTCAGCGGGAATATTTATAAACTTAATATAAAAGGATCTCTCATACCAACACTTCTTACAGTTTCTGTGTCTTAAATAATGTTTTTATGAAATAAGGGAACAGTGTATTATGGAATATGTAACTATATATAATTAAGAATCGAAATGGGGAATGTGTCAAAGAGACAACAACCCGACCATAGAAAAAACAACAGCAGATTTGAAGACCTGTTGGTAACCTTCTCACCAACAGGTCTTGAAGGTCACCAACAGGTCTCCAATGCAGCGAGAAATTCCCGCACGCGGAGGCGTCCTTCAGCTGGCCCTTAAACAAATATATATATTTATACTAGTTCAGTGATAATGAACGCCATACTAAACTCTAAATTGTACACAAGAAACTAAAAGTTAAAATAATGTATATGCAAATTTAATTTGGAAGGACATACTGAACAGACATTCACCATTGTTCACAAGCAATAAGTAAAAGAAGATGTGGTATGAGTGCTAATGAAACAACAGAACTCTCCATCCAAGTCACACTTTGTAAAAGTAAAGCATTATACATGTAGGCCAAACTCCAAAGTACGGTCTTCAACACGGAGCCTTGACTCATACCGAACAGCAAGCTATAAAAGGCCCCAAAAATACTAGTGTAAAACTATTCGAACGGAGAAAGCCAGTTAAAGTTGAAGTTGTCGTTCTTACATCAGTATTTTTGTATTACCATTTATGTACCTTATTTCATGCAAATATGTTTTGGTGATTTACAGGATGACATGTTTCGCTGTAAAGTCTAGTGTGGGAATTTATTAATTACGCTTCACTGGTGGTACATTGATTTATAATGCTGAAGTGGGTGGCACATTGATTTACAATGCTGAAGTGGGTGGCACATTGATTTATAATGCTGAAGTGGGTGGCACATTGATTTTTTATTCTTAAGCGGATGGCACATTGATATATTATTGAAACTTGGTGGCAAATAAGTATATTTTTATGACCAGTGGTCATTAATACATGTAATATTATTATAAACTCGAACACGGTACAAATAAATGATAAAATTGAAGAGAAAACATGTAACACAATTGTTTCATATTTTTCATGTCTAGCCAGTTAAAGTTGACCATATACGGTATGGTGGTTTTTCGCCTGATTGAAGTCTGTTCGGTTGCCTATCCTTGTGTTCATCAACTTCATATGAACTTTTATGGATAGTTGTCTCATTGGCAATCATACCACATCTCCTTTTTTTTTTATATAGATACATGTATATATGACAAGGGAGGAAAGTTTATTCTGGAGAGGATTGTGATAGTTGTCGCGGAGGAGTCAAAACAGGGTCGTACATCAAGGACATGTGAAATCTTCATCCAAATTCAATGTGATATTCAACACAAATAAATAAAATATAAACTACTATCCAAAGAGGCTTTTTCGTAGCCTTTCTTTGTTTTATGTATTTATAATAGACTTTTTTTAAAGAGCTCTCGAATGATTTTAAACAGTTGTGATATTTCAGATAATCTAAAAGATTCTTATTGTTTAGATTCACATATAAATGAGGCAGACCGATAGTTGATACATATAATTTCCTTTTTTAGCGATCTCATTAAAACTAAACCCCGTTTGATCAACCGAATAATTTTTTTTTAAGCTTCAAGTGATCTCCCTTAAGTTAACCCGTTCTTTCTTTTCAAAGAAAAAATATAGTTTATCAAGATTTATAAATCTCTATTTCCTATTAAAAATGGGGCAAGCTGAGGGAACTTTTTAAGACGAAGCAGTGCACTCACTATTAATTAGTGGGATATCACTTCTGTTGTTGAGTATATATCGGCTAGAATAACCTATCAGTCGGCCTTCAAACACAGATAACTGTTGTCTATTGAACCAGATGTATGTTGGGTAATTAGGGCTGGAAAATGCATTAACTTTATATCATTATAAACACACTGTAACGCATAAATTCCATTTTGTAATAATTTGGCTTCATTTCAAACCAGACATTTTTATATAAAACTGATGGCTGCTCACAGCTATTGTATATCAACAAAATTTTAACAGTTTCATCTTCAAAGAAAAATAATTTATCTAGGTTAGCTGTACTTGACTGGTGTTCGTACGATGTTATTATCTATGGGACGCATCTACTTAGGATATAATTGCACCATGTGCTATGCATATAATCTATGTAGAATACACAATTCTAAAGTATACAAGACACTGAAGGCTATGACGACCGTGCCAAAAAGCCTGTATAAAATTCTCAATTCTGTTTATGTGCAAAAAAAAAGAAAGAATGGAACATGGTCACAGGCACTCGTCTCAGAATTTTTTTTACTATATATACCTTTATATAAACGAGGGTATCAAGATACCTTTGATTTACTTGTCTTAAATGTTTATCCTGGTCAAAGAAAGATAACTCTAATATTTAAAATGTCTTGTAATTTTAAGTATTACATTTGTCTCATAATAAAGGTGGGGGCTGCATGGCCCCTCTCTAGAAGCTATTTTTTTGGTTGATGCAGGGCTCACAGTCTTCTTTTTTTTTAAATCCTTGACTTGTGAAGTGACAAGCGTAGGAACACTGCGATTTTCCTCACTAGTATGTATACGATTGTAGACTTCTGGTAAAGAGATTCTAGTATAAATATATATGGTCAACCGTCAGCGCACTTTTAATCATGGTACACTGTGTTTACTAAGCAAAAGTTTTATTTTATCCTTAAAATATGTTAAAAGTTTCAGTAAATGAGTAGCAAAACATAACTTACTGAGCTATTTCGGCATGCCCCTCTGCGCATGCGGCATGTAAAGGGGTCCAGTAATCGTCGTCTTGTTTGTTGATATTAGCACCATGTTCTACCAGTAATCTTACTGCCATTAAGTTTCCATCTAAAACTGCTTGATGCAATGGCGTTAAACCTGTATAAATCATAGCAACATCATTTTAAACTAATAAAAACTATGTACCGATTTCACAGTAAGGAGAATGTAGAAACTAGCGAAGCGACGTTTTAAAAGTTTTACCTCTGCTTATTGTTTTAATAGTATGTGTGTTAATTTCATTTCAAAATCAAGTATGCAATACTTTTCCCAACTGTTCTTTGGGTCAGATTACTGGTAGCTCTCCACTCTGCATGATTAATTTGTCTACTGCTTGACGTGTGAGATACCAGTATTTGACTACTTCAATGACATGTGATATGTGGCCACTGAGTGAAGGACACGCAAGAGATCTCTGTTTGTTGACATACGCGGAAATACTCGTCCTCTGAATAAACTGAGTGTTACATACTAGTCTGTCGAATGACGTGGACTATATACATTGACAACCCCTGAATTATAGGCTTCTGGGGGAGAAACATAGCATAACTTGACCGGGTCAAACAATTTTGTGCGTCCGTAATCAGAATTTACCAGCTGTTTACCGTTTTATGGCTAAACCTAGTTGCTTACTTTACTACAAATGCACTTGTGTGTTTCCCTACATGACAAAGCTTAGTTGAGTTGCCTTAATCGGAATATATTTGCTGGTTTCCGTACATGACCAAGATAAGTTTACTTTCCTTTATCGTAATTCAGTAGCTGGCTTACTTATCTCGAAAAAAAACTAATTACACTACACTTTCATTAGAATTGAATAGCTGGTTTCCCATGCATTCTCGACAAAGCACGGTGTACTAACCTTAACCGTAATTCACTTGCTCAGGCGCGGATCCAGAAGGGAGGGTTCCGGGGGTTGCATTTGAATGGGGACATGTAGTTCCCCTCTTTGTCCTGGGTTAGGACCCCCCCCCCCTTTTTGGAAATGGCTGGATCCGCCCCTGCTTGCTGGTTTTTCTTTAATGGAAAGTACTAGTGTGTTTTACACTTTAATCAGACTGAAGCATAGTGAGCTTAGTCATGTTAGTTTAACCGAATTTACCAGTTGCTGGTTTCCATTTCTCGATAAAGCTTAAGCGTTTTTACTTTCATTAAAATTTACCTACTGGTTTCCTTTTCTCGCCAAAGTGCTTACCTAAATCAGAATATCTTGCTGGTTATTTTTTATACTGACCTGCATCATTTATTCCACTAATGTCAACTTGAAGACTGGCTCTCCGTAACATTGATCCAAGAGCTGGAATATCATTCTCCTTTATATTATCCAAGAATACAAGTTCATCGGAAAATCGAACTTTAGGACGAGGTTTGGTGGGATTTTGTTTAGCATACAAACTAGCACGCCGACTCATTATTCTCGATCGTGCTGACGCGCGTGTCTAACACACATGAAAGTTTACAATATAATCGTGTAGTGATTTGTTTACAGTATGTCTGTTCATTACATCTTAACAGTGTCAGATTTCATCTTCTGTATATCAGCTCCACATACCTAAAAATAACAACCACAAAATATTCAAAATTGCATTTTTCAACGCGTAATTTAATTGATTTTTGGTATCTAGCGAGTGCAGCATTTGTTTCACCTACTCTGATAATTGGTTCAGTTATATGGTATAGAATTAATCAAAATTGCTTCTCGGTTATGAAATAAAACGTTTCGTATCGGACAGACCATTGATATAAGGATACCACTTTATCTATCAAATACTGAAATAAGATCATTATTGTTGTCAATAGAACTATTCAATACGACACCCATTGGTTATTACACTGCTAATGTGTTCTTCGGATGCAAATTTCGATATATACAAAGCAAATTATAGTTATCTCAGATTTTTTTGTGGATAAATTGATTTAGGGAGATTCATATAAAAGATATAAAATCTTGTTTCCATGACCAAATCTGACATCTCATTTGAATAACATCCTTATCATTGGTAAATAGAGATTGAGTATTGTTTACGCAAGCATTGCAACATCCCATCAAAATATCTCAATATTTTTTGCGAAAGATATAAAATTTTATTTCCATGACCAAATCTGACATCTCATTTGAATAATAGCCTTATCATTGTTAACGACATATTGTTTACGCATGCATTGCAACAAAGATGAGAAGAATCCCATCTAATTATCCAAAACACTTATTTCTTTCAGATATAAAACCTTATTTCCATGACCAAACCTGACATCTTATTTGAAAAATAGTCTTATCACTTGTTTTTACGAATATATTGCAACACCCTGACATCAGATGGATCCAATTCAAATAGTATCTCATTATTTTTTTCTAAGATATAAAAAGAGGTATGGTAGTTTAGCCAATAATATAATAATCTATTAAGACTAAAGGGCAAGGGTGTAAACAACAGTTTACCAAAATTGAAGAATGTACATGTATTGCCTAGTAATCTATAAGTTATATAAAAAAAAGAAGATGTGGTGGTATGATTGCCAATGAGACAAATGTCCACAAGAGACCAAAATGACACAGACATTAACAACTATAGGCCACCGTACGGCCTTTAGTCAGTTTCTTCTATAATCTTTAAAGGTTTGTATGCAATAAAATAAAAGATTGGGAAAAGTTGGCAGGGTGAAAACATAGTTTCTTAAAAGTGACAACTCCCCCTCCTCTTCCATGGCTCCTACGTCAGTTCACAATGGCACATTTAGACTTACATGATTGGGCCTTTGGTAACTTTCTTTGTGAAGTAAAATCATGATAATCATACAAAAGAAATTTAGATATTTTAATGCAATTCATTCAAATTTGTATTCAAAAATAGTTGTTTTCATATAAAATCTATAGAACATCACAACTGTCTCGGGATATTAGAACACATTATATAATTTACACACTACAGAATTTCAATTTATCGTTCATATTTGAAGTGTGCGGGACAGACAAAGGATTTTAACAAAGATCTTTATTGATTTTATCCGTTTTTGTTGCACTCTAAACAAACAGTGAAAGTAAAATGCGAATTCAAATGAAAATTTAATTTAATTCCATGTTCTGTAAAATGTACAATTATTCTTAACATAAAAACGCACATGTTAAAGTATAGTTATAATGTGATTGTCGATCAATTTAAAAGATCTGAAATTGAAATAGTTTTATTGTGTTGGAAAAGAATGCACATTTGAGTGAATGACAATCAAGGAACAATATGAAATTCATCAAGGAAATTGTGCTTTTGTTGCTGCTCGTCATCTTGATGTAACCATATTCTCCTGCTTTTTTATACATTAATTTGGCCGTTAGTTTTCTCGTTTAATGTTTTACATTTGTGATTTCGGTGCCTTTTAAAGCTGACTATGAGAAATGAACTTTGCTCATTGTTGAAGGCCTATGGTGACATATAGCTGTTCATTGCGTCTCTTGTGGAGAGTTGTCTCCTTAGCAATCATACCACATCTTCTTTTTTATATTTCATAATTCATTATATGGGAATAATTAAATAACTTATAACCTAACTTTAATCATGATAAAGATAAACATTTCTCTAAATGTCATTATGAGTTAATTTGATTTGTATAGTTAAATGTATAATGAATCCGGATCGTTTGCCCTTTTGGGACCATAACCAGTCAGTAATGAAAAACTATGTTTGATTATATATACCTGCTTTCCTTGAACTCGCTTCTATTTTTTCTAAATTCTTATACCCATAAGCTTAAATTCTATATTCAAGACGAAATAGAGAGAATTTTATATCAAAGAGACCACAAGTTGACCCTTGACAGAAAGTTACTCATCTTTGTCATTTCATACGTAATACCTTATATTTTAAGGCTAAATTCACTCGACTTGCGTACCCGTTCAACCCCCTAAGTAAAACAAAGCAAAACAATAATACTGAATGTCAACAAAAACGAACAAGACTATTCATTATATTGACCAAGTGTCCAAGAGGAATGTTATTGCTTGTTAATTAATAAATCACAAAGGTAATAGCTTTATCAACATAATTCGGTGATGAAATGTACATAGTGTGAGCCAAGGCTCCGTGTTGAAGGTCGTACTTTAACCTATAATGGTTTAATTTTTAAATTGTTATTTGGATGGAGAGTTGTCTCATTGGCACTCACACCACATCTTCCTATATCTATATAGTTTTGTTGTCATGTCCACTATATCGTCCAAGTACTGGTTTTAACCTCAGTTGATCTGATAGGTTTTCAAGATAAAATTGTTAAAAGTGTTGACTTTTACAAGTTTTTACGTCAGTATTTTATCAGTGTCTTTTGATCTTTAATGGTGTTCCTTAAGTTCAAATAAATAACAAATACGTAAATGTAAAATTAAAATTTAATGCATTAATCTGTCGTTACGGGAGAGCTGATTCTCATCTGCGTTTTTTTCTGATTTATCAAGAAGATAAATTGTAAGAATTTTTATGAACCCCAAGCAGTTTTTAATGTTTCATGTAGATGTATATGTATCGTCCGAACAATGATAGGTTAATTGTAGATGAAGAGATAAATGGTATTATAATTATATTTACATACATTGCTAAAAACTCATATACAATCAAAATTGTTAAAGATCAACTTCAAAACATTTCGATTTGATTTCAATATCACCAGTATAGAATCATTACTTATAACCTCTTATAATATTGATATTTATAATATAAAAAATGCATTCATTCCTAACTTTATCTAAAGTAAAACTTTTAAATAACATCTATATTTGAAAATGAATATATGTAGGGGTTAAATTGTCCAGTGCTTATTTCATTTTTACATTTTCATAAAGAATGAATGATGGAAATAGATTCGAGCGAGCGAGGTTTTATATTGAATCATTTTTCTCTAAATTCATAATTAAAAGCTATATTGACAGTAAAATATTCATTTGAACGACTCCATCCTCCAAATTAGACTAATTTTTAAAGATATTTGTAAAATTTTGTCTTGTCTTCTTTCCAACATTTCATTTATTTTGCAATTAAATTGTGAAAGATAAAAATGACTACTTACTTCGCCTAAGATTATATGATCGTCTTCCTTTACGAATTATCTTTGTATTCTAAGCCTCCTATAACCTCTGAATAAAGGAAAATAATCCTACATGTGCCGGCTCTTCTTATAACCTCTGAATAAAAATAATAAACCTACACGTGCACCTTTGTTCTCCGACTCCTCTTTTAACCTCTAAATAAAGGAAAATAAACCTACGTAACACGTGTGCACATGCAATGACGTAATTTGAATTAAAAATGTTCAAATCACAAATATTTTCTGTAATCTAAAGTAATATAACTCCAGTACACCTGCTTGTTCAGTGTAAAGATCTATACCTCAGGGACAATACAAACATCTAACTCCGATCAGCTACAGGTAATCTCTACGGAACACGTTATTAATATCTCTACTTTCATATCATAGAATTGTGTTTTAATTACAATTTCGACAAAAAACACACATATAACAACACAACTATGTGTAAATAATAATTGTAAACGTCTAGATTTTACTTTGGTGTTAAATTCAACACTTCTTTTGATAGTTTCCTGATCTTAAATCAAAATATTAGTAAGTATCTGTTCAACTATTAACTTTGTTATTGAAGAGAATTTGACGATTTGTTATTGACACGAGTAAAAAGAAATTCGATTTATAACTTGACGTCTAGATGTTAATATTCTTTGGTTAATTAAACCGGGATCATTGACGGTAACGAGACGTATCTTTACACCGAATATTGAAAATTATAATTAAGTGTATTATAGATCAAGCTTCAAAGTGAAATGATAACCGATCTTAATTGCTCGAATGTGTTTCAGATTCGTCGTTTAGTTTGAAGTTAAAATGGTATTCAGGTTCTTCAAAGTGAGCTTCAAAGAGGCTTTACAAGTATATGCAGGATTTTGTAAAGAGGTGGTTCTTTCACGAGGATCTGTGTGTTCTGACAAAATTGTTTAGCTTTTATTCTGTACATAAAAAGATATATTCCGAGGAGTTATTTTGCGCAATGTTTGAGATATGATTTTTAAACGCAAAATTTAAGAGTTAAAAATATGCGATTGTATTGTATGTATATAATCAAAAGAAAAAAATAGGAACGTTCCTTAATCTGAATCAAATTGTCCGACTTGTTATGACATTAAATCAGAAATGTGCAATCATAACACAGACAACAAGTTCGTTTTCATATGGCGATGTACTTTCGGAGTCGATTTTCTATTCATTTTCTGTATGGTCCCATGTAAATGGATTTTCGATAGTAGACGCGCAGCCATCTTGGATTTGAGATTGGATCATCCTAGTACGTTAAACAATGATAATTATACATGTAATTACCCATATTACATCTATGGTTAAACAGATACATGTATTATAAATATTAGGGAGACAGTGAGACAGCAATCTCATTAGACACCTATAGGTAATATAGAACATTGACACGAGTTGTGTGCGTTCAATATAATAGCTGTCCTTGTTAGTCTGAATAAATTACTAGTTATAGAAATCATCAATGATCTGATAAACCAAAAATAAATTGAAATAATAATAAATGAAAATTTACAAATATGACAAAAGACAACGATTTACTAAGTTATTACATTATAAAAAATGTTGTTCTAACAGGATTTTATTCAATTTCGTCTGTTATTTATGTATATTATCGCAATGTTCCTGATATTGGATTTTTTTTTATTTGCTTTAAAGATAATTATGTCAAAAACATCCACAAGAAGTTAGAGAAACGAACCTTATTTTCATCTGTAATCGAATTGCATGGTGAAGAAATGAATATTATACGACAAAAGTATGCCACTCTTACCTATATTTGAAATATTCCTATACGATAATAATAAAAGAAATAAAATGCATATTTTCAAATTTCGTCTGATGGCGTACCACTGAGTTGTATAAAGTTACTTGACAATACGACGTTTTGTATGTAGAATACTCCCTGCTTCCAATATCGTTTTACATCCGAGGAGAATATAAATAAGGTTAAAATTACATTACATCTCTAGAATTTTGCTCTCAATGAATGGAACATCAATACAAAACAGCTTAATGGTAAAATAAATCTAATTTACCTTTCATTTCAATATCAAGAATATGGAACAGCTTTATATAGTTATTGTCCCATTAACATGTTAACCTCAATTCAAATCTTTGTAACATATCTAGCGATTTGTTAGAATATCTATTATAAGGAGCTACATCCATAAACTTTGACCTTACAATAGAATTTGTTAAGTTGTTAACATCCATATAGATGTAAACTTTTATTTAATGTGATCTAACCAGAAAACGTTCAATGGTTCTGAACATCTATATTGATGTTAAATGTATCTAATGGATCAGAATTATTGTTTATATAGCACTTGTACCCATTCTTATGAATGGAAACAGATTAATTTGAACTAGATGACATATATATCTGACAAGTATTTCTCTATAGTACTCACGATGCAAGACATTTATATGGGGGTATAGGATATAGAAAGTACTTTTAAAATCAAATGTGATGAAGAAATGCCTATGTGGTCATTTTGGTCTCTCGTGGAGCGTTGTCTCATTGGCAATCATACCACATCTTCTTTTTTTATATACATAATGCCTATGTGGTCATTTTTGTCTCTCGTGGAGAGTTGTCTCATTGGCAATCATACCACATCTTCTTTTTTATATATAATGCCTATGTGGTCATTTTGGTCTCTCGTGGAGAGTTGTCTCATTGGCACTGAATCATACCACATCTTCTTTTTTTATATATAATGCCTATGTGGTCATTTTGGTCTCTCGTGGAGAGTTGTGTCATTGGCAATCATACCACATCTTCTTTTTTATATATAATGCCTATGTGGTCATTTTGGTCTCTCGTGGAGAGTTGTCTCATTGGCAATCATACCACATCTTCTTTTTTATATATAGTGCCTATGTGGTCATTTTGGTCTCTCGTGGAGAGTTGTCTCATTGGCAATCATACCACGTCTTCTTTTTTTATATATAATGCCTATGTGGGTAAATGTTATTGAAGCCATGGACCTATAAGAATTATCATAGAGTCTGGTTTAGATAGGAGCGCATTCTACTTAAAGATTTTACAGCAACAGCATATTGGAACAAATCATAATTAAGTAGGCTGAACTATCCTTCCAATTTGGTTTGTTTATTGATCAATTGGTTATTGTTTGCTTTAATTCCAGTGGCAAATATTTCAGTGCATGTTCAGGACGAGAACAAATTAACAACAAATACAATAGATCCTGCATATATAGGGATGAAGGTCGAAAAAATAAAGGAACAATTGAACGAAATATTAAAGCAGTTTTCGAGCTTGACACACTGGTTAGCTCTAAACACACTAGTAAGAGTTTGACACATTTGTTAGAGCCTATAGCTGACACACAAGTACAATTACCCAATGCCTAATGTTAAAGAGTTTGACACATTGGTTAGAGCCCGGGTATCTGACACACAAGTACAATTACCCAATGCCTAATGTTAAAAGAGTTTGACACATTGGTTAGAGCCCGGCTATCTGACACACAAGTACAATTACCCAATGCCTAATGTTAAAAGAGTTTGACACATTGGTTAGAGCCCGGCTATCTAACACACAGTTACAATTAGCCAATGCCTAATGTTAAAGACCTAGCTGTTCAATTTCCATAATATTGAGTTCATTAGACGTGTACTCCAAATCTTTAATTTTTCATAAACAGTTATAAATTTTATATAAAATCAGAATGTTGTCTATGTTTTGTAGAGGTTTTTGTTGGACGAATTCCCACGTAACATCTTCATTCTGTCAGAGAATGACACCTGTTTATCAAAACTTACTAATAACAAAATAACAAAACTCACCTTAGCATATGTTTAAATTAACTTTCCCAATCTAAAATTTCAGTGATCAAACGTAAGTTCCAGTGATAGGTTCAACAGTTTACTGCAGATTAACTTCGCTCTCTGCAAACCTTAGATAATGGTTAATAGAATTGGGAAGTCTCTCAATAAACTTTCACAAATAGAAAGTGGTCGCTAGAAGATAACTTATCTCGACTTCCTCTCAAATCTCAGAACAAGGCTAAATATCGTCACAATTCAAAGCGTAAATATTTAAAAATGGTTTTGCTCAACTTCAATAACTTAGATCAATTTTATTATTGTGTAAATATGAAGAGTGATTTTTTGCTGTCATATTATTGGATAACAAGCTATTTAAAGGTAATTGATGACAGTACTTATTGGAAATCTAATATATCTTAATCTCAGCGGCGATCTTCATAAAAAGGCTGTGACCATGCTACGTAATCGGTTATTGTAACCTATACATTTCATGCGTACCTAACTGAGGCTGTGTACATTATTAAATAAACATCTTTGCACTTGAAACATTTCATTATTTTGGAATTATTAAATGCAGAAGGATTTAGAATTTCTTTGATAATATTGAACTGTTGACAGAAATGGATTTGAAAAAGGTTTAGAAAAAACGTCTCTATACACGACCCCAGAGCGAATCATCAAACATAAAATATATTTGGTTTGGACTTTTTTATTTTTAAGTTTTGAAGATCTTTGAATGACTTTCTTTGTCAACTATAATAAGCATTATTAATAAATACAATTGAGCACGAAACAAAAACAGAAACGAGATTGTTTAGTAGCTACATTAAACTAATGTCAAGTATAAACTTTCCATTTCTACTGAATTTAAATTTACTATATTTATGATTGCGTGTTGTTCCCTATCCACATCATTACTTAAGTGAAAAGTGAAATTGATTTCCGCATTAAGTGATGAATTAAACATTTTAATAACTATGAATCCGTACGCACACAACACGCGATCTCATCTGATCTTCAAGTTCTTATTCTTTCAATATGTGCATTTCCTTTTTATCATGTTATTAGAAATATGCAAATCTTTGCCCATGGATAAATGCAAGTTATGTTGACAACATGTGTTACCCATTCTACATTCTTTGTCTTGCTTGTTACGTTCGAATAATTAACATGGTTCTTTAATGTGTTCTACAGGGCACATTTGCTGAACAGATGTTACGAGCAAAAACATTACCCGAGATCTAAGAGTCGATTTGAGATTTATTATTACCATGGAAGTAATATTTAGATATAACTTCCATGTTATTACATAGACTGTGTTTGGATATACGCCTGGGGGTACCTATGGTTTGGTATTTTATATACCAATAGATTAAGCGTATACACAAACACAGCTTATGTTACGATGTCGGTCTATGTTTGGTGTTTTTAAATAACTACTTATTTATTCTTTAAATTTATTTACCATTTTTCTCTCTATTCTTTATTTAATTTGATCATTCATTATTCTCTATGTGGCCTATTTTTTTCTCTGTTTGTTAATATTCATACACTTTTGTTTGTACTATTTGCCCTTTATTATTGTATACCCCATCCACACCCTCATATAAGAAATTGATAACTGAATGATATAACAGAATACGATTACTTAATGAAAGTTTTTTTCTGCATCCATGTTGAAATGAAATAACATTAGCCAACTATCAAGTGCCCCCTGCCATGAACAGAATTTAAAACTTCGTGTATGTACCCTAGCAAGACAAGCTATTTAAAACTAGAAATTTCAACGTTACCAATTTACGTATAATAAAATATCAAGCGTTAATTTGATAAAAATGTCAACAAACCTCGTACTTACAATAGATGAGTGTAATAATTGGATCCAAAAAAAACACGATGAAATGTACTACACGACAGATGTTATCAATAAAGTAATCGATTTCAGGTGTTGTTGATTGCATTTATTACATCGATCCTGATACACATTAAAAATGTTGTTTGATCACAAAATTACATCAAAAGGCTAATCAACTCCAAGTTATGATACTAGTCCTGAAAAAAGGTATAAAACTGTTTGCCTTTAAACGTTAAATTACCAACGATTTATCAATCAAATGAAAATTACCAACAATTTATCAAATATTTACAACACATTCTTTTTGTTTTGATTTAGATTAAAACAACAGGCTATTAAAATTTCAGCAAATTGGGGTTTTATTACATTTATTAATGTCATTGTCAAATAAGCCAAGGGCAAAAACTCCTGTAGTCGTTATTACCAAACTTGACCTACATTTTGCTAAATGAAAAAAAAAAATCATCAAAATTTGATACGTAAAGGTTGAATGAACCTTGGAATAACTATTGTAAAATAAAGTTCCTAGTTCTCACTTGGCTCAGACAATTTTCGAATTATTCAAAGTGGTAAAAAAAACCTAATTATTGCAGGGGTGAGAAATTTTGTTGTTCCTAGGTGGAAAGAAATGTTGCTATTATATATTAGGTAATTTGAAATGCTGTTTTTGCTAGGTGGTAAGAAAAGTTGCTATTGTTATAAGACAGCAAGAAATGTTGTAATTGCTAGGCTGTAAGAAAAGTTGTCATTCAAACTCATAGATGAAAAATAAACTGACAATGCCATGGCTATTGTAAGAAAATTGTAACTTTTGCACATTTCTGAAATTTAAGTGGCACAAAAAAAATGTTCTCAGGACCCAGGTCTTCCCACCTGTTCCATTGTCTATGAAAACATAGTTTGACAAAGAAACTAATTTATTAAAATTCTCTGGGACAAGGATTATACAATAGACATTATTAATTAGATTTTAGTTTTTATAAAATTATGAAAATATATGAATTCCCATGTTATCTCTGTAAACACCTTGTATTGTAAAAGATTATCCCAAAAATTAAATAAATAAAAAATACCAGTTGTTTTAAGCAGGTATTTACATTATATTTTGTCTTAATTCCAAAACTAATCTGCTGAAATCTATACAATGATACTCAATGTAAATAAACCTGTTGACATAGAGATATGTCTTGTGTTTTTTAATTTACCATGTAAGGTATGCAAATCAAAAATATTTTGTTGACAACGACAATGACATGAAATGAAACCAACATAGGAAAAATTGACCATTCCTCTGATGAAAATATATATCACTAATACACAAATTATATAAATAAATAAATATGACTAATTTACAAACAATGAATAAAAATAATTTACATTATATATATATATCATGTATATAAGACAATCTGGTTAAAATTAATAAAAATATTACTTACCGAATAGAAATCATTCGTTAGGAAATGACCTTTGCAATGTATGTGTATGTTCTTAATGTAAACCAGTATAGAACATTTTATTCAAGTTTTGTGCTTTTATTTCCTGGTCTGATACAAGATCAAACAGTTAATTATCTTGAGTATGTACTTGACATGTTTCTTTTTATCTAATTGCCTCTTGTGGACAATCTGGATACTTCCTGACTTAGCACAATTTACATAATAAAGTCTTATGATTTAAACTTTTTCTTCTGACATATTAGTTTTCAATTGGTTTAATATTTGTGTGGTTTTTTTCTAAATTATTTCCTGTTATTTGCACTGATATACTGATATACTCTCTGACAAATTCAATAAGTTCATATTTCAATATAGTTACTTGAAGACAAAGTACACCATTTCAATGGTTCCGTGTTAGCCTCAAGTGCGATAAGTCATGGGTTTAAAACTTTTTGAGCAATTTGGGCGATTTTTTCATCACTTAAAATTTGAAATAAATTTTTAAAAGGAACAATGAGGGGGGAAAGGACCTTTATCGGGACTCCGGGATCGGGTGTTCTTAAGCTCAGGATTTCGGGATTTACCCTTTCGTGATCCGGGAATTCTTTTTTCAAATTTCCGGACCTTGGGAATTCGTTTTTTTTAGCTCGGGACCACAGGATTTAGTGTTTTTCAGCCCAGGATTTCGGGATCAGGACCCCTCCTATCCCCCCTTAACAATAGAATGGCACTGTCCAACTGATATTTTGTTCTCTCTTTATTTCAAATATGAACATTCTAGCTATGGCTGAGTTGTTTCCTCATTCATATAACTAATTGAAACAAGAGGCTCTCAAGAGCCTGATTCGCTCACCTGAAACGTTTTGCTTAAACCTTTCGCAATTATTATTTTTGCTTTAAAATGCCATTTATATGTTGATCATATTGTTTATTTGTAGATCTTACTTTGCCAAACATTTCTGTTGTTTACAGTTTATCTTTATATTTAATAATATTCAAGATAATAAATAACCAAAAACTGCAAAATTTCCTTAAAATTACCAATTTAATGGCAGTAACCCAACAATGGATTGTTAGATTCGTCTGAAAATTTCAGGGTTGATAGATCATGACCTGTTTAACCATGACAAATTTGCTTTTAATGCTTTAGTTTTTGAGATATAAGCCAAAAACTGCATTTGACCCCTATGTTCTATTTTTAGCCGTAGCGGCCATGTTTGTTGATGGATCAAAACATCGGATACAATTTAGAAAGTAGATACCCCACTGAACATTCATTTAAAGTTTGAGAGTATTTGGCCCAGTTGTTTCAGAGGAGAAGATTTTTTAATTTAAGCAAGTTTGATGAACAAATAGAGCAAATTTGTCTTTAAAGGGCAATAACTCCTTAAGTGGTCAATTGACAATATTGGTCATGTTAACTTTTTGGAGATCTTACTTTGCTGAACATTTTTGCTGTTTACAGTTTATCTTTATCTTCAATAGTATTCAAGATAATAAACCAAAACTGCAAAATTTCCTTAAAATTACCAATTAAGTGGCAGCAACCCAACAATGGATTGTTAGATTCATCTGAAAATTTCAAGGCTGATAGATCTTGACCTAATGAATATTTTAACCCCTGTCAAATTTGCTCTAAATGCTTTCGTTTTTGAGATATAAGCCAAAAACTGCATTTGACCCCTATGTTCTATTTTACACCATGGCGACCATGTTTGTTGATGGATCAAAACTTCGGATACAATTTAGAAAGTAGATACCCCAACGAACATTCATTAAAAGTTTGAGAGTATTTAGCCCAGTTGTTTCAGAGGAGAAGATTTTTTAATTTAAGCAAGTTTGATGAACAAATAAAGCAAATTTGTCTTTAAAGGGCAACAACTCCTTAAGCGGTCAATTGACAATATTGGTCATGTTAACTTTTTTGTAGATCTTACTTTGCTGAACATTTTTGCTGTTTACAGTTTATCTTTATCTTCAATAATATTCAAGATAATAAACCAAAACTGCAAAATTTCCTTTAAATTACCAATTAAGTGGCAGCAACCAAACAATGGATTGTTAGATTCATCTGAAAATTTCAGGGCTGATAGATCTTGACCTAATGAATATTTTTACCCCATGTCAAATTTGCTCTAAATGCTTTCGTTTTTGAGATATAAGCCAAAAACTGCATTTGACCCCATTGTTCTATTTTTAGCCATGGCGACCATGTTTGTTGATGGATCAAAACTTCGGATACAATTTATAAACTAGATACCCCAAGGAACATTCAGTTAAAGTTTGGAAGTATTTGGCCTAGTAGTTTCAGAGGAGAAGATTCTTGAAATAGTTTACGACGACGACGGACGCCAAGTGATGGCATAAGCTCACCTGGCTATGCCAGGTGAGCTAAAAATAACATATTCTGGAATTAAATGACAAAATTCATTTTCAAAAACAGTCTTTTTATTTCAAAAAGGGATGAAAATAATAAATAATTTTATAGAAACATAAATAATATTATTCAACCATTTATAAGTTAAAACATGCTTAAACAATTCAATAGAAAAAAATACATGGAGTTCTTTGAGATGCTATCAGTATAATGATTTATAACCACTTGATCAACATAGATTAGGATCTACCATCTTTCAATTGAGATACATTGGTGGTTGGGGGGGGGGGGGGATTTAAAGCCCACCTTTTTTTTGGCTGATCAATGCATTTGGATGGGGACATATAGTTGGAACAACCCACAACCCCTGCCACACCCCCCCCCCCCCCCTTTTGTCCTGGGTTGGGAACCCCCCTTTTTGAAATGGCTAGTAAAAGTATATTCAAATAGAATGCATCTAATTTTCAACTTCTTTTGAAATGTCTATAATGGAATATTGTCAGAGAAAATGGTCCGAATTTCATAATGAATTTAACCAAGGGAACAAAATGACCATATTAAAACAAACAGCAGTATTGCTCTCTGAAATGCCAGTTGTTACTCTTCAAGAATTATCTCAGAAACCATTAGGTATGAGTATGAGAAAATGATTGAAATGCATTTAAATACAGGGGGGGGATATGCCCTTCAAATATGATTAAATTATAATTTACACAGAACAATATTCCAGACCAAATATATAATTATTCATTAAAACAGATGCTGAGTGATCATAATGTATTTCAACACTGACAAACAGATTTAAATAAGACAGGACGGAGGTCAATGCAGTAATCCATCAACTCTACTAGACATGACACGATTACATGTATTACTCAAAACAAAAAAAAGATACTGTAAATTAATTGGCTTTAGATCAATATCCCAATATAAGCCATAATTCTTAGAATTTGTTCTGTTCATGTTTTTTTTGGCCCCAAAAGTCATATTTGACTGAATCAAATAAGAATACATTTATTGGCAAATTATGTTCAAACCTAATCATTTCTTTCATATATGTTCACTAAAGTTTGAATGGGCTGGGGAGGAGGTGATAACATTTAAGATTCATGAAAAATAGTAAAGTACAGTCAAATCCAATAACTGTTATCAATGATAAATGCATGACATGGAATATGTTGCAAAAAATCAATTGCTTTATGAATCAAATAACTTGCAATAGACTTTTACTATGACATTTTATAAATATACAAATAATGATAAATCTGGTGAATTATGGTAGAAAGTTTGATAATAAAGATCCCACTTACACATATTATGGTACATTATACAGAATGTATACAATTAGAGATAATTATCTTGAAATAGTCTCATTACCGGTACATAAAATCAATTTCCAATACCATGACCAACTACTGAAGATGCATGTGTGTACATTTTATATAGAGGTCTAAGTCAGAAAGAAATTAAAACAATGAAACCAGGATATGAACATGGGGGGAGGATCAAATGCATTGTTTGTCAAAGATTGAAACACAGGGCTTTGAAACATGTCTTCCATAGATCTGTAACTTTCAAAAGGTTCTCCATCTTTTCCAAAATATCTTGGCACAATCTTGACATAAGAAGAGTATATTTCCTATTGTTCTCTATCATCAGTTTAGCCATTATTTGACAAAACAGTGTTTTGAAACATGATTTTTAATGTAAAGGTTTATTTGTTGATTAAAAACATTTTCCCAGAAACTATGAAAATGTACACCAACAAATGAAAGTGCTCTTACAAGTAGCTGCGTCATTGGTTTATCAAATTAAAAAAAAAAAAAAACACACACACACACAATTTGTTGGTCCACATTTCCAAACCAAACAAATGCTAGACTCTTGCTTATGTCCTTAGCTTGACTGATATGTTAGATATAAACCAAGTCTTGTCATAACAAAAACTATCATAGCTTTAATTGCAATCTTTGTGTCAAACATTTCAGCAAATGTTCCAATAAACAAACAACACTTTTTTGAAAAAGTAAAAAATAAAATGACAATGCTGTTAAAAATATAACTATGTTTTACACCAGATCTGTATATGAAGGTCACAGACACGTGTCTCTGAAAAATAAGTTACTTAAATATCCAAATTTTCAAAAAGAAACTCAACACACAATTTTGAAAATGTCACTTGGTCGCAAACTTTCATTTTTTTGTTTTAGAGTAGGTCTTTTATCCCATTGAAACTTGTTATGTCATAAATCATAGATAATTTACCAGAGATTGCATTATGACATAACATGTTTAATTGAAAAAGACAACTGTGAAATTTAAATATAACATTACAAGGCAGCACTCTTACCGGCAAAGTGGAAAGGAAATCCTCTTAGTTGCAAAACTTGTTTCCCAATCCACTGTAAATAAGTTTTAAAATTAAAAAAAATATAAAAAATATAATGACAAATTGGTCTTTTTTTTTAGAGAGACAAGTGGCTATGTTCAGTATGCATATATGTAAAATAACAAATCAACAATCAGTATTTCTCTTCTTTCTGATCGTCCGATGGATTGTCTGTTTTTAAAACTTCTACTTTGATATCACTTGTCTCAGTAATAGATTGTTCACTTGAATGTATCTTGGTGTCAACTTCTACATGAGATAATTTTTCTTCCTCCATTCTTTGTCTTCTTTTTTCATCTTGCTTCTTTTCTCTTTCCTCCTGTGAAAATAACTTATGTTAAATCACCTTTTATGATACTTTTTAAGCACTTTAAAAGTACATTATTCTATAAAGAGTCTTTCAACACATTTATTACACTAATATCTGCTTACTATAAATATGTCAACAGCTTTCATTAATATTTTTCTGTTTTTGGTCATGTATAGTCCTAACTTATTCCAAAATATGCAGCTGGTAAAAGGGTTGCAGATTATATACAACTTAGACTATTTTTTTGGATGTTCATAATATTTATGACCCTATCCAATATTCCCTCATATTTCTGTGGCAGTCCAAATTTCCCCACCATCATTCCGGATGGCTTCTTATATTACAAAACCTACCTATTTTTTTTTTAACTTGTTCTTGTCCTGAACATGTATGAAATATTTGCCACTGGATGTTAAGCAATCGACAATCAATCAATCATGACGTTCTTAATTATTACGACTGGTATTCTATTTGGTATGGCAGATGACGATTTAGGGAGGCCCAGCACCCCCCCCCCCCCCCCCCCCCCCCAATTTTGGGAAAAAAATTGGTTGCTTATATAGGGAATCACTGAAGCATAACTGGAGTGGGCCCCCTCTTAGGTCAGTTGGTTGGTCCCTCTTATGAAAATTTCTGGATCTGCCACTGTAGGGGTTAATCCAAAAAACAAAATCTAACCATATGAAATAAAACTAGAGGCTCTAAAGAGCCTGTGTCGCTCACCTTTGTATATGTGAATATTAAACAAAGGAAGCAGATGAATTCATGACAAAATTGTGTTTTGTTGATGGTGATGTGTTTTTAAATCTTACTTTACTAAACAGTCTTGCTGCTTACAATTATCTCTATCTATAATGAACTTGGCCCAGAAGTATCAGTGGAAATGTTAATTAAAAATTGACTATAAAGGACAATAACTCCTTAGGGGGTCAATCGACCATTTCGGTCATGTTGACTTATTTATAGATCCTACTTTGCTGAACATTATTGCTGTTTACAGTTTATCTTTATCTATAATAATATTCAAGATAATAACCAAAAACAGCAAAATTTCCTTAAAATTTCCAATTCACGGGCAGCAACCCAACAACAGGTTGTCAGATTCATCTGACAATTACAGGGCAGATAGATATTGATCTGATAAGCAATTTCACCCCAAGTCAGATTGCTCTAAATGCTTTGGTTTTTGAGTTAAAAGCCAAAAACTGCATTTTACCCCTATGTTCTATTTTTAGCCCTGGCGGCCATCTTGGTTGGTTGACCAGGTCACGCCACACATTTTTTAAACTAAATACCCTAAAGATGATTGTTGCCACGTTTGGATTAATTTGGCCCAGTAGTTTCAGAGGAGATGATTTTTGTAAAGATAATTAAGATTTACGAAAAAATGGTTAAAAATTGACTATAAAGGGCAATAACTCCTAAACGGGTCAACTGACCATTTCGGTCATGTTGACTTATTTGTAGATCTTACTTTGTTGAACATTATTGCTGTTTACAGTTTATCTCTATCTATAATAATATTCAAGATAAAAACCAAAAACAGCAAAATTTCCTTAAAATTACCAATTCAGGAGCAGCAACCCATTAACCGATTGACCGATTCATCTGAAAATTTTAGGGCAGATAGATCTTGACCAGATAAACATTTTTATCCCATGTCAGATTTCCTCAAAATGTTTTGGTTTTTGAGTTATAAGCCAAAAACTGCATTTTACCCCTATGTTCTATTTTTAGCCGTGGCGGCCATCTTGGTTGGTTGACCAGGTCACGCCACACATTTTTTAAACTAGATACCCCAAAGATGATTGTGGCCAAGTTTGGATTAATTTGGCTCAGTAGTTTCAGAGGAGAAGATTTTTGTAAAAGATTACTTTAATTTACGAAAAATGGTTAAAAATTTACTATAAAGGGCAATAACTCCTAAACGGGTCAACTGACCATTTTGGTCATGTTGACTTATTTGTAGATCTTACTTTGCTGAACATTATTGCTGTTTACAGTTTATCTCTATCTATAATACTATTCAAGATAATAACCAAAAACAGCAAAATTTCATCAAAATTACCAATTCAGGGGCAGCAACCCAACAACCTATTGACTGATTCATCTGAAAATTTCAGGGCAGATAGATCTTGACCTGATAAACATATTTACCCCATGTCAGATTTGCTCTAAATGCTTTGGTTTTTGAGTTATAAGCCAAAAACTGCATTTTACCCCTATGTTCTATTTTTAGCTGTGGCAGCCATCTTGGTTGGTTGACCGGGTCATGCCACACATTTTTTAAACTAGATACCCCAATGATGAGTGTGGCCAAGTTTGGTTTGATTTGGCCCAGTAGTTTCAGAAGAGAAGATTTTTGTAAAAGTTAACAACGACGACGGACGACGGACGGCGACGGACGCAAAGTGATGGGAAAAGCTCACTTGGCCTTTCGGGCCAGGTGAGCTAATAAAAATACAGTAATAGTTATCCCTCTTCACTTACCTCTTCTTTCAGTCTATAGTATTCATCTATTGCATATTGATATTTAGGTGTTGTAATACCAAAGAACCAGGCAAGATGTTCTCCACATGTGTCAGCCACTTCAAGTAAATAAAATAAAACTAGTATGCAATATGGAAATACATATTTTTTTAACATTTAAAGTAAGGATTAGAAGGTGATCCCTTATTTGAATGAAAATCACTGTTTCAAAATAAGTCCTAAAAGGGAGAAGATGTAAAACAGATTTTCAAATGCACACTTACAATTTTTTCAAACATGAAATTATCATCAAAAATAAAGGTAAATTTGCATTTGGTATAAGTCAAAATCACACAGACAGCAACCAATATTAAAACTATCTAGCATTTTCCAACTCAAAATCCAGATAGAAATTCTAAGTATACCACTAATTTTTTTATTTCATTTTTCTCACTTTAAAAAAATCAATTTAAAAAGATATTGTCACTGACACAACTATTTTGCTGAATAGTAGCTCATAATGATTTCAGTTCAAGGGGACACAACTGTGAAAAATATTTTTTTAAAAACCATGTAAATGTTAATACCTGATAGAGCTTTCTTTGATACAGTAACAACATGGTACCATACCCATGGCACCCATGTTAATGATTTCTGTAAATTAAATAAATAGATATCAGTCGTTATTATAACATGTTGCACAAGTATGAAGAACATGTTATTCATGGTTGAAAAAAATTAACCTTGTCTACTGGTATGAATTGGAACTACTATGCAGAACCTTTTATTAATTTGTATAAATAATCATCATATATGTTGTAGTTGATTTGAAGTAATTCACAAAGAGATTACTAATACTTTTCAGGAATGGATTTTGTGATAAAATTATAAAGAAATAAAAAATAGTGAACAAAGGGGTGTAACTCTAACACTTCAATTTGCCTCTCAAACAGGCAGTAGACATTTACAATACAATCTATTCAAATCATATATTTGTTTAATTATATGTGATTTTGCATTTATACGAAAAAATCAATTGTACATGTATTAAAGAGATAACATGTCAAACTCTAATCCAGAATTAAACAAAAATGCATGATCTTCAAAGGAAGTTATGTATATGTGTTACCACAAAAAAATGCCAGCTTGTAAATCAGTATATTGGTAGGGAAGACCCAAGCAATCATTAAGATAAAAAAAAATATCGCTATTTTGTGCATTTTTCCTTTGATCCTTTTTTGTGATAATTTTCATATCATGCTTCTCACTTGAGATGGAAAAATTATCGCTAGAAACTAAGGAGGCCTTGTGGCGTTGCTAACGAAATTGACATTGAAATTGACAACGTAGTCATAGGTAAAATAGCGATAAAAAGATTATCATTGGTCATCTCAAATATAATCTATAAGTAGAGGCTTTTAATGTTAAACCTACAGTATCAACCACTGGTTGTGGAGGATTTTCATCTTCTTCATCTGTCGAATATTCTTCTAATATACCATCACTAAAGTGTAATATTCTTCTTGGCACTTTCTTCTTTTTCTTCTGTCCTTCTTGCAGTGAAATATCAGTAAATTCTGTACACTAAAATCAGAATATTGAACAAAAATTTAAAACAGTTCTTAATTTAGTGTCAACAATTTATTACAACACTTCACAAAATTTTGTGCTTCTACACAGATGACTTTTTTTTACAAGGACAAGTGACTGTGTGTTGTTACAGACAATTTCATTCATTTTTACTAGAGCAATCTTATGTTTATGTTTAAAGTTTGTGGAACCACTGATAAAAGACAACGTTTTATTATTAATACATTGTACATATGTGTAGATTTATGTGTTTATATACATACATGTACATTGCATGTAAGAGTCAAATCTGTGTCCTTTTTTAGTAGACTTTCATTAAAATGATGTGACCCAATGCAAGACAAGGCCTGTCAGACAGGCAAGTAAAGAAGGTTCCAGATATAAGACTCACTTCTTCCTGAAACTAGGAATGCAGTAACAACACAAGACTATAACAAACTGTAACCAGATGCTCAGCACCCTGCAGCTTTATATGACCGCAGAGGTCAAACCCTGAACAGTTGGGGCAAGTATGGACACAACATTCAAGCTGGATACAGCTCTGAATTTGGATTATGATTAAATAGGTGACACAGCATAGGTTTCTGACACAGAATGAATGTGGTCTACCGGTAATGAACTTAAAATTTTTATTTTTTAGCAATTCACAATGCTGTTGAATATTAATCCTCTGAAAAAATGTTTGAAGAAATTTTCTTTTTACAAATCGTTAAGATCAGCAAATTGACACAATATTTAACTAATAAAAACAAAGAAGACAGTAATAACACATCTATTATACTTTGTGACATGCAATAAAATTGAGAATGGAAATGGGGAATGCGTCAGAGACAACAACCCGACCATAGAAAAAAACATCAGAGGAAGGTCACCAACAGGTCATCAATGTTGTGAGAAATTCCCGCACCCGGAGGCGTCCTTCAGCTGGCCCCTAAACAAATATATACTAGTTCAGTGATAATGAACGCCATACTAATTTCCAAATTGTACACAAGAAACTAAAATTAAAATAATACAAGACTAACAAAGGCCAGAGGCTCCTGACTTGGAACAGGCGCAAAAATGCGGCAGGGTTAAACATGTTTGTGAGATCTCAACCCTCCCCCTATACCTCTAGCCAATGTTGAAAAGTAAACGCATAACAATACGCACATTAAAATTCAGTTCAAGAGAAGTCCGAGTCTGATATCAGAAGATGTAACCAAAGAAAATGAAGAAAATGACAATAATACATAAATAACAACAGACTACTAGCAGTTAACTGACATGCCAGCTCCAGACTTCAATTAAACTGACTGAAAGATTATGATTTCATCATACATGTATGAACATCAGGCACAATCCTTCCTGTTAGGGGTTTAGTATTATACCATCATAACATATATGAGAAGAACATAATCAGTGTCATGCCAACAACTAGTTTTTGAATAATGGGTTTAGTTCCGATGCAAAGACCCTATAAGTGAATCAATATTAACGCCAAAATATGCAATCTTTAATGACCTGACTTCTTTTTATAAAAAAAAATGAGCATCGTGTTTAAATGAGATAAACTTAATTATTCTATTTCTGAGTTACTGTTTATACATGAAGTCTTAAACTATTTCTTTCTGGGATTTAAATATAATCAAATCAAGACTGGATAATAAAAATAAACAATAACTGAAATATAACAAGGTAGAAGCTTTTTTTCGGTTTCCCATGTATTCATCTTTCCCTCTACTTTAAACCTTTCTTTGGTTTCTAACCCTTTGGCCTTATACATTTTTACCCTACATTGGGCACATCATGAAGTTTAACATGCATTCAATTTTTGAGCAAACACTCCTGGCTTTGACATGTTAGTGGATGTTGATTTAATTCAAAATAAAGTCATATTAAAGTCTCTGGTGACATACATATAAATATTTCCTCAATTCATTCTTTCTTAGGCTTAAATTAAAATATTGTTTGTTTGCAGTTTACCGACCGACCCTTGAAAATCCTCCCGACTGTGAAAATTTTATTGCTTTAAATTTGAAGAATTTTTTTTTAATACCTCTATTGACGCGATCCGGAACTTTGGGTCCTTTCCGGAAATGATTTAAAGTCTGGGTCAATTACGCATTTCAAATTCGGTTTTTCTTAGCTTCCCGTCAAGCGTTCATGATCATTTAAAGATAAAGCACATGGAAATTGTTTACAGGTATCCATGAAGTCACGGAGGAGTACTTTATGCTGTCGTCTCGTGTCAATTTTAAGACAAATAACAAACAAAAAAGTGTATAAGTAAACTGTTTATACAGATTCAGGTACATTTTGTACATGTAATGATGTGTGATGATATCATTGACAATGATGCAGCGGATATTCATAACTGACACGATAACCATTCTGTCTCAAACAAATCGGGATCAGAATCTGTGGAGCCTGACTTTATGGAACCAATTTAAGTGGTTAAATAATTTGACAGCAGCTTGAAGTATGGCATATTTTCTACAAATTGTTGTGAAAATGACAAAGATGAAACCACTCCTCCGTGACTTAAATTTTCATGGATATCTGTAAACACGCCTGTACTGAGGAAGGGCTCATTTGAAATGTAATTTGTTAATGGATATAGATCATGCCAAATCAATAAGAAGCAACCCTAACTACACAAAGATGTAGAGAAAATGAATGTTTAGCTTGAAAAATAAATATACTCTCTCTATATTAAATCTATCTTAGATAGCAATGAGTATGCTCCTTTAGGATAAGGGGGGCTGCCCCACTCATTGCAATTATTCTCTTTCTTACAATATTAAATATACCCAAACTGTGTGGCCTGTGTGAATTCAATTAAAACATGTCCTTAGGAGCTATGCTGCCAATTTTTTTTTTTATGCATTAAAAACATTTCAGTACAGACCATTTACTTTTAATGGGGTGCTATGGATTTCACCCCAAACTTTAGATTTCTTTGGTTTTCATTAAAGCCTGGCAAAAATATAACCTTATCACATATAATTAAATATTGTTAGAAATATGACAACAGTCGGATGTCTTAATACTTTTTTTCGAGTTGCCTTTTTTTTCAATTGAGGAAGATTCAATGGTTATTTTTTTTATATTAAAAATACACTCTTTAATAATTGTCTTATAAATCTATAATATATACATTTTTCTGATGAAAACATTCTAGTCAAGAAACAGATATGTCTGAATATATTTCTTTAAAACAGTTCTAGTCATAATGACATTCCTTGTTTAAAAGTGTTCCAGTATTTAATAATTATACCATATTTTATGTCATAAATTGGATGCCTGTTCATTTGACGTTGGTTTTCAGCATGTCCAGTGTTTGTTGTTTTATAAATATTAATTTTTCTTCACACAAAACTTGGTTTAGTGTAACTGCTTTAAACTGTATTTTGGCTGATAAAATAAAATATTTTTCCTACCTACCAACCCTTCAGTCTGAAGGTCAATCGGAAAACTGCAAACAAACATATTTTTAAGGTTGGCCTCATAAATTGGATGCCTGTTCATTTGACGTTGGTTTTCAGCATGTCCAGTGTTTGTTGTTTTATAAATATTAATTTTTCTTCACACAAAACTTGGTTTAGTGTAACTGCTTTAAACTGTATTTTGGCTGATAAAATAAAATATTTTTCCTACCTACCAACCCTTCAGTCTGAAGGTCAATAGGAAAACTGCAAACAAACATATTTTTAAGGTTGGCCTCATGTCAACATCCATGTACAAGACAGTGCACAAATTGTGGAAAAGGACAGATTTGAGACAAGAAAGAGGCAATAAGGGGAAGGTGCGATAGGGAAAGGCATAGATCTAAAAAAATTACTGATTTTTATAGCACATCATCAACACATTTATGTGTATGGTATCGCACTGTAATAATTTTTTTCTTAAAGTAGTCAAATACAGGCACTTGTTTGTACACAGGAGTTTGAAATCCTATCAATAAGGGGGTAAAAATATACCAAAGTCGACTATCACAGTAGAGCTTCTTTCGACGAGAGAAGCGACTAAATAAGCTGTAAATGAATAATAAGAGACCTGCAAAGAAGTTTAAAAGGTAAATTGAAGTAAAAATATGTTTTGTAGTTGACAGATAGCGTTTATTCTGACCCAAAACGTCCTTTTAAAAAAATAGGAAAATGCGTTGCATTCCTGTCGCTTCTCTCTTCAAAAGAAGCTCTACTGTGATAGTCGACTTTGGTATATAATTTTTTACCCCCTTATTATTATTATTATTATTACATAGCTTTTATATAGCGCCTATCTAATAAACATAATACTCTTATTGATAGGATTTCAAACTCCTTTGGTTTGTATTAGGAAGGTCCTACGTGTATTACTGTTTACTTGATAGTGGGTCTTCGTATGGATACAAACAAGTGCCTAACAAGCAGCCTGTGACTGAGTATTCAATCCGTGGGTGCCTTGAACACAAAAACAAGCAATTTTTTTTAATTTTTTTTTTTGGATTTGGAACAAAACAAAGTTGAATCTGCCCCAAAAATATCATGATTTTTCGAATGCCTTTGTTCAAGAATAAAAACTTCTCAATGTTTTATCGTAAGGGCTCCGATTAATGTTTGTTATGAATGGAATTTACCACAGGACTGGATCCGTTTACACTTTCTGTCATTTTTCTTCTTTCTGTTTTTCGATCAGAAAATATTTAGAAAGAAACAGACTACAAAACGGGAACCAGTTAAAAATACTAACATCATTGTCGAGTCCGGTTAACTTAAAATTCCGGAATATTCCCAAAAGGAGAATTCCCCTAACTGTGTACAATCAGGAAAGATTTATAATCATACTGTTCCCAGGTACAATGTAATCGCATAAAAGACTGAAAAAATAATATTCCATTTGAAAAAATAGATTACACAAAATAAGAAAAATATGATATTTTGTCATAGAGACAACCGTTTCCACCAGAGACCAAATGATATAGAAATTAACAGCTATATGATCCTATAGGCTACCGTACTGCCTACAATAATTAGAAAAACCCATATCCTATACTGAGCAAGCTTTAACAGGCCCTGAAATGGTAAATGTTTAGCCGTGATTGAGGATGTAATACCTATTAGGTCAGGGAGATGATGTTATATTGGAGGTACCAATTTAGCAACAATTAAAGCCAGTCAAAATTGTTGTCAGTGAAACTACATATTCTAGAGATGGCGTGTATCTGATGTAAAGGCTGAAAAATAAACAGATCTTTTAGACAAGGATTTGTATAGTCTAGTTTTAGATTATATACAATCTTAGACTCTTTCATCTTGCAATAGTATTAAAACATTTCATTTTTCTATACTTTACATAAGAATACCCCATTCCAAACTAATAGATAAAATTGAAAGAGTTGGTTCCGCTTTGTTTTGATTTGTCGCGTAGTTTAAAAATATTAAACTGCACGGCCAACGTAGTTACAAGTACTTTGTCCTAGGGAGAGACACATCCTACTTTGTGAAAAAAAACACTCTGATTTAAAGAACACATTTTCCAAAACTGCTATTATCAAGATGCTTGATTTCTTGATTGACAATATATTTGTTACGTTTGGAGAAATCGGGGCCTTTCATAGCTGACTATGCGGTATGGGTTTAACTCATTGTTGAAGTGCGTACGGTGACCTATAGATGTTAATGTCTGTGTCAGTTTGTTCTCTTGTGGACAGTTGTCTCATTGGCAATCATATCACATTTTCTTTTTTATATTAACTTGCAATCAGCATTCCAATGGGAACAAACTGTGCTTCTCTTCTTGCCAATTCGTTCCAATATTCATATGAAGTCAAATTCAAAACAGGAACTTCTAATGTAGAAAGAAAAGAAGTTAGCAGTATCCTTTAATTTTACTTTCCAATATAAAGATAATGGTTTCTCACTAAATAATTCAAATTTTGGTGAATATGCTGTACAAATCCGTCTATCGAACGTGAGATAATTGATAAAACAGATACAGTTAATTTTGCCTCATATCTCATATCTTGAACAATTAGAATCTAGAAATTGACCATGAGGGTAAACTAAGTTCGTCCATTTTTTTTAAGTTTGAATCCTGTAAACTATTATTTAGATAGGAACAGGAATTATCCAATTTAAATCTAAAAATGTGTTAAAGTGTCAATGAAAAGATTATAGGGACAGGGATACACTGAATTATCCCCTTGAAATTTCTAGTATGGTCTTAGTTTCAAATGGAAGAACAATTTTAAAATGTTACTTTTATTGGATGAAAAGTTTTGAAATGTTACTGAATAAATATTATAAAATTTATTACTGATGGAATAAAGGGTGTATACTAATTTGTTCCAAGTAGCAGATATTATAGCATTGTTTAAAGCAGTTTCCAAAGGAACTTCTGTAAGGAGGAACAACTGTACTTTAGCATATATAAATATGTCAACGATGTTCACACAGAGTAACAAGAGTAGCTTCCCTTTGACTGTACAACGTGTGAAAGGTTTCGGACCAGCTACCGTTAGTACTATTTTACACTGAAGTTATGAGTAAATATTAATTGAATTTTGACCGCTGTATCTAGGGCACTGAGGAATTTCATCCTCTAAATCAATAGGGGAAAAAATGAATTAAAAAGTTCAACCTTTCTTATTTCTAAATTAGTCATGGGAATCCTTAATTTTCAATACGTTTTTTCTTTCTTGGCCTTGGAATTGTATGTTTTCATATTATCATAGGAAAACAACATCTCGTGAAAAAATGTAGACGATCTTCCATTCTAAAAGATCATTATAATCTACAGATTTGTAGCAACGATAGTGTATACTATTTTATTATGACTTAATATAGGGTAGGTGTCTCGTGTGTTTTATATGACCAGATTGATAGGACTTTGATTTGTGATATAAGTTATAATTGTTTTCAACATTTTAATCTTTCAGAAGGTTTCTTTTTTTCCCTATTCGTCATATATTTCTTTTCTTTCTATACTTTGTCGTTGATTCAGACATGAATTAATTATCATTATCTTGGACAAAGGACCGGATTTTATTAACTCTTTTAATTTAATTACTTTTCCTCTGTGGCAGTTTTGAAGAATTACAAATACTTCTAACCCGGAGTAGACACTAATTACTCCGAGACTATTGTTATTCTTTTTGGCATCTGCTAATAATCTTTTAATCCTTTAATTACTGTTACTTATACATGTATATATATATTGCAATTTCTGATATGTTCCATTACATTTAGTTCGGAGTTTGTTGCACGGTATGTATCGCCGGACTGCTAAAATAAAAGTACAAGGTACGAAGTATTCCTTAATTTCATAAAATTAATATTCTTTAGGACGGAATTGGTATTCTAAACCACAGGAGTTGGTAATCTAAACTGACGGAGGTGTAAATACATTCTGAATGGAGTCTGACTCTTATTGGACGGAGTTGGTATTTTTAGAGACATACGATATGTTTTTGGTGTTTCGAATAGACATAGTAGATTTTTCAAATGAAAGGCACTATTGCTCCTAAAAGTAAGAGGTTTTATACTTTGTTATATGGCTAGTAATTGAAGAAATCAATCCCCAAAAGGTTCGTTTTGTATTAGATATGTATCTGAAAGTCGCTTCATTGGATGGTATTCCTCTGGTTAAATATTTAAAACAAATACTTCTGGTTTTACGCATACTAACTCGAAATTAATAATGAAAGTCAGATTAAACTTTATGATGTCGATGAAAAGTCAATGTTAAATTTATAATTCAGTTCAGACACATTCAACAAAGCCTTAATACGTAATATAACAAGGAGCTAAGCATGCAAGTTTATTTGATACATACAAGGGAGTGACCGGTAAGTGTTGTTTAACTGAGATTTCTGATCATTTCCTTAGCTGTATTTGGTAAAACTTTTAGGAATTTTGGTCCTCAATGCTCTTCAACTTCGTATTATATTTGGCCTTTTTAACTTTTTAGGATTTGAGCGTCACTGATGAGTCTTTTGTAGACGAAACGCGCGTCTGGCGTACATACTAAACTGAGTCCTGATATCTATGATGAGTTTATTTTTGATATAAACTTCTATATGATGCGATATAAAGATATGTTATGTATGACACTAGTCATTATATTTTGAACAAATTATTAGTCTGTTACAAGAGATGGTGCACTTTGTTCAAATTGATTCTGAAATATGGCAAACTGTTCTCGTCAAAACAATGTGTAAGCCGTTTTCAAAAATAAATTGAAACAGTATGATACAGGATAAATTATTTCATTACACTTAATAGTGTTATAGTACAGGACAGGTTGTTACAGTACAAGACAGGCTAATGCAGTACATGCTAAGGTGTATAGTACAGGACAAGGTGTTATTGACAGGACAGGTTGTTACAGAAGAGGGAAATTGTTACAGTACAGAGAAGGTTGTTACAGTAGAGAATGTATTGTTACAGTACAGTCATCTGAGTAGGTTGTTACAGTACAGGTCAGGTTGTTACAGTAGAGAACAGATTATTACAGTACAGTCATCTGAGTAGGTTGTTACAATACAGTTCAGGTTGTTACAGTAGAAAATGTATTGTTACAGTACAGTTATCTGAGTAGGTTGTTAAAGTACAGGTCAGGTTGTTACAGTAGAGAACAGATTGTTACAGTACAGTCATCTGAGTAGGTTGTTACAGTACAGGTCAGGTTGGTACAGTAGAGGTCAGGTTGTTACAGTACAGTCATCTGCGTAGGTTGTTTAACAATACAGACCAGGTTGTTACAGTATATAACATGTTGTTACAGTACAGACCAGGTTGTTACAGTATAGAACAGGTTGTTACAGTACAGTCATCTGAGGAGGTTGTTTTATAGAACAGGTTGTTACAGTACAGGTCAGGTTGTTACAGTAGAGAACAGATTGTTACAATACAGTCATCTGAGTAGGTTGTTACAGTACAGGTCAGGTTGTTACAGTAGAGAACAGATTGTTACAGTACAGTCATCTGATTAGGTGGTTACAGTACAGATCAGGTTGTTACAGAAGAGAACATATTATTACAGTACAGTCATCTGATAAGGTTGTTACAGTACAGGTCAGGTTGGTACAGTAGAGGTCAGGTTGTTACAGTATAGTCATCTGAGTAGGTTGTTTTACAATACAGACCAGGTTGTTACAGTATAGAACATGTTGTTACAGTACAGTAATCTGAGTAGGTTGTTTTACAGTTCAGACCAGGTTGTTACAGTATAGAAGAGGTTGTTACAGAACAGGTCAGGTTGTTACAGTATAGAAAAGGTTGTTACAGTATAGAACAGGTTATTACAGTACAGGACAGGTTGTTACAGTATAGAACAGTTTGTTACAGTATAGAACAGGTTGTTACAGTATAGAACAGGTTTTTACAGTACAGGTCAGGTTGTTACAGTATAGAACAGGTTGTTATAGTATAGAACAGGTTGTTACGGTACAGTCATCTGAGTAGGTTGTTACAGTACAGGCCAGGTTGTTACAGTAGAGAACAGATTGTTACAGTACAATCATCTGAGTATGTTGTTACAGTAGAGAACAGATTGTTACAGTACAGACTTCTGAGTAGGTTGTTACAGTAGAGTCATCTGAGTAGGTTGTTTTACAGTACAGACCAGGTTGTTACAGTATAGAACAGGTTGTTACAGTATATAACAGGTTGTTACAGTATAGAACAGGTTGTTACGGTATAGAACAGGTTGTTATGGTACAGAACATGTTGTTAGAGTATAGAACAGGTTGTAACAGTATAGAACAGGTTGTTACAGTACAGGACAGGTTGGTACAGTATAGAACAGGTGGTTACAGTATAGAACAAGTTGTTACAGTATAGAATAGGTTGTTACAGAATAGAACAGGTTGTTACAGTATAGAGCAGGTTTGTTACAGTATAGAACAGGTTGTTACAGTATAGAACAGGTCACAGTATAGAACAGGTTGATACAGTGCAGTCATCTGAGTAGGTTGTTTTACAGTACAGGCCAGGTTATTACAGAAGAGAACAGATTGTTACAGTATAGAACAGGTTGTTACAGTATATAATAGGTTGTTACAGTATAGAACAGGTTGTTACAGTATAGAACAGGTTGTTACAGTATAGAATAGGTTGTTACAGTATAGAACAGGTTGTTACAGTATAGAACAGGTTGTTACAGTATAGAACAGGTTGTTACAGTATAGAACAGGTTGTTACAGTACAGACCAGGTTGTTACAGTATAGAACAGGTTGTTAAAGTACAGAACAGGTTGTTACAGGATATAACAGGTTGTTACAGTATAGAACAGGTTGTTACAGGATAGAACAGGTTGTTACAGTATAGAACAGGTTGTTACAGTATAGAGCAGGTTGTTACAGGATAGAACAGGTTGTTACAGTATAGAGCAGGTTGTTACAGTATAGAACAGGTTGTTCTGGTACATGAAGGTTGTAACAGTATAGAACAGGTTGTTACAGTACAGGACAGGTTGTTACAGTATAGAACAGGTTGTTATGGTACAGGACAGGTTGTTACAGTATAGAACAGGTTTTTACAGTATAGAACAGGTGGTTACAGTATAGAACAGGTTGTTATGGTACAGGACAGGTTGTTATGGTACAGGACAGGTTGTTATGGTATAAAACAGGTTGTTATGGTATAAAACAGGTTGTTATGGTATAAAACAGGTTGTTACAGTATAGACCAGGTTGTTATGGTACAGGATAGGTAAAGAAAGGAAACATATTTAAAGTAAAGAAAATATTGCTTAAGTACAGGACAGATTGTTGTGGTGCATGACATGTAATTACAGTACAGTACAGGCGGTTACAGTACAGGTCATTTTCTTAAGGCTCAGATCAAAATCCTACGGTACCTGTTATGTTGGTTTTATAGTTAAGGACATGTTGTTATAGTACAGGACAGTTGTTACTTTACAGGACAGCGTGTTACAGTATAAGACGTAAGGACTTATAGTAAAACTAATCGCCGTATTTGAATATAAAAAATAAGACAACGCGTGACCGAACGACGCATGGATTAAACGAGTGCGCAGTCGACGGATTGACAACGCCTTTTGTTGTATGACGTCAGAGAGTGAAATAACCACGTTTATTTCACTTGTGAAATTATCGGTTTTTATTTTAATAGGAAATCAATGTAACTTATTGCAACCAATGTAATCAAATATGTTAAACAAACGGGACTGGTTGTGATAGTAATTAAAGAACAGGATTGTTTTAGTACAGTAAAATGTTTAACTGCGCAAGGACAATTTGTAACAGTACAGGACAGGATGTTACAGTATAGGACAGAGTCTTACGTTACATTACAGGTTATTATAGTACAGGTTTTTATAGTTAAGGACATGATGTAAAAGTACAGGTTCGGTTCTTTTAGTTTTTATTACTGAAATATATTGTTACATGACAGGAGTATAGGACAGGGTGATACAGTACAGGACAGGGTTTTGTAGTACAGTTCACTGTTTGACAGTAGAGGGTAGGTTGTCAGAGTAATGGACACGTTTACAGTCCAGGACAGGTGGTTACAGTACAGGACAGTGTGTTACAGTACAGGACAGGTGGTTACAGTACAGGATAGGTGGTTACAGTTAAGGACCGGTTGTTACTGTATATGACAGGTTGTTACAGTATTGTGAATTTTTATAGTATAGGGCATATCCTTACATTTCAGAACAGGTTGGTGCAGTAAAGGACAGGAAGTTGCAGTAGAGAACAGGTTTTTACGATACAAGACCGATTGTGATAGTACAGGAACTGTTATGTCATTACAGTAAAAGCTATAACAGAGGAGAACAGTTTCTGTTCAAGTACAGTATTCGTTGTTACAGTACCTGGTATGTTGTTAAATGGCAGGACAGGGTGTTACGTGTAACAGTATAGGACCGTGTGTTACAGTATATGACCTTGTGTTACAGTATAGGACCGGTTGTTATAGTGTAGGACAGGTTGTTTTGGTACAGAAACAGGGTTTTACAGTACAAGAACGGTTGCTACAGTTCAAAACATTTTTTTTCACAGCAAAAGACGGACATACTGAAACAATAGTGAACAAGTTGTTCAAGTATACGAAAGATTGTAACATTACAGGACCGCATGTATTAGGTTTTTAGTAAATATTGTTTTACTGTACAAGTCAGGCTTTTATAGTACAGATTGTTAAAGTTCAAAACAAATTATAACGGTATTTGACATGATGTTACAGTAGTGAGCTGGTTTGTACAGTATATGACAGGATGTAATAGTGTAGGGTAGTTTATATAGTACAGGTCAGGTTTTTACATTTTTGGACAGGTTGTACAGTACAGGACTGTGTGTTAAAGTACAGAACAAGTTTTACAGTTGTCAACAAGATGGATGTAGAAATATCCACATGACAGGTTTGTTACATTTCAAGACAGAGTGTTTCAGTACAGGACAGGTTGATACTGTATATGACAGGCTTATTATTATATTACAGGGGTATAGGACAGAATGTTACAGTACAAGACAGGGTGTTATAGTACAATTGACTATGTGACAGTACGGAACAGGTAGTTACAGTACAGGATAGGTCGTTACAGAACTGGAACAGTTGTTACTGTAGAGAACAGTCTATTTGAATAGTATTATAAATTGTTACAGTAGCTGTTGTGTTGTTATAGTACAGGACATATTGTTATAATAAAGATCAGTTGTTACATTACAGGACAGGGTGCTAAAGTACAGGACTGTTTATATTTAGAACAGAAACAAAGTTTAACAGTACAAAAACAGGTGGTTATAGTAAAATACAGGTCGTTAAAGTACCAAACATTTTGTCACAGTACAGAACTGGCTGTTGAAGTTCACAACAGGTTGTTAACGTGTTACAGTATAGGATAAGTTTTTAATGTATATGACAGGTTAGTACAGTATAGAGTCGTTTTCTAGTATAGGACAGTTTCTTACATTTCAGGACAGGTCGTTACAGCAAGGAGAGGTAGTTACAGTAGATGACAGGTTTTTACAGTAGAGACCAGGTTTTTACAGTAGAGACTAGGTTTTTACATTAGAGACCAGGTTGTTACGGTATAAGACCGGTTGTTACAAAACAGGGCATGTTATTTCAATACAGTACAGTACAAGCTGTTACAGTAGAGAACATTTATTGTTCAAGTAAAGTAATCGTTGTTACAGTACCTGTCATGTTATTATGGTACGGGACATGTTGTTAGACAAAAGGTCAGTTGTTTACTGGACTGCCCGTTACAGTACAGGATAGGCTTTTAAAGTACAAGACAGATGGTTACGGTAATTGACAGGTTGCTACAGTAAATGTTTGGTTACAATAGTACAGGAAAGGTTCTTACATTTCAGGAAATGTGGTTAAAGTAGAGAACAAGTTGTTCAAGTACACGACAGGTTGTTACAGTATAGGACAGTTTGTTACAATGCAGGACACGTTGGTATATGACAGGGGTTTGGGTTACAGAACAGGTAATAACGTACAGGACAGGTTATAGTTGTATTGACAGGTTGTTAAAAGAACAGAACAGTTGTTACATCATTTGACAAGTTGTCATCGTTGTTACAGTACCTGTCACAATGTTATAGTACGGGACATGTTGTTAGCCAAAAGTTGCATTTCACCACAAGCTGTTACTGTTTACGACTTGGCAGTAGACAGCAGATGTTTACAGAAAAGAACGTGTTGTTACAGTTCAGAACGTGTTGTTACAGTTCAGAACATGGTAAAACAGTACAAGACAGGTTGTTACAGTCAAAGAAAAATTTTCGCAGTGTAGGACCAGGTTTTGCGTTACTTGATAGGTTGTATTGAAACATAACAGGCTGTTGTATTACAGGACATGTTGTTTATCGCAGAATAGGTTGTTACATTAAAGGACATTATATTACAGTGCAGCTTTTACAGTACATGACATCGTGTTTCAGAGCAAGACAGGTTTTAACAGTATAGAACTTGACAATAAACAGCAGCTTTTTACAGTATAGGACATTTCGTTACATTACAAGCTAGGGGGTTACAGTATAGTCCATGGTATAACAGGTTTTTTAAAGAACAGAACAAGTTGTTTAAATACAAGACATGTTGTTACAGTACAATACAAATGTTTGCAGTGTAGGTCAGGGTTTTACGTATCAAAACAGGTAGTTATAGAACAGGACAGGTTGTTGTAGTACATGACATATTGTATAGTTCAGAATGGGTTGTTTCATTTCAGGACTGTTTGGACAGGTTGTTATAAAGTAGAACTGGTTGTAACAGTATATGGTAACTTATATAGAACATGACAGGTTGTTACATTTCATCACAAGTTGTTACAGTATATGAGATGTTGTGTTAAAGTACAAGACATGTTATTTAAGTACAGCACATGTTGTTTAGTTGTAGACTTTTTTTTACAGTAGATAACGGGGTATTTATGAAGCAGAATGTGTTGTTACATTTCAGGACAATTTTTACAGCATTTAACAGGTTGTTACAGAATATAGTAAGTTATATAGTTTAGGATAGGTAGTTACATTTCATAACACGTTGTTTACATATAGAACAGGTTGTTACAGTAGGCAGCAGGTTTTTACTGTAAAGAATGTTGTTATAGTACAGAACATGGTATTACAGTTTTTTACATGTAAGAATAGGTTGTATAGTACAGAACAGGTTGTTAAAGTTCAGGACACATTTTACAGTATATGGTAAGTTAAATAGTTAATAATAGGTTGCTACCATATAGGACAGGTTGTTACAGTATATGATATTTAAAGTTATATAGTTCATGATAGGGTGTTACCATATAGGACAGGTTGTTGCAGTAGATAGTAGATTTTTACTGTATAGAATGTTGTTACAGTACAGGACAGGGTGCTACAATACAGGACATGGTATTACAATACATGACAGGTTTATACAGGTGAGGATAGGTTTTTACAGGTCAGAATATGTTTTTAAGTACATAACTGATTGTTATAGTACAGAACAGGCTGTAAAAATTGAGGAAAGGTTTTTATATTACAGGACATGTCGTTATAGTACAATACAGAGTGCTACAGTAAAAGACATTTGTCTTTTACTGTATAGGACATGTTGTTATAGAACACAGGTTGTTGTAGAACAGGATGTATTTAATAGTGCAGAGTATTTTGTAACATTACAGAACAGGTTATTATAGAACAGGGCAAGTTTTACATTTCAGGACAAGTTTAACAGTATTGGATAGGTTGTTTTTAGTATTTTTAGGACAGATTGTAACATTTCATCACATGTTTTAACAGTATAAGAGATGTTGTGTTATAGTACAAAACATGTTGTCAAAGTACAGCACAATGTGTTTTAGTATTAGGCAAATTTTTACAATAGAGTATTACGTTTCAGAACAGTTTGTTATAGAACAGGACAGGTTGTTGTAGTACAGGATATATTTACTGTGCAGAATAGGTTGTTTCATTTCAGGACAAGTTTTACAGTATTTGTCCCATTTTTATAGTATATGACAGGTTGTTACAGTATAGGGTATGTTAAAGTCCGTATACAACGTTAGTTGCACGCCAGAGAATGCTAAGCAATCATTAAACGCGTGTTGCATAAGTTTGAAGTACGTCAATATTTAAAGGTATACGCTTGGTGAACGCTAAAATTCCCAGAAATTTTTATGCATCATCTAGTTCAATCGTTTGTCAAGTGTATACCTGTACGCTACACGCACGTAATACGTACGGTACAAGCGCGTTGAAAACGCTACAGATAAGTTTGAGACACGTTAATGGCACGTTGTATATTTTTCAAGATAGTTCGACTTTAACTAAAACGTATGCGGATGTGTTTGAAACAAAAAAACCATAATTAAACATCCGAGACACGCCGAAAGCACTGATTATCGTCCCAGATATGACCGGGACGCGTCTCAAATACGTCCAGGGGACGTTTTTTCATTTGTAGTGTGCATTCCATATATGTATGGCTTAGACAAATGCCATACCTATGCCATCATAAGTTACTTGAACTCCAGATACACGCTTATGTAAGCTTTTCGTACGTCAAATACACGCTTAAAGCTCTTTGTACCCACGATACAGATATGATTGACAAGTTGAATGCATCCAAAATTACTAGCGTATTGGAAGCGTATATGATTTTTACCACGCCCGGCGTACGTCGGAGCTATACGCTGATGTGTGACGCCGGTATTACATTGCAGAACAGGTTCTTACAGTATACAGTATATGACATGGTGTTTCAGAAAAGAACAGGTTGTAACATTTCAGATCAAGATGTTACAGTATTGGACAGGTTGTTATAACATAACCGGCACCAGATGCGCATTTTAACAATACATGTCTCTTGTAATAGTTTAGTTAAGAGGTAGTTACAGTAGACTTTATGTTGTTGCAGCAAAGGAGACGTTGTTACAGTTTTTGACAGATAGTTATAGTATGGGTAACAGTATAGGGTAAGTTGTATAGTTCAGGACATGGTATGTACAGAACATTTCTTACAGTACAGCACAGGTTTCTAAAGTAAAGGACAGCTTGTTACAAGATATGGTGTTATAGTAAATGACAGAGTTTGAAGTTACAGAACAGAGTGTTATAGAACAAGACAGGTTGTTGTAGTACAGAACTTTATTTGAAGTAAAAAAAAACAGGTTGTAACAGGACAGGAAAAGTTGTTACAGTTCGTGAAATATTGTTCTAGTACTAAAGTGCATGATAGTTTGTTTCATTACTAGACAGGTTGTATAGTACAGGAAAGATTGTTACAGTTTAAGACAGGACAGTACAGGACATATTGATCATTACAAGACAATATGTTACTGTAGAGAAGTACACGACAGGTTATTATTAAACAGAACGGGATGTTACAGTACAGGACAGTATGTTAGAGCACAGGAAAGTATGTAACAGTGCAATATATATTGTTACGGTACATGACAGGACAGGTTGTTATAATATATTTTAGGTGTTTTTGTGTAAAAGAACAGGCAGGTATAGGACAGGACATGCTTATAGTGCAGAATATGTTGTTAACTTACAGAAAAAAATTATCATTAGGGATGGCAACGAGTACTCGAGTACAGTTTTAGTTTGTTAACTTACAGAAAATGTTATTAATAACTTATTATAGTACAGGGCATGTTTTACAGTACATGGCATGTTTTACAGTACATGGCATGTTTTACAGTACAGGGTATTATGTTACAGTACATGACATTGTATAGCAGTATATGACAGGTTGTGACAGTCTGTTACAGTATAGGGTAGGTTATATAGTAGATAACAAGTTGTTACATTTCTGAATTACAGTAAAAGACACGTTATCACAGTACATGGCACATTGTTATTGTATAGGACAGGTTGTTACAGTTAAGGACAGAGTGTTACAGTATGTGACATGTTGTAACTGTATATGCCACGGTTTACATTACAATAAAGGTTATTATAGTATATGACATGTTGTCACTGTATAGTACACGGTGTACATTACAATAAAGGTTATAGTATATGACATGTTGTAACTGTATAGGACACGGTTAACATTACAATAAAGGTTATTATAGTATATGACATGTTGTAACTGTATAGGACACGGTTTACATTACAATAAAGGTTATTATAGTATATGACATGTTGTAACTGTATAGGACACGGTTTACATTACAATAAAGGTTATAGTATATGACATGTTGTAACTGTATAGGACACGGTTTACATTACAATAAAGGTTATTATAGTATATGACATGTTGTAGTATTGGGTAGGTTATATAGTAGATAACAAGTTGTTACATTTCAGAATTACAGTAAAGGACAGGTAATCACAGTACATGGCACATTGTTATTGTATAGGACAGGTTGTTACAGTTAAGGACAAAGTGTTACAGTACATGACATGTTGTAACTGTATAGGACAAGGTTACATTACAATAAAGGTTATTATAGTATATGACATGTTGTAACTGTATAGGACACGGTTTACATTACAATAAAGGTTATAGTATATGACATGTTGTGGTAGTAGAAAACAGGTTGTTAAAGTACAGAAAAGTAGGTATTGCATTACATAACAAGTTTGTTAGTACTGTTTAATGTACATGACAAGGTGTTACAGTACAGGACAGCACATGACAGATTTTAACAGTATATATAATATTGTTACAGTAGAGAGCAGTTGTTACAGTACAGAATAGGTTGTTATATAAAACAAATGCCAGGTTGTTATAGTAAAATACTATTGTTCACAGTGTAGTATATATTGTTAAAGTATATGACAGAGCTTTCCGTTTGAAACCGGAGAGCATGATTTTACGTACAAAATCATCGTTTTCTCCACTGGGAATCGAACCCTTGATCTCTGTGTTACAAGGCAGCGCGTTAACCGATTGAGCCAAAGAAGTACTTCATTAGCTCAACCGCTTATGACTGACTAAGTATCTACCACATGTTCTAAGCGAAGCAATCCAATCACACGTTGCAGACAGGTTTTTGTATTTCAAGACATTTTTTTTTACAGTACAGAAAAGGCCTACAGAAGAGAACAGGTTGTTATATTACTGAACAAGTTGATATACATTACCTAAAATGTTGTTTAAGTACAGGATAGGTTAACATAGCTAAGGAGAGGTTGTTGCAGTACATGAAAAGTAAAAACACAAAAATACTGAACTCCGAGGAAAATTCAAAAAGGAAAGTCCAAAATCAAAAGGCAAAAATCAAAAGGCAAAAGGCAAAAATCAAAAGGCAAAAATCAAAAGTCCAAACACCAAAAGACGAAACGCGCGTCTGTCGTATATATTAAATTTAGTCCTGGTATCTATGATGAGTTCATTTACAACCACTGGGTCGATGCCACTGTTCATGGAGATTTATTTCCCCGAGGGTATCACAAGCCCAGTAGTCAGCACTTTTTGTGCTGACATGAATTGTCATTGTTATGGCTATATTTATAAATTTACTGTTTACAAATTTTAGAATTTTTTGAAATACTAAGGCTTTTCTACCTCAGGCATAGATTACCTTAGCTGTATTTGGCAAAACTTTTAGGAATTTTAGTTCTCAATGCTCTTCAACTTCGTACTTTATTTGACCTTTTTAACTTTTTTGGATTAGAGCGTCACTGATGAGTCTTTTGTAGACGAAACGCGCGTATGGCGTATATACTAAATTTAAACCTGGTATATATGATGAGTTTATTCGTTACAATACAGGACATGTTATTACAGTACATGAGCTTGTGTTTCAGAACGGGGCATTTTGTTACATTACAAGACAAGTTGTTACATTAAATGACAGGTAGTTAAATTTAATGACAGGTAGTTATCGTAGAGATCAGGTTGTAACAGTAACTGAAATTTTAATATCATATTGTAATATACTTACAGGACAGGCTGTAACAGTACAGGAATATATGACAATACAAGACATATTGTTACAGTACAGAACAGGATAAGAACATGACATGCTTTTACAGTACTGAACAGAGTGTTACAGTTCTAGTATATAACAGGTTTAATAAGTATAAAAGGACAATTTAATGAAGTACAGGACGGTTTGTTACAGTATATATGTATATATGACAGGGTTTTGAGTTACAGAACAAGTTGTTATAGAACAAGACATGTTGTTGTAGTATATGAAAGGTTATTGTAATACTTGTCATGGTGTTTCAGGACATGTTTTATATTCCAGTCAGTTGTTACAGTATAGACCACATTGTTACAGTTTATGACAGGTTATTACAGAACAGGACGGTGTTAAAGTACGTTACAGGTGGTTTCAGTACAGGATATTGTATTACAGTGCAGGAGATGTTGTACCAGTATAGGACCGCTTGTTACAGCACTTCACAGGGTATGACATGTTATTATATTAAATGACAGGGCGTGACAGTACAGGACAGGCTGTTGAAGTATATGACAGGTTGTTACGGTATATTAAAGGTAGGTTATATAGTAGATCACAAGTTGTTACATTTCAGGATTACAGTAAAGGACATGTTGTAGTATTGGGTGAACAGTACAGGACATGGTATAACAGTACAAGACTGGGTGTACAGTACAGGATATGGTATAACAGTACAAGACCGGGTGTACAGTACAGGACATGGTATTACAGTACAAGACCAGGTGTACAGTACAGGACATGGTATTACAGTACAAGACAGGGTGTATAGTACTGGACATGATTTAACAGTACAAGACCGAGTGTACAGGTAAGGACATGGTATTACAGTACAAGACAGGTTGTACAGTACAAGACATGGAATTACAGTACAAGACCGGGTGAACAGTACAGGACATGGTATAACAGTACAAGACCGGGTGTACAGTACAGGATTTGGTATAACAGTACAAGACCGGGTGTACAGTACAGGATATGTTATTACAGTACAAGACAGGGTGTACAGTACAGGACATGGTATTACAGTACAAGACAGGGTGTATGGTACTGGACATGGTATAACAGTACAAGACAGGTTGTACAGTACAAGACATGGAATTACAGTACAAGACCGGGTGAACAGTACAGGACATGGTATAACAGTACAAGACCGGGTGTACAGTACAGGATATGGTATAACAGTACAAGTGTCATGGTGTAAATTTCTGTGATTTTATTTCATAATTTTTAATACTGTTTTATGTTGTTACAAACTTTCACAAATCCATATGTCGTAATTTTCTTAAAGTACAATTAGTAAAATAGAACTTAATGTCATTTTGAGATAACGGATTAAGCTTAACAAGTTCTCGTGAATAGACCAAATTTGTCAAATTTGTATTAATTAGTGTCATTCTATATTAGAGTAACTCAACATTTGTTATAAAAAGAAACATTCAAAAATTATGGTCAGTGAGGATTACCGAACGTTAGAATACGGAACTCGTATTGCTACTTTTAAGGACTTTCAAGCGGACTGTGCCGTTGTTATTGTTTTATGGACTTCCATATGTAACTTTGATTTATGTAACTATATTGAGATAATTTGATTCAACAATAGAACATTGAAAGTACAACCTGTGTATTTCTTATTTATTTAAATCTACCGCTTGTTCCCCCGTGTTGTAAAATTAGAATACGTCAATTGGTGCGAGGACCCGGAACATTCTGCTGATTCTATAACATCAATCAACAGTTTGTGTTGCAAAATCCCGTGTATTATATACAATATGAACATTTACGGAATTCCAATCGTTTACGACAGAAACCACCCAAGACAAGAAAACAGTGTGAATCGACAAAAGGAATTTAAAGGAGTCGCTTATCACCAAAGTAACTTTCAACGGCCTCAAACAAATTCGACTTTTGATCGCCATGTGAACTTCAAGTGCTTTAGGTGTGGACAATTTGGACATTTTAAAGTAAACTGTACATCACCCAGCAAGGTACCAAAGTCAACGAAAAGGAAAGAAAGGGACTCAATCAGACTTCGTGTGTTTCTCGCAAAGAAAATGAACAATGATTTTCCATTCTCAACTTTAGACGATGAAGATTTTCAAATAACTGTGACTAAAACCAATCATCCGGTTAAAATGGAAATGAACAGTTTAAAGATTAACATCCAAAAACTCAGGAACGAAATAGTCGCGCAGGAAAAAGAGATTGTCAACAAAAATACAAGAATTAGCGATTTGGCTTTATCCTTAGAAGTCAAAGAAATGCACGACGAAGAATGTGAACAGCTGGAGAATTTTATCAAAGCTCAAGGAGAACAATATGAGGAATTAGAAAAACAAAGACGTTTTGCCGAAATAACTTTGTTTTCCGTTCAAACATCAGTGGAAAGTGCAAACCGCGGACTTTATCAAGAACTTCAACAGGAAAAGCAAACTGTACAGGAATGGATAAAGATCTGTGAAAAGAAAAGTGAAGACATAATGCACTATCGCTCGTTGTGGGAAAACGTTAAATTGAAATTAGAAGAAACACAAATTGAAATATCTATGTTGAAACAATCTTCAAGTAATGGCAACAACAATACTGCGCCGAACAATATGAGGTACTCAAGAGGTCAAAACCATCGATCGAGAGGAAACCGTCCTAACAGAAGAGGCTTTGGAAATTACAAAATAGTGTCAGTTCTATATCCTTGAGACTCTGGGTCAGAGTCTAGCTGGAGCGGAGGAGAGTTGTCATGGTGTAAATTTCTGTGATTTTATTTCATAATTTTTAATACTGTTTTATGTTGTTACAAACTTTCACAAATCCATATGTCGTAATTTTCTTAAAGTACAATTAGTAAAATAGAACTTAATGTCATTTTGAGATAACGGATTAAGCTTAACAAGTTCTCGTGAATAGACCAAATTTGTCAAATTTGTATTAATTAGTGTCATTCTATATTAGAGTAACTCAACATTTGTTATAAAAAGAAACATTCAAAAATTATGGTCAGTGAGGATTACCGAACGTTAGAATACGGAACTCGTATTGCTACTTTTAAGGACTTTCAAGCGGACTGTGCCGTTGTTATTGTTTTATGGACTTCCATATGTAACTTTGATTTATGTAACTATATTGAGATAATTTGATTCAACAATAGAACATTGAAAGTACAACCTGTGTATTTCTTATTTATTTAAATCTACCGCTAGTTCCCCCGTGTTGTAAAATTAGAATACGTCACAAGACCGGGTGTACAGTACAGGACATGTTATTACAGTACAAGACAGGGTGTACAGTACAGGATATGGTATTTCAGTACAAGACAGCGCGTACAGTACAATACATGGTGTACAGTACAGGACACGGTATAACAGTACAAGACCAGGTGTACAGTACAGGACATGGCATTACAGTACAAGACAGGGTGTACAGTACAAGACAGGTCGTACAGTACACGACATGGTATTACAGTACAAGACAAGTTGTACAGTACAGGAACTGGTATTACAGTACAAGACAGGTTGTACAGTATAGGACATGGTATTACAGTACAAGACAGGGTGTAAAGTACAGGACATGGTATTACAGTACAAGACAGGGTGTACAGTACAGGAACTGGTATTACAGTACAAGACAGGGTGTACAGTACAGGAACTGGTATTACAGTACAAGACAGGGTGTACAGTACAGGAACTGGTATTACAGTACAAGACAGGGTGTACAGTACAGGACATGGTATAACAGTACAAGACCGGGCGTACAGTACAGGATATGGTATAACAGTACAAGACCGGGTGTACAGTACAGGACATGTTATTACAGTACAAGACAGGGTGTACAGTACAGGATGTGGTATTTCAGTACAAGACAGCGCGTACAGTACAATACAGGGTGTACAGTACAGGACACGGTATAACAGTACAAGACCGGGTGTACAGTACAGGACATGGCATTACAGTACAAGACAGGGTGTACAGTACAAGACAGGTCGTACAGTACACGACATGGTATTACAGTACAAGACAGGTTGTACAGTACAGAACATGGCATTACAGTACAAGACAGGGCGTACAGTACCTGACATGGTATTACAGTACAAGACAGGACGTACAGTACTGGACATGGTATTACAGTACAAGACAGGGTGTACAGTACCTGACATGGTATTACAGTACAAGACAGGACGTACAGTACTGGACATGGTATTACAGTACAAGACAGGGCGTACAGTACCTGACATGGTATTACAGTACAAGACAGGACGTACAGTACAGTACATGGTATTACAGTACAAGACAGGGTGTACAGTACAGGAACTGGTATTACAGTACAAGACAGGGTGTACAGTACAGGAACTGGTATTACAGTACAAGACAGGGTGTACAGTACCTGACATGGTATTACAGTACAAGACAGGGTGTACAGTACAGGAACTGGTATTACAGTACAAGACAGGGTGTACAGTACCTGACATGGTATTACAGTACAAGACAGGACGTACAGTACTGGACATGGTATTACAGTACAAGACAGGGCGTACAGTACCTGACATGGTATTACAGTACAAGACAGGACGTACAGTACAGTACATGGTATTACAGTACAAGACAGGGTGTACAGTACCTGACATGGTATTACAGTACAAGACAGGACGTACAGTACAGTACATGGTATTACAGTACAAGACAGGGCGTACAGTACCTGACATGGTATTACAGTACAAGACAGGACGTACAGTACAGTACAGTACATGGTTGTACAGTACAAGACAGGGCGTACAGTACCTGACATGGTATTACAGTACAAGACAGGACGTACAGTACTGGACATGGTATTACAGTACAAGACAGGGTGTACAGTACAGGAACTGGTATTACAGTACAAGACAGGGTGTACAGTACAGGAACTGGTATTACAGTACAAGACAGGGTGTACAGTACAGGACATGGTATAACAGTACAAGACCGGGTGTACAGTACAGGACATGTTATTACAGTACAAGACAGGGTGTACAGTACAGGATATGGTATTTCAGTACAAGACAGTGCGTACAGTACAATACAGGGTGTACAGTACAGGACACGGTATAACAGTACAAGACCGGGTGTACAGTACAGGACATGGCATTACAGTACAAGACAGGGTGTACAGTACAAGACAGGTCGTACAGTACACGACATGGTATTACAGTACAAGACAGGTTGTACAGTACAGAACATGGCATTACAGTACAAGACAGGGCGTACAGTACCTGACATGGTATTACAGTACAAGACAGGACGTACAGTACTGGACATGGTATTACAGTACAAGACAGGGTGTACAGTACAGGAACTGGTATTACAGTACAAGACAGGTTGTACAGTATAGGACATGGTATTACAGTACAAGACAGGGTGTACAGTACAGGAACTGGTATTACAGTACAAGACAGGGTGTACAGTACAGGAACTGGTATTACAGTACAAGACAGGGTGTACAGTACAGGACATGGTATTACAGTACAAGACAGGGTGTACAGTACAGGAACTGGTATTACAGTACAAGACAGGGTGTACAGTACAGGATATGGTATAACAGTACAAGACAGGGTGTACAGTACAGGACATGGTATTACAGTACAAGACAGGGTGTACAGTACAGGACATGGTATTACAGTACAAGACAGGGTGTACAGTACAGGAACTGGTATTACAGTACAAGACAGGGTGTACAGTACAGGAACTGGTATTACAGTACAAGACAGGGTGTACAGTACAGGACATGGTATTGCAGTACAAGACAGGGTGTACAGTACAGGACATGGTATAACAGTACAAGACCGGGCGTTTAGTACAGAACATGGCATTACAGTACAAGACAGGGCGTACAGTACCTGACATGGTATTACAGTACAAGACAGGTTGTACAGTACTGGACATGGTATTACAGTACAAGACAGGCTGTACAGTACAGGACATGGTATAACAGTACAAGACAGGGTGTACAGTACAAGACAGGGTGTACAGTACAAGACAGGGCGTACAGTACCTGACATGGTATTACAGTACAAGACAGGTTGTACAGTACAGGACATGGTATTACAGTACAAAACCGGGTGTACAGTACAGAACATGGCATTACAGTAGAAGACAGGGTGTACAATACAGGACATGGTATAACAGTACAAGACAGGGTGTACAATACTGGACATGGTATAAAAGTACAAGACAGGGCGTACAGTACATGACATGGCATTACAGTACAAGACAGGGTGTACAATACAGGACATGGTATAACAGTACAAGACCGGGTGTACAGTACAGGACATGGCATTACATTACAAGACAGGGTGTACTGTACAAGACAGGGCGTACAGTACATGGTATAACAGCACAAGACAGGGTGTACAGTACAGGACATGGTATTACAGTACAAGACAGGGTGAACAGTACAGGACATGGTATTACAGTACAAGACAGGGTGTACAGTACAGGACATGGTATAACAGTACAAGACAGGTTGTACAGTACAGGACATGGTATTACAGTACAAGACAGGATGTACAGTACAGGACATGGTATTACAGTACAAGACAGGGTGTACAGTACAGGACATGTTATTACAGTACAAGACAGGGTGTACAGTACAGGACATGGTATTGCAGTACAAGACAGGGTGTACAGTACAGGACATGGTATTACAGTACAGGACAGGGTGTACAGTACAGGACATGGTATAACAGTACAATACAGGGTGTACAGTACAGGACATGGTATTACAGTACAAGACAGGGTGTACAGTACAGGAAATGGTATTACAGTACAGGACATTGTCTTGCAGTAAATGTTGTTACGGTAAAATACATATTTCACTGTATATGTCAGGTTGTTATAGAACAGGTCAGGTTGTTGTAGAGCAGTCATGTTTTATGGAGCAGAATAGGATGTTACATTGCAGGAAAGGTTATTATATTTCAGGACAGGCTCTTACAGTATACAGTACAGAAAAGGACAGGTTGTAACATTTCAGATCAAGTTGCTATAGTATTGGACAGGTTGTAATAGTTTAGTACATGTAGTTACAATAGATTGTATGTTGCTGAAGTTAAGTAGAAGTTGTTACAGTATTTGATAGATAGTTATAGTATGGGACAGGTTGTAACAGTATAGGGTAAGTTATATAGTTAAGCACATTGTATTCACAGAGCAAGACATTTGCTGCAGCACAGCACAAGTTGCTAAAGTATTAAAGAACAGCTTGTTACAGGATATGACAGAGTTTGAAGTTACAGAACAGGTTGTTATAGAACGGGAGAGGCTGCTGTAGTACACAACTTTACATTAAGTACAAAACAGGTTGTAACAGTACTGTAATAGTTTTTACAGTAAAGATTAAGTTGATACAGTTCGTGAAATGTTGTTATAGTACAGAACATGTTTTTATAGTGCACGACAGGTTGTTTCATTACTGGACAGGTTGTTGCAGAAGTACACGAAAGGTTATTATTAAACAGAACGGAGTGGTTCATTTCAGGACAGGATTTTACAGCACAGGACAGGACAAGTTGTTTAAGAACAGGACAGGTTGTTACAGTATAGTTTAGGTTATTACAGCAAAAGACAATTTCTAACAGTATTAGACAAGTTTTTTGTTACAGAACAGGCAGTTATAGAACAATACGTACTTATAGTGCAGAATATGTTGTTACCTTACAGAAAAGGTTACTATAGTACAGTACATGTTTATAGTACAGGACATTGTGTTACAGTACAGGACATTGTGTTACTGTACATGAAATTTTATAACATTATATGACAGGTTGTGAAAGTATATGACAGTCTGTAACAGTATATGATAGGTTATATAGTAGATAAAAACTTGTTAAATTTCAGGATTACAGTAAAGGACATGTAGTTACAGTACATGACATATTGTTACTGTATAGGACAGGTTGTTATAGTACAGAATAGGTTATTATTGTATATGACACGGTTTACATTACAGAATAGGTTATTATTGTATATGACACGGTTTACATTACAGAATAGGTTATTATAGTAAATGACAGGTTGTAGTAGTAGAGAACAGCTTGTTAAAATACAGAAAAGTTGTTACATTACATGACATGTTTGTAAGTACAGTTTAATCTACAGGACAAGGTGTTACAGTACAGGACAGTACATGACAGAAATAAAATACTGCTACAGTTGTTGTTACAGTACAGAAAAGTTTTTATATAAAAAAAAAAATGCCAGGTTGTTATAGTGAAATACTATTGTTTACAGTATAGGATATATTGTTAAAGTATGATGACAGGGCATTACGTTTGTAGCTTGAGAGCATAATTGTACATACAAATCATCATTGTATCCACTGGGAATCGAATCCGGGACCTCTGTGTTCCAAGGTAGCGCGTCAACCGATTGAGCCAAAGAAGTACTTCTTTAGCTCAACTGCTTATAACTGACTAAGTATCTATCACATATTCTAACCGAAGCAATCCCATCACACAGACAGGTTGTTGTATTTCAAGACAAGTTTTTTTCTTAATACAGAACAGGTTGTTACAGTACCTGAAGTGTTGTTTTAGAACATGTTTGTATATGATAAACTTTTACAGTACAGAAAAGGCGAGATCAGGTTGTTATATTACAGAACAAATTGATATACATTACAGAACAAATTGATATACATTACAGAACAAATTGATATACATTACAGGAAATGTTATTTTGGTACAGGAGAGGTTAATATAATTAAGGAGATGATGTTGCAGTACAGGACAGGACAGGACGTAACAGTACAAGACATATCGCTCATGACATAACAGGTATTTCTGTAGAGAACAGGGTGTTACAGTACACAGAAGGTTACAACAGTATATACCAGGTAATTACAATAACAGACACTTTTCATAGTATAGGACATAACAGAACAGGTTTTGATAGAACAGGACAGGTTGTTGCAATACACGACAGTTCGTTACAATACAGGACATATAAAAAAGAAGATGTGGTATGATTGCCAATGAGACAACTGTCCACAAGAGACCAACATGAGACAGACATTAACAACTATAGGTCACCGTACGGCCTTCAACAATAAACAAAGCCCATACCGCATAGTCAGCTATAAAAGGCCCCGATAAGACAATGTAAAACAAATCAAACGAGAAAACTAACGGCCTTATTTATATAAAAAAAAAATGAACGAAAAACAAATATGTAACACATAAACAAACGACAACCACTGAATTACAGGCTCCTGACTTGGGACAGACACATACATAAATAATGTGGCGGGGTTAAACATGTTAGCGGGATCCCAATCCTCCCATTACCTTGGACAGTGGTATAACAGAACGAACTATAAAAATCAGTCGAAGAAGGCTCAACTCATCAGATGGACAAACATAACAGTACATGACCTTGTGTTTCAGAACGGGATATTTTGTTACATTACAAGACAAGTTATAACATTAAATGACAGAGAGTTACCGTAGAGATCATGTTGTTACAGTACCTGAAATGTTACTATCATAGTATCATATACTCACAGGACAGGGCGTAACAGTACAAGAATATAGGACAGTACAAGACATATTTTCATTAAAGTACAGTCTGTTACAATACAATACATTTTGTTACAGTACAGAACAGGTTAAGAACATGACATGTTTTTACAGTACTGGACAGTGTGTTACAGTACTAGTATATAACAGGTTTTAACAGTATAAAATGACAATTTTGTGAAGAGCAGGACAGTTTGTAACAGTATATATACAGAGCTTTGAGTTACAGAACAAGTTGTTATAGAACAAGACAGGTTGTTGTATTATATGACAGGTTATTGTAATACTCGACATGGTGTTTCAGATGTTTTATATTCCAGTCAAGTTGTTACAGTATAGACCACGTTGTTACAGTTTATGACAGGTTATTACAGTACAGGATATGGTGTTAAAGTACGTAACAGGTGGTTTCAGTACAGGATATTTTATTACAGTGTAGGAGATATTGTAACAGTATAGGATCGCTTGTTACAGCATATCACAGGGTATGACATGTTATTATAGTACATGCCAGGGCGTGACAGTACAGGACATGCTGTAGCAGTATATGACAGGCTGTTACGGTATATTAAAGGTAGGTTATATAGTAGATCACAAGTTGTTACATTTCAGGATTACAGTAAAGGACAGGTAATTACAGTACTGGACACATTGTTAAAAAATATACCTGGTTGTAACAGTATATAGGACATGTTGTTACAGTTTAAAGGACAGATTGTTACAGTATATGACATAGTGTTACGGTATATAGGACAGATTGTTACAAAATAAAAGGACAGGTTGTTACTGTATATAGGACAGGTTGTTACAGTGTAGAGGACAGGTTGTTACAGTATATAGGACAGGTTGTTACAGTGTAGAGGACAGGTTGTTTCAGTATAGGACTTGTAATGATAGTAAACTGCACAATGCTAAATAACAAACACATATTTGTTTCAACGTTAATAATTTTAGTAAAGTGAGAATAATGTCAATTTGACCTGCTTTATACTATAACTGCCCTTAAAATTTTACTAGATAACTTTTTCTTTGCGATGGAGATTCCGTATGTCGTTATCAGAATTTCAATGGGGACTAACTGTGCACCACTCAAAGGGGTTTCTTTATTGTTATAAGTTACAACTTATGATTAAAATCAACTAAGACCCATCGAAACAACATCTGATACAAACATTTAATAACGCTTTTAAATATTTTGGTAATATATTGGTTCTCATAATTGTACACTAAAAAGATTTATCCGGCTGAACTGACTTTTCAAGAAAAAAGATAATAATAACACGGAACACTGCCTTTTCCTGATTCTTGATATCTATATCTAAAACGAGAAGATTAAAAGCAAAATTTATGATAAAAGAGACGATTTTACATTTCCTATTTTTGAATATTCATTTTTAGATGGAAGCGTTCTCTTGTCAATATCTTTAGTTTATATATCTCAACTTGTTGGATTCGCCTGTGTATGTTATGAAGTAGTTGATTTTAACAAAATAAATCTCTGCGAAATTATTACACCAACGTTTTTGAAATCACAAACTAGTAAACACGTCTACTAAATTTTATCATTCGTCAATATGAAACAACATACATACAGCCTATGTATGTATGTATGTGTGTACTGGTAAATGCCTGCGATATCCGATAAACCCCTCGAAAGCGGCGAGGGTACAGTGGCGTCCATGTACACTCCCTATCTAGATTAATTGAGATGTGTCACTAACGTATATTCATACGAAATTTATTTTTAAAAGGACAATTCAATCCCCACCAACACAAAGGGAGTGCTAGGATACCGGGAAGTCTGTTACTATAGTGGAGGAAGTCGAAGTACTCGGAGATAACCACCGGTCCACTCGGTGGAAACAGACAAACCAAAGAGATGACAGAAGATTGATTTCCAGGTAAAAGTAGGAGACAACTTTGACCAACCGAGGCCCCCAAAGTACCCATTCTATTTTAAACTCCGGTCTGGGCATCAGAGTTGTGTGTGAGAGGGTGAAAATTACCCTTCTGATTTACTGATATTTAGCACCCCGAGTGAGAATCGAACTCGAGACCTTCAGCACTGTAGCCATCGGTCTTAACCAATAGACCACGAACTCACACAAAATATGATAAAGTAGTTCACATCCATTCTTTTATGGTAATATTCTTTAAAAAGCACAAAAATGTCGGTATTCACCTGAAAAGCTTACCAAACCTTTTTGCTTGATGAAGACATACTCTTTCAGTTTTATTGAGATCTAAACTGGCATTATCAGTAACTGCAAGTAGTCCTTTGTTAATTTATGTGTTATTATCATTTTGCATTATTTCTTTTGTTACCTATTCAGACATCGCACACTGGCTTCTATTAAACTGTTATTTGTTAGTCTTGCATTTTCTTTTGAATTCTAAAATGTTATTTACACTTCAGTGTTCATGATGCTCCTTTGCTTTCCTCTTATAGTTGCTGTGTTTCTCTCGATTTTATTTTGTAACCCGGATTTGTTTTCTCTCAATCGATTTATGACTTTTGAGCATCGGTATACTGTTACCTTTATTTATACTATAATTTGAATGAACAGAAAACCAGAGTTCAGAGATATCCACCGCCCTTTCCTCGATCTTGATATCTATATAACTAACGGAAAGCTTAATACTAAAATTTATTATAAAAGAGATGATTTTTCATTTCCTATCGTTAATTATTCATTTTTAGATGGTGACGTTTCCTTGTCACCATCTTACGGTGTTTATTTATCTCAACTTGTACGATACGCTCGTGTATGTAACAATGTTTTAGATTTTAACGAGAGAAATGTATGTATTACTGAAAAATTATTACACCAGGGTTTTCGATATCACAAACTAGTCAAAACATTTACTAAATTTTATCATCGGTATAAGGACAGCATTCGTAAATATAGCTCAACATGCAGACTTCTTATACGTTTAGGTATTTCATATCCATTTTTTTATGGAAATATTCTTTTTAAAGCACAAAAATGTCAGTTTTCACCGCAGAAACTAACTAAACCTTTAAATAGACTTATTAATAAGGGATAGAGTTACGATACTGTTGTCAGGTCATTAAAGATTGCATATTTTGGCGTTAATATTGATTCACTTATAGGGTCTTTGCATCGGAACTAAACACATTTATTCAAAAAACAGTTGTTGGCATGACACGGGTTATGTTCTTCTCATATATGTAATGATGGTATGATACTAAACCCCTAACGGGAAGGATTGTGCCTGATATTCATATGATGAAATCAAAACACTTTCAATCAGTTTAGTTGAAGTCTGGAGCTGGCATGTCTGTTAACTGCTAGTAGTCTGTTGTTATTTATGTATAATTGTCATTTTGTTTATTTTCTTTGGTTACATCTTCTGACATCAGACTCGAACTTCTCTTGAATTGAATTTTAGATGTGCGTATTGTTATGCGTTTACTTTTCTACATTGGCTAGAGGTATTGGGGGAGGATTGAGATCTCATAAACATGTTTAACCCCGCCGCATTTTTGCGCCTGTCCCAAGTCAGATATCCTCTGGTCTTTGTTAGTCTTGTATTATTTTAATTTTAGTTTCTTGTGTACAATTTCGAAATTAGTATGGCGTTCATTATCACTGAACTAGTATATATTAATTTTGTTTAGGGGCCAGCTGAAGGACGCCACCGGGTGCGGGAATTTCTCGTTACATCGAAGACCTGTTGGTTACCTTCTGCTGTTGTTTTTTTTTCTATGGTCGGGTTGTTGTCTCTTTGATACATTCCCCATTTCCATTCTCAATTTTATTTATATGTATTGGAGTTTAGTATGAAGTTCATGTTCTCTGAACAAGAACAATTTTTTGTTTAAGGACCATCTGAAGCCCGCCTCCGGGTGTGGTATTTTCTTACTGTGTTGAAGACCCATTCGTGCCACTGTCGCCTTCGGTTGTTTTCTGTTCTTTGGTCGGATTGTTTTCTCTTTGGTACATTCCCTATTTCCATTCTCAAAATTATGAAATACGAAAAGCAAATAAAATGACAAGTGCTTAATTGTATAATATATATAACCGTTAACCGAGTCCCTGTGGCTCTATAAACAATTTTATATAATAAGAATAAGACGCGACATCCCGTTTGTGCGTCTAAACTAATTTTTTGTAGTTATGAAAGAGTTTTGTGGTTTAGATACGAGTTGTTCCCCCTTGATTCAAGCTGTTCTAATGTACGAGTCACGGAGTAGTATGTTGTGGTTTAGATACGAGTTGTTCCCCCATGATTCAAGCTGTTATAATGTACGAGTCACGGAGTAGTATGTTGTGGTTTAGATACGAGTTGTTCCCCCATAATTCAAGCTGTTATAATGTACGAGTCACGGAGTAGTATGTTGTGGTTTAGATACGAGTTGTTTCCCCATGATTTAAGCTGTTATAATGTACGAGTCACGGAGTAGTATGTTGTGGTTTAGATACGAGTTGTTTCCCCATGATTTAAGCTGTTATAATGTACGAGTCACGGAGTAGTATGTTGTGGTTAGATACGAGTTGTTCCCCATGATTCAAGCTGTTATAATGTACGAGTCACGGAGTAGTATGTTGTGGTTATTTGATATCACTGTTTGTTACGATTTAATAGAATGATACGGTACAATTAGCTGGTAACAATTTCATTGCTTTATAACACTGGACAATGTATCTTTCACCTAAAATCGACCTTTATATTATACAATAAGACTGGATGATTCGTCTGGGGACACACCGTTACATTTCAAATGTTATATAATGCGTCATTTAACTTGGCTCTTAAACGGAAATTAATGGTGTGTATCCAATACCATTCCTCATTAGAAATCTCAATTTATTAAACATTAAATATATGAAGATAGAATCCTTTCCACAGAAATACTTCGGCAAGCATTTTAATCGGCGAGCAAGTTTTTGCGTTAAACATTTAACAAATAATCTTTTTCGAACACCGGCGGAATTCACTGTGCCTGCAAATAAACGATATTTCCTAACTAAAGACTCTTATTCTCTCTCTCCTTCCGTTCCACCTTTTTCTCTATTTCTCTATATCAAATGATCTTATTCTCTCTCTCTCCCTCCGTCCCTCTCTTTCTCTATTTCTCTATTTCAAATCAGTTTTCCCAGTCTTTCTGAGTACTCAGTGTTCGCTAACTGACCCTTTAATGACGTTGTGAAGCGGTATTACCTTACTATAACAACTATAGGGTGTTACTTGGTGGGTTAGCTTTAAGTTCAAATCACAATTTCCTTTGATGTCGTGTCACAAATTATACTGAGTATTTTATGGCGTAAGAAAAAACTGCACACTTTAAAATTCTTTATGTCCTTAAAATATCAGCATGACCCTGTGTGTTTGGGTCAGAAAGATCTTACTTTGACCTTGGAAGTACACAATTTATGAAGGATTTTCGTTAATGCACTTTTTCCTATTATAAATATGATAAAAAAAAAAAGGCGTATTCTAAAAGTTTTATTTTTTTATGAAGTCAAATAGCTATAAATAACATACCAGTTATAAGTGACAAATGACCTCCTGGGTTCATTAATGAAGCGTTAAATTATTTGATACTTACATAGTTACTAATATCAATATATTTTCTAGATAGAGAGCTATTAATTTAGGAAAAACAATAAAACATTTTTCTTTCAAAAAAGTTAAATAACAAAAATACCGAACTCCTTATGAAAATTCAAAACGGAAAGTCGAACGTCAAAGTCAAAATCTCAAAATCATCATACAAATGGAAAACATATTCCTGACATCAATATTAAAAAGTATGTGGAATAAAAGATATATGGAAGAATGGTTTAACCGTCTATCTTGTTCTTAAGCACGGATGACTTTCTTTTAGAATAAGCGAGCGAACACAAAATTTGAGATAATTATGATAAAATTCATATGCAAAAAAAAAGCAAAATAGAATGCCATATTCCATCGATATGAAACGTGGAACTGATACTAGAACCGTTATAAAAAAAAGACTATATTTTACTAAAATATTAAAAATAGTGATGATTCTTTAGTTTATTGTATTGTTTTTACATTTTTTTTTGTTAATTGCTTTACGTCCTCACCCCTTTGTCGTAAATTCCTTTAGGCAAGCACGGTAAAATAATCAACACCTCTTAGGACCGGGGACTCTTGATATATTTACTGAAACTGCCAATAAAGATGTGTCTGAATTAAACTATATCACCGTGACAGCACAGCTAAAAATCGCGACAGCCGTACTCGTTTTATATGCTTATATGCAACCTTTTAGTAAAATTGTTAGTACTGTTACTACAGGTCTACATATGACATATTCAGTCATTAAGCGCCAACCGTAAATTCCTTTAACGCCTGTGATCGATTGCAGTTAAAATTCTATTTTCAACTATTTCTGAATTTTGATCCATTTCTATTGAAATAAATTAGGCACGAATACATTATCGTGCGAAGCCATCATTATTCATTGCTATAAAATACACATATAAAGTAAAAATGAACAGTTCATGTTATTCTTTTTTCATGAATCGTTTAACACTTAAACCCATGCCTCTGTATTATGTTAGATGCTTTTTGTTTAATTAGTTGATAATTTTAATCACTTAATATGCTTTTCACGTTAATTCTAATATTTTATTTTGGAAACTAAACCAGCAAATAAAAGAAACTTTATAGCTGTCCTTACTCCTCTGGTACAACCTTGAGTCTTGTAATTTGAGAAAAACAAATGAAAAGACCATTTTGTTTCTAGTCAACCAAATAAGACAAAGAGATGTAAAGAAAGTGTTGGTAATATTGTTGTAATGAATTAATGGACTCAGAAAAATCCTATTATTGTCATAAATAAATACATTTAGTGATAATTAACTTTCGGTAATGTGACAAAATGAACAAAGTGGAATCTTGAAGAAAATTATCCGATGATGCAGCTGTAACCAACTATTACATTCATTATACCACATATGTATAGCTATATTAGTGAGAGAGCTAATATATATAGTTATATTAGTTGCCCCCCAAGAGCACATTTATTTCGTATTTGCATTTCCTTTAGACAATAAATTGAAATTAAAATAAAAATGCATCAGCCATATCTCAAAAAGATTTTTACGGCGTTTGATACTATTTTTCGGACATTTATTTCAAAATTATAGAAAAGTATACTATCTCTAACTCAAAATATGGATAATTCATTGTTAAGGGAGTATATATTTAGATGGGTAAAAACATTATTATGTTTTTACCCATCTAAAATGATAATTCTTTCCCGCCAAATTATTTTAAACATGAAATTTCGTCCACTGCTTTATATTTCATACATAGAAAAAATGTGTAAGTAACCTATCTTCTCCTTTTTTATTTCTGTCTTATAGATTTTGTCCTAATACAAATGTGTTTTTTCATGAACAGTCTAAGAAAATTTTTGCAATTTTGAACGACTCGTTCATTGAAAAACTAGCGCAGTGACCCATATTTTATTATTTTTGTGAAAAAGCAAAGTAAAATCTTCTTTTTGGGAAAGTATAAGGAATTTCTGTCATTTTTTTTTTCTTTACCCCTGAACTACCTTGAAATAGTTATAACTCAAGCCAGTTCAAATACACATCAGCTGCTCGGTCATGCTTAGTCACATCCTGGTTCTTTTTGGTCCATATCACATCCCTACATTACCTTATTCTTTCTTTGCGATTTGAAATTTAAGAAATAATTCGAGTGAGAGAGAAAGAGAAATAAGTTATGTTTATTCAGTGACATTTGACCTCTAAATAAAAATCAACAAAAATTACCCTGGTATTACTGGCATTAGAGATTTTATCTTATAATAATAATAACTGAGTTATGTACAGAGGTACTTTTATCTGGATATCTGGGAGAGTTTGCTAATTGTGGTACATGTTACATGTTTCTGACCAGCGAATGTTGGCAGGTCTGAGCTTATCTTGACATTTTCAGATAAACATCAACTTTAACTTCGCAATATGAGTAAAGCTTATATATACATACACTTTTGACCTGCCAGCTGCAATTGTTAAATATACATTGTAATTACGCATATCAAAATTCATATCGATTCATTTGAAAAACCTGCAGATCTTTACGGGGAGTTCTTTGAATGAAATCTTTCGTTTATGATAGTATCAAACTGAAATCTTTCCTTTATGATATCAGAATAACTGCATTCGTTTGTTGTATCATTTGAATGTAAATCTCATATACAAAAAAGTATTATAGCCGTCTTTTGTTGCGCCTTTTATTTCTGTTCCCTCAAATTAAAACAAATCTTCCATTGTATTACAGTAACTGAATGTGGTCGCGCATTCTGCAACTTGCAGTGCCCGATATTACAGACCTGTTTAGAACAAAATAAAGTTTCAGTATTTTACTGAAACTAAAATAGCTGTATTAAACACAATTTTCAAATATTGTCATCATATTTTTTATGCGTCTTTAAAATACACATGAATACACTATTATTTGTACTTTATCAATGAACAAATAGATACTGAAGTTAGAAAAATAAGAAAAAAATGCATTTATGTTGGAATAAGTAAACAAACAGCCATACATAAAGTAAGTGCCTGGTTATGGTTTTTGAGTAAATCGTTATGTAACAAATAGCATGAGTTTTAAAATGAAAACAGTACCACATACTCCATTGAATATATCTGTATGAGATGCGTCAGATAGAAATCGACCTTATGCAAGTGCACGTATGTACATGTATGCATACACGACTTTGAGGGATTTTAGTATATTCAAATACGAAATAAAGGTGGCTTTTGTCTGTTTTGAATAATTTCTTATAACAGTTCAATTTTTGTACAGTTACACACTTTCCACAATAATTTTTTCAACCCGAAATATGTATTGGTATGTAATTGCAAAAGGTCAATTTCCATCTAGCTCATATTATGTCACTTCAATTAAATTATTACAAAAATTAGCAATATGAATGCCAAAAACAATAAAACCTCATATAAAATTCAGTAGCATTCTTTCAAAAATAAATGTTTATTGAACTTTGAAGTTACATTGTTCTTTCATCTTTTTGCTACAAACACATATTTCCCACGACTATGAATTATATGATTGTATCATGCCTGCATCCAATTAAAGTTAAAAGTGACCATTGAATGACATTACTGGACTATTGCATCTGTCATTATTTAACGTGGCATATGGGAGTTACCCGCGGTCAGTCAGCTGTTATGACTTAAAGTTGACCTGCATAGTACAATAAAACTGCAAAAGGCACACATAATAAAGTGTAATTATCATACTCGAAGTGTTCATAGTAGTTCACCATTTAAATAATCACCAAGCTTGTCTCTGTTAAATTTACACTAGAAATGACTGAAAAATTTCGGAAGTTCACGATTAAAACAAATCCATACGTAACTACTATAGGTGTTGCTAGCGACATTGACTAGCCATTAGTGACTCAGTATAATGCACGTGCATGGTCAGTAACAAACGTGACAATCTGGAATTGTTTATATACCCCAATAATTCAATTCCAAAATAGTCAATTGTTTTGTCAAAGTTTTTTCTGTATCTCAAACTTAAGACACGTGGCTTTTGTAGTAATTCAGCTACATGTATTTGTTTTTATTAATAATTGTCCTCATGTGAAAGCATTACAGTTTTATTTATTTTCACTGCTCTCCCTTCCCCCAAATAAAAAGTTACATTTTGTATACTTGCCCATCTTGACCTGTTGTCAAGCACTGCAGAAATCTTCCTTTTCTATGCAACAAATTCAGTATGCAAAAAATGCAGACTACTAACGAGCTGGCAAATAATGCAAAATAAATAACCGTATTGCGATTTCAGAGACGGATCCAGAAATTTTCATAAGTGGGGGCCCACTGACTGACCTAAGAGGCGCCCGCTTCAGTCACGTTTCAGTGATTCCCTATATAAGCTACCAATTATTTTCCCAGAAAGGGTGGGCCCGGGCCCCCTGCGCCCCCCCCCCCCCCCCCTAAATCCGCCTCTGCCTCGTTCCGCGTAATGCCGCAAATATTTGAATGTATCAAAATTCTTCTTTTGCCTTTGTTTTATGCCACGGAAAGTCAATTAAGCCGAAGCGCATAACTATAATTTTATAGTGCAAATCGGAAATGATATTTGGATATCAGCAGTACTAATAACTGTAAATTTTGAAAGTATAGTTCAGTAAGCATGCATGATATCTGTTATTTTAAAAAAAAATCTTAATTTCTTTTAAAGTTCTTTCAACCTAATTTTATAAATAACTTGTTTGTTTCTTTAAAAGTTATACCATATTAGTTAAATTCCTAGTAAGCTTGTTCCTGGATGCTGTCTTAAATCCAGGTCAAATTTGATTCGCTGACCCTAGCAACAAATGTTTGAGCAATCAATGATTATATAACAAACTGTATAACATTAGATAAGTTGTAAGTTTGACCGTATTATTTCTTAGGTAATATATCAATAATATACATGGTAACATTTGGCTACTTTACAAGTACTGGGTTCATGTAGTATTCAATTAATATCAATGTTAATAATGTACTTAGTACAAAATTGTTATATATTTTTATTACATATTTATTTCTAAGAGGTAACGCAACATTTTGTTATATCGGTTTAAGTTTCTGGATCAAACCGGTCATTTTTATAGAAAGGTAGAATTTTATTTAATGGAAGGCACAATTATATGACTTTATATACCCTAATTTTCATACAACGAAATTTGATAATTGACAATTGTCTACTTTTTACAAAACAGTTATGCGGTGGGTTTTTTTTCAGTTTTAAAATTTTAGAAAAAATAAGTTCTGTACCAAAACGGTCATTTTCATTAAAAGACAGAGTTTGGTTAACTGTATAAATCTGCTTTACCTCCCCAATCTCCAACTCTGCTTTACCCCCTCAATCTCCAACTCTGCTTTACCCCCTCAATCCCCAACTCTGCTTTACGCCCTCAATCTCCAACTCTGCTTTACCCCCTCAATCTCCAACTCTGCTTTACCCCCTCAATCTCCAACTCTGCTTTACCCCCTCAATCTCAAACTCTGCTTCATCCCCTCAATCTCCAACTCTGCTTTACGCCCTCAATCTCCAACTCTGCTTTACCCCCCTCAATCTCTATACAACCAATTTTTGAGAATTTTTGTAGCTGTGAAAATGTGAAAATTATTAAAAATTGTCTATTTTAGACAAAATAATTATCATGTTTTATTATAGATCTATATTTATTTCTGTGTAACAAAACATTTCTTCAGTTTTAGAACTTTAGGAAAATTTAGTTCTACACCAAACCTGTCATTTTCACAGAAAGCCAGAGTTAAATTTGATGTAGGGGACAACAATATAAAGCTATCTATACCCATCAAACTCCACATAACGAAACTACTGAATTTCTGCACCAAACCGGTCTTTTTTATTGAAGGGAAAAGTTTATTTTGATGTAGGGCATAACTACATAACTGCTTTACCCCTCAAACCCCATACTTCGAAACTTTTTTTCTTCAAATATTGACATTTTTTCACTTTAGACGTGTGGTGATATCCATAAATATGATCCGATCGTTTGTATTAAATTTGTAAATATTGTCGAGGTTGGTAATCAGATAAATTATAAAACTCGATCAGATATTTTTTGCAAATGAAAGGGAACGAATGGTACGCCCCAGAACACAGTGTATGACCTTTTTGGGAGGTCAGACTTGGTCAAACCGTTATTGTATTCTTATGACGAAACTTTATAAAGAAGTTGAACTTTCTTAACCGATAATTGCCTCTACTCTGGTCACTGTTAGGTCAAAAAAGCGATGCAGGTGGAATTTGGACAATAGATGACCACTCGGTCATCAACGGTCAATATTGGGCTACATTTTTATATTTTGCATATTTGATTGATAATGATTTTTTTAAATAAAATTTTTTTAAAGAATTAAGATCGGCGACAACACCATTAGTCTCGCCTTACTGGTCAAAGATATCATGAATATTTATCACAAATATCATATTTTTATTTTATTTCGTTTGTGATTGTTTTAATTGAAGAGGGACATTTTTTACCCATTGTCATCAATCAGACGTATTTATTCAGATCCCGTGCCAGATGTCGGGTTTCCGTAATTTATACGTTTTTGACGCAGCGTTTCTACAACTGATTATAATATTAACGAAGGGTTCTCATCTTTTAGGGCGCGTGTCTTTTATTGTCTCCGACCTCACGGCAAGGGATGAAAAAACATTTGGACAGATTTTTGTGCATGTTTTATTATTAACAATTAGTTAAATGTATTCTTGTCCATTGTGTTAAAAGAAATAATAATGTGATTTAGGATTATTTGATATGTCTAAAGGACAAGTCAACGAGGTCTTTTTAAAATGTTCAATTAAAGACGCATCGCTATCATTTAAAAAAGAGACTAGATATGCACATGTCCACGTGCCAACGCGTGCTTTTTGATTTCATATAATTTTGAATTTGAAAATAAAAATATGGGTGGTTAGAATAACAAATATTTATTCAGTAAAATTATTGTGAAAATAAAAAAATTTGATACAATTTCGAATCAAAACTACCAATAACTGAATTGATTATTTAATTTCAGCAATAAATTGATCAATAGTTTAACTCATCCTGAACATGCATGAAATATTTGCCACTGGACGTTAAGCAACAAACAATCAATCAAAAGTTTTAGTTAATAGTTATTGTTAAACTAGTAAGGAGCCTGTACTTCAGTGGTTGTTTTTCTTTGCTGGATATCATATTTGTTGTTCGTTTATTGTTTTTAAAACTTTGTACATAAATCAGCCTTTTAGTTTATTGTTTGAATTTTATTGCAATTGTCACGTTGCCGTTGTCATTTTGGTGCCTTTATTTCTTACTTGCTATTCGGTCTGGGGTTTTCTCATTACAGCAATCATAGTTGCTTAGTTCGAAGTATTTTTTTTAATTTTATTTTATATATAGCACTAACAATTAGTTCCTCATAGCATATTCTTTTTATATAGCTGCATGAATATTCAGAATCGTATTGCTATAATTAGAACTTTTTAATTAATCAAATTATAAATTTACATTTGAAGAGATTGGATTCGTTAATTAGTTTTTATGCTTTAACTAATCTTATAGAATTGTAATTCAAAAGACAGATCAGTGCTCAGAAATTTGAAGAAGTTATAACTTCTTCAAACAGATGTTTATAAGAGATGACATTTTATTTTTGGTAGCGCATGACACGACGAACAATTGACAAACTAATTATATAATTATGTGGATTTGTAAGGTGGCGTATGACTCTGTACAGCACGGTTCACTAGCAGAATTATAAATGACCATGAAATTTAATTTGAATTGTGAGATATATTTAGCTTGTCCAACACAAGAAGCGATGTTCTCTCAAGAGACATGCCAAAGGAACCGTATCTCACTTGGCATCTAATCAATTGATATAACACATGTAATTCTATAATGTCATTTTTTTATTACTAATTTCTAGTTCTATCTTTTTTATTAATTTAAGCTTGGATGTGTATATATTATCTCTAACCTTTTTCGTTTCATTTTTCTAGGTTCAAATATTTTGTAAACACTACTATAGTATATATGGTCATTAACACAGGTTTGTCCATCATTTTCCAATGCATTGAACTAAATAATTTTTCATTTTAGCAAGTATATACAGGAGCTAGAGAATACCGGTTCCATGGCACATTTTGATGTATAGTCGTAAGACAAAAAGTGAGTTCCCACTCAAAAAATGTCCCATTATTTCAACTAAAATCGACGATTTTCAAAACGTTATCACCAAGTAGCTCTTTGAGCGATTTTCTATAAAGTCTCTAAAGTCTCATTGTTTATCAAGTTGGCCATTTATTATTCATACTTATATTAAATTTATGACGAGGCGAAGAAAAATATTTCTTGAAGGGTTTGCTATGTATTCTTACAAAATTAAAATCGTAAAAACTTGCATTTGTGTTTAACCCATTAGATACTGAAACCGAACATCACCAAAATTATGGCCAAATAAACAAAAGAACTTCCATTTCTGCATCTTATGGTATCTTTTCTTATAAAAATCGCTCATAAATTTACTTGTTGATAACAAAAATTAAAATATCGATTTAAGTTAAACTGATAGGACTTTTTTTGAATGAGAACTCACTTTTGTCCTATAGCTGTACATGTATCACATTTATCACAATTATGAAACGTTCGAGAGTATAAATATATGTCGAAGTAACCATAATGCGACAATAAAACAAACAAATCCCTCTTAATGTTAACTTAACCTAAAATATGTATACCTCCAATAAACCGATACATGTATATCTATCAAATCGTCCTGAACACCCATGAAATATTTGCCACTGGACATTAAGCAATCTATAATCAATCAATTAAATAAATAAAGTAATGTTGATTTAATGAAATATCAAACTATTACAAATGTATCTTTATAGATATTTATATTCAACCCTTGATGTATACAAACCAGTATTACGTCAATATAACTCATATGTGGATTTAGTTTCTCTATTACAAATGTATTTCGTATATATTAATGTAACTAGTAATAAATAACTCTTTCTTAGATAACCATGGCAGCTTATATTTTAGATAACCAAAAGTAGATTATTTTTTAGATAATCAAAGCACCAGATATAGAAAAATTATTGTTGAGATTTCTGTTTATGGGGTTAAATATATAATTCAAATCTGAGTTTTAAAATCGAATTTTGTCATATAAGTGGCATTACAGAAGAAATACAAAAATACTATAGTATAAAGGTAAAACCAAATGCGCATTTATAGTATAAAGAAAACAAAGAAAGAACAACATGCACTTTTATTTTCCTTTTTTCTTTTTTTTTTATTAGAGAGACCCTGGCGAAACACGTCAGGCGTAAACATTGTAAGTTTGGGGCCGTGTCAATGAAAGTATCCTAGGATATGTCCGAAGATAGGTATAATGACATGATCATTTAGGATGGTCTAAGAGCGTGTCTGAGACATGTCTTAGGATGTGAAACAAAGCTATCTTAGTACAGTCCTAACTATGATGGTCCTTTTATTTCGTTTAGGACATCGTAACTTTAAGGAATATCCGAAGACACCTACTTATATATCCTAACTTTAGGACCAAATTTAAGACATATCTTATTTTAGAAGACTTTCGTTAACCTGACTTAGGACTAATACTTGTCCTAAGACCGTCCGAAGACATGTCCTAGTCCTAGGACAGCTTCGTTGACAAACCTGGTATCTTTGAGTTTTGTTTTATATTATATACTGATATTACAATCCGCAATTGCATGATTTATGAGCCAATATATAGGTGTCCTTGTTTTAACCCATACTTATAAGTTACAAATATTACACAAGATACAAGTATCCGGTATCGTTATTATTATCGTTATAGTTTCCTATTGTCTCGACTACTGATTTATCATAATCTTGTAAGAAAGTATTAAGTAACATACAAAAGTATCCTTCCGAAAAGTTGTTAAATATATGCATGAAATGATTTATCTGGTCATTCTACGGGCACTAAAAATATCAAGGCATCACCAGATAAGTTTGCCCCAGGCAAATCCATCGGAACTTGCACCATATCTCCTTCGAAAATACACTTTTTAAAATAAATTATCTCATAGGGCCTGTTGTTGGTGATGTTTTTGGTCTATTTTTGGCTTTCTTAATTTCAGCAATGCGTCATCCCTCTTTTTGTATCTAAAACAAAGGTATACATTAAATAACGGGCGAATCAATTTTACGGAAACAATGAACCATAAAAAAAATTATTATCGTTTAAAGAAGATATCAAGGTTTTATAAACCTTATGTCAGCAGTGCGGCGGTCGACAAAGAGGGCGAAATAATGTTCCTATTCTATAGTACGGAGCATACTATGCATTTCCTGACGGTAGGATTATGATGGGCAACAGCATACCTATCCTATAGCGGATACAACATAATAGATATCCTGTATACATATCATATAAGGCGAACAGCAGGTTACATACCTATTATGATATTCAACAGTAAACATATCCAAATAATTTATTTATAAGGCTGTATGACAGTTCCCCTTTCATATTCTTTAAGGCTAAATTACAGTATTGCCATCATATCCTTAAGGCTAAATTACATTATCCCTAGCATATCCGACTGTATGGCATTATTGCTATTATATCCTATAGGACTGTATGGCATTATTGCTATCATATCCTATATGACTGTATGGCATCATTGCTATCATATCCTATAGGACTGAATGTCATTATTGCTATCATATCCTATAGGACTGAATGGCAGTATTGCTATTATAAGCTATAGGACTGTATGGCACTATTGCTATCACATCCTATAGGACTGTATGGCAGTATTGCTATCATATCCTATAGGACTGAATGGCATTATTGCTATAATATCCTATAGGACTGAATGACAGTATTGCTATTATATCATATTCGACTGTATGGCAGTATTGCTATCATATCCTATAGGACTGAATGGCATTATTGCTATCATCTCCTATAGGACTGAATGGCATTATTGCTATCATATCCTATATGACTGTATGGCAGTATTGCTATCATATCCTATAGGACTGTATGGCATTATTGCTATCATATCCTATAGGCCTGAATGGCATTATTGCTATCATATCCTATAGGACTGTATGGCAGTATTGCTATCATATCCTATAGGACTGAATGGCATTATTGCTATCATATCCTATAGGCCTGAATGGCATTATTGCTATCATATCCTATAGGACTGTATGGCATTATTGCTATCATATCCTTTAGGACTGTATGGCATTATTGCTATCATATCCTATAGGACTGTATGGCAGTATTGCCATCATATCCTATAGGATTGATCGAATTACGTTATCCCTATCTTATCCTACAGGACTGTTTGACATTATTGCTATCATATCCTTTAGGACTGTATGGCATTATTGCTATCATATCCTGTAGAACTGTATTGCATTATTGCTATAATATCCTATAGGACTGTATGGCATTTTTTTCTATCATATCTTATAGGACTGTATGGCATTATTGCTATCATATCCTATAGGACTGAACGTCAGTATTGCTATCATATCCTGTAGAACTGTATTGCGTTCTTGCTATCATATCCTATAGGACTAAATGGCATTATTGCTATCATATCCTAAAGGACTGTATTGCAGTATTGCCATCATATCCTATAGGACTGAATTACGTTATCCCTATCATATCCTATAGGACTGTATGGCATTATTGCTATCATATCCTATAGGACTGTATTGCATTATTGCTATCATCTCCTATAGGACTGAATGGCATTATTGCTATCATATCCTATAGGCCTGAATGGCATTATTGCTCTCATATCCTATAGGACTGAATGGCAGTATTGCTATCATATCCTATAGGACTGTATGGCATTATTGCTACCATATCCTATAGGACTGTATGGCATTTTTGCTATCATATCCTATAGGACTGTATGACATTATTGCTATCATAACCTATAGGACTGTATGGCATTTTGCTATCATATCCTATAGGACTGAATTACATTTTCCCTAGCATATAGGACTGTATGGCATTATTGCTATCATATCCTATAGGACTGAATAGCATTATTGCTCTCATATCCTATAGGATGTATGGCATTATTGCTATCATATCCTATAGGACTGTATCATATGGCATTATTGCTATCATACCCTATAGGACTGAAGGACAGTATTGCCATCATTTTCTATAAGGCTAAATTACAGTTTTGATATCATATCCTATTGGGCTATATGACAGGGCATTTTCATATCATTTAGGACTAATGACAGATTTGCTATCATATCCTAGAAAGCTAAATGATAGTACCCTATCATATCCTATGAAGGCTAAATGACAGTTTTCCTATAATATACTATTAGGCTGTATGACAATATCCCGATCATATCCTATAAGGTTGAAAAACAGTTTCCCTTACATACCCTATAAGTCTGTATGACAGTATCCTTATCATATACGGTTGAATCAAAGTATCCCTATCATATCATTAAAGGCTTATTAACAGTTACTCTTTCATATCGTCAAAGGCTGAATGTCAGTATTCCTATCATATCGTAACGTGCTGAATGACAGTATTCCTTGCATCTCCTATAAGGCTGAATATCAGTTCCCCCTTTATATCCAATAACTCTGTATGACAGTATTCCTTGCATATTCTAAAAGTGTGAATGATAGTATCCCCGTCATATAATATAAGGCTGCATGCCAATATCTCTTTCACATTCTTTAATGCTGAATATCAATTTCCCCTTCAAATACTATAAGGCTAAATAACAGTATCCCTATCATATACTATAATTTTAATAACTATCGTTCTGTAATTTTAATATGCCTGTCTGTTTGTTTGTCTTTGTTGTGTATTTTAGTAACAATCCTATTGTTTGGATTTCAAGCTAATAAAATTCTTATTTTTATTCTTATTATTCTTATACTATAAGGCTAAATAACAGTATCCCTATCATATCCTATAAGCCTGTATGACAGTATCCATATCATATCCTATAAGTCTGAATGACAGTATCCCTATCATATCCTATAAGTCTGAATGACAGTATCCCTATCATATCCTATAAGTCTGAATGACAGTATCCCTATCATATCCTATAAGTCTGTATGGCAGTATCCCTATCATATCCTATAAGTCTGTATGACAGTATCCCTATCATATCCTATAAGTCTGAATGACAGTATCCCTATCATATCCTATAAGTCTGAATGACAGTATCCCTATCATATCCTATAAGTCTGAATGACAGTATCCCTATCATATCCTATAAGTCTGTATGACAGTATCCCTATCATATCCTATAAGTCTGTATGACAGTATCCCTACCATATCCTATAAGTCTGAATGACAGTATCCCTATCATATCATATAAGTCTGAATGACAGTATCCCTATCATATCCTATAAGTCTGAATGACAATATCCCTATCATATCCTATAAGGCTGAATGACAATATCCCTATCATATCCTATAAGTCTGTATGACAGTATCCCTATCATATCCTATAAGTCTGTATGACAGTATCCCTATCATATCCTATATCCCTATCATATCCTATGAGTCTGAATGACAATATCCCTATCATATCCTATGAGTCTGAATGACAGTATCCCTATCATATCCTATGAGTCTGAATGACAGTATCCCTATCATATCCTATGAGTCTGAATGACAGTATCCCTATCATATCCTATAAGTCTGAATGACAGTATCCATATCCTATCCTATAAGTCTGAATGACAGTATCCCTATCATATCCTATAAGTTTGTATGACAGTATCCCTATCATATCCTAAGTCTGAATGACAGTATCCCTATCATATCCCATAAGTCTGAATGACAGTATCCATATCATATCCCATAAGTCTGAATGACAGTATTCCTGTCATATCCTATAAGGCTGAATGACAGTATCCATATCATATCCTATAAGTCTGAATGACAGTATCCCTATTATATCCTATAAGTCTGAATGAAAGTTACCATATCATATATAGGACTAAATGACAGTTACCCTGTCATATTCTATATAGAACTTATGGATAGTTACCCTATCATATCTTATAGGATATGATGAACAACAGTATCATATCATACAATAATCATTGTAATCATACGTTTTTTTATTGAGTTAAGTCTGCCAATTGATATTTTATCGTGTGTTTTTCTATGTTGTGATGTTATGCTATTGTTTCAGAAAAAGGGAGAAGGTTTGGATCCATTAAAACGTTTAATCCCGCTGCAAATGTTTGCACCTGTCCTAAGTCAGGAATCTGATGTACAGTAGTTGTCGTTTGTTTATGTAATATATACGTTTTTCTCGTTTCTCGTTTTGTTTATATAGATTAGACCATTGGTTTTCCCGTTTGAATGGTTTTACAATAGTAATCTGAATGACAGTATCCCTATCATATCCTATAAGTCTGAATGACAGTATCCCTATCATATCCTATAAGTCTGAATGACAGTATCCCTATCATATCCTATAAGTCTGAATGACAGTATCCCTATCATATCCTATAAGTCTGAATGACAGTATCCCTATCATATCCTATAAGTCTGAATGACAGTATCCCTATCATATCCTATGAGTCTGAATGACAGTATCCCTATCATATCCTATGAGTCTGAATGACAATATCCATATCATATCCTATAAGTCTGAATGACAGTATCCCTATCATATCCTATGAGTCTGAACGACAGTATCCCTATCATATCCTATAAGTCTGAATGACAGTATCCCTATCATATCCTATAAGTCTGAATGACAGTATCCCTATCATATCCTATAAGTCTGAATGACAGTATCCATATCCTATCCTATAAGGCTGAATGACAGTTTCCCTATCATATCCTATAAGTTTGTATGACAGTATCCCTATCATATCCTAAGTCTGAATGACAGTATCCCTATCATATCCCATAAGTCTGAATGACAGTATCCATATCATATCCCATAAGTCTGAATGACAGTATCCCTGTCATATCCTATAAGGCTGAATGACAGTATCCATATCATATCCTATAAGTCTGAATGACAGTATCCCTATCATATCCCATAAGTCTGAATGACAGTATCCATATCATATCCCATAAGTCTGAATGACAGTATCCCTATCCTATCCTATCAGGCTGCATGACAGCATCCCTATTATATCCTATAAGTCTGAATGAAAGTTACCATATCATATATAGGACTAAATGACAGTTAACCTGTCATATTCTATATAGAACTTATGGATAGTTACTCTATCATATCTTATAGGATATGATGAACAACAGTATCATGTCATACAATAATCATTGTAATCATACGTTTTTTGATTGAGTTAAGTCTGCCAATTGATATTTTATCGTGTGTTTTTCTATGTTGTGATGTTATGCTATTGTTTCAGAAAAAGGGAGAAGGTTTGGATCCATTAAAACGTTTAATCCCGCTGCAAATGTTTGCACCTGTCCTAAGTCAGGAATCTGATGTACAGTAGTTGTCGTTTGTTTATGTAATATATACGTTTTTCTCGTTTCTCGTTTTGTTTATATAGATTAGACCGTTGGTTTTCCCGTTTGAATGGTTTTACAATAGTAATTTGTGGGCCCTTTATAGCTTGTTGTTCGGTGTGAGCCAAGGCTCCGTGTTGAAGGCCGTACTTTAACCTTTAATGGTTTACTTTTTAAATTGTTACTTGGATGGAGAGTTGTTTCATTGGCACTCACACCACATCTTCCTATACCCGCAATAAAACACCAATTATGTTAAAGACAAACAACAGTATACATAACTTAAACCTGTAGGACGGACAGCTTCACTGAAGCCTATTTCGAAGCACAGACAACTGTACGCCTATATTGCAGGACGGAAAACTTTAAGCATATCCCACCAGTGCTAACGTTTGGGACGAACAACCACCAGTCAACAATCTAAATACATGAAGGACCAATCATTGTTATCCTTTCCTGTAAGACGGAAAACTGTATACATGACCTAACGGATGGGCAACACTAAACCTAGCTATAGCATATGGAATGGGCCTGAAACATGTATCATGTAGTTGGAAAATACATCACGTATATCATACAACTGGTTCATGGTACACAATACTACATGTGGGCGTTCAACATTAAAATTTGCATACAGAAGAGATATAGTATATCCATCCTGTAGAACTTTCAACTTATATGATATCGGGGGACCAGAGTTATACATGCTATGTAGAGTTTCATAGTAGGGCTGTCTATCATAAAAGGGATGACCATAATATTGATATGGTAAATAAGGTACTACTTTGTCTTCCCTTTTAATACACGAATACCAGGGATAACAATTTAGCCTTCCCTTTTAATACATGAATACCAGGGGTAACAATTTAGCCTTCCCTTTTAATACATGAATACCAGGGATAACAATTTAGCCTTCCCTTTTAATACATGAATACCAGGGATAACAATTTAGCCTTCCCTTTTAATACATGAATACCAGGGATAACAATTTAGCCTTCCCTTTTAATACATGAATACCAGGGATAACAATTTAGCCTTCCCTTTAATACATGAATACCAGGGATAACAATTTAGCCTTCCCTTTTAATACATGAATACTAGGGATAACAATTTAGCAACACAGTTGGAAGGACACAACGTACAAACAACCAACAATATAACATGTACTGTAACAGGTATCATGCAAGAAGCAGTCATCGGATCCCCAGGAAGGATCTTTAGGAATTATCCCATAGGACAGGCAACGGCAGAACGTTCCTCTTAGGAAGGACTATAGTATATCCTTTTGGGAGGACTTGTAGTGGCGAAGACAGGGGGATGTTCAGGAGATTGTTAATATCCCCCTTTTTTGGACGATCAATGCATTTGAATATGGACATATCTTTGGAACCCCTTTCTCCTGGGTTGGAAATCACCCTTTTAAAAATTGCTGCATCTGCCCCTTATCTGAGTATATCTTATCTTGCAAGAATACTCCACAATTTCCTATTTCTTTCATTCTGTTTTTGGACTTATTTATGTTTCCCTTAAACTTCAAAATCAGTTTAAATTTTTTTTTGCTATTTTCGGGTGTACGAACAAACATATTATTAATAACCTTTACAGAAAATGTTTAACTCTAATGTTCTAATATATATATGTTCCTAATTCAATATCTGACATTTAATTTATTTATTGAAATATTTTTGTCTTTAACATATCTATAATTTTATATACAGTCATATAGCTCTTCTTTACAACACTATAATTATTTATTTATTGAAATGTAGTTTAAAGTAACTTTATTACACGACCTACACATTCAAACAAAGACCATTGATATCATGAGTAAATAGGTTTTACCTGAGACGAGAAAAAGATTATGTAAGATTTTAAACTAAGGCTAAAAGTTCAAACTGTCATTATGCAAGATTTTATAAAGGCTTACGTTTGACCGATCCGATAATTGTGCAAGTATTCCGTAAGACGGTCACTTGACCTCGGCCAGTCACTAAAGCGGGGAGATTGGGGTCAATAGAGAATTACACACCTTATATAATGTTAAATTATTAAAATCAACTAATGTTAAGACTCGAAATGAAATATTAAATGATTTTAAACACTAGTATAAAAATAGATATATCAATTTTTAAAGTGTATTCGCTATCAGTTGTTACAAAACATTGGCACTTTGTAAGTAAATTGGTAAAGTCTCTGTCCGATTTTTAGAACAATTAGAAAAAATCTATATGTAGCATTAACTATAAGGAAATATCTAAATATGATTAAAACAAATTTAACACATTGTACATTTGTTGAATACTTTGATACTTTTTTTGTTTTCCCAGAATTCTTTAAGATTAAGTTTAAGTACACTCTCATCCTTTCTCAAGTATCACAAGGATTTCTGGGAAAATGTGTATGTTAAAAAGTTGGTAATTAAAAATGTCGACGAATTAGAATTAAGATAGAACCGGGAAATTAGTTATATAATACATACTAAAACAGACTTAGTGAAAGGTAATACAAGATAGAAAAAAATCAACCTCTTAAACACATTTAAAAACAAACAATATCGAAATAATATTATAGTATCATTTAGCATCTTAAGTTATCATGTAATTTTAAACAAGTCTGAAGTTTCATTTGGTTTTCATATGCATCGGAAACGATATTAAATTTTCATTTAAATTTCACGTGCATTGGACATGTTGGAAACAAGTTTTAAGTTTCATTTAGTTTTCGCGTGCATTTGAAACAAGATTCCCAGTTTCCAGTGTGTTACATGTCAATCGAAACCTTTAATGAAATTTCATTTTCAAAACCCAAAACAAACTTTAATTGATCATTTGAATATATATGTAAGAGAATAAATATTTTGTTTCAAAAATAAAATAAATGAAGAAAAGAATTTGAATAAATAAATAAAAGACAGCATTGGAATCAATTCTGATATGATTAGCAATGTCGATAGGTTCGGCGTTTGGTCAATCCTCGTAAATTTGAATTCGAAAAAATAAAATAAACTTCTGCAATTCTATATCTGAGAAGCATTTAGAAATCGTCGTTCATACAAGACATGTAATAAAGGACTCTGTGGAATAAATAATAAGCACTAAGACAATCTATATAGAATACTTTACTATATAAAACATAACAATATGTTTAATGATAAAATTTGCACCAATTTTTGAGTTTTTAAATCAGTAAGTTACATTTATAAAAATCTAAATTCTCTCTACTTTTACTAAACATGCACACGTACAATAACATACATATCAAAAATTATGCTTAATGGTGAATAATGATTTATGAAAAAATAAAACGAAAAAGCAATTAAATCGATCACCTGAAAATAGTAAGAGTTGTTTTCAAATTTAACAAAATAAAAAAAAAATAAAAAAAATTGAAAGCCAAAAATTTAGAACAAGTTCCAATCTTTCCAAAAACTAAAATGTAAAAAAAAACATAAGATCGCGCATTTTTTTGTTTTCAAAAAATATAAATGATTCAATTAAATTCTTTTAACAGACAAATACAAAAACATAAAATGGCAGGAAGAAATTAAAATAAAAAAACAAACAAAGAGATTACATCCCTAAAATGAAACAATGGACACATACATGACATACGCACGCCTTGCGTTACATAATAAATACACATTCAAACTTTAGCACTAATACAAAGTCAAGCACTGCACATATATACCAACATTTGATCAGGGGGTAGGAGATGAAAGGATGCTGTCCTGATATACAATGTAAATAGTTTGTTTTTCGATAACTGAGGTAGTTCTTTGTGTCTTATATCGCATTCCATTTCGCATAGCTTTGGTAGTCGTCTATATCGTTTCAAATCGCCAATGTTTGTAGCTAAGACTCGCATATAAGTAATATAGCTGTTCCTTTCTTCCGTTTCACCAGATATAGTCTGAAGAAATCTCACTTTTAATTCCATGCTTATAATATCCCAAAATTTATAAGCGATTATACAACATGTAGTGTAATTTAGCAGTTTCATTTTTGAGTATTGTCACTTGCGCTCGAAGTTTTAAGTTTTCTTGTTCCAGAAAAGCTGCGCGCATTGCTATTTCTTCTTCTTTCTCTCTCCTAGCATCTCGAGATCGTTTAGCTGCTTCGTTATTTTTCCTCCGTCTTTCCCAATAAGAATCATCCTTCCTTTCCTCTGGCACTGGATTTGTTGCTTTTTTAGAATCACGACTGTCAGATCTACTTTCCGCGCGCCTCTTGCGATGTAACAAATGTGATGTTAATGGCGTCAGCGGAAAGGTTGGTACGGCTGTATCGAACACAGAAGACATACCAGCAGAGGTTGGCATCGGTGACAGGGGAGATATTTGTGTGCTCATACTTAATGATGAGAATGGATCCATTGGATATATCTTAAAAGGTCTATGTATTTTATTTCTTTCTGACGGTTCACTATTGTCACTTGATCCGCTATTTTGTAGATTTTCCTGAGAATTCTCCTCCGATTTAATTGAAGACATCGGGGATGATGTTCGGGACTCCTGGTCACTTTGAGCTTTGAGGTAAGCATCGCTACAAGTAGGCTTCGACAGATCTAATGCAGTTTCTGCCATACCGCACATTTCTGCAAAGAAAATGATTAAGTTAATAAATAAACAATAAAAAATAATTAAAAGAAAGTAGATATGAAAAGTTAAATTCCATAGACTTAAATCTATATGAATATATACACTATATATACACTGTATATAAATATTCTGTCATTTAAATTGTTTACATATACGATCACTGAATGAAATAATATAATTCATATTGACATGAATTTAAAGAATTCACATAATAAATTTAAGTAATTTTCCTAAAAACTAAAAATTCAAAATATTTTGAAAATGACAAAAACTTACAAAAACGTGCTATTTCCTAGTGTAAGTTATGGTATAATGAATGTCCGTTATGTGCTAAGGCCAGATGACCATTGAAATTGACCAACCAATGACCAACGCTTATACGGTTGTTTGCAATCGGTGAACTCGCAATGACCCTCTTGCACAATAACTACATAAACTTCTGCGCATGTGACGTGTATGACCTATATAATCTAATATTACCAATTGCTTCAAGGAAAAAAGATCATTAGATCATAGTGGACAATGCTATTTATATAGGTATTATGTAAGAAATTTAACATTGTGTATTCGTAACTAAACAACTACAGGTAAACCAAGAAAATTTACAGTTAAACAAAATTACCGGAAGTAATTTTAGAAAGGTCATCTTGACCATCAGTAAAGTTTGGCCATAGTTCACAGTCAGATTGAATTATGATTCATTATCTAAAGAGAAACATAAACAAAGCATGTCTGATTTATTACAAGGCTGTACCTCGTTTGATGGTAGCTGGTCAGCGTAGCCTCATTCCGCCTGCAACAATTATATAAGAATCAAGAATATGAAATCCTGATCTTTATAATCATGCACATCTTGATTTCATATTTGAAAATATTAAAGACATACGCAAGGAACTTAATTATTTTGAAAATAGCTAAAATTAAGCATTCAGATGAATTCGTGTAGTTTTAAAAGAACCTCTCATGCTAGCAAAACGATTTCGTAGAAAATGTTAACTGATTTTAAATGAAAATATTTCTTTCAGAAATATTGATTTCAAAAGAAAAAAAAAGAAGGCAAATATCGAAAATATTTTAATTAACTATTTTTATCCACAATTAACACTTACTGAGGAAGAAATATAGTACATCTAAAAACAATTCACATAAAACAAAAAAATAAACTAAAACAAAAAGAGAACTCCCTGTAAACTTACATCTGATTGTATAAACGTCTCAGCTTAAGTGATGTCTTAGACAAAATGACCTAAGATAGTGGTCAAGCATCCCGGACATAGTATGTCCTGTTATTATGAAAATCTGATAAATTTTCTACATTATTTGATAACAGCAGCTTAAAATGCGTCCGGAATTATAAAATTAAGTAATAGGTTGTATTAATACAAGTTCGCAAGTTCAAACGGGCAATGCAAAATATAAAAGGTTAATATAAAGTTAAAAAGTTAAATTAAAGATGATGCGGATTAAAAAAAAAATCAATTATATAACTGCGACAATCCACAGATATTTTTAAACAACAGTCAATTAAGTTACAAACCAACCATTTTTAAGACACATTTTGAAGACAACTTTGTTTTATATCTATACATATTGAATCATTCAATCCGACAGCAAATGAACCATTAAACTCGGATCTGTCTTCGTCAAAACATACTGATTGGTTATTTTTCAATTGAGTAATATTTTGTACCCAAAGATGTGATCAGAATTTCAGATGGGCGCTTGGCTTCGTAGAAATACGAGTAAGAGGACCACGTTTTGACAAAAAAAGCTCTGTAATTTCACCTTCAAATTAAATTGTTTTTTGACCGGTTTCATGGTAGGAGTGCAGGTTGTGTGTGCGCCTCTGTCTGAATCCGCGACTGGTACCCAATTAAAATATTCATTGATCCAGTAGTGAATGAAGACCAGTAACACCTGTATAATTCTTCATTATTACATGTAAAGTTTAATATAAACCAGATATATCAGTGATAGTATTGACTGATAAATGTAATGAATGACGCAAGTTTAATGAGCAGGAAGACTCCAGGGATTTATTACTAATACATCACCAAAGTTTATCTTGATTAAACTGACCATGTCCTTCTAAATCTTACATAACAAATCATTATCTCATCTTAGTTTAATGAACCATTCTGTAATGTACTAGTGTTTATACTACATCATATTTTATTAAGTTAGATATCCTATTTATGACATATCGGATGTAGTAACTTATCACGGGAAAACGTTTTCTAAGAATAGGGATGTGGCCTTTGCAGCAGCGGATCCTGTGTGTGTGTGGAGGGGGGTCTAGGGATTTGACTCACCTTTTTTAACGAGCAATGCATTTGAATCGGGACATATACTTGAACACCCCCTTTTATCCTGGGTTGTTAACTCCTTTAAAAACGGCTGGATCCGCCCCTGCTAGGCGATTTTAAATTATCTAGTTGAGGAAGGGAGATTTTATGGTCTTGGTGTTTATTGGCTGAAATATATGTATCCTTGGCAAGACAATACTATCTACAGAATACAATTTTTTAGCTTAGGAGGTGTAACTTCTTGACTTTATGAGCAGATACAAGAAATAGATACTTTTCCGTCACAGTTCAACTGTAAACTTATTTGTTTAAGTCAGAGACCAGTACTATTCATTTTGGTTCATCTAATATAGACTAACTGTTTTTGTTTTGTGTTAGAGGCCAGTTATAGCCACAAGTTCCGGGCCCGGGCCAAGTTCCTCACAAGTCAACTTAATACCAAAGAGTATTTGTTTAAAATCAACAATTATAAATAACTTTAATTGAATATCTCAGATGCAATAACTTATTTAAAACGTTTTATGATGGTGAAGAAGGGGGTGTCTTGAATGATTTATATTTAAGCAAGTAGTTATATTTTCGAATTTGCACGGAAGTAACCTCATGTTAGCTGTGTAAATCATTGACGGAGGGATGTGTATTACCAGTAATAAATATGTACGTAATCCAAATGTAATACTAATTAGCATGGACGTTTTATTGTTGTTTTATTATGTGTTTTCGTATTAACGTGTGCCAAGAAAGTAGACTGACACAATAACTTACTTATTTTTGTCCTATTTTATATTAATTGTGATCTGACATAGGCGATGGACTGACATAACATATATTAATTACTATTGCATTAATTTGTATATCTAGTTCATAAGCGAGCCTCTGACATAACAAAACACATATTAATTAGCATGTCATAATTAAGATATGTATATAGTGTGCTACTGAGAAATTCTTACATCAGTAATAAAATATATTAAGTGTTGACCTGAAGTATGTACATTACTATAATTAGTTCTGTTGTTTTATTCTATATTATTTGTGTTATTTATTAATGCTAAATAGTGTTTTTGTATGGGGAAGTGATTTACAGGGGATATCGACTTTTTTTTAGCATTTTCTTAGGCAAAATAAACAATTGATAAACAAAATGTGTGTTTAAATTTTTGTCAATTAGCTCAAAGCATCAATATAAAAAAGAAGATGTGGTATGATTGCCAATGAGACAACTGTCAACAAGAGACCAAAATGACAGCATTTTCTAATAGTCGATTACATGTCAGACGACAACAATTTGGAATGCAAACTGCTACTTAAATACAAGCAATTTCAATGTAAATTTATTCAAATGCATACATATTTGTAAACTGTCTTTCTATGTTTGGATGTTACACTATTGTTTCAGATTAGGGTGAAGGTTGGTACCCATTTTAAACAAAACGTGTCTTAAATATACAGTGTATATGCATCTCAGTTAAAAAAAATGTACGCCGTTTATGTGCATCTTTATCTGTACAAATAAAGTTTGTGTTCATTTCAATTTTATTTACATTTTATCAAAGTACAGTTTACATGTACTGTAAGGTTGTTTGCACTAAAGTTTTGTAGTATCAAATATACATGTATCTATATAGTTGCAGTGTCCACCATAAAATTGAATAATAACGTACATGCTCTTGTCCATAAATAGTATGAGTAGATAATTATAATAAATCAAACGAACGACAGGCTGTTGATAAAAATGTTGACCTACATGTTTAGATTAGATCATATTAGTTTATGGTCAATCATAAAATATTACACATTTATTGCCTAACTTCTTTGACCTTGTAAGGACATTTAAATATGGATGATCTTAGTTGTAATACACTTAATCTAGCCACATGGCAACCCTTTATCATTATATACGATCTTTTGTTAACCGAAGTAGCTTTTATATAACATTGCCCCATGGGTTTTATACAGATTAAAAGCTGTACAAAGTTACGGCTATATAAAGAACATAAAGTTATTCAGAAGTCAGCCGCAGATATTAGACTGGATGAAGGCATGGATTGTGTTGTAATAATATATAGCCATTATTGCATGTTTAATTACTCAACAGAAAGTATCAAAATTATTTTTTTCAATGAAACTAAATCTTCCTGAAATATTTGCCGCTGATAACAGAACATATAATTTTTCTCTCTTTATCTTTCATAAATTATATACATACTATGATAATGTAACACTACTTCTAATTCGAATTGAATTCAAAATTGTATGCATGTACTGATCAACTTTTTATCATTTACATTTGTCAAGAAGAATGAAAACTATATATGTTTTATTAATTAAACTTGAAATTGAGTATCTATACCATGAAATTGAGAATGTGAATGGGTAGAGGAGGATCCAGCCATTCAAAAAAGAGGGGTTCCAAAACCAGGACAAAAGGGGGGTCCAACTAAATGTCCCAATTCAAATGCATTGATCGTCAAAAAAAGGGGGGGTTCCAACCCCCGGAAACCTCCCCCTGGATCCGCCACTGATGGGGAGTGTGTCAAAGAGACAACAACCTGACCAAAGAGCAGAAAGCAGCTAGCCGAAGTCCACCAATAGTCTTCATTACATCGAGAAATCCCGCACTCGGAGGGGGGCTTCAGCAGCACTATGCTATATAGTGATGGTCATGGTTCTATTAACGGAATGCCAAAAGAAAACCACAGACCTTCGACAGGATCACTGAAAATCTCTGATTCCGTTACCTTACGCGAGTTGTGATAGATCTGAATTGCAAGACGGCCAATATAATGCCATGATTATGTCACGCTTACCGTTACCCATCTTGAGGATTTAAAATAGTGTCTATGCAACGATATCATAGTGTTTTGCTGACAAAAGCTTTTCAAAGCATTAACACGATATTTGTCATGTTTAAGGGACGTGTTTTTTTAATTTTTCCCCAAAAAATAAATCGACATTCCCATGGAAACCAACTGTGTCCCTCTTCATGTCGAATTTCTCCTTAATTCACATAAGACAAAATTTTAAGGAAGAAGAAAAGAAGCGCTTTACCCCTTAACATCACTTTCCGCTAAATAGATGATGTCATCTCACTAAATAATTCAACGTTTGGTGGCTATGTTGAACACATTTATCCCATCCAACTTATAATGGATGCACCCGTATATAGTTACTTAAACCTTATATATTTACTTAAATCTAAACAAAATATACAGTAAGAGTCGGTTGAGAATAAAACTTTAAGAGAAAATAGATGACTGCAGATTCCCAAATTTGTATCTTTATATAAAAAAAGAAGATATGTCTGGTGCTTACGGACTTTTTTTTTCGAATACACTTTTTCATGCATAACAACTCCCATTTATTCATTAACTTGTCTAAAGCCAGTTAAAACTGCAGTCAAATACTTCAGGTCGTTCCTTGTCGTACTCAATATTATCAAAAACAAAAACGGTGTAATTTGATGCTTCAAAGTGTGTTTCGAATGGTACTAAAAGACATGCATGTTCTTTCAGGATTTTAATTTTTACCGTTAGCTTTAAACTTCTTGTCATGAAAAATCAGTGAATAAATAGAAATAATATGGCAGTTATACAAATGTTCAGACATATCTCCGTTGTTTGCGTTTCGTTCAATCAATATGTAATAATCCGTAAAATAAACTTTAGGTTATAAATGGAGAATTTTGTTTGATTAAGTCTCGGTCATTATGTTGTTACATAGTTATTACATAAACAAATACAAATGTGTCAGCTAGGGGTAATCAGGTCATAGGTACACCCTTGGTCAAGAGGACGGTGATCGAGTACTATGTAGAAAGAATCAAGTACAAGACAGTGAGGTCAATTAATTACATTGTTTAACAGTCGTTTTTGTTTCACCTCAAAATGTGTGTTAAATTTACAACGCTTCCTGAATACTTAGACCATTTGCAATTTTTTTGGATGGTGTGTTGGAGTCCTGTTTCAAAGAAGAGTTTTCCCGCCCACAATCCTGACCGTCTAACTTGCAGTACCTATTTGATCGACTGATTGATTACTTTGATCTTGTCATAAAATACATGAAATAATTGCCACTGATCGTTGGGTAACCACCACTCAATCAACTTTTATATGAGTCGACATTTTTACATTGAACCAGGCAACCGACGGACCAATCAGAGAGTTCTTCCTACGGGGCGCCGAATGGGACTCTTGTGGTTTTGTACAAAATTCAATTCTGTCATAACAAAATCATTTTTGTCTTACAAAACTATGTGCTACAGACTTGTTTTGTGAGAACTTCAATTTTGTGATGACAAAATTCATTTTTGTAGACAAAATTCATTTTTGTCATGACAAAATTCATTTTTGTAGACAAAATTCATATTTGTCATGACAAAAGTCAATTTTGTCTTAAAGGAATGCAAATATGTTTATATTTGCATACAAAATTGACTTTTGTTACCTGATATGGAAATTAAATCACAAAAGTCAATTGTGTACGGTAAGATTCAATTTTGTGAGACAAAATTGACTTTTGTGAAACAAAATTAACTTTTGTGAGACTAAATTGACTTTTGTGAGACAAAATTGACTTTTGTGAGACAAAATTCAATTTTGTCATTTTTGTTGAGACAAAATTCAATTTTGTCATTTTTGTTGAGACAAAAGTCAATTTTGTTAATTTTGTTGAGACAAAAGTCAATTTTGTAAATTTTGTTGAGACAAAAGTCAATTTTGTTAATTTTGTTGAGACAAAAGTCAATTTTGTCAATTTTGTTGAGACAAAAGTCAATTTTGTCAATTTTGTTGAGACAAAGGTCAATTTTGTGACGACAAAATTCATTTTTGTGATGACAAAATTCAATTTTGTAACAACAAAATTGACTTTTATGAGACAAAATTGACCTTCGTGAGACAAAATTAATTTTCGTGAGACAAAAATCAATTTTGTTGAGACAAAATTCAATTTTGTTAATTTTGTTGAGACAAAATTCAATTTTGTCAATTTTGTTGAGACAAAATTCAATTTTGTCAATTTTGTTGAGACAAAAGTCAATTTTGTCAATTTTGTTGAGACAAAAGTCAATTTTGTCAATTTTGTCTCACAAAAGTCAATTTTGTGTTACAAAAGTCAATTTTGTGTAACAATAGTCAATTTTGTGTAACAAAAGTCAATTTTGTGTAACAAAAGTCAATTTTGTGTAACAAAAGTCAATTTTGTGTAACAAAAGTCGATTTTGTATGCAAATTAGTTCACAGAAACCAAACTAAACTAATTTAAATACAAAATTGACTTTTGTCGCTCAATTTTCAAATTAGGTAACAAAAGTCAAGTCTGTGTAACAAAAATGAATTTTGTCATGACAAAAGTGACTTTTGTCCGCTGATAGATAATTTTGTATGCAAATTAGTTCACAGAAACCAAACTAAACTAATTTAAATACAAAATTGACTTTTGTCGCTCAATTTTCAAATTAGGTAACAAAAGTCAAGTCTGTGTAACAAAAATGAATTTTGTCATGACAAAAGTGACTTTTGTCCGCTGATAGATAATTTTGTATGACAAAATTTCAAATTTGTAGTATGATACAAATTTTGTTAAACTGAACTCATTTTTGTTGAACAAAAGTCACTTTTGTCCGTACAAAATTGAATTTTGAGTACAAAACCACAAGAGTCCCATTCGGCGCCCCGTACTTCCCATGATAAGGATTGAAAACGTAAACATCTCAAATTGGAACTTGCTTTACGGAAGGTGTTCGTTGTAACGTCCCCATTCATACCAGAGATGTCTGTAGGTTAAGATAGCACTCCACAGTTAGGAAAAACATTTGCAATTAACTCACAAAATGTTTGATCATCTTGTTTGATTGGCTTTCTAATACTAGTACACTAATATTGGTAGACCTTTTTTTACTTTGAACCAGGCAACCGCCGGACGGACCAATCAGTTGTTTTCATAGGATAAGAATTTAATGTGCGTAGCTCAGTACTCTCCTTACGCGAGGTCTTGGTTGTAAAGTCCCCAGTCATAACGTAGGTGACTGAGGTTTGAGGTAGCACTTCACAATTATATTTAAAATTGACATACAAAGTGCATGCATGTTAGATTATCTTGTACTCCTGGCCTACATTGAGCTAACTGTATGTGTCTTACATGTACATATTTATGCAATCAGTATATTCCATGATTTTGATTTTCAACAGGTAATATGATGAAATATAATTAATTTTGTGTATATCCATGGCAACATCTATTTGATTGGTCTGTTATGAATCAATTTTCCGTATTTCATTGGTCTGTTATTCTTCGATTTACAGTATTTCATTGGTCTGTTATTCATTGATTTACAGTATTTCATTGGTCTGTTATTCATTGATTTACATGAAACGTTTGATTGGTCTGTTGTTCATTGATTTACAGTACTTTTTTGTCTGTTATTCGTCGATTTTCATTATTTAATTTGTCTGTTATTAATACATTTACAGTCTTTGATTGTTTTACTATTCTCTGATTTACAGTATATTTGATTGATGTGTTTATCATTGATTAACAGATATTCATTGTTCTGTTATTCCTCGATTTACAGTGTATTTGATTGTATGATATTCTTTAACTAACAGTATTTGAATTGTCTGTTAGTTATCTATTTACAGTATTCGATTAGTTTGTTACTCATCGATTAACAGTATTTGATTGGTCTGTAATTCTTTGATTTGCAGTATCTGATTGGTGTATTACATTTCTATTAACAGTCTTGATTCGTCTGTTATTAATGTATTAACATTATTTGGTTTGTCTGTTATCCATCGACTTACATTATCTGATTGATCTGTTAAATGTCGATCTACAGTATTTCATAGTCTGTTATTATCGATTTACAATATTTGATTAGTCTGTTATTTGTCGATTAACACTATTTGATTGGTCTGTTATTTGTCGATTTACAGTATATGATTAGTCTGTTATTATCGATTTACAGTATTTGATTGGTCTGTTATTTTTTGATTTACAGTATTTGATTGGTCTGTTATTATCGATTAACACTATTTGATTAGTCTGTTATTTGTCGATTAACAATGTTTGATTGGTATGTAATTATCGATTTACAGTATTTGATTGGTATGTTATTATCGATTAACACTATTTGATAAGTCTGTTATTATCGATTAACAATATTTGTTTGGTATATTATTATCGATTTACAGTATTTGATTGGTCTGTTATCGATTTACAGTATTTGATTGAATAACATTTTTGATAAGTCTGTTATTATCGATTAACAATATTTGTTTAGTATATTATTATCGATCTACAGTATTTGATTGGTCTGTTATCGATTTACAGTATTTGATTGGTCTGTTATTTGTCGATTTACATTATTTGATTGGTGTGTTATCGATTAACACTATTTGATTGATCTGTTATTTGTCGATTTACAGTATATGATTAGTCTGTTATCGATTTACAGTATTTGATTGGTCTGTTATTTGTCGATTTACAGTATTTCGGGTCTGTTATTTGTCGATTTACAGTATTTCATTGGTCTGTTATCGATTAACACTATTTGATTGGTCTGTTATTTGTCGATTTACAGTATATGATTAGTCTGTTATTATCGATTTACAGTATTTGATTGGTCTGTTATTATCGATTAACACTATTTGATTAGTCTGTTATTATCGATTAACAATATTTGATTGGTATGTTATTATCGATTTACAGTATTTGATTGGTATGTTATTATTGATTTACACTATTTGATTGATCTGTTTTTTGTCGATTTACAGTATTTGATTGGTATGTTATTATCGATTTACAGTATATGATTAGTCTGTTATTATCGATTTACAGTATTTGATTGGTCTGTTATTTGTCGATTTACAGTATTTGATTGGTCTGTTATTATCGATTTACAGTTTTTGATTGGTCTGTTATTTGTCGATTTACAGTATATGATTAGTCTGTTATTATTGATTAACACTATTTGATTGATCTGTTATTTGTCGATTTACAGTACTTGATGGTCTTTTATTATCGATTAACAGTATTTGATTGTTCTGTTATTCATCGATGCACAAGATTTGATTTGCTGCTAACTGTCTTCTTATCAGTATTGAAAAAAGACAAACGGTTCTATTGAAATTAACGGATTTTTCTTAATTTTAAATAAAAATTTGAGTAGGCAACAGCTTCCCTCTCTGTTGTAACTTTCTGCACAGTTTCTTTTAAAAATATAAATAATATGCTATAATTGTGAGGTAAATGGTAATAAGCTTTGTAATATTCATTGTCAAATAACTTGAATGATTTCTAATAATATATACGAATATTTATTAAATCTGACCAAAATACATAAAAATCTAAAAAAATATATATAAATTCCAAAATGATCAAATAAATCAAATTAATCTTGAAACTATAAATATTTGCACCAAAAACTTCATATGACTGACTATTATGGACGGTGTATCACCACTTTTAATTTAATGCCTAAGAAATTTGGACGGCTCTATCTACTTTATATATTATATACACACAGTAAAAGTACACCATTGAAAGTTGCTCCTCTGATTAGCGGTCACAAGTGTTTTCTATCTTTGTAGTTGACAGATGAGGTGTTTAACTGAGTCCTGCACAATCAACCATGACAGATCTCCAGAGACAGTTGAAATTAATCAATAGACTCAACGAGTCAAGCGAGACGGATCGGATGTTAAATTGAGCCTGGTGAATCAATCAAGACAGATCTAATCTTTAATATTTGAGTGGGCACGTTGATTCAAACAAGTCGGATCTAATGTTTATTTGAGTGTGGTGAATTAATCAAGACACATCCGATTGTTAATTCAGCTCGTTAAATCATTCAAAACAGATCTGATGGTTTATTGGGCCAGGTAAATCAATCAAGACAGATCTGATGGTTTATTGAGCCCGATGAATCAATCAAGACAAATCTGGCCCTGTGGTCATAAAACTTCCGAGCACAGCTATTGTATTTGAATCAAAAATCAACCAATCAAAATACTGGATTTGGTGTTTTAAGTACAATTTTTTAACTCCAAATACGGAGTAAAATTTTATGATGTTTAAATTTAATTATATAAATTGATAATTGTAGGTTTGAATCATTTAAAAAAAATCTGTCAATCCATACGATCATTTGAAGCCACAGGCACTTGTCTCAGAAAAAAAATTCCTATGTACCTTATTGTAATAAGGTATATAGGAAAAAAAAATTCTGAGACAAGTGCCTGTGTTTGAAGCTCTATCATTTCAATATGGAGACGAAAGTAGCGCATAGCTTTCTCTTTGACTTAAAATCAGTTGATCAACATTCAATGTGTACTGAAACTACTTTATAACCCTATCTAATAGACAACTTGTGTATTAAAGTCTATTTTCGTATGGCGTAGATCGGGTCTCCAACATGGATGACATCCTCTACGTCATTGGCAAGATGGATTCCAAACAAGGGTTTACTTGGAGGGTAAGGTTCAAAGGCTCGGTACCTGAAATTGAAAAAAAAAACGTGTTATTTATATGGATACTTACTTGCTTGGAGAAGTTTGGTACTCAGAGACATACCATACATGGAGAAAATCAGCTAAGATCACAAAAAGAATCTAGAGTCCGTTTTCCACAAAAAAAAATATACAACTAAGATTGGTCCAAGGTCATGAACAATTCAGTATATATTTGTGACCAATCTTAGTCGTAAGGATTTTTGTTTACCCGAAGTCCTATAGTTTTAAAACTTATATTATAACTTTTTTTTCTCAAGATACGTCATTATTTTTCATCCTGAAAGGATTTTTGAAACTGATAGAAGGTAAGTAAATGAGTATAAACTTTACTTTTTGTTCCCAACATATATTTTTCTCGTTTTTTTAAGAATCCCCAACATTTCAATCATGTCTTTTAGTAATATTGCTATTGCGTTCTGGGAAGAATTTTCACTGTTTCGCTTTATTTAATTAAGATCTAAAGTCCTTCTAAAATAAATGTCGACTTATCCTAAAGTGCGCCTTCATTTATGTACTATCTTACAAAATAATTTTTAAGAAATTAATATCCCTAAAAATTACGACTGTTTTTATAAAAAGAAAATTAACAACATGAAAATATAATAACAGAAGAAGGGAAATAACTCAATTTCATAAAATGGCAAATCTCACGTTTGCAAGGTCTTTAACGGTTCTTCGTCTTTCGACTTTTCTCCTTTGAATGGATCCACTGTCGTCAGAATACATCTGCAACAATTTAAAAAGAAAACACATGATTATCAATATATATAATTGTATATATTTTGACATCTTAAGGATGAAGCATATTTGTTATCCAAATATCCAATATTTGTTCATGACTTTTACAATTTTTTGGACTTGTAAATATTAAAATGCACAAAAAAAAAACCAATCAAAAATACAAAAGTAATAAACATTACAAATGAAGAAATAATCAAATTAAAACTTCAATTAAAGAAAGATTTCAAGAAAAAAATCTGTTCAAACTAATGTAAAGAAATACCTACCTTGTACATGCATCTATATTTCTGAATTTAGCATCTCGTATCTTTATAACGTCCCATTCGTCCTGAAATAAATATGGTACAACATCAAGTATAATCAACTCCGCGTAACAATAACCGTTAGATAATAATAAATTGATATAATTATTACGTTCAATTTTCGTATGGGTCGCTATCCGGACACACATTTCAGCAATTAGTATCCGAAAAAAAAACTGTTATTCATTGTTTACTATTTGCGGGTAAACGTAAATACTGTCAGATGTAACACAGAGGAAAACATAATATCTCACTCAAAATATTGTGCGCATAATGATATTTCCCTAAAGATGTTGAAAAACGGCATAAATTTATACCGTACAATTCTTGATATTCTCCGAAAATGAATACACTAGCTGATTGGATTCTGGAAAGTTCAGTCACAAATTCGGACAGAAACTCAAATAGATTATATGGCCGGTCATATATTCTAATATCGGTGGCTGCACTTCAGAGTTAATTCTATTTATCAACTTCAAAACAATATAATGCATTGTTTTCTGCATGTCTGTTTTTTTAAAAGTCACACGCTCTAATCTCCACATCTTCTACCACAAGGGTGACTGTGGAATAGAAATATGGTCACTGGGTCTTCTTCCAACAAGCAGTAAAACGCTTGCCAAAGTAGGGCGTCTGTTTGGCTGTGAGGGATGTATCCAGTTTGCAGCCACGTCCGGTCAGAATGGGGACGTTAAAACCGGTGCCTTGTGTAAAGAGAGTGACACACTCTTTGCACGTTACGAAATCTTGCAACAACTCATTGAAAGGTCCGTAGGTGGCCTGTTGCAAGGCCAAATTTCTGTTCTAATCCAATATACCCTCATTTTCCTGTGGCAGTCCAAAATTTCCCAACCATCATCCCGTATGGCCTCTATATTAACAGACCTAAACATGTTGTATTTATTGTTAACTTGTTCTCGTCTCGAACATGCATGAAATATTTGCCACTGGACGCTAAGCAACCATCAATCAATCAATCAATTTAACTCTTATTTTTTCTAAATATTGCATCATGAATTTTCAAAAATGTGATATTGCTATAAATAGTATACCTCGTCATATGGTGGACATCCTTTAACAATGATGTTAGACCTGAAGTTAAGGCACGTGACTGGTTCGGCGAGACGATTATTTAGTTCATCCAGACCAGACTGAGATAACATCATGTAAGCGCAATAGTCAGAAAATGCAAACTAAAATAAAGAAAAGTTCGAATATCACTTAGAGAAGCTTAAATCAATGAAAGAACAATTCACTTATATCAGCTAGAATAACATGAAAATTATAAATTAACTGGAATAAAATACTATGGCAGACAATATATATAGTTCAAATTCAAGAGATAGTTAAACTTTATGTATATGTTTATTCCAAGGAAAACTCATATCAAGTTAAATTTAAAGAAATTGTAAAAATAATATTACAAACTGGAATAGTTTAAGTGATTTGTCAAGTTATAGACGTAAATACACGTAATGCTAATTTTTACACAAATATTCGGATTGATGACACAAACACACCAGGATTTACACATCTTTAATAGTTTTACATTATATTTTTTACCGAAACAATTGTAGTGAAATAATTACCAGATCCCCCTTTTTAGCATCATGGCTCCAGAGCTTTTGAGCATTGACAGCATCACGTTTCTCCATATCACTGGGTGAGTAGTGGAGACACATCTTTCTGCCCAGAAATTTACTAATCCATGCTGCAGCCTCGGTTCCACAATCCAGAGATTCTATAATATCCATCTTAACCCTGCAGAAGAATACAGACGAACACTTCAAATGCTGTTCGGTTAAGAATATGAAGATTGTTTTAAGTGTACTATGCACGTGGATATTTTGTATAAGCCCTTTATATAATAATTTAAATATTGTACTAACACGAGCAACATGACGGGTGTCACATGTGGAGCGGGATCCGATTACCCTTCCGGATCACCTGCAGGCTGAGATTATCCACATGCAGTGTTCAGGGTTTTTATGTCGCTCAGTCCTTATAGCTTTCTGTGTTGTATTCAGTGTTCATTTGTTTGTCTGTTTTTTTGTTCTCTTCTGGTTTTTCCTCTGCATGGTATCTTTGCAAAACACTCTTTTCGATATTTCTAACGATTTTAATTTATTTTCTTTTCTAGAGACAAAACGGAAGCTAGATGCCAATGATCCTAAGAGAAAATAAGTAATGCTTTCCCCACTCCTAACGTAATCAACGCAACCCCATGTTACGTCAATTCTTTAGGCTTTCTGACTATTCTTGACTTTAAGTATAATAATCAGGCGGGCGATGCATGATCTTTAGAAAGCTCTTGAACATATTTTTTTCACTCATGTGATTTTTTTTTAGGTGGAACTACGTATACTTACTGAACTTTTTTAACTTTACATTGGTCTTTCTTCGGGTCTTTTGGCAACTTCAGCGTTGTCATTCCTGGTGCATCAAAGTGTATTTCATCTCCATGTAAAGAAATTGATATAAGAGCCATGCGCGGCTCTTGTCTCTGTGTAATCCACTGACCGTCTTTTTCTGTGGCAAAAACCCAGTGTCTAGGATAAAACGTTGGATATCATAAATAAGCATGAATTTTCCGGAGACATAATATTTTCAGCAATATATGACTTTTTTTGAAGAATTTAAGGACAAGCAACTGTAAATGTGCTATGTCACAGATTTTGATAAAATTTTGGCCTACAACCTTGTTTCGATTAGGTGTTGACATGAATATTAATTGTATATGGTCATTTTTATAAATTTCCCGTTTACAAAAGTATAAACTTTTCGAAATACTAAGAATTTTCTTTATATTCCTGTTATAGATTACCTTACATGCTTAGCCGTATTCGGCACAACTTTTTAGAATTTTGGGTCCTAAATGCTCTTTAATTTGTTTGTCTTTATAACTATTTTGAATTGAGCGTCACATATATATATGAGCTAGTCGTATGTAATCAAAACTCGAGTCTGGTGTATGAAATTATAAATCTGGTTCTTTTAATAACTATTAACTTATCTGAAAATCGAAAAAAAATAACGCATATCATCTAAAAGTTACATTGTTCTGATTGAATTCTGAAAAATTGTATAGAAAGCACATAACATAGGCGAAAAACCTTCGTTTTGTCTTAAATCATTTAAAACTCTGTAATTTCTAACGGTAACTTAGATTTTTTTCTTAATTAAACTACATGTTGCTGATAAATACATTTCCGTTTTAATGATGTTACGAGTATTTCGACAATTTGTGGTATGTTCCAATTTGAATGATATATACTGTAAAAACTTTCATGATCAAAGTTCCATAACTCAAACTGACAAACGTGAAAATGTTTCACAAACTGATGAACAATTCAAGATCTGTGATCCCACGTTGTCTGTGAATTGGGTGTATATAACATAAGGGTTTCAAGTTCAAAGAGTAAAAAAGTGAGATGAATGAACAATGATAATTCTTCAAAACGTATAATCCTTGTCGAAAAAAAAGTTTTGACAAGAATCCGAGAAAGTTACATTCTTATGAAAAAGTGTTCTCGGAAGAAACAAGATATCAAGTCTGGAATTTATTATAATGCCCAAATTAATATGTTTTTGTAAAACTTTTCAGACAACGTTTTGGTTTGAACGATTAGATAAACTAAACATGCTTCAAACACGGAGCAAATCAGTGGCTTTATTTTTTTCAAATCTTATAGACTAATATGTATAGTGAAAGATTCTGGCCAATTAAGTGACAACACTACTTTATCAACTGGTATAAAGGTTTTGGCCTCTCAGTGTTTAAATCTGTTCCAATGGGAGTGACCATCTTGTATTACACCACTGTCTGTTTGGTAATTAGACTTGTATTTTTTAGTAATGTATCATGGGTAAAACAAGATATAAAATATTCACAAATCTGCCGAAAAAAGCAAAATGATTGGTGCGTATAGAGCGTTTTCCCTAGATTCTTGAACCCAAGAAACCCCAAAACTTTACTATCCATGCACGAGGGTAGTAATGCCCTTTCCCGTCAGTCGTCAAACGGTAACTTTCGGCTACTGTTAGCATCATATTGGTGAACCGTGATTCGTCAGAGGTCTCAATTAATAATGATTAATTGTTGGAGAAAATAAAAATCTGGATGTTATTTTATGATGATAAACAAGCTTCTGTCCAAGATTGGTAGAAATCAAGGATAGTTCAAGACAGTTATTAAAATTTTAACCAATTGAGTGAATATTTGTGGCCGCCGCCGACGACGACGGAATGTAGGATCGATAGGTCTCGCTTTTTCGAAGACTCGACAAATATTAAAAGTAATTCGTCAAAATCATTCCATTTTTTTTTGGGTCTTCTATAAGAAAGTGCACATGCTATCGTCATGGATCACACATTACCTTTAGACAAGGTTACCGTTATACGTACCCCCATGGCTATCGTCATGGATCACACATTACCTTTAGACAAGGTTACCGTTATTCGTACCCCCATTGCTATCGTCATGGATCACACATTACCTTTAGACAAGGTTACCGTTATTCGTACCCCCATGGCTATCGTCATGGATCACACATTACCTTTAGACAAGGTTACCGTTATTCTTACCCCCATTGCTATCGTCATGGATCACACATTACCTTTAGACAAGGTTACCGTTATTCGTACCCCCATGGCTATCGTCATGGATCACACATTACCTTTAGACAAGGTTACCGTTATTCGTACCCCCATTGCTATCGTCATGGATCACACATTACCTTTAGACAAGGTTACCGTTATACGTACCCCCATTGCTATCGTCATGGATCACACATTACCTTTAGACAAGGTTACCGTTATTCGTACACCCATTGCTATCGTCATGGATCACACATTACCTTTAGACAAGGTTACCGTTATTCGTACCCCTATTGCTATCGTCATGGATCACACATTACCTTTAGACAAGGTTACCGTTATTCGTACCCCCATGGCTATCGTCATGGATCACACATTACCTTTAGACAAGGTTACCGTTATTCGTACCCCCATTGGTATCGTCATGGATCACACATTACCTTTAGACAAGGTTACCGTTATTCGTACCCCCATTGCTATCGTCATGGATCACACATTACCTTTAGACAAGGTTACCGTTTATATTCGTACCCCCATTGCTATCGTCATGGATCACACATTACATTTAGACAAGGTTACCGTTATTCGTACCACCATGGCTATCGTCATGGATCACACATTACCTTTAGACAAGGTTACCGTTATTCGTACCCCCATTGCTATCGTCATGGATTACACATTACCTTTAGACAAGGTTACCGTTATTCGTACCCCCATTGCTATCGTCATGGATCACACATTACCTTTAGACAAGGTTACCGTTATACGTACCCCCATTGCTATCGTCATGGATCACACATTACCTTTAGACAAGGTTACCGTTATTCGTACCCCCATTGCTATCGTCATGGATCACACATTACCTTTAGACAAGGTTACCGTTATTCGTACCCCCATTGCTATCGTCATGGATCACACATTACCTTTAGACAAGGTTACCGTTATTCGTACCCCCATTGCTATCGTCATGGATCACACATTACCTTTAGACAAGGTTATCGTTATTCGTACCCCCATTGCTGTCGTCATGGATCACACATTACCTTTAGACAAGGTTACCGTTATACGTACCCCCATTGCTATCGTCATGGATCGCACATTACCTTTAGACAAGGTTACCGTTATTCGTACCCCCATTGCTATCGTCATGGATCACACATTACCTTTAGACAAGGTTACCGTTCTTCGTACCCCCATTGCTATCGTCATGGATCACACATTACCTTTAGACAAGGTTACCGTTATTCGTACCCCCATTGCCACCCTCAGATGAATGCATGTATAAATACTTGGAGAGTAATATGACATAAGCAGTACATACACAAAAAATCCAAAACGCAATTCAAATTTCATCTGTAACTCCGTGCATTTTAACAGTCAGGATTAACGACGTGGAAGGTATATATATGGAGCAGGAATTGTTTTCCCTGATTAACGACGGGGAAGGTATATATATGGAGCAGGAATTGCTTTACCTGATTAACGACGGGGAAGGTGTATATATGGAGCAGGAATTGCTTTCCCTGATTAACGACGGGGAAGGTATATATATGGAGAAGGAATTGCTTTCCCTGATTAACGACGTGGAAGGTATATATATGGAGCAGGAATTGCTTTCCCTGATTAACGACGATGAAGGTGTATATATGGAGCAGGAATTGCTTTCCCTGATTAACGACGGGGAATGTATATATATGGAGCAGGAATTGCTTTCCCTGATTAACGACGTGGAAGGTATATATATGGAGCAGGAATTGCTTTCCCTGATTAACGACGGGGAAGGTAAATATATGGAGCAGGAATTGCTTTCCCTGATTAACGACGTGGAAGGTAAATATATGGAGCAGGAATTGCTTTCCCTGATTAACGACGTGGAAGGTGTTTATATGGAGCAGGAATTGCTTTCCCTGATTAACGACGTGGAAGGTGTATATATATGGAGCAGGAATTGCTTTCCCTGATTAACGACGTGGAAGGTATATATATGGAGCAGGAATTGCTTTCCCTGATTAACAACGTGGAAGGTATATATATGGAGCAGGAATTGCTTTCCCTGATTAACGACGTGGAAGGTGTGTATATATGGAGCATGAATTGCTTTCATTGCTTATTGATTGGATTCGTGTAGCTGAATCTTCATTTTCCCATTTAGTGCGATTTGGACTGCTGTAAGAACTTACATTGTTGTTTGTTCTTTCGGTCATGGTGTTGTCGGGTTTTTCTTATATTTAATCCTTTGTTTAAGTGCTCATCCTCTCTTCTTTAGAACTTTTTTATATAATTTATATTAAACTTTGATTTCTGTTTTCTGTTATCCTAATGATAAAAAAATTGGTGTCTTTCGCCTCATTTTTGCATAAAATTTAATCACAAAGTTCGTGGGACAAAAAGTTGAAAAAAAACTTACAATCCTACCGGACCAATGTATGGTATTGGTATGTAAATACGGACTGTCATACAGAAAACACCCCATATTACAGACATTACATAATCTTGATGTTCTTATAAACCCAATATGAAGGCAATTTTAATCCTCAGCTATCCAAAAATGAATTTTATTGCACATCAGTGCTCATATTTGAAAAATCCACAGGGACCAAAATGCGAAACTACACACATAACTGTGGAGTGCTTCCTTAGCCTATGGAGGAGTGTTCTTTTGAATTAATATTATACATTGTAGTATTAAATGGTAGACGAAAACATAATGCTAATATATTAGGATCTTTATTAGAACCCAAAATACAACATAACAAAGTACAATACTATGTACTTTGTACTTAAAAATGATCAATTTAAACATAATATAAACGAAACCCAACATTATGTTAACATTCAACTTCAGTATTGGAATTTAATTTACATACACAAAAATACAATGATTCTTAACATGCAGCTTTTCATCATTTGAGAACACAAAAAATGATCAAATACTTCAAAACGAGGCAATGCCAGTTATGATAAACGAAAACAAAAAAATATGAAAATGTTTTTTTTTCTTGTATACTATAATGTATGATGATGATGATGATAAAAAACTAAAGTCTGGTCAGTAGTTATAATAGTAATCGTCGTCAGAGTCAGAATCCGATGAGTAATATCCGTTGCCATGGTGGCATTTACACTCACAAACAGATTCATCAACAGGTTCATATTCAACAACTGGGCTGTTGTCATGGTAGCCGAGAAAGCCACCCGGATCACCTCGTATGTCTATCTCGTAACTTCGATACCTCCATTTCTTGGGAGGGACCCAATAAACCTTTCTCACTTGGATCAGATTGGCCTCCCCAAGCATTTCCAATTCTTTGAATATCCATAATCGTCTGTTGTCTGTGGTCAAGAATCCGTCACCAGGGAGACATTTCACTGATATCATTGGAAGGTCTTCTACGTTCATTTGACCGGTCATAATCCAATCACGAATGTCTCCGAGCAGGTCACCATTTTGGAACGAAGGACGAATTGATCTCTGCGAATACATAATATCCGATGGCGCCAATACCATAGTTTCCATTGCTTATAATGAATATGCAATTCCTGAAGAAAAAAAACAAATGGAAATTTTTGACAAAAAAATGTCACGAATTTTAAATTTATGTCAAGGTCTAATGATATATAACATGTGTGACAAAAATGGAAAAAAAATGCTTTTTATTTCTTTCGTATGCAAATGCCCTTGGAGAAGAAGAAATAAGTTTCCCAGGGAGATCCATATGCTTTATACGGAATCACAAAATCTGTATAGAGTTGACTTATGTTAAAATTGAGAATGGAAATGGGGAATGTGTCAAAGAGATACGGAAGCCGATAAGGGCCATTAATAAAAATAATTATGTCGTAATTACGACATAGCATGTCGTAATTTCGACATAACATGTCGTTATTACGACATCGCTATGTCGTAATTTCGACATAACATGTCGTTATAACGACATCGCTATGTCGTAATTTCGACATATCATGTCGTAATAACGACATCACTATGTCGTTACAACGACATCGCTATGTCGTAATAACGACATCGCTATATATAAAAGAATATGTATTATGATTGCCAAGAGACTAAATGACACAGATATTAACAACTATACGTCATCATAATGCCCCCAATAATTATAAAAGCCCCCGCATAGTCAGCTATAAAAGAGAGAGGAAATATACCAGAGGGAGAGTCCCCGAAATGCTGTGTTGCAGACAGTGTTATTATTCAATTATTAGCTCCCTTGGTAAAACTCCAAATTTCATATTTAATGCATTTTATTGTTAAATAATTTACATGAAGCTTAATAAGTATATATTTGTTAATTGCATAGCTTTTGCTATTTGAATTCATTGGTTAAAGATATTTATTTATATTGTAAAGTTTAATGTTTGCGTCGTCGCAAAATCTTTGGATACCTTCTTCGAATACCTTCATAGAGAAACTTATATATTTTCTAAAAAAGGAATTGTGGCAAATGAACGTTTGCGAAAAGGCTGAACAGACAGATTACTATGTGATTAAGCGAGCCTAACTCACTAAGCATCCCATCTCCCTCAAAACAAGCGCATACTACATGGCTGCTTCAAATAAGGGTGAAATAAAGTATCAATTGCTCAAATGCAACTTTCAAACGTTGGGCACGATATATCTACAACACGTTACACTTAAAATGCGACGTCGAAGAGGGTCTTTGACTTCGATTATAATCTTTGCAAGTTTTAATTGGTTTTTTATATTGTTGGTTGATTCTGGTTCTGTTCGTTTTGTGATGTCATTTATCAAAAAATTACCTCGAGTTGTGGAAATCGATATAATAATGTTTACCCTTTAAGTTATTTCAACTTAAAATGCAGTACTGTCGCAAGTAATGTAGGAAGGAACGATGGGACGGAAGTACATGTATACGGTTTTCATAATTTGTTTTATCATAGGATGTTTAACTTTCAAGTTGCATATCATATGTCATTGTAAAACTTCTATATCTTAATTCATCCCCAATACAAATATATCTGACACTCTGCAAGTAAATCGAACATTTTTACCCTTGGTTAAATTTGAATAGAATTGTATTTTCCCTGACACATAAGTTGTCGAAATACACCCCTTCAATTACTTGAACCTTGGCTTGAGAATTATTTCCGAAGTCATCTTCAGATATTTACATTTTAAAATATAGTAATCTACTCCTGGGTCGTCCGCGAAAACGACAAACAAAAATATAATCCCGTTTTTTTTAATTCGATGAAACGGTTTCCGTTGCTGTTTGGGATTCGTCTTTCAATCACCTCCATTTCATGCACAAGTTGATATTGACGAAAAGTTCCGGCTTCGCTAGTACAGGAATTACTTTCATCACGAAATAGCAGGACAAATCGCGAAGTAAAACATTCCGTGAACTGGTATTAAGTGTTTTGATATTGGTGATTGCACCTAACTGAAGTGACGACTTTAAATGATCTATTTCGGAGTACTTCCGTAACATAAATTTCAAGTTATTTTACAAAATGGGATTTCCCCCCCATTTCCAAATTCTTTTAAATAAATAGTTAAAAGCTATACAATTAGTTTAACCTGTGTCGAACCTATTTCCCCGGGCGGAGTCTTTAGCAACATGCACTATTTTTTTCGGCAGCAATCATTAACATCTTTCCATAAATTTCATAACACGATTTGTTTTAATCATCATAAACATTTAATTGAAATTTTAGCACATTTAACGTCGGAAATTAGCGTCCTTAGGATTTTAGACGTTTTCAGACATTTGGAAAAATTAACTACCGTTTTGTAATGTATGGAAGCATTTTATTCCTTTAAGACCTAAATATGTAGTTTAAAAGGAAAGAATCTTGGCATTTTTTACTCTTCGTATATCTAACTTTTGTTTTGATCAATTATAAAAAAAATACGGCGTAACTGCTTTGAAAAATGAAATATCAGCTTGGACAAAATGGCTACCGCTTGAAAAACGACTGTGTAGAGAAGATTTTATTGAATCAGCAATATTTGAACTGAGGCAAATATTTGTACTTTTGTTAGATATTATTATTGTCTTACTATTTTTATTCATTTTCTACTATAATATGCAGTCGAGTCAAATGAAATTTGGTAAAATAACGGCTTTAACGCCACAAAGAACCGACACATGTCGTTGTTCCTGTCAAGAATCAAGAAGATCAGAGAATAAGAAATAGGATCACTATACATAAGAGTTAAAACAGTTTTTCATAAATGTAACGTTGGATGGGGACATCCGTTTTTTTCACATAGCTTTCTTTTTTTAACCCTCAAATATACAGGATATTACTTAGGAGATGATCAAGAGCTGTAAAAACATAATTCAAAACATATATTGAATTTGTTTTAATATTGGTTCGTGTTTTCTAACATTTTTATTTTGTTTTGCGGATGAAATTTCGAAGATTCTGTTTTAAATCCTAGGGGTTGTAGGAACATCGAGCGTGCCCAACGTTTGAAAGTAGAAATAGAGCTATTAATACTTCAATACACCCTTATACCAAGAAGCCATGTAGTTTGCACTTATTTAAAGGGAGATGGAAAGCTTGACTTGACTTGGTTGTACAATTTCAGACAGTCCTCTAATAATTCCACATTACATTCTTCCAACATGTGTGACTATAGCTTTTCTACGACCGGTAACTTGGTAATCTAAATTACTTTCGGTTGTTTGACTGTACAGCCCTAGCACTATGAGCCTTGATAATCTAAACTGATATCTATAACATATATAAATTGCAATTAATAAATATATACTTATTTATCTTCATGTAAATTGTTTAACAATAGAATACATTAAATATGAAATTTGGAGTTTTACCAATGGAGCTAATAATTGAATAATAACACTGTCTGCCACACAGCATTTCGGGGACTCTCCCTCTGGTAGCTTTCTTCCCTCTTTTATAGCTGACCATGCGGGGGCTTTTATAATTATCGGGGACATTATGATGACGTATAATTGTTAATTTCTTTGTCATTTAGTCTCTTGCCAATCATAATACATATTCTTTTGAATATAGCGATGTCGTTATAACGACATAGCTATGTCGTTAAAACGACATAGTGATGTCGTTATTACGACATGATATGTCGAAATTACGACATAGCGTTGTCGTTATAACGACATGTTATGTCGAAATTACGACATAGCGATGTCGTAATAACGACATGTTATGTCGAAATTACGACATGCTATGTCGTAATAACGACATAATTTTTTTTTTTTGAATGGCCCTTATCGGCTTCCGTAAAGAGACAACAAACCGACCAAATAAAAAAAAAACAACAGCAGAAGGTAACCAATAGGTCTTCAATGTAGCGAGAAATTCCCGCACCCGGAGGCGTCCTTCAGCTGGCCCCTAAACAAATATATACTAGTCAAGTTCAGTGATAATGAACGCCATACTAATTTCCAAATTGTACACAAGAAACTAAAATTAAAATAATACAAGACTAACAAAGGCCAGAGGCTCCTGACTTGTTGATTTATATCCATTATAAGAAACAGTATTACTGCAAAGTTTGTACATGTTATTTTTTTTTAAATAACCACATATTATAGATTTTTTTTTAAATATAATAATCAATGTTTTTATTGTATTATGAAAATTATTGATGTTGTAATGTTTATGCCCTTTGGGACCCATTATTGGAAATAAATAATTATATCTTCTTCTCCTGTACAATTAATTTGAGAATGTTTTATGAGATTTTCATATCTTAATTTTGATAAATAAAAAAAAAATATATATGAGCAAAATAGAAGAAGAAATGTTTGTAGATTACAGAAGATAAAGGAGAACATTTTCGCGTTCAAATATATTCCGACAACAGCAATAGTATTATTTCAGATACTATGAGGTCAAAATTAGCAACGACAACGCACATCAATCACAAAATACTTTTTCATAAAACAAAACAAAAAAGAGCTTTACTTCAGGGGTAACTTTTTATTTGATTTTATTTTTAAAACTTTTTATTCGTGTATGTGGACTACCACCATTGAAGATCCATTGTGGCCTTCGGCTGTTGTCTGCTCTGTTGTCTCTTTGACACATTTCCCGTTTCCATTCTCAATTTTAATACTAAAAATTCAAAATCAAACTGGATTGCTGTGTTTGAGCATCCACTTCTACATAAGCAAGGTATTGAACCCTGGGCTTTTTTGTATTATTTTGAATTATTTTTTAAATAACGATTTGAAAGAATGTTTTCCAATAATTTCAATACAAGACTTGAACAGGGTGACATTCAGAGGTAGATAGTCCTAACAGTGCCTTGGTGCCTCCCCTTTTCCAAATCCTTGAATACAATTGACATGCTTGTATCACTATTAATTTAGTAATTCATTTTCGTAACTAATTATTTCAAATATACAAAGAACTCTTTCGAAAATGTGTATATGTCGTGTACAAGTTGCGATTTTGTACAGGTTATAACATGTACAAAAATATTGTACATGTTATAACTTGTATAATGCAAAAATACAAGTTATAACATGTACAAAAGTACCTCATACATGTTATAACCTGTACAAAATATTGCTAAAAAATGGTTTTAACTTGTACAAAATAAAAAAAGGATATGTTTCTATTATCGCAACAGATGTTATTAACCTCCATTATATTTTCATAGCTTTTTTATTATTCCTTCATGTAAGTGTGTTTTGTCCTTTTTTGATACAGTTAATCATTCCAGGGGTCGGTATTACGAAGCATTCCTAAGACCTATCATAAGATATTTCTTAAGGACATGTCTTATGATCCTCTTACTAGTGACTTTCTATGGACATATCTTTATTTGATAAATTATAATTGTGAGTGTCCACTTTGAAGACAATAGTAAAATACTTTCATTCTAGTTGACACTTAAAGACATAATAGGATGGCCAGGATAGACGTGTCTACAAATGAAATTGGGAATGGAAATGGGGTATGTGTCTAAAAGACAACTGGCAACCCGTCCATGGATCAAACATCATCCAAAGGCCACAAATACATGCTTTCAAAGTAAAGGATTTAAAACATCAAAATGACATTCACCTCATGCAATGATCTTAAAGTTTATAAAAAAATAAGTTATCAATTTACACAAGTCATGCTGAAGGTCAAAATGTTGAAGAATAGATCCAAAGATATTGATAAAGAAACGTGGTCCATTGAAAACTATTTCAGCTCTCTCTTGCTTTTACAGAGTAAGCATATAAGACATTATTTTAGTCTTGCATGGTATAAAACGAGAGGGAGGAGTATTGCCCAAAATTATTAGGCATTGTTCTTAACTTTTTTGTAGAATTTAGTTACTAATGTATAATGAATTGTCATTAAAGGAAATGTTTGCTTTTAGTAAATAACTTATGTAAGCCATGATGGACTGCATAAAACATATAATTACATGAAAACACATTTTGCTAACATAAGTCATGAAACATATATTTTTTAAACTTTGTGATCATTGTCTCTACAAAAAAGACATATTCTGGCCTATTTATTGTTGTTCTTTATGCATTGGTGAATTTAAATGTTAATTTTACTTCAATAAGATTTATCTTAAATTTTGTACAAGTTAAAACCATTTTTAAGCAATATTTTGTACAGGTTATAACATGTATGAGGTACTTGTGTACATGTTATAACTTGTATTTTTGCATTATACAAGTTATAACATGTACAACATTTTTGTACATGTTATAACCTGTACAAAATCGCAACTTGTACACGACATATATATTATATACACATATGTCCTAGAACATATTTTACACAAAAATATAAGGTCCTATCATGGAAGTATTATATTGACTATATGATACTTCCATGGTCCTATAAAATAGTGTTCTTCTTCAAATTATGAAATATACATAATACACTAATATATTGTTTCCGATTTGTTTCTGTGGTCAGTGATGGTCTGATTACCATGGTCACAGATAAAAGTTCCATTCCCATTCATCTGACTTTCTAATCTCTTCCAGCAGGGAGTTGGATAAGGGGTGTTGTAATGGATTAATTAACATATTCATAAATAAATTGTGCAATTTGATATCTCCTAAATTTCAGGATGAAATTTGACGTTTGTAGGAATGTCACGTTGTTTAATGGAACCTCAAGGTACCCCTTAAAAGATACCGTGAATGAAAGAGTTTTGATGGAAAATGAATCTTACCTTACGATCATAATGAAAATATTTTTTTTAAGAAGTTCGATTTTTGAACAAATCAAGGATTTGTATAGTGACTATACAAATTCAAATCCAATACTGGCAAATTAAACTTAATTTTTCTATAAAGAATAATATACAGATATTTTATGGGTTTAATATCCAAAATTTCGAGATTTTCAACCAATTTGGCAATGATCATCGGCTTTACATACTCATGTATGTTTCTGCAAATATTTACATTTTTGCACCAAGAAATTCCCCAAGGGTACCTCAAATTCATTGTTGACAAACACATATGTATACTGCTACTCGGTACCAGTTTTGAATTTTGTAAATAAATTTACATGCCATGTCACATTATGTGTGCGTGGTCTACTGTTGATCTTATTGGAAGTTATGCCATGTGACATCGTGTGTACAGATACATTTGCATGTCGTGAACACGTGTGTGTGTGCGCGCGTTTTTTTTTTTTTTGGTTCCGATTTGAACATTTGGACATATCAAATGTATTGTTCATTGCATAACATAGGTATGCAGTATGCAGTAAAATGTATCGTGTTCATAAAATTATATTAACAAAAAACTAATTCACATTTTATAGGATCTTCTTATATTAGAAATATGCAAAAATAACTGACAGATACTCACCTCAGAAAGTCCACGACACGTGTTGGATTCTGAACCACAGCAGGCGACAATACCACGTGTTGACTTTATCGAATTAGTGGAATGTCAAATCAGTGATGCAAACTTTTAGAGCGGTTTAGAAAAATGGTAAACAATATATTAAAACATAAATTATTGTTAAAACTGTATTATGTCGAATATAAACGTGATTAAGGTTTGTTTGATTTAATTTGGATTTGCAAAAAAATCAAAATGCACAGACAGGCACATGTCTTAGAAAAAAATTCCGAGACAAGTGGCCCTTTCTAGCGCGAGGGAAAATTCATTGATGACATTGATGATCGCTTGAAATTGCAACTTCTGCCAATATATTCTTTGAATAATATAAAGGGCCTGTATAAGCTACGATTCAGACGAAAAAAATAAATACGATTATATTAATTTGAGCTGAATAATAAAAAAAATATCTTGTTTAATCAGTCAGTTCAGCCCTTTTTCAAAATGTTCTTAATTGACTTGCAAGTCAATAATTCACTCAATTGACTGTATCCATACTCGAGTATTCATTTGGCCTTCAATTTAGCACCTTAGCTGGAGATGGATTGCATGTGACTATGCTACTCACTGGTGCTTAGCTATTTGCTATCAAAAGGAAAAAGTACAGCTTGTGTGACAAGGGTTCAAACCATTCCGTTTGATAAAACCAAACGTTATCATTCAACGGAACGCATGACAAACAATTGTCATATTCCTGACTTGGTAATAGAGTGGTTTTTTTTCGGCTGCTGATTGTCTTAATGTAGTTTTATTCTCATGGCTGGGGTGCTTCTCGTCTCTTGACTGTGCCCTATAAAAGTGATTTTTCTTTGTATATCCAATATATATCATTGAACTGATCTAGATAAAAGGGGAAGGGCTGTTGACAGGCACCACTCGGAAAGGGGGAGTCGTATGCAGCCCGGATTTCCCCTCCCTTTTGAACAATTTTCAGCCGTTAATTTTAGAATGGTTTGAGAGTTCTTTAGCCTATAAAGTTAATCACTTATCTAGTTGCTGCTAATGGTTGGAGTAGTAACTTTTCTGGCAAATTATTTTGGGTTTTACCTCACCTTGCTTAAAATAAAATTCAACCAGACCTACATTTTTGTCGGTTTGTGGTCCTGACATGCAAATACCTTCTTTTTACATGTTTATAGATAACCTGGGCAATTCAATTTGTAGTAATGAGTATGATATTATAAAATTCAGTATAAACACCATAAACTTGCTTTAATGGATGTTAATAAGCCTGTGGTAATACAGTTTATGAAGAAATTTATTCATTGAGCTTTGGGTTTATTCATATGTCATTATATATTACCAAACGTAAAGAAACAAAATAATTTTAACAATTGCTCTTTTCAGAGAAATCAAGGTTATCGCAAGTTCTGTGTAGTGATGCACAATATGAGAATGGATTTTGGCGAATGAATGCACCAAACGAATTTGTGTTTCGTTTTTGTGATAATAGCTTGGTAATGTGTTACTATCATTTTAATTTGAAAGCATTTTTCTCGATTTTTTCTTTTTTTGTAAAATATTTAAGCATCTTCAAGTGATTTCAATTTATCTAAGAACTGGTCAAAAGTTATAAAAAAAATCTTCGTCATCGGAAATCAAATCTAAACAAGTGAAAAGAAATGATCGAGTTTCCTAAAGAAGTTTCATATCATGTCTGCAGCCATGGAAATACAGAAAAAAACTGATCATACTTATTTAATTTATTTATTTATTAATGAAATGCACATTTATACCCACCAGACTCAAGCTAGCGGACAATAGATAGTATATAAACAATACAAAACAAATATGTACACAATGCAAACATTATAACATATAAAAACACCAAATATAGATTATTATTTTTTTTCTTTTCTTTTAGAAATTCAGTTGCACCAGGAACTTCAATTAAAGAATTGTCTCAAGATAATGACATGCACAGAAAGTAGGACTTGTAAACAATTTTACCGTTACAAGTATATTATATACATATCATGTAGATCTCATGAAAACTTTTGTTTTTGTTCTAACATTAACATATATATATTTGTGACTGTTTTGAATTAAGGAGATCAGGCATGAACACTGACATTTAGTCAAGTAAATAATTTGAAAATAAATACATATGCATGTATAATGTAATTTTATTATTCTTTTATTCACAATATAATATATGTGGGTTTTAGCTTGATTCTGACCAATGCTTATATTCCAATTATATATGTATATGCCTCTATTATTGCTGTTGTTACTAATTATGTAAATCAATTGTATCTGATTTTATGCCCTTTATGGGCCCTGTAATTTGGGAAATAAAAATATTCTATATTCTATATATATATGTCGTGTCGATGTGGTCATTCAACCATGCTATAACATACCGTTATTTTTACAATCTTTTACGGTCTAATGACCTATAAGGAAAACAATTTTACATATTGATTTAAAGAGGTTTATGAACGGTTTTAAAATAAATAATTGTAGATAAAGTTTGACCTTAATATTAATAAGACATGTGTAGCTCACCTGTCATACATGCCGTCGTACTCCACGCCGAGCCGGGTACATCGTAAACTGTTTACTTTGAGCCCCTTGCAGGACTTTACGGGATAGAGGTAGAGTTCAGAGACTGTCCCAACACATTGGTAAGTTCGTTTGGACATATACATATATGCAGCATACTTAAAAAAAGATGTGCCAGCTAGTGCTAGGAGAATATTGTCCATGTCTCGTCAGCTCTGTAACTTGTGATAAAAGGAATGTTTACTTTTTACCCGTAAATAAAATTCAGTAAAAGATAACTCTTTACAGTTTGCTACCTATTTATAAAGGGGAAATAATCTGGAATTTCAATTTGAAAGTAGATATCCTTATTGGTGTTCGGCGTAGACTAGTATATATAGGTATATATATACGAGAGGGGATAAGGGGGTACCACTGATGATAACAGCAACATTAAAATTTGGCTTAGATCTTAGTTTATAACTGGTTATTTGGATCTTGCTAGACCTAAACAGAGACATATATATATTCACTTATTTAAAGGATATTTTGTCGAGAACTTATATTGAAGCTGTTAAAGACACATCTTTATTGGCAGCTACAGTTTTGAGCGGCTTCACTTTTCGCTATGTGAACCAGTTAAAAAGCTTTTCCCATTGGTATTCATGTTCTCTTTCGTGTAATTACAAAGAGGAGGAGTAGCACTTCTAAATTTATGTGAATGCTAATAGCAAAAGATGAACATTGTGTAATTTCGAAAGGCAACATTTCACTCACAAGCTCAAATAAATGATACATATACTCAATAATTTTGTATTTTGTAAATATAAAAGGAGATGTGGTGTATTTAATTGCCAATTATACAACTCTCCAAAAGTGACAAAAAACATAGAAACTAACACTTATAGCTCATCATACCGCCATCGACTATGAGCAAACCAATACTGCGGCATAGTCCGATATAAAAGGCCTTGCAATGACAAACGAAAAACAATTCAAACGAGTTTAACAGCCTAAGTATCTACCATAACCACTGAATGACAGGCTCCTGACTTGGGACAGGCACATACAGAATGTGGCGGTGTGAAACATGTTTGTTCGTGCCAAACCCTTCCCTAGTCTTGGACAGTGGTGTAACAGTACAACATAACGTTTATCGTTTGGTCATTGAATTTTAATTGTATCAATGTTTTTTTATAATAAAATCCATCTGATAAGTTATTGTAAAAGTTATAAGTGAATTTTAGTAAAATTTTATACAAATTGTTATTTTTGCAAATTATAATTTGTAAAAAAAATTGTGTACAATCTTTATACTCTTCAACCGAACTTATCCATGGTGGCCGAAAATTCGCCCAAATGATATAATTCATTGTGTATGTGTATGTCCCAATAGACCACTTTCGAGTTCATCCGGCACCGAAAAAAACTCGTCAATTACACACGCCTTTATGACGTCATTTACCAGATCGAGGGGCTCGCCTGTATCCCTGCACTATTTACGTTCATCAAGCGTCTTAGTGATCGTCACTGTGTATGATAAACTAGAAATAATGGTTGTTCTGTAGGTACTTAATGGCAATTCCCTAATGACAGCAGTGCTGGTTGTCAATTTTGATAATTCAATTTGCCGAATAATTCGTGCAATATAGAATTATAGTTTTCCAACCACTCGCTCAACATTGGAATGGAAGTGACGACGCCCCTAAACGCACAAATGACGGTGATAAAGGCGCGTATAATTGACGAGTTTTTTTTCGGTGACGGATGAACTCGAAAGTGGTCTATTAAGGAGCCTGCAATTCAATGGTTGTCGTTTGGTGCTGTATATCATTTTTGTGTGGTGTTTTTATACAAAAATCAGGCTGAAAGTTTTTCACATTTAAATCGTTCATTTATATATCATTGTTATTACGAGGCCATTTATAGCTGACTATGCGATTTGGGTTTTGCTCATTGTTGAAGGCCGTATGGTAATTAACTTCGATGTCATTTGGTCTCTGGTGGAGACTGAGTTGTCTCATTGACGATTATATCACATCTTATTTTTATCAAGTGTAACTTGGTACTGTCGTATAGTTTTGTTGAGATTTTTATAAAATCACAATAAAGTGTGGCTTCCAATAGGCTTCTTCTTGTTTATATAAAATGGTAATTTCCGTTTTTCAGTAGTTATTTGCTATGAAACTAAACCGTAGAGCGTAAGCGTTTATTACAATTCGTACGAAAGTACATATGATTTTAAATCAATAGGACAATTATTCATCTGTCTAAGTATATTCAATTTAATTTACATATCCAAGAAGGTTCTATAAAGTACGTTGATCGGAAATGAGGTCGGAAAGTTTGTATTGCCTTTTATCTTTCTATATAAAGGCAAGTCCACCGTTAAGAATTAGAATATTGACAACTTATGTGTTAGTTTCTTTTTATGAATCTGTTTTTAATGTTTCATTTTTTTCCCCAAAACATTTATCTTCAATCTAAAAAATTTGAAAGTCATACTAATTATTTGACAAATGTTAGAGTGATTATCAAGCTAACATAAATTTGCTTCACACATGCAGTCTATGAAGATTTTCAAATATTTCGACCAGACTGACTTCTGGGCTTAACTGACAATCTATATAAACATGTGTAAAAACAAGATTTTTTTTAATTGTTTGTAACACGTATTATATTTACTTAAATCAAATGGAAAGAAATCATGCTAATAGTATAAGAGAAACGGATCTTGTACTGAAAACTTCATCAGTTGACGAGTCGTTGAACTTTAAAAAATGAGGTCAAGGTCAGATAATCCCTGACACCTTCGAACATTCTATACATTGCACATAGTTGCCGTGTTGCATAATAGTATGTGAAAAACTGACTTGATCACGAAAACATAACCTTGCCGATCATTTATTCGTGAAATAATGTCAAGGTCATATGAACACTTAAAAGAACTCAAAAATAGTTATCCTATCACTCATGACAAACGAGCAAATCCCATGACCCAATAAATACAATATTTTAAGCAGTCATTGGATCAGGAAATTCAGACCATGGACAACGGACATTGGCCAATTCAGTGGATACTTTGTCACACAAGGCATGAAGCATCTAGGTTGCATCAAGAGAAAATGAAAACGAGAACAAAAAGCTATGACAAAATAAACAACATTCTCTAGATTACCCAGCATTTATTGAAACCAAGTTAATAAAAGCCTACAAATTATTTTTTTAAACATAAGTAGTAGAAGAGTGTCGAAAGATACTAGACTAACTAGAGGGACAGTCAAACTCATAGATCGAAAACAAACTGACAATGCCATGGCTAACAAAGAAAAAGACACACACAAATAAAAGTACACAAGACTAAAACTAAAGACTAAGCAACTCGAACCCCACCTAAAACTGGTGGTGATCTCAGGTGCTCCGGAGGGTAAGCAGATCCTGCTCCACATTCAGTAGAGAGTTATTTTAAACATGCAGAAACTTAGGTTTAAATGCATTTTGATAAAGATGTTCATTTTTATAGACATATAGAATTTTAGGTAAAACATTTTATCAAGGTGATTGTAAGCACTGAAAGGTAAAGATTGCATTAATGTATCAGTGGGAGGTAAAATTAAACATTGCCATTCATAAAGCATTGACTGAACCCCGATTCAACTACAATTGTGGACAAAGAAAGATAACCCCAATTTTAAAGATTACTTAAACAATGACATCATTGATATGTTTAGAACGGGGCTGCGTTCAATATCGTAGCAGCTACGTAGTCAGTCGTAGTGCTAAGTAGATTTTGACTATTGAACGTGTAGCTACAGACTAGTTGTTACATAGATATTTATAGCAGCTACGTAGTCGCTACGTAGTGGCTACGATATTGAACTCAACCCAGATAATAATTGCCTGCAACTTGAACAAGTTATGTAATTTTCTTGACAAGAATAATATTATTTTGTAACTTGAATATCTTCAGGAGCATATATTTCTTTGTTAAATTTCTGAATAGGATGGTGAGACTGAAATGATCAATACAGTATTATATTTGGTTTATTTAAAAATTTGTAAGGGTTCCGCGGAACCCAGTGTCTCGCCTACTTTTGCTGAAATTCACAGGCTCAACAAAATGAGGAAAAAAATCAATAAAAATATACCTCTTGATACTATCTTTTGATTTTAAGTAGCTTCTGTCCAAGTTTAGTAAAAATCCAGGATAGTTTATGAATCTAATAAATGTTTAAAAACTTTAACTGCAGACTGTTTGTAATGTTAACTGGAAGAAAACTTAGTCCATTTATAAGTAAAATACAGATACACAGGTACAAAATATTATCAAAATTTCCTTCTAAATACTAGCTTATGATCTTAAACAAGCTTCTGTCTAAGTTTGGTACAAATTAAAAGTAGCAAAAGAAAGTATTTTTTTTTTTTTAAATTTAACCACAGAGTGAACATGTTATTTCCTGGCAGAAAATCTAAGTCCATTTAAAAGTAAAATACAGAAAAAATGGATTTATTTTTTTACAAAATTTCCTTATGCATATTATCTTTTGATCATAAACTAGCTTCTGTCTAAGTTTGGTATAAACCCAGGATAGTTTAAGAAAGTTATTAAAATTTTAAAAACTTGAACCACAGAGTGAATGTAATGTTTCCCCGCAGAAAAAAACTAAGTCCATTTATAAGTAAAATACGGAAAAAATGGAATTTTATTTTTACAAAATTAACATTTGGATACTATCTTATGATCATAAACAAGCTTCTGTCCACGTTTGGAAGTAATCCAGTATAGTTTAAGAAAGTTATTAAAATTTCAAAAACTTTAACCACAGAGTGAATATAATGTTTCTTGCAGAAAAACTAAGTCCATCTATAAGTAAAATACGGAAAAAATGGAATTTTATTTTTACAAAATTTACTTCTGGATACTATCTTATGATCATAAACAAGCTTCTGTCAATGTTTGGAAGTAATCCAGTATAGTTTAAGAAAGTTATTAAAATTTCAAAAACTTTAACCACAGAGTGAATATTTGTGGACGCCGACGACGGAATGTAGGATCGCTTAGTCTCGCTTTTTCGACAAAAGTCGAAAGCTCGACAAAAAGTGGTGATCGATCTTCAAAGATTTAGATATCTAGTTAGTATCGTAATTTTGGTTACATTTCATAAATGTGTGCGCAGAGATGGCCTATCCACTTTATACCCGAGTAAGTTGTAAAATCTCTGCCTTGAACTTCACCTCATCAAGAGTTTTTCCTTTTTAAAGGGGTATCAGAAAAGATCCAACTTTTTGGTGCCGATTTGGGTGTATATTGGTTCAGAAGAAATCTGGAAACCTTATCTAATAACTGATGCTGCGTCCTTCATCATTAAATCACCAATGTGACTGTCCTGCTCTCACCTAGATGCTTCATCTCCAAAATATCTATGTTATGTCTCGAAAAATATCACCCAGAAAGAAAACTTGTCAATTATATTCATAGGCAAAACGACCATGACATTTGGCTCAATTACCTATAGGGTTTTGTATTTTTTAAATGAGCATATTGTCAAGATTGGACACAAGACTTAAGATGTCACCAAGAAACCATATATTTGTCAAACAAGAGTGCACACACTGAAATGTCTCGCCTTCTTTACTAATCATAGATATTATGATGATAGACCAAATATAAAGCTTTATTACAATTGTCACATAAACTCAACACTAACAAAGAAAACCAAACATTGATCAATGAACCATGAAAATGAGGTCAAGGTCAGATGAACCATGCCAGGCTGACATGTACAGCTAACAATTCTTCAATACAACAAATATAGTTGACTTATTGCTTATAAATTAAGAAAAATAGACTAGAACACAAACACTTAACACTGAGCAATAAGCCGTGAAAATGAGGTCAAGGTCAAATATAACCCGTGTAACAGACATATAGATCATAAAATATTTCCATACACCAAATATAGTTGACCTAATGCATAAAGTATTAGAAAAATAGACCAAAACTCAAAAACTGAACTTTGACCACTGATTACCATGAAAATGAGGTCAAGGTCAGATAGCACCTGTCAGCTAGACATGTACACCTTATAATCATTCCATACACCAAATATAGTAGACCTTTTGCATATAGTATAAGATAAACAGACCAAAACACAACCAGATGCTCCGCAGGGCGTAGCTTTATACGACCGCAGATGTTGAACCCTGAAAGGTTGGGGCAAGTATGGACACAACATTCAAGCTGGATTCAGCTCTAAATTTGGATTGTGATTAAATAGTTGACACAGCATAGGTATATGACACAGAATGAATGTGTTCTAATGAACTTAATTTTTTTGTTTTCTCTTAGAGCAATTCACTATGCTGTTGAATATTAATCCTCTCAAAAAAATGTTTGAAGAAATTTTCTTTTTATTTATGAAATTTCAAATGAGAAAATTGAACCCAATTTTTTTAATCACATCCCCCTTTCCCTTATTCCAAAACTAATCTCAATTAAAATTTCTAATGGAGTTTGCAACAATAACTACTCATTTAAATACATCATAAAATATTAAGATGTAAAAAAACTGCTTGTTATCACTGAATGGTAAAGATTATTTTAATTTATCAGTTGGTAGTAAAAAGTGAATATACATTGTATATTGTATATATAACAAAGATTTAAGTTGATTCTGGACAAAGAAAGATAACTCCAAATAAAAAAAATTCTTACAAATAGATATTTCTAGCTTACTATTCTGGACAAAGAAAGATAACTCTAATTAAAAACAAAATTGCTATTTCAAATTATTTTGCAATAAGATATTTCTTGCCATTGCGCAATACTGTGCAATTGAAAAGACTTGCTATTGCACAAAACTTAATATAATAATTTTAGATCCTGATTTGGACCAACTTGAAAACTGGGCCCATAATCAAAAATCTAAGTACATGTTTGGATTCAGCATATCAAAGAACCCCAAGATTTCAATTTTTGTTAAAATCAAACTAAGTTTAATTTTGGACCCTTTGGACTTTAATGTAGACCAATTTGAAAACAAGACCAAAAATTAGGAATCTACATACACAGTTAGATTTGGCATATCAAAGAACCCCATTTATTCAATTTTTGATGAAACCAAACAAAGTTTAATTTTGGACCCCGATTTGGACCAACTTGAAAACTGGGCCGATAATCAAGAATCTAAGTACATTTTTAGATTCAGCATATCAAAGAACCCAAACGATTAATTTTTTGTCAAAATCAAATGAAGTTTAATTTTGGACCCTTTGGACCTTAATGTAGACCAATTTGAAAAAGGGACAAAAGTTAAAAATCTACATACACAGTTAGATTCGGCATATCAAAGAACCCCAATTATTCAATTTTGATGAAATCAAACAAAGTTTAATTTTGAACCCTTTGGGCCCCTAATTCCTAAACTGTTGGGACCAAAACTCCCAAAATCATTACCAACCTTCCTTTTATGGTCATAAACCTTGTGTTTAAATTTCATAGATTTCTATTTACTTATACTAAAGTTACGGTGCGAAAACCAAGAAAAATGCTTATTTGGGTCCCTTTTTGGCCCCTAATTCCTAAACTGTTGTGACCTAAACTCCCAAAATCAATACCAACCTTCCTTTTGTGGTCATAAACATTGTGTTTAAATTTCATTATTTTCTATTTACTTAAATTAAAGTTATTGTGCGAAAACCAAGAATAATGCTTATTTGGGCCCTTTTGTGGCCCCTAATTCCTACACTGTTGAAACCAACACTCCCAAAATCAATCCCAACCTTTCTTTTGTGGTCATACACCTTTTGTCAAAATTTCATAGATTTCTATTAACTTAAACTAAAGTTATAGTGCGAAAACCAAGAAAATGCTTATTTGGGCCCTTTTTGGCCCCTAATTCCTAAAATGTTGGGACCAAAACTTCCAAAATCAATACCAACCTTCCTTTTGTGGTCATAAACCTTGTGATAAAATTTTATAGATTCATATTCACTTTTACTAAAGTTAGAGTGCGAAAACTAAAAGTATTCGGACGACGACGACGACGACGACGACGACGACGACGACGCCAACGTGATAGCAATATACGACGAAAATTTTTTCAAAATTTGCGGTCGTATAAAAAGTTAACTATAACCACTGAACCATGAAAATGAATTCAAGGTCAGATGACACCTGCCAGTTGGACATATACACCTTACAGTCCTTCCATACACCGAATATAATAGACCTATTGCTTATAGTATCCGAGATATGGACTTGACCACCAAAACTAAACCTTGTTCACTGATCCATGAAATGAGGTCGAGGTCAAGTGAAAACTGTCTGGTGGGCATGAGGACCTTGCAAGATACGCACATACCAAATATAGTTATCCAATTTCTTATAATAAGAGAGAATTTAACATTACAAAAAATCTTAACTTTTTTTTTCAAGTAGTCACTGAACCATGAAAATGAGGTCAAGGACATTTGACATGTGACTGACGGAAAGTTCGTAACATGAGGCATCTATATACAAAGTATGAAGCATCCAGGTCTTCTATCTTCTGAAATATAAAGCTTTTAAGAAGTGAGCTAACACCTCCGCCGGATCACTATCCCTATGTCAAGCTTTCTGCAACAAAAGTTGCAGGCTCGACAAAAATCTTCTTATTCATTTCTCAAACCCAAAATCAATTTGGAGGTCTTTTTCGTCCTAAATTGCATTGTCAACCAGATTGGTAAAACTCTGATCCACACCTCAAAATCTTTATTTCAGTAACTTTTTTTTCAGTTAACCTTGACCCATTAACTTCTGACCCAAAAATTAGAAGGGGTCTTGGTTTTTTTTCCAAGAGGCATTTTAACCTGAGCTTGGTGAATAATGCACATACTTCAAAATGACATTATAATGTTTTCTGAACTTACTGTTGTCCCTATTCTAGTCTTAATTGTTGTGTGACCTTTGACCCAGTTATTTCAAAATTAAATGAAGCTTCATCCTTTGGGACATTATCAATCAACCATTGAAAAGATTTTCTTTATGACCTTGACAGCATTCATGTGACTGCCAAATATTTCAAGACAAAAAAGAGAAACCTCATTTACTCTAATGAATGAAAATCTTTAGGCTGGTTCCTAATGTTCTCTTTTATCTTTTTTCAGATAAGGGGCGACATAAAAAAATCAATGAAGGATAAAAAAACTTTATTCAAATAGTTAAGGATGGGGTCAAACTGCTGCAAGTTTTGTTTAAATTGACACCGATTTTACATACATCCTAATTGGTCAATCAATTTTTTCCCAAATTAAGTTGAGAAGGGGGTAGGGGGGGGGGGGGGGGGGGGGGGGTCAGTGAAAAACTATATGAATTATGTTTTTTATCCTTCATTGAACTTTTGATGTCGTCCAGTCCCTAATTAAGAATGACAAAATTTAATGCAGGAAAAGACAAGTGATATCTCGGCATTTCATAACAATTTGACAGATGGCCACACCGTGATACCACAATACTTCAAACAATGATGCCATAATAAATCATGACATCTCTCCTACTCTCTCTGGGTTTATGAAGGCAATAAAGAATAATAAATCAAAATCTGTTTCATGTTGCATTTATTTTTTTAGTTTTTTCATATAATTCAACATGTTTTACATTATAATAAAAATTTCATTTGATAAAATGCTGACTTTATGTGTATGGTTATGTACAATAAAACAGAGCATGCACCATTTCATGCCAAAAATAATTCTCTTTCATGCTGCCTGAAGTTCTACAATGGTGTTCTCAATACTAAAATACTTTATACTTCCCATAGATAGCTGTTATTAAGTAGAGTCAAGTATTAAACTTGTCAGTCAGTAGCCATTTTTATTTTCCTAAGAGATATATGATATTCAGATCTTGTGTAATAGATTTGATGTTTTAAGTACTGTAAGTGACTGATGTCTTAGCATACATAGAAAGACTGGAATACTTTGTACTACATTTAACTATTGATGATTTAATCCCAATATGGGGAAATTTTAATGTCATCCTGTGATATTCAGAACCAATTCAAATCAAATACTGATGATACGTGTAAGTACTAAAGGGCTTCAATCTTTGTTTACAATGAACAAATTGAGAACTAGGTTTTATTGTATTTATAACATTCAGTGAGAGGTGTTAAGATCTGTCAAACGTTGACACCATTATAGATAGTTAATGAAATACCTAAGATAGAATAAGTTCTTTTTGAAACATCCCAGGTAGTTTGACTAGATAATAGATGGTCAGAATACAACAATAGATAATTTGATGGAGTGTCTTAATCATAGGAACCCTATAAGAAGACTCATTAACACTGGTGCTAGTTGTAAATGAAAACTGCTGAATCATATTAAATTGTTATTTTGAAGTTTTAATACAGGAATGTTCTATGGTTTAATTTAAATGAAATTACATGTGAAATTATTCTAAATTTAACATTATTATTCTTCTCCATTAGAATGTTTGGTCTTAAAATGTTACATGTTTTTGTATATCAATTCCTATTAAAATTGTGTTAAGAATTTCACAACCTTTCTGTATATCAGGCTAATAAAAGACCTTAATTCAGAAAACTTAATTACCATACATTTTATCAGTGGTGTAATCAGATTCAACCCTTACTTGAACATTTAACACTGGTTAAAATATCTTATAAATTATCACAAGAAAGTTTCCCTTTATCCTCACATTACCCTTTCAATGTATAGTAGGAGTATTCATTATCTTGATTTTTTTCTCTTGTAGCTTATTCATCATTTCAAACAGTTTATAAAAGTTCAGTCAACAATCAAATGACAAAATATTCAATTTTCATGATTTTTAAATACCTTCTAGCTATGCAACAACTTTCATTTCATATAAATATAACCTCACATTAAACTGAAGCAAATCTTTGCTGCTTCTTCTCACTATCCTTCATTATAAAGTCAAGTTTGAAATTAAAATAAATGTTCTTTAGTTGTAAAATGATATTTAAAAAAATAAATAATGAATTTTCCATGTGAATCTGAATATTTGCCAATTGACAGTTGAATAAGTGTACTAGGTGCTTTTAATATGATAAAAAGATTTCCTTAATTATTCATGTTACAAGCAGAGCTATTCCCATAAAAGGCTAACACTTACAATTCAATTCAGTTTTTATTTGTATTGCCTCATTCTATATTTTTACAATCATTGAAATATTTTGCATCGGGGTAAAATTGTTGCAACAATGCAATGAGCTGAAGTATTTTGATTGCACATAGTTTTAAAATTATTTAAAGTATTTCCAAGACTCTTCTATACTAAAATCCTATGAATATTGCTTCAACTTCTCAAAATTTACTCTGCAAATATAATAAAAGGGAAAGTTGGCAATATCTTTTTTTTTATATAAAACATGGAAACATATACTGACAATAGAATGAAATACAACACACCCAAAACATTCACAGACAATCAAACAGTATTATCTCAGCAATCAATACACTGAAGTTTGTCTACAGATCATCATGAAAAACATCAGTATATATACATGTATTTATAGAAATGAACACATGTTTTCATTCAGATTGCTACATTTATATCTCCCTAAAGAAGAGTTCTGCATTTTTCTCTTGATATCTACAGAAGTTCACAACCAGTAGAGTTTTGCTAGAATTATTTTTTGCTCTTTATTTCTTGCTGAATTTTAGTTGAGGCAATTTTTCAGTCTAAACCTTAGTATATTTCAAAGGAATGTAAAATTTCAGAGACTTTTCTCAAAAAAATTAAAACTTATCAGTTTGAAAATTTATATATGTTTCTGCTTTAAAAAATAAACTTTCAGGTAGAAGAGGACATATAATACTATCTTTAATGGTCAGAAAATACTTTTAAGTGTGACTCTGTCATATACATTTTACAAACAATATCAGCATTTGAACAAAAATACTTTAAATTCTTATTTTCAAAAATATAACATGCACAAACAAATAGACAATTTTCAGATCTATGAAGGAATTTTCCTATGTTTGACAAATTCTATCTTTCAATGGTCTAAATATGCCATTTCAAAATAAAGATCAGAATAGGGCCATTTTAAGCATTTTAGTACAGAATTAACCCAATAATGATTAATTACTTAAACAAGTCTTCCTCATTTATTTATGTACAGCACATAAATTAAATAATTTTGGTTTTACTCTTATCGAAGAACAATAGTAAATGTCAAATTTCTCCTATTAGATGTTATAAATCAAAGTTAACAATACATTACTCAATGTGTGCTTTGTACATATAAATGAAACATGACTTACAGAAATACTTAAATGCTAATAATTGTACAAATGCAATGATAAGTTTAGAGTTCAATATAAAGAATTAATTCATGGTAGCAATTTTGGCATAATGTGAAATAAGAGAACTCTTAAAAAGGACGGATATCAACCGAATGATATAATAAATAAATACATAAATAATTACAGCGAGTGGGCAAAATACTAATCACTTATCTTAATTTACCCATATTAAAGGGGGAAGATATTTTTGATTTTTAAATCTTTTCTTTCCAATTCATTCTTATTCTATTATCACCTGAAAAAGAAGTAGTACACTAGTTTGACCGGCAGTATTGAGTTAACAACCTGATAACCTAGTTACCGGAGAGTAATATGATAATGAAAGTATTGAGATCAGATATTTAACTTCATTCTGATAAAACATGACATGATGATCCCAGCCGTTTACCCATCAAGGGTCAGACGTCACTTCAAAGGCAGTCCTTTATTGGCACAAACCACAGCCATCATTCGGGGGCTTTTCTCTGGACCCTTAAATCACAGGTAATCTAGCACCATTCTCAGAGACACAGTCTCGGCTAGCTAAGTCGTAGAAGTCTTTCTATCACTATGTTATATCACTACGTTGCCAGTCGTGGACGTTTAGCTGTGGGGGTTTCTGAATCCTCTTCCTCTTCATCAGAGTCTTCATCAGGATAGTCCACAAGTCCTACTAAACCTGCCTGTTAACATAAAATAAATAAATTAAAGTCAGAGTTCTCTAGTCCTACTAAACCTAACTGTTAACAAAAGATAAAAAATTTTTAAAACAATTGAATGACAGCTCTTTAATTAAAAATTTGTAAGGGTTCCGCGGAACCCAGTGTCTCGCCTACTTTTGCTGTAAATCGCAGGCTCAACAAAAAATGAGGAAAAAATCAATAAAAACATTCCTCTTGATACTATCTTTTGATTGTAAGAAGCTTCTGTCCAAGTTTGGTAAAAATCTAGGATAGTTAATGAATCTAATTAATGTTTTGAAAACTTTAACTGCGGACTGTATGTAATGTTAACTGGAAGAAAATCTAAATCCATTTAAAAGTAAAATACAGAAAAAATGGAGTTATCTTTTTACAAAATTTACTTCTGGATACTATCTTATGATCATAAATAAGCTTCTGTCCAAGTCTGGTACAAACCCAGGATAGTTTAAGAAAGTTATTAAAATTTTAAAAACTTTAACCACAGAGTGAATGTAATGTTTCCACGCAGAAAAACTAAGTCCATTTATTAGTAAAATACGGAAAAAATGGAATTTTATTTTTACAAAATTTACTTCTGAATACTATCTTATGATCATAAACAAGCTTCTGTCCAAGTTTGGTAGAAATCCAGTATAGTTTAAGAAAGTTATCAAAATTTCAAAAACTTTAACCACAGAGTGAATATATGTGGACGCCGCCGACGACGACGGAAAGTAGGATCACTTAGTCTCGCTTTTTCGACTAAAGTCGAAGGCTCAACAATAATAACAATAAGTGACTTTGTTAACATTTTTGTATTATAAAGACTTTGTTCGTGGCTTCAATATTGTTTAAATTGAGGTAGTGCTGCAATAGTGTTAATGTGTGTTGTCTGACAAGAAATGATTGTATATGGCATAGCAAGTCATCAGCACAATTTGTGATATCTCCTGTATAAATGTCTTTCAGATCATGTAGAGAAGCTCAGGCCAAAATAAATTAATAGTGTGTTTCCGGTTTCCCGACCCTACCTCCGTTTTTGACGCCGACCCTAAACTTTTTATTGCCAAAATTTAAAAAATTATGAAAAATCCGGATTTTTCAGTCTGTCCGGATCCGACTATTTGTTAAGAAAACTATAGATCTTCAAAACGTTTGATAGCAACGACCAATATTAATAAGTCAAGCGTTTCAAAAACCAAGATTTTAAATAAACAAGCATGGCTGCAGCTATTTATTAGCTGTCAAATATGCAAAATGTGATCACATGTTTGCAAAATATAATGACATCAATTCTGGATTATTGCAATATGATGAATCTCTTTTAAGAATAACATGATGGGCAAAAAAGTTTTATATGACATACGAAAACATTTGACAAGACCATAATTGACATATAATTTTAAGGGTAAAATAAGATCAATTGACTGCTAAAATCAATCCAGCTTTTGTGTAAAATATTCTCTTACCAATGTTGTAAAACATTGTTCTCAGACATAATATGCTTTTGGGGATTTGACAGTTTGAGTTATAATGATGACAGACAAGAGCCAGACAATGTGTAACAAGAAATAGAAAGCTTTCCCCAGTAGACAGACATGGTGTATGATTCATGTTCATTTATAAATGAATCTGCCCCTGCACCATGTCTACTTTTATTCTTTTAAATTTTCTATGACTGATCCCAGAACAGTTTATACCAGCATGACTAGAGATGGAAAATAAATCTACCATGTTTTTCCATATATTAAATATAAAGACAAAAGATTCTCACTTTTTTCTCAAATCCTGAAATTTTAATATTGTCAGAACTCCTAAAGATTAAATTCTGTCAAATATCAAAACACATCTGTTTATTAAATAAAGAGGGTGCAAGAGTATTGCCCCTCAATAAATCATAGGCTGCTGCTTAGCAACGATTTAGTGTTTCTACTACTAAAAACTAGAGGCTCCAAAGAGCCTGTGTCGCTCACCTTGGTCTATGTGAATATTAAACAAAGGACGCATTTGAATTCATGACAAAATTGTGTTTTGGTGATGGTGATGTGTTTGTATATCTTACTTTTCTGAACATTATTGCTGCTTACAATCATTCTATCTATATCATTATATTGAACTTGGCCTAAGAGCTTCAGTGGAAAATGTTAGTTAAAATTTACAAATTTTATGAAAATTGTTAAAAATTGACTATAAAGGGCAATAACTCCTTATGGGGTCAATTGACCATTTAGGTCATGTTGACTTATTTTTAGGTGTTACTTTGCTGTACATTGTTTCCCTTTACAGTTTATCTCTATCTATAATAATATTCAAGATAATAACAAAAAACGGCAAAATTTCCTTAAAATGACTAATTCAGGGGCAGCAACCTAACAGCAGTTTGTCCAATCCATCTGAAAATTTCATGGCAAATAGATCTTGACCTGATTAACAATTTTACTCCCTGTTAGATTTGCTCTAAATGCTTTGGTTTTTGAGTTATAAGCAAAAAACTGCATTTTACCCCTATGTTCTATTTTTAGCTATGGCGGCCATCTTTGTTGGTTGGCGGGGTAATTTGACACAATTTTTAAACTAGATACCCCAATGATGATTATGGCCAAGTTTGGATTAATTTGGCCCAGCAGTTTCAGAGGAGAAGATTTTTGTAAAGGATTACCAAGATTTACGAAAAATGGTTAAAAATTGACTATAAAGGACAATAACTCCTAAAGTGGTCAACTGACCATTTTGGTTATGTTGACTTATTTGTAGATTTTACTTTGCTGAACATTATTGCTGTTTACAGTTTATCTCTATCTATAATAATATTCAAGATAATAACAAAAAACAGCAAAATTTCCCAAAAATTACCAATTCAGGGGCAGCAACCCAACAACAGGTTGTCCGATTCATCTGAAAATTTCAGGGCAGTTAGATCTTGACCTGATGAACATTTTTACCCCACGTCAGATTTGCTCTAAATGCTTTGGTTTTTGAGTTATAAGCCAAAAACTGCATTTTACCCCTATGTTCTATTTTTAGCCGTGGCGGCCATCTTGGTTGGTTGGCGGGGTCACCGGACACAATTTTTAAACTAGATACCCCAATGATGATTATGGCCAAGTTTGGATTAATTTGGCCCAGCAGTTTCAGAGGAGAAGATTTTTGTAAAAGTTAACGACGACGGACGCAGGACGACGGACGACGACGGACGCCGGACGCCAAGTGATGAGAAAAGCTCACTTGGCCCTTCGGGCCAGGTGAGCTAAAAAGGGGGTGGGGGAGGGTAGGAATCTGTTTTAACATGTATACGCTTAACTTAAAGTTAAGTTTAGCTTCTGCAGACACAAAAACATTAAATTGAAAGGATTTTTTTTTATTATTAATGAAAATATATGTAGATTAATTTAATTAAGTACTATTATAAATATCAAAGAAGCATTCAGGCACATGAAATGATTTCATTTGAATCTTTTTATGCTATCATCGACAGAAAAAATAAAAAGTCTTCATAAAATAAAATGTTTTACCTACCTACCCTACCTAATTTTTTTCAGGGTGAAATAGGAAACACACTATTTATTTATTTTGGCCTCACTGACAAAGACCTTTCAATAAACATCTAGATGATAAACAGCAGTTAAAAAAAGTTTTTTTTTCCCCCAATTTAAACTCTTATTGGCAATAAAGACCAATGTTTATTCCCCATCGTTTTGTTTACAACTCTGGTCTATAGTCTGGTGTAAATATAAAATTTTAATCATTGTATTTATGACAAATTTATCTCAATGAAATTGAAGTTTTAAATTGAACCTCACACAACTAGTGCCTTTTCTGATAAACTGTTTTGTAATTTCAATTTTGTCAGTTTTTCATTTGTTGCTAATCTTAGATTGCAACTTACCCTTTTGGCAGCTAATGCCTTTTCTGAAGGTGTAATCGGTGATGTGTTTGGTGTAGGACAAGGTATAGTTGGACTTCCTGTCGGTGATGTAGCAGGACTACCTACTGGACTCGTGTTTGGACTGTTGTTTCTGAGGTTAATGTTTATACATGTTGATCTGTTATTAAATAACCTTGGTGGTGATTCTCTCGACTGGTCTTTATTGACTGTAAAATATAAATAAACAAATTCTTTTGACGGATCTAAAAACTAAGATATCTACTGCACAACGCATCCATATCTACGAATCTTATTCAAATTTAAATCCAGCATCCAGGCTTTCCTTACAAGAATCTGACAACATTCTCTAATATTTTCTAATCTGGAAATATTATTAATTAAATCAGTCAATGAAATTTCTGCCTCCCACTTTTTGAAAGTGAGTATCATTACAACTAATGAGAGGATCTAGAAAGTAGAATGGCGAAGTCAGATCCTAGTGATCAAAGTGTTTAAACATGATCTGTGTTATAATTGTATACCAATAAAGAGCATAAGCTATGAGATAAATAAATAAATAAATAAGATTTTTTTTGTTTGTTAAAACATTAATCAAAGTGATTGATTGACTGTTTGTTGGTGTTATAATGCCACTTTCTGGGTTTTGTGGCATCATTTTTTAAGGTTGGAGGAAGCTGGAGTGACAGGAGAAAACTGCTGACCTTCCATAAGAAAACTGACAATCCTAGTCACTTAAGATTGAAATCAAGTGTACCTGCACAATTGGGGCTCATACTAACAACCTGTGTTGACTGGCCAGTGATTACAGTATTAGAACTACTTTGAACACCTGGCCAACAAGGCCCCTTAATAAAAGTGAAATTAAAATTTGCTTTTAGCAGCCAGTTTGATTCAGTTTTGTCAAAATCAGCAAAGAATTATTGCAAATGAATTATTCACTTAACCTATATAGTGATATTGACATTACCTTTTCTATTGCCTATATATCTGTTTATATGGTCAAAATCTGCATCTAAACTAGATCTTAATACATCAGAAACAGGGACCAGGGAATCCAAGTCCTCAGTTTCATCGTCTTCATCAAACCACATTTCTTCCTCCTCTTCTAGTGTCCTAGCATCTCGTCGATATCGATGATTCCGCAACACTGATGTACTGAAGGAAAAAATAATGTGTTGTTTAGTCAGCAAGTACAACAGTACAATAACAATTCAATAATATCTAATTGATCAAATGGAATTTTCTTTAAGGCCAAAAAAAAATATATGTTTGTTTCCTGCTTCCAAGGCATATAAATCAGGGTGGGTAGGTCGGGATTATTATTTTTTTTTTTTTCACTCACTGTGTCAGATTTTCAGTTAGTTGAGGGTTCTGTACCCCAAAATGATTTAAACTCTAAGCTTTAATTGAATAATACTCGCAGTGCTGACATTTTTTAAACCTTAGTTGTAGCACATTTGTGCAGGGAGTAGCCATATTGATTGTTTGGACATAGTAAAATATAGAACTTTTCCAGACTGGTAACGTTTTTTTCTGAAAAAGATCTAGGGTTGGGGGTTTGAGTCAGGGTCGGTCGGGAAACAGGAAATAGACCTTTATTTTTTTTTGGCCTAATTAACCTAGCCATTTTGATATTTTTATAATATATCAGACACAAAATTTTATTAAAGCAACCAATTATAAATTAAGAATTCTAATATAATATGTGGTATATAACTCTCAAAATCATAGATTATATATAGGATATAAATATACATAGCCATAAATTTCTCATTGTTGAAGATGGTAACGTGATCTATAATTGCATACTACCACCTCATTTGAACTATGGTAGATATTTCTCTTATTGACAATCATATCACAAGTCAAAGTCTATGTTAATGATATGTATAGTTGGTAAAATTAGAACTCTGTGTGACCTTTCTCAGCAAGGATACCTAGGATTATAACTAAAGAAGTTTTATGTGAGTCATATGGAAACATTTATCATTTAAATTTTTCAGCAAGCTTAAATCATTCTAAGGCTTGGACATATTTTTTGGACTGAAGTTCCTTATTTATGACCAGTTTTTTTGGCTTCAGAGGTATTACCGTATAGCGGGTTATTTTCGCGGGGTGTAAATTTTCGCGGAGAGAACAAAATCGCCAAAATAAATTCCGCCAATTTAAAAGTGTACATGCAAATATATTGAAAACAGTTTCGAAACCAACAAAATAATAACCGCAAAAATATTTCGTATACCTTATTCAATGAAAATCGGGAAATTTTACACCCGCGAAAATAACCCGCTATACTGTATTTGAAAATAATCTGACTAATTGTTTTGCCAAGCATTGAAGATTTCAACTGAATAACAACAGGCTCTATAAAAAATCTCTTTTCAACTATTGTTTTATCAACATACCTATCAAATAATTTGTCCTTGAGGCCATCTTGTTGTTGTTCGTATCTCATCTTGAGGGAATTAAATGTACTAACATAATTAACACTCTCTAGTTCTTTCATGTGTGTTTCTACTATGTGAGCACAGAGAGACTTGATATCCTCCTGAAAAACAATATTTGTATAGTAAACATCAATTTGTCTTAACATATTTTATTGTCTTAATGAACTATTTGGGTTTTAACAGAAAGTGGATCATAACACTCTGTTATGGTTTGAATAAAATTAGTCTTAAAAATTTCCTGAATACAAGGTTCTAAAATATGTTTAAGTAAAGTAAAAACTTGTTGAACACTTCCATAGTATGACAAGAATACATCAAATATGTAAATGTTCTTTAATATTTGAACTGGCAGGTTTGAAACTTAATTCATTTATCCAAAATATTGTAATATGTTGATAAAAATTCAGCCATTTATAAATTAATACTTTAAGCCAGATTTTGCACTATGTAAAATCATGCAAAATTTCATGTCAATTACTTAAAAAAAATCCTTATAATACTTGTATGCAACAAAACAATCCATTTTTTGCAGTAATGACTATTTTATTAAAAATGTCTTACCATTTTAATGAATTCAAATAATTCAATGATTGCAGAGTTAAAGAGATTATATCTTGTGCCATTTTCTATAAAAGCTTCTACGATTGGTTTAAATAAACTTCCTTTGATGATATATCTGTAGTAAAAATCGTCTTTTATTCCAACAATTTTACGCATAAATCTTAATGCACCTGAAAATAAACAAAGCCACTTTGAATTAACTTTGAGTTTAAGAGTTATCTTTATTTTTCAAATTTAGTTGGGAGTTTTCTTCAATAATGAATTGCAATCTTTTATTTCTTTAATCTTTCATGATCCATGAATCATGAGCTGTTGATAAATAAGATACTTCAGTCTGAATAATATATAGCACAGTTCCAGAAAACAATTAATTTGAAGCCTTAAAACATCTACAAATACTTTTCTATGACTGGGCGATGTTTGAAACAAATTTATTAAACCATAAAAAAAATACTAGATATGGGTGAAAGTGTGTCTTATTCAGAGCATTCAAAAACTAGTCCATGAACCTGTGCTTGGCTGAAACAACAGAAGAAATATTCTTAATAAATGTTTTACTTACACAATGCCAGAAACCTGTGACGTGACTTTAACAACAGTAAAACTCTTCTTAATAAATCTTTACTAATAATGTAGTTTTTGATGTGGAATGTATGGTGCTCTATACAAAATGTTAACAGCTCTAAGATCAGGGATTGTAGCTGTGCTGACTGGAAGTCATCTACAAAAAAAACAATAATAATTTTATTTATGTTTCTAATCATATAGATAGGAATATCAGCAAAGAGAACAATACAATAACACTTATTTTATTTGTCAAAGATATTTTGTTATATGGTTCAGGGCTCACACTACTTCAGAATTATAGGGAGAAGTGACTTCTCTTTTAGAAACTGATAGGGAGAAGTGGTTAGATTTGAAAGAGAAGTGCTCATTCGCGCAGTGCGCTACAATGTTTGGATTTTACTGTAGTATAAACGGTCAATGGTAAATTATGTTATTTTTATATTGTTCAATTCATATCTGAGTATTCAATTAAAGTACCTTTTCAAATTAAAAGTTGTTTAAATTTTACTAAGGTCCTTGTGAGAAACTACCAACTAAATGTCTAGCACTAAAAAAAAAAATTTTTTTAAAAGGTAAAGAATTTATAATATATCAATTACAATTTAATTAAAAACTATCTTGTGTATTAAATCAGTGTTTCTCATCAAAAGATATATAAAGGTAAGCTGGGCCATAATATATTAATGATATTAGTGTAATAGTCTAAGAGTTAAGCAACTTTACAATAGTTTACAGCAATCCATATAAATTATAGGGAATCATATACACCAATCAATGATGAGTTTATTAAGATGTAACCAAAAGTCTTTTAATGCGTGTGGAATGCATATTTTTTCCTTTTGGGATCAATATTCTACTGTCAGCTGTTCCATCCGTGCGTCCGTAGTAATTTTTTCTAAAAATACGGATTTAGGTCATAGTTGGTCTGTTTCCGATCCGTAGTTTAGAAATCGGACAATGGCGGACGATTGCAAGAAAATTTACAAAAATAAACGATGTTTGACAAGTTATTTGGAAAGGATCATGACTTTTTTAAATGCAATAAATGGATTGAACATTTACTGGGGGCAACTTTTATCAAGTTAAAATGAAGTAACAAACTTATGTTGCAGCCGAAAGTTAGGTTGATGTACGTTTTCGAGTAACAAGCACCAGAACTTTCGGAAGTGCAAGAAATGATAAAAAGTTGTATTTTTATCAAATAACCTGCTACACACTGCAAAAACGATGCTTCAACCTCATTTCATAAGATAATTAATCGTTTATGTCTAAATTTCTTTAATTATCATTAAAAAGTTGATAATGTCCGATGGAGGAAGCGACTGAAAGCGAGGAATCGTAAACAACAGGGCGACTCGTCTTCGCTTTTGGGGGTCGGGGAAAGCGACTTCTTCGCCCAAGTCGCCTGGTAGCGTGAGCCCTGTGGTTTAATTTTGTCTACATCCCATCCAACATCCAAAGACTTATTTTTTAAGAATTATCTTTGTTTTTAGTTTTGAAAAATATCAAACACAACAGTTACTGTTTGAAGGAAAAGAACAAGCCTGTTCAATGTTTTCAACCCACTCACCCTTCATTTATTTTTAGAACAGCCCTACGATAACAAGTCAAAAACATTCAAAATTTCTTAAATTGTGGAAGAATGATTATTGTCATTGTTCTGAGAAATATCACCTCACCACATTCACACTACACTCACCTTTACTTAAGCGTCCCTCTGATGTGTTGGCATATAATGGTGCCGTTAACACATGCATGCTGTGTTTGTAGAAGAACACTAAGAACTCAGACTTCTCTGTTTTCTGTAAATAAATAAGAACACTAGTAAATATCTTTGCATCTGTCCGTAAATCACAAACATGTTTCATACGGACAAATTAAAAATACAATCAATCAACTGACATTAAATAAGAGGTTTGACTTGAAGATATGATGAAAATCCATAAGATGATGAGTTGTACTGAACTGTTCTTAAAACAATGGAAAAGGGCCTATAACTAATATTTATAAATATAGATAAAATTTAAACAACTCAATATTGGGTAACACAAGGTATTCAATGTTTCATGCTGTTCAACTAAATATCTTGATAATCATTAACCCTTTCATTTTAAAGGTAAGATACATACACAGAAATTATCCGAAACCTTTCAATATAAGATAAACTTGTAGTATCTTTCAAATACAACATTAAATCATAATGACTGCAGATCAAGTTCATTATTCAGCTTCTAATTAGCTATCAGAGGTACAACAAGTGAAACTGCGAGCTACTGCTCACTGATGATACCCCCGCCGCAAGTGGATAATATTACTAGTGCAAAAATATGCAAGTGTTCGGTAAACAGGAAGTTGTCGAGTGATGAATCTGAAAACGCAACACACGGTATAGCTGACTTATATAAATCCTGAAACCAAATTTCAGAAATCCTTGTATTGTAGTTCCTGAGAAAAATGTGACGAAAATTTTCAACTTGGCTATCATGTGTAAAATCATACAAGTGTTTGGTAAACAGGAAGTTGCCAAGTGATCAATCTGAAAACGCATCACACGGTATAGCTGACTTAGATAAACCCTGAAACCAAATTTCAGAAATCCTTGTATTGTAGTTCCTGAGAAAAATGTGACGAAAGTATCATGGGACGGACTGACTGACGGACGGACGGACAGACAGAGGTAAAACAGTATACCCCCCCCCTTTTTAAAGCGGGGGTATAATTAAGTGAAATTTACAATATGACACTTAGTTCACATTTAAATTTGTTCATGTTTTCGATCTCCTTGGTGTTTTGACAGACATGTTTGTTGGCAAGTGTGATTATCAGATAAACCTGTATGAATGGTTGGTTCAAAATTTGAACCAGTGTTTGAACATTTGTAAAAGCAGTTAAAACAATATTTTATTACTTTTGACACAAATAAACCTTAGATTAGTTGAGTTAGAATAGATATCAGTATATGAGGATGATAAGCAATGATTAATACAATTACTAAATTCACTCAGATAAATAAAAAATAAACTTTATCACTCTTAAATCAGAATTTTTGTTCAGTTGAAGTAAATTAGAAAAACAATGTGTTAATGCATTTTCATTAAAATAACTATTTTTTTTTTCTCAAGATATCTTAATTTTTTTTAATTTCTTTGTTTTATTTTCTCACTTCAAGAGTAAACAAAAAATCTCTAGTTTCTTTTAGTATTTAACTCCTGGAATTCTTAACCCTTACTTGAGAATTGTATTTGATCGGTAGCATCTAGCATACATTAACAAATCTACAGTAGAAGAAAGTTATGATGATATTATACGATTCTGATAGAATTTTTCTGATGATGTTACACAAAATATTTAAGTGAAAAGAATGTTTCTAGAATAACTGAGCAGTTGCTTTACTTATAAAATATATTTACTTAAAAAAACATAATTTTGTCTGGATATTCAAGAATATTTTAAATTTAAAACAATCCACTTTTGTTGACATTTTTATAGGAGAGACGCTTCATTAAGACTGGCTATGAAATAAATCAAGCTTTCATCAAAAACATGTACACTAAAAAAACTATGTCAATAAAAAAATATTAGAATTTATACATTGTAGCCATTTACTCTATCAGAAATTATAAAATCTGTCCTAAAAATATTCTGTCCTTGCCAATAGCAACAAAGTTCAAGGCGATTTATAAATGTAAAATTTAAGCATTGCAGGAATATCTCTTAACCTACATGAATACTTTACTTAGTAGATAAAAGGAGAAATTTCACCTAGCTTTGTTCAGTTATTCTAGAATGACTTAGAATGAAGACAAACATACATTGAAGTAGTAAGCATTTAGGCTTACATTTGATGTAGCTATCATGTTTTCTGGATCTATCAGTAGTTTAAGAACACCCATCAACTGTAATGCACCTCCCAGCTCTGCAACATAAAACATAAAAAATTAAAACAACATGTGCAATTCTAGAATTTGACATAATTGGAAACATCAGAAACGAATCAAATAATCAAGAACAACAATTCTCATTATATTGGACAGAAAAAGCTAATTGGAAAAGATTTCCCAGAAAATTTAAAGTTTTTAATCTGAAATTCTGATTAATTAAAAGTTAAATCCTTTTATCATGGATATTAGGATGTTTAATGAGATATGAAATCTTTTAAGAAACATATATGGAGCCAATCTTTGATAACAGCCAAATTCAACTTTTTTTTAGTTTATAAACTATCAAATTGTATAGTGGAACTACATCATGCAAATCTTGATTTTAGAAAGTTATGGCTGTCCTTTTTAGTTCTAGCATTTTTGTATCTCACAAATATTGGATTAAGTTTGCTTTAGGTCATAAGCAACCTTACAAACATGTATAAATAATAGATTATCTAGTGATGCAGTAAAGCTTTCATATAAAATTTTGATGGACTTCACTTGGATCCTAAATTACCCCTAAACAATACTGTTTATGATTTTTGGTAACTTACCTGGATCCGGATCATTGATCATCTGATCTATCACCAGATTAACCAGTAAATCATCCTACAATACAAAACAACAGCATTTAATCTAAGTAAAAAGGGTTGTTCCAGTTTAGAACACAAGCAAACACCCACATTCAATAAGATAAATTTTGGAATAGCCATTACATCTCACAATGGTCTGAGGGCCAATTATGTTCTTGATACTTGATTTGGTATACTATAGACTCAACATTGTAATATATATTGGGCTAAGATCTGATCAACCTAAAATTTGTCCACAAAACAATCACAACTTTAATTCTAATTGAGGAAATGATTTCAGAATATATTTAAATGTTCATGGTCTTATTTTAAAGATTTGTTTCAAATTTGATCTGTGTATCTATCCTATAGGAAGCCTATCATTCAAACTCAAACTGTCACTCAAATTTAAATCGTTATATTTTTAAGCAACCCTTTAAAAGTGAGATCTGTCATGCAAACTTGCATAGTCTGTTTTTAGGCGACCCTTTATTATATGTGGAGCCTGTCACTCAAACTTGCATCTTCCTGTCCTTTTGGACCAATTATAATGAAAGCATGTCACTCAAACTTACATCATCCTGTTTCTGACCTTCCTTCATTATGAATTCTCTGACAGTGGATGGACTGAACTCCACAATGTATGAAAATATATCTATTGCAGCTGATTTAATTTGTGGATCATCCAGTCCCTAAAAATGAAAGAAATATACACATTACATATCTCATCGGACAGTTACTAAATATTGAAATTTATGTGTTATTATGATTATTTATTTCTTAAGTAATTGAATATTAGACCTGCTCTGATTTCACGATTCATGAACTTTTTTTTTTTTACATAAATGCTGAACATTGTTAAACCACGATACATTTTTCTACCTTAGCTGTATTTGGCAAAACTTTTGGGAAATTTGATTGGCATGCTCTTCAACTTTATACTTTATTTGGCCTTTTTAAAAAAAACTTTTTTGGATTCACTGATGAGTCTTTTGTAGGCGAAACACGTATCTGGTGTAAACACAAAATTAATTACTGGTATATATGATGAGTTTATTCACACACCTATCATTATTTTTTCAAAAAGTAGATGCATTGTACATACTACATAATTCATACCGATACTTACTAATATGACTTCTATAGCTGATAAAACACCAAAAGATGACAATGTCTGAAATGAATAGAAACAGAAAATGACACAACAGTAAACTTTTTGTAATTATATTCCAATGGTCAGATGATTAAGTTCCTGATAAATGAAGTACTCTCACTTCATAGATGTATCGAACCAACACAATTTGGAGAACATTTATAACATTTTCAAAGATTTTCTTAGCCATATTTATTGCTTACCATGAAATATAATCAAAGGATATTCATTAACCATTAATCAACCACTTGTACAATATCTTACACAATCAAAAAGATGAATGGTTTTATTGGTATTCTTTTTATAAATTCTTTGTTTTGCATGATGTTTGTTTCTATCCTCATGCTATTTATTATTTTAATGTTCAAAAAATGTCTTTCGCTGGTGCAAGAAACAGTCTTTCTACAGAACAAGGATACATGTAAAGAAATAAATAGATGTCTTTTTTTGCTTGTTTGTTTTGTTGTTGTGTAGTCAGAATGCAGTCTCATTGACAATTATTAGACGCTGTAATAATATCATGACTTAATTGTATTCTTTATTTTAAGTGGTAAAATAAGATATCAGAAAATTTAACTACTGAATGCAAAACAAAAACTCTCAGTATTAGGACTTTCTTAAGAGTAAATGCAGGTGATTGTGGGCGATTACTCAAAAAATCTCCTCTGAATTTATGATTTAATACTAGATGTTTGTATGCTAGGATCGTCAATTGGAATCAAAAGATTTTACCATGTTTTCAGTGATTCACTCTACAAACTCAACACCAGCAAGAGAGATAATTAACTGATTCACCTACATGTAGGGCTTGAAATAAAATATTGTGTACTTCCCCAATCCAAACCGATCCTGTAAAAACGGTCCTACTCATTTTAATACATTTTATTGTCAAAAGTCAAGTATTATTTTATTCATTTTGAGTTTAAGGCTTGTCAGATCAACCTATATTGTTCCAGCTTTTTGGAAAAAATAAAATGATTTTCCTACCTGCAAACCCACAACTGGCTTGGCAGGGTCAGGATTGGGGAAACAAGCAATTTATTAATTTAGGCCTAGTGGAATGGATACTGTACCTTGAAAAATGATTCTCTGCTATCTTGTTGCAGTGTTTGTGAAAATGTACAAAATTCTTTCAAAAATAGCACTAAATCTCTTCTGACAGCTTCCTCTGTGTCGTCACTTGTCAACTGTGTAAACAGTGATGATAAAAACTTCTCATCTTCCTGAAAAATCACACACAAGTTAAAAATAAATTCATGTTATCTCAAGTCTACAAATCATCAACAGCTTCTTACTTGTACTCATAAGTTAATATCCCTTTTATCAAAAAAATAAAAGTATTAGCCAAAACTAATAAGGTGTCAGACAGATCCATAAAATGCTTTCCAACATTGAATTCTTTGCTGAAAAGGCAAAATATGCTGAAGAAATAAGGAATAGTAGCCAAGGAAACAGGAAGTAATTGTAACAGGATGCTGTTACGAAGTCTCCAAAACAAAGCTCCTATATGGTCCCATGTTCATTTGATTTGATTTTTTGTCCCATACAAGAATATATATGGCTTACGAGTAGGGCTCTCCACCATTTACAAGTTTTCAAACAGGAAGGGGTGAAATATCACCAAAATAAGGTGAGTGTGGTATAGTCCCAACTGTTAGAGGAAATACCATAGATGATTCTCCTGATTCCTTCTCTTAGAATCCTTACATGTACTAACATTTTGAAATAATACTACTGGGTTTGAAATAAGTAGGGATCCACTCGTGGATAACCCTAAAAAATTGAGAGCTACTAAAATTTCTATTTTTCTTGTACAATGTATAGAACTATATATATTGGGTACCAAAATTAAACCTGTGGGCTACTATGCCAAAGCTTCAAACAATGCACTAACCTGTATCATACTGACAATCTCTACTTTGTTAAAGAATATAAATGACGTTAATGACGATAAATGATTCTCCTCGAACACAGAGGGCGTTGGTAAGATGACGTCCTGTATGTACTGTACACGATATGTTTGGTGGATCTTATTCAGAAGTTCCTTGTTTGTCATCGGCACAACTTGTTTAAACTTTGCCGTCTCCTTTAAATATGTTCTGTGTTGTGATGGCTGTGGCGATGATGGCTGATGTTCTAACACTCCTATCACATCAAATATTGTTTCCTCTGAGAACATGATCTCAAATAGTTCGTTTCTGTTCAATAAAAATATATTCTTAAATATTTCATACAAATGATGAAGTCCTTCCATGTTATCTAAATCCTCACACATGTGAAACAGATCCAGTAATTTTTTGATATAGCCACTGTTTTCAATGGCCATTGAGAGTTTTTCTTTGCGTATGGGTGTAGATTGAATAGATGACTCTGTAAATATATTCCATATCTCCTCTAGTTTGCTAAGTTCACAGGGAGGTAACTCGATCTCCTGAGCAGCGTCTGGGGCATCTTCTATAGTGCTGTCTTCCTGAAATTCTTCATCATGTTCACCATGGTCGATCAAACAATCTTGTGTGATGTCCACTGATGGATCTTTTCCTTGTACCTGAAAAATTTATAATCACATACATGACACTATTATAAAAAACTTTCTTTGAGATGCTTTATTAAAATTTGTTTCAACAACAAAATTAGAGATAGGGAATTTTTCACAATTTATGAAATATTTTGATTTTTTCCCTTCACAATTTTGATGAAAGCTCCTTATTAATTTTTACAATTTTCTAAGTTTAAAAGGGACCTAACTCTACTGCCAGAATTTGAACTCTGTCTTGATGTTGTGGTTCTTTCCTTTGTGTAAGAGTTAAATAAAATTTGGATGAGGAAAACTTAAATTATAGTGCAGATACAAAAATGGGACTAAATACAGACAGAAGATCAAGGGCATCAATTTATGTCCTCATTGCCAAAAACTATAATATTGCCTTTAATTTGCACTATTTTGAATTTGTATAGGAAAAGAAAAAAATTTAAATTGGTAAACTGAACTAGTTAGAATTTGTAACACAATAAAAATATGTAATTCAGCTTTATAACACATTTAGAGAATGCATACTTAAATCTAAATTGAGATGTTTTACCTGACAAATTTTCCTCCAAATCTCAAGGCAACCAGCTTGTTCCTGGAAACTTAATGCCAAGTCATAGTTAGCTGCTTCTGACCATACTATCAAGGTTTCCTAAAATATATATAATATGTCAAGTGTCTTGGGTATAAAACAACAATAACTTCACATGCTGTCAAATTTTGTATATAAGTTGTTATGGTCTTATTGAGTCTTAGTCACTTTAAACCGGCATACATATACCTGGGCCTAAAATAAAATATTGTCAGAACAAAGTCAGGCTATTTTATTCATTTCTAATTTTCAGGATTGCCAGATCAACCGATATCCAGCTTTTAAGGGGGAAAAAATTACCTCCCTGCATTACCTACCAGCACCTGACTTGGCAGGGTCAGGATTGGGGAAACAAGCAATGCATTAATATAGGCCCTATCATGCATGACCTCTTTTTATTTTTTTTTTATTTTTCATGTTGATTATGTTTGACAAAAAAAAGAAAGTGATGGAAATTTTCCAACAACCTGTATCAAATTGTGCCATTACCTGTTGTTTCTGGTACATGGTATCAGGCTGAATCTTTGACTCCAAGAGAACAGTTCCTGTAATAAATAAAACAAATTCCATTGTTACTGAAAATATAAGTCTTGGGGCTTAAACAACAGGTACTTATTTGGGAGAATAAAATAAAGCCTATACTTACATTTGTATATGTTTACAAATTACATGCATTTGGGAAAAATACAAATTTGGACTTGCTCTTGATTATTTTATGAAATAGGGTTGTGAGGTTAAAACCCTAATTCATAATATTCAGGCTTTGGCCATTGTTAGTATTGTATTATTTTTTAATTTCTTGTGATATGCCGCATGGAACAAGTATTCATATAAATGGCAATTTAGGTCTTGTACCTTTTTAGTTGCAATATTTTGCTGCATCAACAGAGAAATTTTTTTAAAATAACAAATCTTTGCAGCTGACAGAATTATTTGGACCAAAAAAGTACATGGTCATATCATCCTTGTTATATATGTTGATATTTTAACTTTGTTTCATTGAATTTTTATGTATGCTGATGAAACTGAATTTATGATTGAATCTAAAGGTCATTGACCCTTGTGGGGTATCAGAGGAATAGACATATATTGTATAGGAATGTCAATGCATACAAGTTAACAGAGATCTAATGATAAAGATTAACAAACTAACCATCCGTCTCAGATCGGACTTGAAGTGACATTCCTTTCAATCTTTCAACAAAAATGGAGGACACATGCCCGGTGCCTTGGTCATCCCACTGGCGTTCTTCGTTTAACATGTACAATTTAACACGTCTACGTGTGCTTGTTGTGTCCGCCATTTCTGTATGCTATTATTTGTTTATTAAACTTATTGGTATAGTTTAATTTATGCTGAAATCCTTTGTACTATTCGATTCCACACGAAGGCAATCTGGACCGCGTACTCACATCACCTGAAATTATTGATGAGCGAATTAATATTGCATTTCAAATATCGACAGTTCATTCAGAACTGTCCGTAAAATATTATTGCCAAATACCAATAAACTGATTATCTTAAATTATAATCTATTTTGTAAAATTACATTTGGTAAACATAATGTCGAGCAATCAATTGGTCCGCCATCTTGAATGTGTTTAGTCAAATTGGGGTTTCCAAAATTTGTTACACGGTTTTTCGTAATTTTTTCAAAATCAATATCGGTATGGGATGCGATTTCTTTTACCGGAATTTCTTTATGTACTGAAAACTATCCATCTACCAAATCAGGTACAATTTTATACAAAGGAAAATTTTAAAATATAAAAACTTATCACTGTACAACCTTCAACAATATGAAAAAGACATACCGTATAGTAAATTTCCATTTGACTTTATATGTTACTACATTTTTGAATCGAAACAAAAATGCATACAGCGCTATAGATGTAATTGGCTAACTAAAAAAGCACTATTCTGTTTTTAAAAGTCATACTGAATTCCCAGTCTTGTATGTTCAATATCAACCAATCAATTAAATAACTAATCAATAAATAATTGAAGGACTTTTGAAAGAAAATAAACAATAAATGAATAGTTCCCTATTGGAATTTTGAAAACCGTGAAGAATAAATTTTAATAGACTGACAAATGTCAATAAATCAGTTGACTGATTCAGTGTTGATAACTTAGAATTCTTTAATTGTTTTACTTATGGATGCTTTATTCAATCAAAACAAGAATAAAAGAGAGACGAATAATATCGGAGGCACATTTAAACTCATCATTCTATGAAAAAACTGAAACTGACGATGTCATGACAAAAAACAAAACAAAACCCAGAAATAACCAAATAAAAAAAACAACAACCCAAAAACCCGAGAAATGACCAAAAGACAAACAACAGATAACAAAACACAACATGGGTTGAAACCAAAGAGCACTCCCACCCAAATCCCGTTTTATACAGAGGGATTTTTTTTTTTTTTTCAATTGAGAATTTACCGTCGATGTCTACTCTTTTCCGCAATATGATTTACTATTACTGGAAACAGATATAGTTAACCCTCCGGAGCACCTGCGAACCCCACTCAAAATCGGTGGTCATCGTAGGTGATCCAGAAGGTTAACTTTATCCTGTTCGCAAAAGAACGTATTTAACGAGACAGACGTATATATACATCTCACCATGCATTTTTATGGTGGCCGGATGCGGTCATTTCGACTTTTCGCGTTTTTGCGTTTTCTACATTCACTTTCACGCGAAATCGATAAATCGGGAAATCAGGAAATTGTGACATTGAGAAATCAGGAAATTGTGAAATCTTAAATTCGAGAAATAAAGAAAAAATAGCGAAAACGGGAAATAATTTTTCGATTTCTACATTACTTGATTTCCCGCATTCCCGATTTCTCAATTTCTCTATTTCGCTCTTTCGATTTCTCGATTTTGCGATTTCCTGTTTTGTGGATTTCTCAAATTTGCGATTTCGCGTTAATTTTCAAAGAGAAAGGTGAATACGCGAACACGCGAAAAGGTGAAAAATTCAGCCATCCAACATACATTTTGAACATTTAAATTTATCCAAAGTATGTTATATTTAAACCAGTAAATATGGTAATTATTGTTTATTTCAGTGTTGGTCATCCTCAATTATATTAAAGTGCTTTTTTTTTAAACGGTAGTACCTGCTCTTAATATGTGCTGTGTAATAGGTTACTACCTTTTGATTTGATTTAATTTTTGGTGTTGTAACACCACAGTTATGTACCGCAAAACTGACAATCCAAGTAAATTGAGACTGGAGTCAAGTGCACCTACATGAGCGAGGTTCGACATAACCTCGGTGTTGACTGGCTAGTGATTACAGTAGTAACTACTTAGACCACTCGGCCACCTTCACTACCTTTTGTATTTAATTCATTGGTTGATTGTTGGTTGCATCACGCCCAGCTGCAAATATTTCATTCATATTTAGGACAATAACACAGTTTTGTAATATAGTCTTCCGGGATTCAAGATCTCACGAGGAATTTAACGACCCCATGCTGATCGGACGTGTACTGCAAATTTATACATTCCGCAGAAGCAAAAGGATGCCCCACTTTGGCGTTTTTTTTTTACTGCAAGTCGAAGGAAGAGCATCTATTCCCCAGTCAACTGGGGGGGGGGGGGTCTTAAGTTTTCTATTTTGTTTTGCTTTTTTTTTTTGCAGTATTGTTTGTCTGTTTGTCTTTATCTTATTTAGCTATGGAGTTGTCAGTCTATTTTCGATTTATGAGTTTGAATTTTCCTCTGATAGATTTCGCCCCTCTTTAACCATAAAAATCTATTGAAAATGTTGACCGGAATGATCAGCTCTCTAACATTCGTTATGATTGACTCTCGAACCAGAAAAGACAGTTGGTGGAGTTTAACAACGATTTTACGATTGGGAAGATTGTGAACATGGTAGAAACACTTGACGAATTATAAACTTTTTAACGATCATAACGATTGAATACGATCGACAGTCTTAAAAATGATGAGAAGAGACAGTGAATTGGACTGATCAACTCAAACGCGATCGTAACGATTGAATACGATTGACCCTGGAAAACCACAAAGGTCTGATTAAATACGATCGATACAATCTTGAGTCTGAATTGAAAACTAAAAAGAGAGAGTTTGCAATTGATCATAATTTTTTATGTATGAAGTGACCTAAACTGCGAGACCTCTATATTAGTTGGAAATCTGAGCACCGCACAGCATAGGTACATGGGAAATCGTGACGAAAGAATTAAAAGACAAACGTGCACTAGAAGGCAAATAGTAATTATTAATTCTGAAAGAACAAATTAAATACAACAAATCCCTTTACAGCCGATTTCAAAGAGTGTGTAGCTAAAGGTAATATATTTGGTTAGCTTGCTTGCTAGCTGAACCGTGAAGTCATTATTATGTCAGGTTTACTACCCTTCTTTCGCAGTAGCTTAGTCCTACAGACAGAAAGATTTGTTATCTGTCGGACTAGTTTACTCTTAAAGTATGGTAGTTTATCAAACCTAACAATGACTTCACGTTTTTTTTAACGTGCTCTATGAGTTTGTGTCGATTGTTTATCAATGTCACGATCCGGTAAACGTCAGCAATAAACTAGAAAATTTATAATTTGCGATCAACAACCACTAAACGAAACATAGATAGTAATTTCTGAAAAAAAGTTGATTCATTCGATGGTCGATGGAAATTGCAAACACTTGATCGTAACGATAGAAACGATTGGTCTCGATTTATTATACCACAAATCAACTAAATCAGCCCAATCAAAATTGCAAACAATCGATAGTTACGATAAAAAGGATTTATCGCAGTTGATTGTCAAATATCGATACACTTTGATAATGAGACAGTCTATTGAATTTATCCACTTCTAAACAATCTTAACGATTTAATACGATTCGTACGATTAAGAGCAAGAGGGGATGGTACATTCAATTGACCAACTATTCAACGGTCGTTTATACGATCGTGACCCTTGATCACACTATTTGGCAATTGATTAATCGATTAACAATTGATAGGTCGTCACGACCGATAACAATTCATACAATAGTGCACCTGACACACCAGAATTAATGACTGATTGATTGATAAATTCTTACACGATTGTAACGATTGATGAGGATTTAGAAATTGTGAATCGTGACAGCAGGACGAGATAATTGATCGAATTTATCGAATTGATCAACTTATAACGAAAGTGTCAATTGAAGAAAACAAATGTTACGATTGTAACCTTAAAAAAGAGGCATTTGATTGAATTTACAAACTCTTTAACGATTCTAACAACTGAATAAGAATGATATAATTATAACCCCTGAGAACCTGACGATCAAACTGATCAACTCTTACATGAAAGATAACGCTTGAATACGACTGACGATGAGACATCTGACCAGAATTGTTTAAACCTTAAAACGTCGGAACGCTTGAATACGACTGACGATGAGACATCTGACCAGAATTGTTTAAACCTTAAAACGTGGGAACGCTTGAATACGACTGACGATGAGACATCTGACCAGAATTGTTTAAACCTTAAAACGTCGGAACGCTTGAATACGACTGACGATGAGACATCTGACCAGAATTGTTTAAACCTTAAAATGTCGGAACGCTTGAATACGACTGACGATGAGACATCTGACCAGAATTGTTTAAACCTTAAAACGTCGGAACGCTTGAATATGACTGGCGATGAGACATCTGACCAGAATTGTTTAAACCTTAAAACGTCGGAACGCTTGAATACGACTGACGATGAGACATCTGACCAGAATTGTTTAAACCTTAAAATGTCGGAACGCTTGAATACGACTGACGATGAGACATCTGACCAGAATTGTTTAAACCTTAAAATGTCGGAACGCTAGAATACGACTGACGATGAGACATCTGACCAGAATTGTTTAAACCTTAAAACGTCGGAACGCTTGAAAACGACTGACGATGAGACATCTGACCAGAATTGTTTAAACCTTAAAATGTCGGAACGCTAGAATACGACTGACGATGAGACATCTGACCAGAATTGTTTAAACCTTAAAATGTCGGAACGCTTGAATACGACCGACGATGAGGCATCCGACCAGAATTGTTTAAACCTTAAAATGTCGGAACGCTAGAATACGACTGACGATGAGACATCTGACCAGAATTGTTTAAACCAATGTCAGAACGCTTGAATACGTCCGACGATGAGACATCTGACCAGAATTGTTTAAACCTTAAAATGTCGGAACGCTTGAATACGACTGACAATGAGACATCTGACCAGAATTGTTTAAACCTTAAAATGTCGGAACGCTTGAATACGACCGACGATGAGACATCTGACCAGAATTGTTTAAACCTTAAAATGTCGGAACGCTTGAATATGACTGACGATGAGGCGTCTGACCAGAATTGTTTAAACCTTAAAATGTCGGAACGATTTAATACGACTGACGATGAGACATCTGACCTGAATTGTTTAAACCTTAAAATGTCGGAACGCTTGAATACGACTGACGATGAGACATCTGAACAGAATTGTTTAAACCTTAAAATGTCGGAACGCTTGAATACGACCGACGTTGAGACATCTGACCAGAATTGTTTAAACCTCAAAATGTCGGAACGCTTGAATATGACTGACGATGAGGCGTCTGACCAGAATTGTTTAAACCTTAAAATGTCGGAACGCTTGAATACGACTGACGATGAGACATCTGACCAGAATTGTTTAAACCTTAAAACGTGGGAACGCTTGAATACGACTGACGATGAGACATCTGACCAGAATTGTTTAAACCTTAAAACGTCGGAACGCTTGAATACGACTGACGATGAGACATCTGACCAGAATTGTTTAAACCTTAAAATGTCGGAACGCTTGAATACGACTGACGATGAGACATCTGACCAGAATTGTTTAAACCTTAAAACGTCGGAACGCTTGAATATGACTGGCGATGAGACATCCTACCAGAATTGTTTAAACCTTAAAACGTCGGAACGCTTGAATACGACTGACGATGAGACATCTGACCAGAATTGTTTAAACCTTAAAATGTCGGAACGCTTGAATACGACTGACGATGAGACATCTGACCAGAATTGTTTAAACCTTAAAATGTCGGAACGCTAGAATACGACTGACGATGAGACATCTGACCAGAATTGTTTAAACCTTAAAACGTCGGAACGCTTGAAAACGACTGACGATGAGACATCTGACCAGAATTGTTTAAACCTTAAAATGTCGGAACGCTAGAATACGACTGACGATGAGACATCTGACCAGAATTGTTTAAACCTTAAAATGTCGGAACGCTTGAATACGACCGACGATGAGGCATCCGACCAGAATTGTTTAAACCTTAAAATGTCGGAACGCTAGAATACGACTGACGATGAGACATCTGACCAGAATTGTTTAAACCAATGTCAGAACGCTTGAATACGTCCGACGATGAGACATCTGACCAGAATTGTTTAAACCTTAAAATGTCGGAACGCTTGAATACGACTGACAATGAGACATCTGACCAGAATTGTTTAAACCTTAAAATGTCGGAACGCTTGAATACGACCGACGATGAGACATCTGACCAGAATTGTTTAAACCTTAAAATGTCGGAACGCTTGAATATGACTGACGATGAGGCGTCTGACCAGAATTGTTTAAACCTTAAAATGTCGGAACGATTTAATACGACTGACTATGAGACATCTGACCTGAATTGTTTAAACCTTAAAATGTCGGAACGCTTGAATACGACTGACGATGAGACATCTGAACAGAATTGTTTAAACCTTAAAATGTCGGAACGCTTGAATACGACCGACGTTGAGACATCTGACCAGAATTGTTTAAACCTCAAAATGTCGGAACGCTTGAATATGACTGACGATGAGGCGTCTGACCAGAATTGTTTAAACCTTAAAATGTCGGAACGATTTAATACGACTGACGATGAGACATCTGACCAGAATTGTTTCAACCTTAAAATGTCGGAACGCTTGAATACGACTGACGATGAGACATCTGAACAGAATTGTTTAAACCTTAAAATGTCGGAACGCTTGAATACGACCGACGTTGAGACATCTGACCAGAATTGTTTAAACCTTAAAATGACGGAACGCTTGAATACGACTGACGATGAGACATCTGACCAGAATTGTTTAAACATTAAAATGTCGTAACGCTTGAATACGACTGACGATGAGACATCTGACCAGAATTGTTTAAACCTTAGAATGTCAGAACGATTGAATACGACTGACGATGAGACATCTGACCAGAATTGTTTAAACCAATGTCAGAACGCTTGAATACGACCGACGATGAGACATCTGACCAGAATTGTTTAAACCTTAAAATGTCGGAACGCTTGAATACGACTGACAATGAGACATCTGACCAGAATTGTTTAAACCTTAAAATGTCGGAACGCTTGAATACGACCGACGATGAGACATCTGACCAGAATTGTTTAAACCTTAAAATGTCGGAACGCTTGATTATGACTGACGATGAGGCGTCTGACCAGAATTGTTTAAACCTTAAAATGTCGGAACGATTTAATACGACTGACGATGAGACATCTGACCAGAATTGTTTAAACCTTAAAATGTCGGAACGCTTGAATACGACTGACGATGAGACATCTGAACAGAATTGTTTAAACCTTAAAATGTCGGAACGCTTGAATACGACCGACGTTGAGACATCTGACCAGAATTGTTTAATCCTTAAAATGTCGGAACGCTTGAATATGACTGACGATGAGGCGTCTGACCAGAATTGTTTAAACCTTAAAATGTCGGAACGATTTAATACGACTGACGATGAGACATCTGACCAGAATTGTTTAAACCTTAAAATGTCGGAACGCTTGAATACGACTGACGATGAGACATCTGACCAGAATTGTTTAAACCAATGTCAGAACGCTTGAATACGACCGACGATGAGACATCTGACCAGAATTGTTTAAACCTTAAAATGTCGGAACGCTTGAATACGACTGACAATGAGACATCTGACCAGAATTGTTTAAACCTTAAAATGTCGGAACGCTTGAATACGACCGACGATGAGACATCTGACCAGAATTGTTTAAACCTTAAAATGTCGGAACGCTTGATTATGACTGACGATGAGGCGTCTGACCAGAATTGTTTAAACCTTAAAATGTCGGAACGATTTAATACGACTGACGATGAGACATCTGACCAGAATTGTTTAAACCTTAAAATGTCGGAACGATTGAATACGACTGACGATGAGACATCTGAACAGAATTGTTTAAACCTTAAAATGTCGGAACGCTTGAATACGACCGACGTTGAGACATCTGACCAGAATTGTTTAATCCTTAAAATGTCGGAACGCTTGAATATGACTGACGATGAGGCGTCTGACAAGAATTGTTTAAACCTTAAAATGTCGGAACGATTTAATACGACTGACGATGAGACATCTGACCAGAATTGTTTAAACCTTAAAATGTCGGAACGCTTGAATACGACTGACGATGAGACATCTGAACAGAATTGTTTAAACCTTAAAATGTCGGAACGCTTGAATACGACCGACGTTGAGACATCTGACCAGAATTGTTTAAACCTTAAAATGACGGAACGCTTGAATACGACTGACGATGAGACATCTGACCAGAATTGTTTAAACATTAAAATGTCGGAACGCTTGAATACGACTGACGATGAGACATCTGACCAGAATTGTTTAAACCTTAGAATGTCAGAACGATTGAATACGACTGACGATGAGACATCTGACCAGAATTGTTTAAACATTAAAATGTCGGAACGCTTGAATACGACTGACGATGAGACATCTGACCAGAATTGTTTAAACCTTAAAATGTCGGAACGCTTGAATACGACTGACAATGAGACATCTGACCAGAATTGTTTAAACCTTAAAATGTCGGAACGCTTGAATACGACTGACAATGAGACATCTGACCAGAATTGTTTAAACCTTAAAATGTCGGAACGCTTGAATACGACTGACGATGAGACATCTGACCAGAATTGTTTAAACCTTAAAATGTCGGAACGCTTGAATACGACTGACAATGAGACATCTGACCAGAATTGTTTAAACCTTAAAATGTCGGAACGCTTGAATACGACTGACGATGAGACATCTGACCAGAATTGTTTAAACCTTAAAATGTCGGAACGCTTGAATACGACTGACGATGAGACATCTGACCAGAATTGTTTAAACCTTAAAATGTCGGAACGCTTGAATACGACTGACAATGAGACATCTGACCAGAATTGTTTAAACCTTAAAATGTCGGAACGCTTGAATACGACTGACGATGAGACATCTGACCAGAATTGTTTAAACCTTAAAATGTCGGAACGCTTGAATACGACTGACAATGAGACATCTGACCAGAATTGTTTAAACCTTGAAATGACGGAACGCTTGAATACGACTGACAATGAGACATCTGACCAGAATTGTTTAAACCTTAAAATGTCAGAACGATTGATACATGTGTGAATCTTAAACACAAAAAGAAACCGTTACTTAAATTTATAAGATCTATATGATCGTGAGTCTTGGACATAAAAGAGACACTCGATTATTAACTGAATTGAAAGATTTGATACGATTGATTTTATAGGATGATCTCGGCCTGATTATGTAGAAAAGTCACCTGATCCAGTCTTGGTTAACTCAAAGCCAGTTCATTGTTTGTTATATGCTGACGATATTGTCATTTTTATTCCTTGGAAAAGGGGCTTCAGTGCAAACTTGATCAATTAAATAATTATTGTAAAGATTGGTGTATGAAAATTAATCTAAAAAAAACTAAGGTGATGGTATTTAACAAAGCAGTCTGGCATATAAAACATAATTTTTATTTTAATGACAGATTGATAGATTGTGTTCAACATTGTTACTATTTAGGTATAACATTTAGTGCATCAGGTTCTTTTTCCTTTGCTTAGAAGGAATTGAACAATAAGGCATTGAAAGCATACTACAAGCTACGAAACAATCTATATATAATTAAAATATTGATCTCTGATTACGTAATCAGAGATCAATATTTTAATTAGATTGGCTACGAAAGGACTTCTTATCACTGAATCCAAATAGTTAAAACAGCCTCCACGTATTTGATCATACAATTAAACCCATTCTTTTATATAGTTCGGAAATTTGGGGCTTTTTTAATCCCTTCAAAATAAAAAATATTTCTCAGACTTCTACAGTTGATCAAGCCTATCATAAACTTCTTTAAGAAAGATTACATATGCAATTTTGTAAATTATTACTAGGTGTGGGGAAAAGAGCAACAAACCTTGCCACTCTTTCAGAACTCTGGAGATTTCTTTTACATTTTAATATCACAAAATCTATAATCAGACACTGGCACTGGCTTAAAAATTTGGGTTCATCCTTTCCCTTATTAAAAGATGCATATTTAGAGTCAGAGCTATTATTTGAAACAAAAATTTCCTCTTGGTATGGTTCTTTAAAACTATTTGCAAAAAAATTTTAATGAAGTTGACAGTCTAACCTTTGCAAGCAACTTTAGACTCAAAATTTTAATTAAAAAGTTTTTGTATGAGCACTATGAAATACAGTGGAGAAACAAAATGCACAATTGTGCTGATGGGAAGCTTTTATTTGTAGCTATAGCACTTTTAAGACTCATTTTGGCAGAGGAGAAATTTCACTCGATTGCGAATTTCTTTTCACAGACTAAGAATTGAACAAGGTCGCTATCAGGGTACTCCCCAACAAGACAGAATATGTCTCAGGTGCACCTCAAATGAAGTTGATGATGAAAAACATTTTTTATTCTCGTGTACATTATCTGAAGATAAGAGAAATTATTTAAATTCCACTATTAACTCACTATGCCCAAACTTTAAGCATTTGATGTCTAGCCAAAAACTGATATGGCTTCTTAATGTAGAGAATCTTGATACCTTGATATCTGTCTGTGAGTTAATTTATGAAAATAAAATATAACTTAAAAGATAAATATTAAAATGAGACTTTCTGCACTAGACACGAGGTTGGCATGGTTGGGTACAGGACGCATCTTACAAGTTCTATTACCTTTTTGTTTGTGATATATTATTTTTTTATTAAACTGGTAATATGTTATCTTTTTTGTAATTTGTGCACTTTGGTATGTCAATTAGCAGTGTCCCTTGGTGCCTCTTGCAGTTTTGTCACTTTTAAATAGTATTGACTCCTCTGTACCAGGCACGAGGATGACTTACCAGTTATGTGACTCTTCTTACCATATCTTACCATATCATTAATGTCCCGATCCCGATACACATTTGAATATGCACCCACAATGCCATAAAGCACCGTCCCATGGTGCCTCTTGCAGTTCAGCTAGATATATTTAGCCTACTCGCAGTATCGCAGTATTCTTTTTTGTTACTTTCTAGAGGTGTGCCTGAAACTTCTTCTTCTTCTTCTTCTTCTTCTTCTTCTTCTTCTTCTTCTTCTTCTTCTTCTTCTTCTTGAAGACAACACAGAACGTTTTCTTTTGGCTATTTACAGGATAAAACGTTCTCTATATGGTTCGGCTATAGTTTGACGTTAGATATCGGTGCCGATATATGTCTGTTACATCATGACTCGAATTTTGAACAGCATGCATAGCCTATTTTGTTTCCTGCGGTCTTCAATACTTTCCCTTTTTAAACAAGCGGAAACCCAATTGAAATAGAACAAAAGAATCCAAGCTCTTTGTTACAGAAGGCGATAAATGCTTACTGTAATGTTTACTATAGTACCAAAAAAAATAAAAGTTAATAGAAACAAATAAAACGGCAATTTTCTTCTCAATTACGAAGTGTTTTATTATGAAAAACACCAATTGCATAAGATTTCAATTTATCTATTATATAGTATTTGGTGTTTTTTTTAAAACTTTAATTAGGCCGTTAGTTTTCTCGTTTGAATTGTTTTACATTGTCTTATCGGGGCTTTTATAGCTGACTATGCGGTATGGACTTTGCTCATTTTTGAAGGCCATACGGTGACCAACAGTTGTTAATGTTTGTGTCATTTTGGTCTTTTGTGGATAGTTGTCTCATTGGCAATCATACCGCATCTTATTTTTTATATAATGCAGAGCAATTAGATATCAAGTCGACGACATGGGTATCTATCAAGTTGAATGTAGAAAATGCATATCCTCCGTTTTTGTTTAATTACCAAGGACGGAGAACATATCAATCTATTAGTTCAGTAATTTTCGTGTCAGCCCTTCCATTATGTGACTAAACTAAAAAATCCAAAAATATGGGTAACAATTGTATTTAAAAAGGACATCGAGTGCACCTTTTTATGTTAGGGCGTGTTTGAGGTGTATATTTTGTCTTTAAAACGTTCAAAGCGAGAGTATTTGATATATCAGCTCGCTTCAGATTCTATTATTTTTATATATCAAAATTATATGAAATACCTATCTAATGACTCACCAAAACAGGTAGGTGTGTTCGAATTGCTATATTTTTTTTTTAATAAAAAATACTTGACGACAGTCGTTTAAGTAAGTATATCTGATCATATCTAAATATAAATTTTACAAAAAGTCTGCAAAAAGTGTGGTCTCTGATGATGTAATCTAATTAGAATATATTGATCTCTGATTACGTTCTAAAACATCTTGTTTCAAACTGATCCGATGTGTCTTTAAAAAACATTCAACTACTTGTCTTGGTACGAGCGGTCTTTGGTCCGAGTTAACCTAAATTCTGTTGAACTGGTCCCTGTATTGATTTCTTGCTACACTCAACATTACACATATCAAGAAACAGTCTACCGGATGTTAAAAAATATGCAGCTGATTTTTCTTACGTGTACAAGCTATTGAAAACAAATTGAAATGAAACCACGGCTTGTATGTCGAATCCAGATGATTTCAAAAGTGCTTATTGTATTGCTTTATGCCATTCAATGTTCAGGGTCGAAAATTTCCGATTTGCGACTTTGTGCAGACGATGATTGTAAAAGTAAGTCCACAATAACAAAACATGCGGCATATTTTTTTTTAAAGCAGTACTATTTTCAACTTGCAATTAAGCAGTAATTTATGATTTGAAGGTAGTAGATTTACCCTATTCACTGTTTCAATTTCCTGTTCCTTCCAGTGTTAGTTGTTCCCAATACACCTTATCACTATTTCAGTTTTTTGGTCCCGCTTCTGCTTCTTCTTCTGCTTCTGCAGATAATGGCGACAATCAACAAACTGATTTTACTGCCATGGCTTCGGCGCTTGAAATTTTGATGTCATATAACAATCACATTTTGACTTGTCGTCAGATATTTTCTATGAGGACGGAAAAATTTGCGGGAACTGTTGTGTTGTCCAGTAATGGCAGACAAATTGCTATAAGGTGTATTCCCCTTAATTCAGCATGTTCAGGGTTGTATAAATTATAATTTGTAAACTCAAACAAACATAAAATATTTATCTAATAAAATTAACCACAGACTTTTACATGGGAGACCCATGACTTTGTCAGCATAGGACAGTCCTGTGATAGTTGTTACTATAGTGTTATCAACTGGCTGTTTTTGTATTGGCCCTGTAATAGATTCAAGGTTAGCTGTATTCGACCATTAATATAAGTAAATTAAAAACACATGGGTCAATACACCTTTTTTCCATATTGGCCCTGTTTTTTTTCCATTTCAAGACTTTAAGACATTACAAAACATTGCACATCATTTAACCTGTTTATTTAATTTTATGGTTTTATTTTGAAAAAAAAATATAATACAAATGTTTTTATTCATAATGTTTTCAGTCATGTCAGTATTGCTCATGCTGATTTACCTGTGTAAGACTTGTTTGCTCATTTCATTTAATAATGATATGTCAGAGGAGGAACACATTTTTTACATGGCCAAAATTAAGAAATGGTTATGTTTTAATAAAATTTCCACCAAATGTAGTCTACCACTCTGTTAGATTTCTTCATCAAGATGAAAATGTACCATAATGTGACATTGTCCATATTGACACGTTAATGTTAAGTATTAAATTAGGAAACTTGTTTTGATGTGTTTTGTCATTTGATTAGGGACTTCAAGATTGTATTTTCCTCTGAGTTCAGTATTTTTGTAATTTTACTTATTAACCAAAAAAGATTTTAGTCATTTATTATATATTTAAGTCTTGAACATTGGAAATTGGTCATTGTTGAAAATGCTCATTCTAATATGACGTGCTTCTTTCGCTTTGTAAACAACACTGTGATAAAATTCTCGATATATCTATACTTAGCGCAGACTCCGTGGTGTACATAATACTGGCTGTTACAATACACTTCCCACGTAAATCCACATGTATTGAAACCTAATTGCAAACCCTTTGTCGATTTAATTGTTTTAAAAATTGCAATTCAGAAAAGACAAAATCACTTTTATTCTTATTCGGATGCTTATAAAAAGAAATCATGCATAAGAGCTCGGAGAAACCAACAAAATAAAAATAAAATAAAATTCCGCGAAAGTCTATTAATGTTTTTTGCGCATTTAAGTCATTACAAAACATGACGTCATACAAATGAAAACTCTAGAGTTGAACGTTTTCCGTTACGTTAACTATTGACATGTCGTTTACTATTGTATTAAAATTGATTATCAAGGTAGGTTATGTTTGATTTTCTATTCTATTGCATTATTCGCATATGTACTGATTTCAGCAAGTCAACATGGCGGCTCATTGGTTACGAAATGTCATCTTTGGATTTGACGGTAGCTCACGGGAAAAACATATAAATCAACATGACAATTGTTGGTTTTGAGAATGAAACATATTTTTTTTCAGCGGTTGTTCACGAAATAATCCGTGCAAGCTACGGATCTATTAAAATGATGAGCTTTATCAAACAGGGAGTAAAAAAGAACAGCCATACACACAGATTTACCCACCCTCGCTTCAGTTTTTTTAATGATCGTATTTGTCCTATTAGAATCGAAATAATTCATGGAAGCCATAGATTATTGGAAATTTACACATGGCCTGGGCTGTGATATTCGTTGATTTTATCCCTCGCTAACGCTCAGGATAAAATTCGAATATCACGGCCCAGGCCATGTGTAAATTTCCAATAATCTATGGCTTCCATGAATTATTTCTTAATTATCATATGTGTACATGTAAATCCAGGTTAAAGCCTCTAGTTTACAATTGTATGTCGTCTAGGATGTGTGAAGTGTATTTATCAAAACAAGGATTACATTTCCAAATTCCATCTTACATGTACCATGGTGTTACTTAAATATATTTTATTTTTTAGCTATGTTATCATTAGCCAAGACATTAGCTAGACATCATCACAATGATCCTATTTTCCTTACATTCAGTCGTGGAGAAGTTGTACAAATATTAAGTAAATCTGCAGGAAACAGACCAGATCTCTGGGGTGGACAGGTAACTAATTCAAAGGAAAATTTTAACAAAAAAAATGTATGATTTTCTGTGTGAACATTGTTACAACATATGCTTATTGAAGGCCGTACATTGACCTTTAATCACTATAAATTGTTATTTGGATGGAGAGTTGTCTCATTGGCACTCACACCCCATCTTTCTATATCTATGTATAACATGTATAACAAAGAGTTCTGTATTTAATTGGTATTCACTAATGTTAACGAGAAAGGGTGATATACTGGTATTTGTGGTTTTTAAATTAATAAATGTATTGATTTCAATAAAATATGAACAATTAAAAAGGTTATGAGACAAATACTTCTATAAAGTCGACCTACTGTCATCAACAGTGGACATACATTGTATATAGTCTAGAAAGTTGTGAATACATTTTTTTTTTCTTTGGTCAAGTTGTTGTCTCTTTGACACATAATCATTCCCCATTTCCATTCTCAATTTTATTAAACAGAGACTCCAAAATACAAAACACAAAAAATGTATCTGCCATCAGCACTTTTAAATGCTAATAAACTATTTCATGTATTACCCTGTAAAAAAGTATCGACACTAATTAACTTGACTTGGGCAGGCTTATGAACATATTTCAATTTTAAACTTTTTATATTTATATCTCAAACCTGATATAATAATTATGATACATGTAGTTTGAAGTTACCATATGAACAATATAACTAATGCCTTTCTGTCAGTGTAACATGATTCAGAATAATCTATATATAATTAATCTTCAATCTGGTTTTCAGATAGGAGATAGAAAAGGTTACTTTCCAAGATCATTTGTGAGGGAATATAAAGTTGAAATTCCCAACCCAGGAAAGATAGTTCCCACAGAGGTAAGTTTATAATTTTGAGTGAATGTAAAAGTGAAATTCCTAACCCAGCAAGATGATTCCCAAAAAGTTTAGTTTACAATTTTGAGTGAATATAAAATGTTAAAAGTTATAAAGATAGTTCCCACAGATGACTGTATGATTTTCAGGAAATGGAAATAGTCTGTTCATGTTCATGATTTATTTTGATAATGCCAAAAGGTGACATACAATTTATATTTGATTTTTTTAATTTGAATTAGAAGAAAAACCACCATGAATTTTTTTTTTTTATCTGGAGTTATATGCAAGTTATAGACTACATTCACCTTCAAACAGGTAGTGCTGTGTTGAATATGGCTATACATAAGGTATTAAAACTAATGAACAGGGTTAAATTGTGATATGGTATGTATGGCTTTGATTTTTGTAAAATAGAAAATAATGGTTATGGGGTGGCTGAGAATGAGAGCATTATTTATTTCCATTTCAAATAAGGTTATTCATCTGGCTTTTTTAGGGTAATGAACCCAAGCCCCTATTGACTCAGCCAGAAGGTGAGAAAGATGAAACAGAACTTGAAGATGAAGATGAGACTGACAGTAAAGAAGATGATGAAGGATACCAAAGTGGTAAATTATTTTAATTTATTAAATTTTATAATTCATATAAGTGATAACAGAAATATACACTTATGCCTCAAGGGATTGAAGGCATATTAACAGTACAAATATATATACTATTATAAAAATTTAATGGAGTTTTAACCAATTTGATGTGTACACAAACCTACACCTATGCCTGTCTAGAACAAATGTAGAAGCAAAATTCACAAAAGATAACACGATTCTTGTAATCAGTTGTATAAGTAGTAGGTATCAGTCTGTGCCAAACTTTTTTAGGGTTTGTCTGACCTAAAAAGATATATGAACTTTTCTACTATATATTCAACCAAAAAATCTTAAAAAATCTGTCTGACCGCATGATTTTTTGTCTGACATTTTGTCAGTCAGACAGAGTTTGGGATACACTGAGGTATCAAAAAAATAACTGATCTGCACAGTTCAGCTGCTTGCTGGATGCTTTATGTGACACATTGTATTTCTGAGCTGAATGATGTGAAGAGTTCAGAAGCTCTATTGAACTCAGATTAAAAATACTTACTTAACTTTGATTATATTTGTAGATGAGAACTCAGAGGAAACAGAGAAGAAGGTAATTAACATCATTAGATTAGATGCTTTAGATTACTGTGGATTCATTATAATTTGTTGGATACCAATTTTCAGGTACAGGGGAACCAAGAATTCAAATGTTCATTGAATACCATATTTTCTTTAGGCTTTGTATATGGAGATGGGCAAACAACGAAATCAAATATCCATGAATATGCAAGTTTTCAGCAATCCACAAAAAAATCATATCCATGAAAATAAATGAATCCACAGTAATAATGGCTGCATAAGCTTCTTCAGTCTATTTCAATATATTACGAGGGAGTTTCCCGAAGAATAAAATTAGCTGTCTATAAAAGGAATTAAACCTGTTTCTAATTTAATAGATGTATATTTTGTTTCACCAGTTTTTGATTGGAAAAGCACAGGGAGGTTTTCTGTTCTCTAACTTTAGTTTGCATCAACCAATTGTAATGAAACTTTTACATAAGGCTTATTACCACTAAACACAGACCAAGTTCAGTTTTTAGAGGGGTCACTTTAACTGTTCTAGAGTTATGTCCCTTACAAGTGGAAAAATTGCTAAATTTTCCGTATCCATTCTCTTACTTGATGTTTAGATTATAGAAAAATGTAGAATTTGTTTTTCGCCTGATATTGCAGGATAACAAAGATGGTTTAGAGTTTTCAGACTATGACGGAACAGACATTGAAACAGAAGACAATGAGGTCAGAATTGAGGAAGATGTTGGAAAGCAAGATGAGGTAAAAAATGAAGCACAACAGAATGAGGTCAGAAGTGAAGGCCAACGGGATGTCGGGAAAGATGGCAATATACAACAAGACCAACCTAAAACTGGAGATGACGAGACAAAGGAACAAGTTGGAGATGATAAAACAGAAAAAGCCACTGGAGATGATACGAAAAAAGAGGAGATTAAAGGTATCTTTTTTATCTGTCATTTATTAATTGGTTTCTTTTGAGATTCAAATTACAACAATTTTCCAAAGTAAAACCGCTTATTGATATATATTATTTTTTCTTCTGTAAAAGGTAAAATCACAAAAATAATGAACTCTGAGGAAAATTCAAAACCGAAAGTCCCTAATCAAATGGTAAAACCTGTGTTTAATATATTCATTGTTTAGATACAACTGTTTAACCACTTTGTACAAGTTCTTTATTTATTAAAATAAATGATTTGGTATCTTGTCTTTAGCTTAAAATGGTTTATACAGTGAAACTTCTCAAAACCGGCCGCCCGTCGGACCACGGGATTCGGCCGGTTTTCAGGGGTGGCCGGTTTATTGAATTTGAGTTTAACAAGAGTTACTTCCCTTCAATATAAGAGTTACTTCCCTTCAATATGTGTGGATTTGAATTTTTTTTACCATGTATTGTACCTCAATCATAAAGTTTGTTTTATTGTAAAAATTAAGCTTTGTATTCTAAATTGATTGTGAAATAAATACTAAAACATCATTTGTATCGTTATTATTTTTTATTTTGCAGGAATAACAAATAAAATGCAACTATATAACAAAACAGTTTTAATATCGATATATTATGTTCTTGAATCCACTGTCATTCTATAATCATCGGTACCATACCATGAATGAAGACAACTAATGTACAAGGAGTGTATTCGTAAATTTAAAGAATACTTAAATAGATTATCATAACAAGATTTAATATCAAATTTGGAAAAAACTGCCTAACAAAATTAAAGTAGCCAAGCTCAAACATTAAATGAAAAGTAATTGTCCTCCTGCTTGATTAGCGAGGGGAAAGATAATTTATTCGGGTATTCATTTGACATTGACAGGTAAACACTACTCAGTGGCCATGCAGGTGTCTAATTGACCGGATTAACTTGTTTGTTTATACAACAGTCTTATGTATGGACTAATGATTACAAATTAGAAGGCCGGTTTTATGAGGTGATATTTTATTGATTTTGATTACACAAATACACAAATAACGGCAGGTATCCGGTTTAAAGGGGTGGCCGGTTTTATAAGGTTACCTGACCGTTTATTTACATACACGCCGGCCGGGACTTGTTGTTTTGGCCGGTATGAAGGGAGAACCAGTATTAAAAGGGACCGGTTTAGAGAAGTTTCACTGTAGTATTGTCATGTGCATTCATGGATTATTACACAAAGTATATAAAGTTTTTAACTGTTGAACTAATTAGAATTCCTGTGTATAATTTCAGATGATAATACAGAGGTAGATGAAACAGAAGTAGGGGGAGATGAAAGAGAGAAAGATGATAACAAAGAGGAAATGAAAGATGTGAAGGTAGAGGAAAAAAGCAGTGAATCTCCAGATGTCAAAGGTCAAGGTCAGAAAGTTCCAGATGGTGAAAAACCTAATGAAGGTTCACAAATTGTTGAGTCGGAGGAAGGATTGCAAATAAATGATGAAAATCTATTGGACGAAAAAAAGGAGGAAAGTGAAAGCGCAGAAAATGAAAGTGAGGGGAAAGTTGATGTAGATCAGAAAGAGGATAGGAAACCAGTTGAAGAAGGTAAACAAGCACCTGACATAGTTGAGGCAACCCCATCATCTAATATAGAAAAACCGGAAGAAGTCCAGGCAACTGGATCACCTAACTTAGAAAAACCTTTAGCAGAAGCACAGGAAACAAAATCACCTGACATGGAAAAACCAATAGAAGAGGTCCAGGTAACCCAACCACCTGTAATAGAAAAACCTGTTGAAGAGGTCCCTGCTAAAGAAATGACACCACCCTCTGTTGCTGAAGTGATCCCATCAGAGGAGGTCAAGCCCACACCAGCTGTTGATGTACCTGTAGAATTAAAGGAGACGTCAGCTGAACAAGTGAAGCCCACACCTGTATTGGAATCCTCACAACCATCAGCAATGGATGGCTATACAATCATCGATGGCACACCTTTCCCATTAGATATGTTTGAAGATTCAGAACCACAGAAAACAGCCCTTAAAGTGGAAAGTTCAACACCAGTTATACAGGCTACTGTTACACAAGATGTTGCTCCTAGTCAAGCAGCACCTTCAGGAGATGGACCTAATGTTGTAGAAATGGAACAAAAGCAGACATCAGAGCAGAAATCTCAGACCCAAGATCAGTCAGGTCATACAGGGCAAGAAAGACCCGTGGAAAGTATACAAGGTCAAACTCAACAGAAGGAGAATTCCCCTCAGGTGCCTCAAGAAACTGGTCCCACAGGAGAACAACTAGATAAAACAGAAGAGACCCAAAACCTGCAGAAAGAGAGTTCCCCTCAAGTACCTCCACAAACTGGTCAGACAGAGCAAAGTCAACAACAACAGCAGACAAGTCAAGACCAACCAGAACAAAAATTACCTCAGGAAACTGGGCAGATTGATCAGAGACAAGCAAATGGTCTACAAATGCAGCAAGGTCAACAGGTACAGCAAGGTCAACAGGTACAGCAAGGTCAACAGGTTCAGCAAGGTCAGCAAATACCGCAAGGTCAACAAATGCAGCAAGATCAACAGGTACAGCAAGGTCAACAGGTTCAGCAAGGTCAACAAATACCACAAGGTCAACAAATACCACAAGGTCAACCAATGCAGCAAGTACCAGACCAAATAGTTGAACAAGTGAGACAGCAGGGACCAGGAAGCCTGACAGATGAGCAAAAACTGCAGCTGGAAAAGATGAAATCATCTCAGTCAGTTCAGACTGAACAGACAGGTCAACCTGTCCAGGAACAAAAAGGACAGGTTGAGCAAGGTCAACAAGGTCAAATGCCTAAGGAACAAATAATTCAAGATCAAATAATAAAAGAAGACAAAGAGACCAACATTTTGAATGAGGCTGTTAAAAAAGCTTCTGGGCTTCATCCTGATGTTGAATTTGTCACAGAAGATTTGATGGAGTTTTTGGATGAGGAGAAGAAAGAATCAAATGAAGATAAACCTGCTGTAGAACAGCCATCCAGTTCTGTTCAGACTGGTACCCCAGTTATCAGTGATAAACCTAATCAACAAGGTGATGCACACCAGAATTCACCACAAAAGCAACAAGATCAAACTGGTTCTCCAACACAAACACAAGAGCAAAATGGTGGTCCACAAGGTAAACCAGATCAGCAACAACAAACTAGTTCCCCATTGGTTAGTGATAAACCAGATCAGCAACAACAAACTGGTTCCCCATTGGTGAGTGATAAACCACTTCAGCATCAGTCTGGTTCTTCACAACAACAAGCTGATACCCAAGCACCATCACCAGCTGATGTAAGAGATATTAAACCAATGACAGAAGGAGGAAAGACAGAGCCCCAGGTATTACGGAATGACATTAGAAGTTCCCTGTCAGTGGCTGATCAACTTATGTCTTCTATGAACATGGACATTCCAGCCAAACAACAGCAGCATCAGGCGACTATGGTTTTACAGGATAATACTGATATCAAGTTTGGAACAGCCAATGCCACTGATACTAATGTGCCACCAGCCAATTCAGAGCCACATGTACATGATGTGTATAAAACGGCAGACTTCTTGACTAGGAAGCCATTATCACACAATACAGATACTAATGTTAATGGGATACAGAGTGTTCAACCTGATGTTAAAGCTGAAGAGAAACCACAGACTATTACACCATTACCACAAAAGGAGATTACACCACCACCTAGACAAGACGAGATGCCACCACCGCCATCACAACAGAATGTGACACCTGACCCACAAGATACGGTCCTTACACGGAAGATTACTGATGACACACTTGAGGAAGAAGAGAATAAGGAATACCAGGAACAACAAGGATGGAGGGTTGGATTCAGAGGAATGGAAGCTAAACTTAAACTGGTTGTAGAAAAGGTAAGCTTAGTTGATTCTATAGAGTTGTATTCTAGAAAATGTTGGTATATTTCATTAGATTATTATATTGTAGGCTTAGTTTAAAATTTAAATTGAAAGGATAACTATAAGGAAGGATCCATATCACTCATATATTAAATGAATTATAGGTTAAGGATATAGGTAGATAGAGACTTGTCAGCTAAGTTTAAACTAGATTAAGATAATAATCAGATTAAATAGATATCAACTAAAGAGCTAATTTCTTAGTTTACAGACTAATTTTAAAGCTGTTCAATCACTCATGACTTCTTGTTTTTTTTCAGCTTCCACCGTCAATTCAGTCTCTACTAGAACAGGAACCATTAGGTCTGACACCACAGATGACAGTCCTTGTTGTCATAGTAACAATAACAATGTTAATGACTATTTCCTGTCTGTCTTGTTTATGTGGAGTAAGTACTTATTAGTTCAATGATTTTAGATACTGTGAATTCATCTATTATCCTGCTGGATTGATGAAAAAATTGTAATTTTATCGATATTTAATTAGTGGTTTTGCAAAAGTACTAAAAGCAAATTAATTCTGAACTAGTATATATATTTGTTGAGGGGCTAGTTGAAGGATGCCTCCATGTGCCAGAATTTCTCGCTGCATTGAATACCTGTTGCTGACCTTCTGCTGTTGTCTGTTCTATGGTCAGGTTGTTGTCTCTTTGACACATTCCCCATTTCCATTCACAATTTTATTAAAGCAAAATACACTACTCATTGAAAAAATAGGGAAATAGTTCAAATATAAAAAATATACAAATGGCTGATTAAAGAGGGCTGGAGTTATTATCAGTGTTTGTCTGTCAAGAGATTTTTAAAAAAAAAAAATATTTGAATGGGAAATCATAGTCAGAATATATTTCATTGTATCCATATCCAATGAAAAACATATGGATATTATTATATCTTTTTTTCTCCAGTTTATGCCATTTTATTTGTTGTAGGGAAAGAAGAAACCAAAGAAGACAGACCCAGTAGGTAGGTGTAATGTATACATAAGGTTACATGGTTTAAATGTAGACTTAAATTCAGAAGAGAATTGTAATGCCAGAGAAAGTAAATTGCTAAAATTGGTATGGGTAAATAAAAATTTACTTCCATGCTAATTTTTGTGTGTGACATATCATCAAGTGAACAAATAACATGCCAAATTTTTTCGTTATGAAATTTATAAGAAATTCAGATGTAACCTCATGAAAAATTACACATTATTTTTATACAAATTTTGTGAAATGCTCACTTGTACTTACAGATGTCTTTGTTTATGCTAACTTGTTTTCTTAGCATTTAACTTATAATTACCCACTTAATATTCATACAGAAATTAAGTATTTTTTGGCAGAACCGGAAGCAGTCTTCACTGTAAGCCACTCCTCCAATGCCCCAGACTAGTAAAATGTTATTTAAACGAAAGTTTTTGCAATACATTTGGTGCAGACTGAGAATGTAGACAAAAATGATAGATATACATTGTTTTGTTTCTTTCAGTTGTGGTCAGGGGTCTTGAAGAAAAGTTATTTATAGCCACAAAAGAAAGAGAAAATGTTGAAGATGAACTTGAAATATCACAGAAAAGGGTAAGATTTTCATCATTTAACACTTTTAAAAAAACTTTATTTTGATATTTTTACTTTTTTCTGACGTAGTCGGTATAGTTTCGGTTTGTGCCCTTTGAACATAAGGATGCTTAACTATGGCAACAGAATACGCATGCTCGAAAATCCTTTCTATGATTGGACAAAATGCTGTCATGGTGGGTGATTTGGTTGTGTTTGAAAAAACGTCTCGTTAATTATATCGGGATGGAAAGCAAGTGAAAAACTATAAATATTTGAACTAGATCTTACAAAGATTTATATTTTTATTAAAATAATTGTTTCTCCAATAGGTCTTTGCATCCATGACAGCTGTTTATTCGGGACAATTATATAATTTTAATGTAAACTTTGTTGCATCATTGTTCCTCTGAACATATACTCAAATTTAAATACATCGGATATCTTTTTTAAAGATAGTTCTTGTTTTATCTTTGACCGTCAATGTATTAGTCAACCATTACTACTTATGGTTATTTCAATGTCATATAATTGTCATATCAATGTATTGTGTAGATTTTGATCAACTTACCGGTACCTTGTCAAAATAAGGACAGTGAAGTTTAAAAAAGAGGAGATTATATATAGAGGCAATAATTGTAAACTTAAGTTGAAGAAAGATGGACAATACCTACAGAAACATATTTGTGCATCATTTTTGTCAAGCCTTCCACTGTAGTCAAAAAAACAAGACTAAGTGATCCTACATTCCGTCGTCGCAGCGTCCACAAATATTCACTCTGTGGTTAAAATTTTGAAATTTTAATAACTTTCTTAAACTATACTGGATTTATACCAAACTTTCAAATCAGTCTTTGTATAAAATTAAAAAAAAAAAATGAAAATTGTGTGATAAATGCAACCACTCCACAATTAATGCATTTGAGTGCCACCCATCCCCCAACTATAGTAAATTTTAAAGCAACTAAATACAATTTATATTTCATAGGTCAAAGAGTTAGAAGAGGAAACAAAATTACTGGCATTATCATCTGGTGATGTAGCAACAGAAATTAACAAGTTCAAGGTTAGTAAAAGGATTACAGCAGAATGCATGGAGTGTGTAGGTAAAGGTAATCTCTTTTGTTAGCTTGCTTGTTAGCTGAACTGTGAAGTCATTGTTAGGTTAGGTAAACTACCACCCTTTAAGAGAAAACTAGTCCAAGAGATAACCAATCTATCTGTCTGCAGGACTAGTATAAAATCAAGCTAACCAAAGATATAACCTTTACCTACACACACAATGCAATCAGCTGTAAAACTGTAGAAGCACTGGTAAAATGTGTAGAATTTGTAAAACAATAGAAAGAAAAAATATCAGATTTTAAAGTAACAGCTTAAGACAACAAGTTTGATATACTGACTCCAGATGTTTATTTCTTTCAAATTTTGTTTTTATTTGTAATCCCTTTTTTACAACGTAAGATTACAATTTATTCTACTATTTCATTGATTTTTTTAATGTCAAAAGGTAAGTATTGTTTAGAAACTAGCATTGTCATGGTTCACTTAATAATTTGTTTTATTACATTGATAAAGTCTTGTATTTTCACACCTCAATTGAAATTCACATTTATCAAAGCATGCATTCATTTCTCAATATACTATCAAGTCGTCATATTAGTAGTATCTTCTCTGTCCTTTGCTGTCAACCTCTGAAACTGATATGTAGGTTATGATTCTTTGTCAGCATCTCCTATGCTTACAGGCCCGTAGCCAAGAATTTCCAAAGGGGGGTTCGTTTGACTCACAAACTCGACTTTAACAGTCACAATTCGAACAGAACATCGACTTTAACAGTGCTTATTTGTTTTCAAGGGGGAGTTGTTCGAACCCCCCCTGGCTACGGGTATGGCTTATTGTTTATACTTTGATGCAAGTGCAAGTCTTGTAATGAAAGTAATCAGATTTACAAAAAAAATAAATGGAAATAAAAAAATCTTTCATTACTTCTTCATCACTAATGGTTATGTTTTATGTTCAATGTATTTTCTCATAATATTATTGATTCCCAGACAATAGAAAATAAAATATAGAAAGTAATAAGGTATGCTAAGATTGAGAATGAAAATGGGGAATGTGTCAAAGAGACAACAACCTGACCATAGAAATGACAACAGCAGAAGGCCACCAATGGGTCTGCAATGCAGCGAGAAATTCCTGCATTGAAGACCCATTGGTGGCTGTATTTTTTAGGAAACATTAATTTTTGATGGTTTTTTTATTTGGATAATCAATGAAGTGTTAATAATTACTTGAATCTGTTTTATATTTTTACAGACCTTGATAAAAGAGTATGAGAGTTCTGTGTCATCCCAACAAAATGAGATAGATAAATTAACTACAGAATTGTCACAGAAAAAGAAAGAGACACAGACCAAGTCAAATAAAGTAAGTAACATATAGATATAAAATGCACTTTCAATATACCAATGAAAATTAGTAGTATATTTTTATAGGTTTCCTGCACATAAATACTGCAAGGTATCAGTTTTGGGCCACATTGGAAAACTTTTTGGTGATATTAGTGAATGGAAAATCTATTTAGATAAAAAGTTATAGGTAAAATCGTAAATTTTGATTTCTTTTGAGGCATACAAACAAAACTGTTTCCTTTGATACATATACAAATTCATACTTTTTGACTTAACAGTATTTTACCACAAATCTAAATATAAAAGGGGATTAAATGATTCTTATCTTAACTACTGTTGAAAAATTTTAGTTTATATCATTACAAAGCTTTTATGTTTAAATGTTTTTTTTTATAATGTAGAAAAGTTAGTATATTTTATTTATATACATTTTTTTTTAATATTTTATTTATATAAATACATTTTTTTTTAAAGTTTGATGAAACACAGAAACAGTTAAAGAAGAAAGAACAAGCAGTTGAATCAATTTCAGAGAAACTGAAAAATGTAAGTAAACAAAATGTTATCAGTCTCATTTTAGAATAAAAGGATTGTATGATCCCTTCCCTACCTATATACCAATCAATAGAATGTTATGCTATTGGATATAGTTTGATATTCTCTTATAGAAGAAATATTTGTTATCAGATTTATTTTGAATAAGAGATGTGAGACCGCAATTTAATACCAAATGTTGTTTAGTGTTCAACTAAAAATTTAAAAATAAACTGTTGTTTCCATGCAAATTCTTATGAACCCGTCAACCAATATTCTTAAAATTTAGATATGGTATTACTGGTGACATAATGATCAAGGTTGATATTGAGTTTTCCGTTTTTGTCGTTCAGGAATTACAGTCCATTTCAAAATACAGAAATTGTTGGATAAGTTTGACAGCCCAATCTTTGATATTTGCTAAGCTTATCCAGTTGAATTGTCACAAGGAAACTATTATAGGATTTAAAACAAGTCACCTGTTTTCATCCTTTCATTCTTTTGATCTACATGTTAATGAATGAGTTAACTAAATAAACATTTTTATACTAAATCCTTTGATGCACAATGACATTTATACATGTAACTATTTTTTCAGGCTAATAAAGAACTAGATAGTGTAAAGTCTGAACTGAAGTCAGAGAAAAACCAGAACAGTTCTCTGACTAAACAAATAGAACGGCTAGAAGTTAGTAAACAACAGGTATGTTATTGTATTAGCGGAAATTAACAGATATCTTCTTTATTGAAGACTTCATTAATGTTCCTAATTATATCCCACATAACAACACTTCATAGAGTATAATGTTGTTGACATGTCTGTCCCTCTGTTGGGCAGTCCATCATTCCTGTTCTTGTCATCGCAAATCCTTTGAATCAACAGAATTTCCTGAATATTGTAGATAATAAGGACATAAATCCAATAGAAATTATTTTAAGTTGACATTAAGAGGAGTTATGAGTCCTTTAACTTAGGAATCTAGTGAGCTTTTTGCCCAATGTTGAGGTGTGAGATATGTGAGTGTGCTTGCAAAGGTTCTTAAATTTTGCTTTGGAAAGCACATAAACATGAAATTTTCAGCAAAGTTAGACAGAAAATTTGTTGCTTTGTTTCTTTCTTTGTTAAAACCGCCAATCATGAAATGCTAGAGATTTGTAGATTTTAAATGTTGGTCTTTTCTTTTTTTCCAGTTATTGAAAGAAGCAGAAGATTGGAATGAAAAGTAAGTTATTATGGTATAAATGTCAGGGGAATAGAATATGGTATAAATGTCAGGGGAATAGAATATGGTATAAATGTCAGGGGAATAGAATATGGTATAAATGTCAGGGGAATAGAATATGGTATAAATGTCAGGGGAATATATATTTCAACATGGGATCAATAAAATTTATGGGTTAATACAAGGAGGGTTTTTATTAAAAAAAATAAATAAAAGCAAACATTTTAATTATAAGTCTTAAGTGGTATTTAGAATGTGTTTTAGTTTCCTGTTGTATGCATATTTACTTTTTAATATGCTAAAAAAATATATGAAAATGTTTAATATGTGCACGGGGGGTCTCTTCCTATATAAAGGTATATACATATGTGCCGCTGGAATGGGTCCCTTTTTTTATCCGTCAAATATATCAATGGGGTGCAATTTTACCGAGGAAATATATCAATAGGTAGTAATTGATTGATTGTGATATATCATGGGTACTATTTGAGCTGATAAATATATGAATGGCCCGTTATGATTTCGCTGTGAAATATATGTATAGATAGGGATTTCACAATTATTCAATATATGAATGGGGGTGTTTTTAAAATCCCAGCTGCACACCTGTACCCAAAATCCCATGTTGAGACCCCCCCCCCTGTGAATATATGAGACAGTCACCCAACCACTTAAAATAAGATTAAAATATGTGATGGTCAATAATACATTTGTATGATGTGATGGTCAATAATACATTTGTATGATGTGATGGTCAATAATACATTTGTATGATGTGATGGTCAATAATACATTTGTATGATGTGATGGTCAATAATACATTTGTATGATGTGATGGTCAATAATACATTTGTATGATGTGATGGTCAATAATACATTTGTATGATGTGATGGTCAATAATACATTTGTATGATTTATCAGTTGATTTGTATGATTTATCAGTTGAATTTCACTGGCACTAGGATTTTTTGTTCCAAAAAAACTTTAATTTAAAACTGATAACATTTTAAGTAGTATTTAAACAAGCACAGAGGATTTGAATATGGTTATTTTTCAGACATCAAGATTTAACAGAGAGATATGAGACATTACAGAAAGGTCAAACACAAGTTCAGGAAGATTTGGCTTTTAAAGAAAATGAATTAGAGGTATGATATCAATTTCTAGAAAAATAAGAATATAAAAGTAATGAGGAAAGGGTATGATTGCCAATGAGACAACTCTCCACCAGGGGACAAATGACAAAAAAGTTTACAAATATAGGTCACCATACAGCCTTCAACAATGAACTTAATCCATATCTGCATAGTAAGTTATAAAAGGCTGAAAGAAAAAACGTATAACAATTCAAACAAGATTTCTGTACAAAACAATGAAGGAAAAGAAATCTGATGCACAGCAATGAACGACAACCACTGAGTTACATGCTCCTGGACAGGCAAAAACAGAATGTTGCCGGGTTATAATTGTTTGTTTGAATAGTTAAGTTAAAAATACAAATGTAGGACAGTTTCTAGGTTATTTTAAAAATGTTAAAGAAATATGTTTTTAATGGAAAACTCTAAAAAGTTTGATAATTCATTGCCTTATTGTACACATAATTATACAGTGAAACTTCTTTAAACCGGTCCCTCTTAATACCGGTTCTCCCTTCATACCGGCCAAAACCGCAAGTCCCGGCCGGCGTGTATGTAAATAAACGGTCAGGTAACCTTATAAAACCGGCCACCCCTTTAAACCGGATACCGGCCGTTATTTGTGTATTTGTGTAATCAAAATCAATAAAATATCACCTCATAAAACCGGCCTTCTCATTTGTAATCATTAGTCCATATATAATACTGTTATATAAACAAACAAGTTAATCCGGTCAATTAGACACCTGCATGGACACTGAGTAGTGTTCACCTGTCAATGTCAAATCAATACCCGAATAAATTATCGGTTGAGAGATTTTGATCTTCACCCACGCTAATCAATGATGAAAGTTAATTATCATTAAATGTTTTAGCTTGGCTACTTTATTTCATCATTTAAAAAAAATTATAAAATTTTTAAAATAACTCACTTTGACTTTTGCAATTAAATCGTAATTCGTTATTGTCGGAATATTATTTTGAAATGTCTTTAACCTTTTGAGTTTATTTAAAGGGTGTGTTATTAGTATGAGGTGTGATGATTTAATGTGTATGTATTGATTATGAAATATTACAAGAACATCGTATGGTATGGTACCGATGAGTGGAGCTGTAGATTTTCAATAATATGAGATATCGATATTAAAATTGTTTTGTTATATAGTTGCATTTTATTTGTTATTCCTGCATAATAAAAAATAATAAAGATACAAATGATGTTTTAATATTTATTTCATAATCAATTTAGAATACAAAGCTAAATTTACACAACAAAACAAACTTTATGATTGAGGTACAATACATGGTAAAAAAAACAAATGCACACATATTGAAGGGAAGTAACTCTTATATTGAAGGGAAGTAACTCTTGTTAATTTCAAATTCATTAAACCGGCCACCCCTGAAAACCGGCCGAATCCCGTGGTCCGACGGGCGGCCGGTTTTGAGAAGTTTCACTGTACTTATTTGAAAAGATTTTTTTTAGAAATTTCTGTTTGTATTTGTTGGAGGTTTTCAGAAATTGTTTCTTATATTAAACTGAGACAATTTTATGAACATTCTTATTATGGTTTCAGGTTTTACGTGATTGTTTCTTGCAAATGAAAGCTTTTGAGAATGAAGATTCTGAAGACCAAGATGAAACAGATAGTACAAGTATACAAGATAAATTAAAGTCCATGATGGATGTATCGGGTGTAAGTGTTGATGAAGATTCTGTGTATTTGAAATTTGTTTTGAAAGAAATTTAAATGCTTCAGTTCAATTTGACCTTGTTTTGATTTTCTAGAAAAAATATGTCAACAAGCATTTTATTATGAACAGAATATATCAAATATTGTCCTTATCTAACATATAGCGTATGCCTACATGACAGTTATCTGCACACAGTTTCTAATAGATATAGAATAATAGGTAGTTGAGTTTTTGATACTGACTATATCATGTGGAATATCTAGACGAGCCCGTTAGGGGGAGTTAAGATATTCAACATGATATAGTCAGTATCAAAAACGCAATGTTATGACATCACGCAATGTATTGCCTAATATTTTCAGTGATACAGCCAGTACGTTGATACTGGAAAATATTAGGCAGTAAGATCAAAGGGAAAATATACGAAATACCAATAATTTCAGTTATAGATCTAAAAGGATATGCAAGTTCATAATAATTGAATATAATAGTTGATAAATTTGTAAACAGGAAGTGGTTAAGCCAATCACATGAAAATAATCAACAGTGTAATAGATATAGGAAGATTTGGTGTGAATGCCAATGAGGCAACTCTCCATCCAAATAACAATTTCTAAAAGTAAACCATTATAGGTCAATGTACGGCCTTTAACACAGAGATTTGGCTCACACCAACAAAAGCTGCAAAGGGCCCCAAAATTACTAGTGTAAAACCATTCAAACAGGAAAACCAACGGTCTATTGTGTCTTATTTTATGATGGTAATGATATTTTGTTTATTATGATTTTAGGTTAATGCTAGGTTAAAAACAGTAGAAGATGAAAGAAATATAGTACAGAACAGAATTGATATAGAAGTTCAGAGTAGAATAGACATGGAAGGTAATATACAACTGTTACAATGCACAGCTTTTACCCCACTAGAACCAAAGTTATGAAAAACTTAAGAAAGATCTGATAGCTTGTATTTTTTAGCTAAGAAGATAATGAAAAACATTAAGATATAGGGTATCCATCCTTGACATAAAATAAATATGCACTGCAAAAAATACACTAAAAGCACAAAGTCACAGTGAGGCCTTCAACACTGAGCAAAAAAACTTTCACCTAAATGCATTTATATGTTTTTCTAAATTTTCAATCGTTCAGAAAAACCAAAATTTATAATTATTTGGAAAACAATTTGTCTTATTCTGAAAGATAGATTCATGAATGCATTAAAAGAATTTGTGATTTGGCAAGGGGAGATAACTTTGGCACAAAATGATAAAAATTAATAGGTGTCATTGACAGTTAAGAAGCAATCCATTTCTATAAATGATCACAGAATTATTGTGTCATTCATTGAAAACATATGTATGCTTTTATTTTTATATATGTTGTTTTTTCAGCGTGCTTTCATTGAAATACACCTATCTCTAATTTTCTATGTTTATTCATATCCTATAACTCCATTAATGAATGTTAATGTTTATTTATTGCAGAACAAATAGCAGAATTAGAAAGAAAAATGGAAGGTTTAAAAACAGATAAAATGAAAGCTGAGAGACAAAGTAATGAAGCTACAACCAAATTAAATGTTCTTACCAATTATTTCAAAGAAAAAGAAGCTCAATTACAAAGGTAATTTATCTATTTGACTTTCTTTTCCTATAATAGACAATTTGTATGCCCCTGGCATGTTCTAGTAGACTTTTTGCAGAATTGCTTAAAGAAAATTCCTAAATTTGTTTTTAACTCATTAAAGTGCCATTTGTTGCAAATTCATAGAAGTTTAAGGATAGTATTTCACTCATGGTCTTAGCAGCATCATTCTGCCATTTCAATGCAATTTGAAAAAATAGTTTCTTAGTTACAGAAATTATATAGTAGTAATAGTCCTGTTCATTGTAAATGCATTAGATTTCTCATCCACACACATACTGTATACTTGTAGTTTGAATATATGCATTTGAAGAACCATGAACTTAATCAGAATTTTGAACAGTTTTTAAACTAGATTTGTAACTGTAGCAGATTTTTTGTTGTATACATAAAGGGATGAATTTTAATGATTTTTTCCCCCCCAGAGAATTAGGTGAACAAGAAGCTTTAAAGAAACAAAACAAAAATAGATTAGAAAATGCAGATGAAACGGCCAAAATGGTAACAGAAGAATTAGAAAGTTACAAGTAAGTCACCATTGTAGAAAAATATTATGTAGGACCTCCAAATATTGAGTAATTAACACTATGAAGATTGAAGATGATAGACTTGAAAAATAAAATTGATTAAATTTTGAAATAGTTATCAACTTTTATAAAAGTTTTGAAATGAATCAACACAAGAAAGATACTGATCCAAAAAAATTAAAATGTAGCAATTTTAAAATATGTGTTTAAAAACTAATTTAAATGTATCTACTTACTCAAAACATCTATTTACAGATCACAAACAGATGACCTGAAAAAAGAAATTTTATCTGCAGAAAGGGATTTCAGATCTCAGGTAATGTAAACACACTGTATAGATAAAAAGTTTTTCCTATTATTTCAATATTTCAGGTATTTTGATATATATTTTCCAAAACATTTATATTTTTCTTGTTTCTTTCTATCTACGTATTACCTTCACTCATATTTGTACAAAGAATTAATTTGTAGTCCTTTCACTGTACAATAATGTAGTGATTATTTCTATTTTCTTTTTTCAGAGAATAATACACTAGAGAAAATTATCTACATGTAAAAATAAAATCGATTTGGTATGTTGTGATTCATGATTTTTGTGTATTTTACAGATAGCAGCTAACGAAAAGAAAGCCCACGATAACTGGGTAAGTTATAATTATCTTGCTACACTCCTCCCTTCCTATACCCCCAAAAAACATATTATAGACCCTTTTTGTGATCAAACTTATTTTACTGAAACATAGACAACATGTGATGTTTGTGATATTCGAAATTCTGTTAAAAAAAATATAGGTTCTTTGATCCAATTGTTTCAGAGGTTATCTGGTTTATAGTGATTACCAAATTTGTGCATGCTCTTTTAACCTGATATAATTAAAATTAATTAAAATTGAATAATTATAATACAAGTTGTCATCTTATCATTTTAGTTGCAATAAAGTAGTTAAATATGAAATTAATAATTGTTATTTTGAATTGTTTTATTAGTTATCAGCGAGGGCAGCCGAGAGAGAATTAAAAGAATCAAGACATGAATGTTCAGTATTAAGACAAAAGTAAGTTGTCTGTCTCTGTATTTCCTTTTGAAATACAGAGCAGAATATTAGCATTACATTAGTTTGGGTTGTTACTTAAAATTCAAATCTTTTTTAAAGAGGGTGTCCATGGAAAAACCAGGCAGTGGATGGCACATGACATATTTTGTTTTCAAAATGTGTTCATCTATTTCATATCACAAGTTCATTCTTTCTCAAAGTTAAACTTTGTTTTTTTATTAACTGCAACAAATAAAGAGAAAAAAAATACATGAAAAGCACTGAAAATTAATTGAAAAGTGGAAATAACTCTTCATTTTGTACAAAATTTTGTTACATTGTTAGTGAACTTTAAAATCATTTTCTGAGCCATCCACTATTGATTCAAAAATATCTTTGACATATTCTTCCTATGTATGATATAAACATTGCATTGGAACCAAAAATTCAGTGGGAAAAAAGGAACAAAAATATGTTGTGCCACCCATATCATAGGATTTGCCTGATATTTACTTGGACAGCCTCTTTAAAAGTAAACCACTGGTGTCAGTCACATGTTTTCAATGCCTAGCAAATACTATGGATTATTATTTGTTGTATATCAATTTTAGTTGATTTCATGTGTAAAGGTGAACAACAGAATTTTCAATGAATTACACATTTACTAAAGGTTCGTATGCAGATTTTTGAAAAAAAAACACCACAAAATCAGGCATCTATGAGAGTACATGTAATTGTTAATTTTTTTTTTTTTTTTTGAAAGAAATAAAGATTTGTAAAGAAACTTTAATTCATGATATTCAAAATATGTAATTTCATCAAAATTTTATTTTAGTGTTTCTTATCAAAGAATTGTCTTTTGTTAATTTATCTCAATTTATTTACATTAAATAGATTAACAGATTTAGAGAGAAGATTAATGCAGGGCCCTAGTGGTTTGATACGACCGTTACCAACACGAGGCATGCCTCCTCCAGGTAAATTATATATAATTACAGTACACACCAGTTAGGTTGTATAGGTCTCACCATATGATTCGGTCAAACTAGAGCTATACTTATAAATGCCAATACTTTTATGTGATATGTTCAACATGGAATTTTGTTATGTTGTCTCGTGAAAATCTAAACCACATCTCATCTTTTAAGTGTGGCAATTATTATTTTCTAATAGATTAAGCTTTAGAAAGGTAAACCTAACCCATAAATCTTAAATGTAAAAAGTATAAAATTATTATTCTAAATGTTATATTATCACTGGATCTTTTGACAGGTATGATAAATGGACCATTACATCCATCAGACAGACCAGGATCACGGAGTGGGCCGTTCCCACCACCTCCAGGAATGAGGTAAGTCAATGCCATTCCCCCCACCTCCAGGAATGAGGTAAGTCAATGCCATTCCCTCCACCTCCTGGAATGAGGTAAGTCAATGCCATTCCCTCCACCTCCAGGAATGAGGTAAGTCAATGTTATTCCCTCCACCTCCAGGAATGAGGTAAGTCAATGCCATTCCCTCCACCTCCTGGAATGAGGTAAGTCAATGCCGTTCCCCCCACCTCCTGGAATGAGGTAAGTCAATGCCATTCCCCCCACCTCCAGGAATGAGGTAAGTCAATGCCATTCCCTCCACCTCCAGGAATGAGGTAAGTCAATGCCATTCCCTCCACCTCCAGGAATGAGGTAAGTCAATGTTATTCCCTCCACCTCCAGGAATGAGGTAAGTCAATGCCATTCCCTCCACCTCCTGGAATGAGGTAAGTCAATGCCATTCCCCCCACCTCCAGGAATGAGGTAAGTCAATGCCATTCCCTCCACCTCCTGGAATGAGGTAAGTCAATGCCATTCCCACCACCTCCAGGAATGAGGTAAGTCAATGCCATTCCCTCCACCTCCAGGAATGAGGTAAGTCAATGCCATTCCCACCACCTCCTGGAATGAGGTAAGTCAATGCCATTCCCACCACCTCCTGGAATGAGGTAAGTCAATGCCATTCCCACCACCTCCTGGAATGAGGTAAGTCAATGCCATTCCCACCACCTCCTGGAATGAGGTAAGTCAATGCCATTCCCACCACCTCCTGGAATGAGGTAAGTCAATGCCATTCCCACCACCTCCAGGAATGAGGTAAGTCAATGTTACTTTGGGGTAATCCATCAGACAGACCAGGATCACGGAGTGGGCAATTCCCACCACCTCCAGGAATGAGGTAAGTCAATGTTACTTTGGGGTAATCCATTAGACAGACCAGGATCACGGAGTGGGCCATTCCCACCACCTCCAGGAATGAGGTAAGTCAATGTTACTTTGGGGTAATCCATCAGACAGACCAGGATCACGGAGTGGGCCATTCCCACCACCTCCAGGAATGAGGTAAGTCAATGTTACTTTGGGGTAATCCATCAGACAGACCAGGATCACGGAGTGGGCCATTCCCTCCACCTCCAGGAATGAGGTAAGTCAATGTCATTCCCATCACCTCCAGGAATGAGGTAAGTCAATGTCATTCACACCACCTCCAGGAATGAGGTAAGTCAATGTCATTCCCACCACCTCCAGGAATGAGGTTAGTTTGGGGTAAAGTTTGCATGAAATGCAATCAAAACTCTATGGTACTGACTTGATCTCTAAATTTTCCAAGTTGATCACCTTATAGTGCATTATTACTAACATTCTATGCATCCAGAAATTTATCAATGAAATATTTACTCAGATATTCAAGTTACAAAATGACAGTATACTTGTCAAGAAAAAACATGAAGGTTGCAGGAATCTAATATCAGTTCTAAGAATATCAATGATGTCATAGTCACAGTCATCTTTTTAAATTGGAGTTAACTTCTTTTGTCCAGATTTGTAGTTGAATCAATCACAACCATTGTCCAATACTTTATACATTGCAATATTTAGTTTTACTTCAACTGATAAATTTAATACAGCAATTTTTACCCATCACTTTGATATTACATGGAACTAAAGGTTGTTCCAAAATACACATGGGACCCAGGGAAGACACTTCCAAACTTAAATTATGGATGGGTATCATCTATATTTTTGCATAGATGAAATGTAGGCAAAATTTTAATTTGACTCATTAAAGTGCCTTCCCTAAGTACAATGTATGTATCAATGGAACTGATCGAACTAAAGAATTTAAAAATATATATTTAAATGTACGGGTATGTAAAGTTTTATGGATAAATGGGATAACAAATTGTATAAGACAGCTGCATGTCACATTTAGAGATTATAATTAATGTTATTAGCTCACCTGGCCCGAAGGGCCAAGTGAGCTTTTCCCATCACTTGGCGTCCGGCGTCATCGTCCATCGTCGTTAGCTTTTACAAAAATCTTCTCCTCTGAAACTACTGGGCCACATAAAACCAAACTTGGCCACAATCATCATTGGGGTATCTAGTTTAAAAAATGTGTGGCGTGACCACGTCAACCAACCAAGATGGCCGCCACGGCTAAAAATAGAACATAGGGGTAAAATGCAGTTTATGGCTTATAACTCAAAAACCAAAGCATTTAGAGCAAATCTGACATAGGTAAAATTGTTTATCATGTCAAGATCTATCTGCTCTGAAATTTTCAGACTAATCGGACAACCCGTTGTTGGGTTGCTGCCCCTGTATTTGTAATTTTAAGGAAATTTTGCTGTTTTTGGTTATTATCTTGAATATTATTATAGATAGAGATAAACTGTACACAGCAATAATGTTCAGCAAAGTATGATTTACAAATAAGTCAACATGACCGAAATGGTCAGTTGACCCCTTTAGGAGTTATTGCCCTTTATAGTCAATTTTCAATCATTTTTCGTAAATCTTAGTTATCTTTTACAAAAATCTTATCCTCTGAAACTACTGGGCCAAATTAATCCAAACTTGACCACAATCATCTTTAGGGTATTTAGTTTAAAAAATGTGTGGCGTGACCCGGTCAACCAACCAAGATGGCCGCCATGGCTAAAAATAGAACATTGAGGTAAAATGCAGTTTTTGGCTTATAACCCAAAAACCAAAGCATTTAGAGCTAATCTGACAGGGTTAAATTGTTTTTCAGGTCATAATTGATCTGTTATGAAATTTTCAGACGAATAGAACAACCCTTTGTTGGGTTGCTGCCGCTGAATTGGTAATTTTAAGGAAATTTTGCTGTTTTTGGTTATTATCTTGAATATTATTATAGATAGAGATTAACTGTAAACAGCAATAATGTTCAGCAAAAAAAAATAACAAATAAGTTAACATGACTGAAATGGTCAATTGACCCCCTAAGGAGTTATTGTCCTTTATAGTCAATTTTTAACAATTTTCATAAAATTTGTAAATTTTTATTAACATTTTTCACTTAAACTACTGGGCCAAGTTCGTTATAGATAGAGATAATTGTAAGCAGCAAGACTGTTTAGTAAAGTAAGATTTACAAACACATCACCATCACCAAAACACAATTTTGTCATGAATCTATCTTCTTCCTTTGTTTAATATTCACATAGACCAAGGTGAGCGACACAGGCTCTTTATATAGAGCCTCTAGTTTATTGTAGGGATGATGACATGAGAGGATCTCCTGGTCCAGTACGATTACCTCCCACTGACCTGTAACATTTAGAGATTACAATTAATATTATTTATTGTAGGGATGATGACATGAGAGGATCTCCAGGTCCAGTATGATTACCTCCCCCTGACCTGTAACATTTAGAGATTATAATTAATATTATTTATTGTAGGGATGATGACATGAGAGGATCTCCTGGTCCTGTACGATTACCTCCCCCTGACCGACGTGGACCACGGATGCCACCACCAGAGATGAGATCTCCCCCTCCTCCAGATAGACATGGAGGACCAAGAATGCCACCTCCTGATCTCCGATCACCACCACCATTTGGCAGAGGACCACCTCCTCCAATGGACAGAAGGTCACCACCACCTTACGGCAGAGGGCCACCTGGTTATAGAATGCCTCCGCCTCATGATATGCTTCCTCCTCATTTACGAGGACCACCACCACCTCGTTCTTCCTCGCCCCCTAGAATTGATCCATCAGGTAGTAGGAGTGGCTTTGGGCTTTTGTTGATGTTACTACCATAAACTCGTTACACTTTATTTTATTTTTTTTGTTTGCAAAGCAATCTTTTTAATGCTAGTTCCTGTGGCTGGACTTACGGTTTATTTCCCTTGAATAACTAAGAACATCTTATAAAACGTATTTTTATGAAATTTGATTAGGAAGATAGTTATATATTTTACTAACTTTACCTCAGATAATCATCTTTGATACAATTTTAGTTGAATGAAGTATTTCAAAACATTTAATTGTGTTAATCCATTAAAATCATCATTTCTACATTTTTTTTTACAAAGAGTTATGGTAGTAACATATTTCACAATTTAAGAGGGTATGATACAGCAATTATTTTTGCCACTAGATTTATAGTATTTTTATTTTCAATTATATCTTACATATTTATATATTAAATTTATTGCTTCAAACTTAATTATAAAAGGAAAACTTGTCAAACTACAAAAAAGTTTTTTTCCATTTTTAGGTAAGACAGTGGTACTTAAAAGTTTTACTGAAAACTATGTGTCAAATTGTCATTTCAGGACAAATACTAATTACTTATATTTCAATTTTACATATTTATGATGGCACAGTGATGACTAATTATAGCATCCTTTTTATAAATCAATAAAAAGTTACATAATTTCAAAAAGATTGGAGAATATTCTAAATAGTAATTTCAAGGGCTGTATATTATTGCTTGTATCATACCTCTTCTTATACAATTATGCATGGGTTATTTTATCGGAAGAAATCATTTTTTTATTCCCTAGCATGCAGGGTATACATAAAGCTTTTTCTGCTATCCTAGATCATCTTACTCATAGTTTAAGAATGCCATTGAAAATTACTCAAAGATTGAGAAAGTGAACTTTTAAATAGTTGATCAGAACTACTTGTAAAAGTCATTATTAAGTTTTTACTGTTTTGTTAAATTTTAAAATTCATAGTTTTATTTTGAATCTAATAGATATAGGAAGATGTGGTGTGAGTGCCAATGAGACAACTCTACATCCAAATTACAATTAATAAAAGTAAACCATAATAGGTCAATGTAATGTTTTCAAAAGTCAGTCTGCACCGTTAGCCACTAATCCAATGCCCCAGACTAGTAAATATTGTGTAATAATACTAGTGAATATTTTCAAAATTTTATATAGTTATATAGGGACAAGTTTTGATATTTAGTTTCCGTACTAGTAGATGAAAAAGTTTTTGGCTCAGTCTGCAAAAAGATTTGATGCCGGTGAAATCACAAAATATACTTATCTATTATCATACAATGCTGGATTAAAAAACAAATCAAACTGGTTTGAAATAAATAATTCTTTAAGTGTTAGCACTAAGCTCAAAGCTAATACCTCCTTTTGACTGATTTAATTCAATATGATCACCATAATTATGAAATACTTTTTGATATAGATGTAACTTTGGAAAATAACCATTTCTTGATTTAAAGTTATGAATTTACTTCTTTATATGTCTTGTTTGAATGCACTCGTCATGAAAATGATTTGTCCTGAAATAAACAATTTATGAAATTTAATTTTCAGGGGCAGGGACGACCCGTCACAGAGAACAAGATCAAGACCACACCCAAAGACAGTCAAGTCAAGTCTGATATAGACAATCATGTGATTATATGACATCATAGACAGTCTAATCATGTGATATAACATTTATGGTCATGTGATATTACATATCTGATCATGTGACATATATATCATAGATGGTGCAGACAAGAAGCTCAATAAAATTGTATTATGAACAGGGTTAACCAAAGTCATCAGGAGTTCAGTTGGTCTGTGTGATTTACTTCTAGTCAAAATACTAACATTTTCATAAGATCTCTTGAGAATAGATATAAGCCTTCTGACAATGTCACATGTTTGGATGATGAGTAGAGTTTGCAACTTTTGTTTCATATCATCACAATTATAATGTTTCTTTTAGTATAGTAAAAGGTGATTTAGATATTTACATTTATCATTGTACTGTTAATTTTGAAGTGCCAGAGATTGACAAAAGTAAAAAAATGTCATGTTTATTTGAATTTATGATAGTAGCTAGAATAGATGAAAAGTTAACCAACTAGTGGTCTAGACTGCTCTGTACTGACCAAATTAGGGGACATCTACAAAGTTGATATTATGAAATGTTTTAACCAATCATATAAGTGCTTAAGATTTAAATCTGTCTCGTGAATGTCATGTTATGTCACAAAAATCAACCTTATTTCGGGATAGATGTTAATAAAATGACCTTGCTTCATATTTTACATTTGGGTGCATGGTAATGATATAAGAAATATATTCATAGTAGATTTACAGACTATTTAGTAATTTTAATCATATTTGGGAAGATTGTGACAAAATGTTTGTAAGTTAGTTTGTCTAGTTTGTTTGTGTAAATTGTTCACCTTATTAGATCCACAAATTCCTGGACCTACAGGATTAATGCAATTTACATGTCTGTTGTTCTTTTCACGTAAAATGAAGTACTGAACACTTCAGCATAACTTAGGATCAATTTTGATTGGTAGATTTGAGTGCACAGTGAGTCACAGCGTTGTAATTTTTTTTCCTATAGTGCAATTTCATTATCATGTGTTTGATTATTTTGTGGTTGTAGTTAGCAGTATTTTATGGCAACTATTTATTTACTCTGTGTTCCAAGATTCCTCAAAAGATTTTAACTTAATTTCTTTATTAACAACACACATACCAGAGATTTCAGTGGCGGATCTAGAAATTTTCATAAGTGGGGGCCCACTGACTGACCTAAGAGGGGGCCCGCTCCAGTCACGCTTCAGTGATTCCCTATATAAACAACCAAATTTTTTCCTAAATCGCCTCTGGATTTATTTTTGTGCCATATTTATAAAAAAAAATATTTAAATCTTATATGCTACCATATACTATTAATATTTAAAGTGGTTACTCTTCAACATCACCTTGGGACGCACAGGAATTCTTTTTTTAATTATCAATGTGTTTATCTTCAAAGCTTTTATTTCCTTTATTTTTGAATCAAGTATGTGTAAATGTTAGTGTTTTATGTGTAAAAGTGCTTCAACCTTTTCTTTGTGTCTATCATATTTTGGTATTCATTGGAAATTAAAACAACTAATGTGTTTGAAAATGTTTCAGTGATGAGTAATCATAGTTAGTTCATTTAAATGCCATTGAAGATAAATTAAGTCAATTATCTTTGTTCAAAGTATGAGTGTGTGGAGAGAAAGCAATAATTGAGAGAATGAGTGAAGTTAGGGAAATATAATGTCTACTGCGATGCTGATCAATAACATAAATGGTACCAATTTTGATGCACCAGATGTCCATTTTACAAGTAATGTCTCTTCAGTAACACATGTACTCAAAGTAACGAGCTTTTAATTGTCTTTTGTGAATACCTATTTATTATGGCCGTCTTAAAATAATTTTAAAATGTGATTATAATGGCACTGATGTTATAACATGTAGTTGATATTATAAATGATAGGCAAGGGTAAAATTCCTGAAAAATATTCTATTGTTTCAAAATTAGTATTGAATTTCAATATGACAGTTATCCTTAGAAATTGATCAGATCATGTTCTAGTTTATTGTTATACTATAAAGCTTTCCGTCTTATCAGAGATTTTAAACTAGCTGTCCACTTTATTTAATGATTGGTTGGGATAAATGTATTTATATGCTAAATGCAATCTTGTTAAAATAAGTTCTCATCACTTGCTCCTCGATTTTTTATATGTCATGGGGCTCACACGGCGACATATAAAAAATGGAGGACCAAGTGATGAGAACTTATTTTAATAAGATTGTGCTAAATGAATAATGGCATCCACTGTTTTTTTTTTATGGACAGAACCAGTTCATTTTTTGATGGCATTTTTATATTTGTTCTATCAAACAGAAGGGTCAGTATATTACTGAATCCTGGTTTACTTATTCGGAGAAAATTATTTAAGAATTATTTTGAAATGTTATTTATTTTATGTTAGGTAAAAAAATGAAAAATTTCTTTAACAACTATTCTGTCTTTTCGATGTTTTATTATTTCATTATTTCAAGTACTATTTCGTTTCTTAGTTTTTCAAATTTTTGGAAATAGTGCATGATACTGTATCTAAGATAACGAAATAATGTTTCAAAATAATGAAAATAGAATATTGAAAGTAGGATTCGGTCTTTAAACGCCTGTTTTGATTTTTTTTAGTAACACTTTTTTGAACCTAAAATTGAATGTTATTATACCAGAGCAATTGAGAAAATAGGTAATTATATTTAATCTAAAGTAATATATGAAATGATAATCAATAAATAATTCTACTGTCCTTTTGTTGTATTTAAAAAGAAATCTTGATTATGATGTTAAGTATGTTGTTATTTTGATAAATAATCCTCTGTTGAAATACTCAAGACAACAATGTTGTTATCCGTATGTTGTTCCATAAAGATTTACAAATGGGTAAAGGAAGTTTATAAACGGTTGGATATTGGGTGCACATCTTATATAAACAAGATATACACAATGCATACATTCAATTAGAGATCTGGGAGACTTTGAGTAAGAAGTGAGGTCCAGATGATAATAAGACTAAATTGTATTAAAAAAACATTTTTTGACTGAATTTACAGTATCTTTGACATGATAATAATTGTTTTGATTTTATTCCATTCTTCTATAATTAATCAAACTAATATTGATGTATTTTCTCTGAAATCAAAATCTACCTATGAATAGTTAATTCAATGCCTGTACTTATCTTTGTGTTTTACATAAATATGATATGTATCTAATTTCACAGTAGATAAATTAAGTTTGTCAAGATTTTATTATGGTTGTAGTCGTAGTCATCACCTTGTTATCTAATTTCAATATTATTAATAAATATTACAAAACTCAAATGCTGGTTTATTTTGATATTGAAATCAAATAACTGAGTTGATTGTCAGCATTATTTTTGTCTCTCTTGTTATGAAACCTATAAAAAGACCATTTAAATCAAGCTATATGACTGATGTTGTCCATTCCGTAACACTTTTAAATTTTCAACCAAAATTAGTTCAATGAGTTCAGCATGAATATTCATATTTCTGGGAGTCAAAGGTTGGGTCATTTCATAATTTAGAAATACGATAAATGCCTTACTTTATTAAATCTGTGAAAATGAAATCAGTCTGAATATTATTTGTTAGTGACTTTTTATTTGTTTGTTTGTATAGAATGTGAATGAATTACATGTAAATGAGATGTAAATTATTAATAGTACATGTATATGAAAGTTTATTTATATGTGAATTATGTGAGAATTTCATTTGTCAATTGACATTAAAAATGACAATACAAATAAAATGATATTTTGATTAGTGTTTTAGAATTTGTATTGATATACTTTTGCCCTGTCCCAATATTGGAAATGCTGTTGTGGTCTCATGGTACTTTGCTCACCTTAGGTATGGAAGGACATGGGTCTGATTGGTGCCTGGGTCAATACAAGTCTTGCTGACTCTGTGCTTGGCATCTTGTTTTCGGAGATATAAACCAGACTAGTTGGCATTTAAACCAAATAAAATGTCCATGTAGGGGCACAAATCTTTCTTATGACGTTTCATCAACATTTTATCATACTGCATATAATTTGCAACCATCTCCTGTCCTTAGCTTTCACTCCTGATTTGTGGTTTGTGTTTTGGGTCATTTATTAAATTATCAATTAGTAATAGGTTATCTTAATTGCCCTAGAGTACCTGCATTTCACAATTGTTATCAAAGGTACCAGGATTATAATTTAGTACGCCAGACGCGTGTTTCGTCTACACAAGACTCATCAGTGACGCTCATAACGCTCATAATAAAATAGTTATAATCCAAACAAATACAAAGTTGAAGAGCTTTGAGGATCCAAAATTCCAAAAAGTTGTGCCAAATACGGCTAAGGTAATCTATGCCTGGGATAAGAAAATCCTTAGTTTTCCGAAAAATTCAAAGATTTGTAAACAAGAAATTTATAAAAAAAAAAATGACCACATAATTGATATTCTTATCAACACCGAAGTACTGACTACTGGGCTGGTGATACCCTCGGGGACGAAACGTCCACCAGCAGAGGCATCGACCCAGTGATGTAAATTGTTATCAAAGGTACCAGGATTATATTTTAGTACGCCAGATGGCGTTTTGTCTACATAAGACTCGTCAGTGACGCTCATATCAAAATAGTTATAAACCAAACAAATACAAAAAACACAAAATTCCAAAAGGTTGTGCCAAATACGGCTAAGGTAATCTATGCCTGGGATAAGAAAATCCTTAGTTTTCAATTCAAAGTTTTGTAAACAGGAAATTTATAAAAAAAAAATGACATGGTTTTACTTGATGTAACCTAGCTACCCCTTTCTTAAAAAAAAATGTGTTTAAGAAGGAAAGGAAAAAAGAAGTAAATTTGAAATTGATTTAAAAATAGATTAGATTACAATAAATATAGTTTGTTCTTAATTAAAGCAGAGACATATATGTATGATATGGATCTGATTAAAGAAATATACACTGTAAATTTAGAAATTATTGCGTGCATTTATTATTGTGATTATGTCTTTTTAGGCTTAAATGCGATTTTAATTTTTACGATTTTGAGAAAAATCCTGTTCAATTCATATAAAATATTTCAAAATGCGAGTTTAAATTATTGCGTTTACAACTCAGTCGCATTTTTCGCAATAATAAAAACCTCACATTAATTTCTGAATTTACAGTAATAAAAACAAGATTGTTCCAAGAAAATCCCTATTGAATAATTATTAGATTTATTTGTATTTACAAGGATTTGCAAAGTGCTTGGTATTTACTACTTCTATAGAAACGTTTTAGCTCTAGCTTTACATATCTAATTTCCATGGACAGTAATAAGAAGCAAAAATTTTTTGCAATTCATATTCAAAGTTATATCTTATCAAAATTGAGACTAATGTAACGTTATGCTCTTCACATATATCTCCTTTAAAAATCAAAGGAATGGATTAGTGTAGTGTCACGGACTTCCTATCATTACAGGTAACATTTTATTCTGTAATCTGAAAGGTCATTTCATATTAGTGATGCACAGGGGCCTTTCTCTCCACATTGTTAAACCATACATCTTAAGGGGGTTCGCAGGTCTAAATCATTTATATAGGATTTCTCTATATTTTTCTATAAATAAACTTTATCTTAAAGTTGATAGAAAAATAAAATAAAAAAGTGGGGTCACCGTTCATTTGCGCTCACAATCTGCCTTCGAAAGAAGCATACAATTTTGTAAAAATGTTTTTTTTCTGTTGAACTAATAGGAGAAATAAAGTAAATATCAAAATAAAAAAAAGAAAATTATTACAGAAAACGCTCAAATTTTACAATAATTTAGTTTAAGTACAGCCTATACGGAAATTATATTAAAACATATAGGTCACCGATGAGTTGAAAAAGATATTTCAATTTTAAAGCCACAAAATGGCATTTTTTTCACCAAAGGGAGATAATTTGGAACTTTTTCAATTATGTATACATTTTAAAAGTCATCTGGGGCCAACACGAATTGATTGTTTTGAATGATTTTTGTACCATATGATAAAGTAACAACTGCAAAAGGTAACAAATAAAATTTGTATTGAAAAACAAATGTTTAATTTTTTTCTGAAATTTTTATACCCTCGAGCCTCCTTAACTACTGACAATTAAGACAAACTATGCATTGTGATCTAATTAAACTAAAGTTATTACCATTATTGAACTCAGGTAACTCAGCCAGTGTGTGTTTGCACTCAGGATATAGGGAAAAACTTTCCACCTTTAATTGGTATGTCATTGAAGGATTTTTTTCAAAATTTTGGTTATTTGTTGTTTGTTCTTGTTTAAACTTAAATTTGTTGACTAAGCTTTATTGGAAATGATTCTGCTGAGAACTAAATCTAACCATCACATTATCATTTGTACTGGTTCTTTAGCTGTGAATGGTGAGGAGCAAGGGAAAATAAAACCAGGTACAAGAAATATGTAATGGCGGCAAAAACAAACTTGCAATCTCTGAAAAATGTTGTTGAACATTGCGAGTTGACAGGAACAGAATTCTTGGAATTAACTGCTTATGTAAGATTATGAACATAACAGAATAACCAACCTCGTGTTACAACGTTAGAAATCCTACTAACGAACAAAATATGATCAAATATGGTATAATTAAATCAAAACAATGACTATAAAACAACAAACATTGTAGACAAATTTGCTCTAAACAACAGACGGTGCTTCAAAATCCCACCTAGCAAATCCGATCAATACAAACAGTAATTCTTTGTAAGAACCATACCCGAATGGAATACACCTTATCGCTATTTATCCGCCATTGCTGGATTTCACACAGGTTCCCGTAAAATGTTGACGTCATAAAACAAAATATCTGACGCCACAATGGAAAAGTGATTGTTGTTGACGTCAAAAGTTCAAGCGGCAGGGTCAGCTGGGATTAGTGATAAGGTGTATAGACTACCAGACAATCTTGAGTGTGATAAGTTAATTGAGAGCTTTAAAACTTGGTTGCTCTCACAGCGTTGGACTAATTTTCCAGCACCTCTCTCCCGTTGCCACTGATGCCATATACTGGCCCTGCAACATATTTATTCAGATTCAGATCAGATAACAAAAAAAATCTTGTGAAATGACGTTAACTGTTATTTTTTGGTGCACGATGATAAAATGTACACTTAGTCTTACCACAGGTCAGGAGTTTGAAATCCTATCAAAAGTGGGCGATCAATAGTGCCTTTATATTGGGTAGCCAAAAATGACTGTTTGACACAAATCTGGGTCTGTTCTCCCTGATTCACATTTGCCCCAGTACCTGTTTGCCAAAGGTCCAATCGCCCTGATTTTGATTTTTTTCTGATGGCAGTGTGTGTGCTGCGCATACCTACATTCATATGGGTATTTTTCAAATTCTGTAAAATTTAATTCTTTAAATTTGCATTTACATTTTACAATTGTATTTATAGTATAACTAATCGCCGTATTTGAATATCAAAAATAAGACAACACGTGACCGAACAACGCATGGATTAAACAAGTGCGCAGCACGAGTTTAATCCATAGGGGTGTTCAGACACAAGTTGTTTTATTTTGTATATTCAAATACGGCGATTAGTTATACTTTTTATTACATTGTCAAATGGCTTTTTTTTTATGAAATGAATGTAGAAAATGTAAGGAACTATATGTTTTCCCTACGCATTCCCAATTTGTTTTGATCCGACGTTATCAACGTCTTGACAACGCCTATTGTTGTATGACATCAGAGAGTGAAATAACCACGTTTATTTCACATGTGAAATTATCGGTTTTATCTAACTGGGAAATCAATGTAATTCATTGCAACCAATGTAATAATAATTTTTATCATGTTTTTCTTTTACAGGAACTGTAGAGTTTCATATGCCATCAGTACGCATTAATTTGCAACATTTATTATGTATAATTATCTAATAAATACAATTTGAAAATAATATTTTTCATACTCTAAGAGTATCTTTATCTTTATTGATATTTGTCTGATCAAGGCACGTAATTTTGGTCGAGCCTTCAGCTTGACATAGGGATAGTGATCTGGCAGCGGCATTAGCTAAATTCCTAAAAGCTTTATATTTTAGAAGGTAGAAGACCTGGATGCTTCATACTTTGTACAAAGATGGCTCATGTTACGAAGTTTCTGTCAGTCACATATACAAAGTCCTTGACCTCATTTTCATGGTTCAGTGACCACTTGTAAAAAGTTCAGATTTTTTGTAATGTTAAATTCTCTCTGATTTATAAGTAATATAGTATAACCATATTTGGTATGTTCATACCTTGCAAGGTCCTCATGCCCGTCAGACAGTTTTCACTTACCTCAACCTCATTTCATAGATCAGTGATAAGGTTAAGTGTTGGTGGTCAAGTCCATATCTCAGATACTACAATGTACTAGCAATAGGTCTCGCCTTGACCTTATTTTCGTGGTTCATTGGTAAATGTTTAGTTACAGTGATATTGTTTGCCTTAAATTAGTGGAGAATAAAGGCTTTTTCCCCTGGAGAAGAATCCCAATTTGAAAAAAATGGCTTATTACACTTAACATAGCTTGAGAGTACATATACAAATACATGTCCTGGTAGTGATTGAAATTATGATCTTTTTATTAACAGGTTTTACACATACACAGATATCTTTCTGACCCATTACACCTTTCACAACTTGGCATTGACAGTGCAGCAACAGTAGATGTTTATGAACTGTTAGTAACAGACAGAGTTACCAAAAGAAAAGTTGTGTTAGATCCCAGTTTATCCATATATATACAAAGTGGACAAGTAAGTTAACCATTTGCTAATAATTATCGGGGCCTTTTATAGCTGACTATGCGTTATGGGCTTTGCTCATTGTTGAAGGCCGTACGGTGACCTAAAGTTGTTAATGTCTGTGTCATTTTGGTCTTTTGTGGATAGTTGTCTCATTGGCAATCATACCACATCTTCTTTTTTATATTATGAAAAAAATCATTAAATGATACTAAGAAATAAATGATTTTTAAGAACAGGTGGATTTTTTTCACTCTGACACATTATATAGCTTATTTGATCCCCTTATACATGTTTTCACAGAGAAATCATTGTCATTCAGTAAATTATCTGGTGTGTTGTTACTATTTATAAATAGAAATATGTTCCATGAATTGTAAAAGAATATGTATGATACTCAAAAGCTAATGAAACTTGTTTGAGGTGACATGATCAGTTGTAATAAACTTTAAAAAAATTAGTAAAGTTGCTTTAAAAGAGAGGCCAAACTAACTGTCTTTATAGGTTACAGAAGGTAGTTGTGTAAAGTTGACAGAATGCAGTGTGGAGTATGTTTCTATTTATAGGTTACAGAAGGTAGTTGTGTAAAGTTGACAGAATGCAGTGTGGAGTATGTTTCTATTTATAGGTTACAGAAGGTAGTTGTGTAAAGTTAACAGAATTCAGTGTGGAGTATGTTTCTATTTATAGGTTACAGAAGGTAGTTGTGTAAAGTTAACAGAATTCAGTGTGGAGTATGTTTCTATTTATAGGTTACAGAAGGTAGTTGTGTAAAGTTAACAGAATTCAGTGTGGAGTATGTTTCTATTTATAGGTTACAGAAGGTAGTTGTGTAAAGTTGACAGAATGCAGTGTGGAGTATGTTTCTATTTATAGGTTACAGAAGGTAGTTGTGTAAAGTTAACAGAATTCAGTGTGGAGTATGTTTCTATTTATAGGTTACAGAAGGTAGTTGTGTAAAGTTAACAGAATTCAGTGTGGAGTATGTTTCTATTTATAGGTTACAGAAGGTAGTTGTGTAAAGTTAACAGAATTCAGTGTGGAGTATGTTTCTATTTATAGGTTACAGAAGGTAGTTGTGTAAAGTTAACAGAATTCAGTGTGGAGTATGTTTCTATTTATAGGTCAGTGATATTGTTGGCTTTTTTCAAAACTACCTCTACCCTTTTTTATTGGGAAAATATGCGTCATTTTCATCAAATTGGGAAATTTAAAATATACCATGAATTTGACTGAAACTTCAATATACAGACCCATTTTCACAAGTCAAACCCTGCTATAAAATAAGACCCCATTTTATCAGTGATGATACATAAATAGACCCTCAAATCTGCACCTATAGTCATTTTAGGCATGAAAAATCTTTAAATGAGTGTTTTCAGTTTGTTTTCATGTACAATTACTATTGAGACTGCACTAATTGGGAAAAAAATTGTCTTTTTGGGAATAATTCAAGCCATTTTTTTCTTCAAATTGGGATTCTTCTCCAGGGGAAAAAGCCTGTATTCTCCACTTATTTAAGGCAAACAATATCACTGTAGGTTACAGAAGGTAGTTGTGTAAAGTTAACAGAATTCAGTGTGGAGTATGTTTCTATTTATAGGTTACAGAAGGTAGTTGTGTAAAGTTAACAGAATTCAGTGTGGAGTATGTTTCTATTTATAGGTTACAGAAGGTAGTTGTGTAAAGTTAACAGAATTCAGTGTGGAGTATGTTTCTATTTATAGGTTACAGAAGATAGTTGTGTAAAGTTGACAGAATGCAGTGTGAAATTTGTTTCTATTTATAGATCACAGAAGGTAGTTGTGTAAAGTTTACAGAATGCAGTGTGAAGTATGATGAAACAGATTTACAACAGAGAAGTTTCCTTGTGGTACACCAATTGACAGTAGAAGCTGAAAGACACATAACATTATCAGGTAAAACATATCTCTTACAAACACATTACACTCTAACATGGTAAAACATAACACCCATTTGAAAATATGTCACATAAAAACTTAAATATCTAACTTGTTGGGTTATTTTTTTGTGCACAAATGGTAAAAAATAATAAAATAATTTCTGTCTAAACCAGTTTAAAAATTATAAAAGTGGAATTTCAATCCATCAGTATTGAGGAGTATTGACTGCTTGTCGAGGAGTTCAATATTTAGCAAGCTGTATTTTTTTTTTTTTTTTTTTTTTAAAATATCAGATTGATTTAGCCGGGTAGGATTATTATCTAATATTAATATCTCAGATATTCCATTTATATAAATAAAAGTTTATGTTTCTAGATATCAGTAATATACCCTGGTGTGATGATTGTGATGAGATAGAGAAGACAGCTTCACCTTTGACCTCATCTAGAGGTTATTATATAAACATATGGTCCAGTGTAGAATTAGAAGGAGAAGTATGGAAGAGAGGTAAGTGTTGGACAAATTAGAAATTGTTTACCGTGAGGGGAGCGTTACTGAAACAAATCATTCTTAAATTATCTCTTTTATGAAAAATTACTCAATAGATAGAGTTATTTCAAATTTCAATAGAAGCTTGGACTAAATGAAGTTTTACTTACTGATTTAAAATTAAGAAATGAGAATTCTGTAGAGATATATGGTTACTTTAAAGAGGACAAAAACATTACTTCTAGTTCTACATTTTTGAAATAATTAATAACATTATTTAAAATTGTAAGAAGAAACATAAATAAATACTCTGAACATTATGATATTATCCTTCTGTAGTCCAGCATAGAAGGTCAAGAAGGAAAATTAAAGGCACAAAAATACATTCATCAAAACACTACTTATAATAATGAAAACATTTTACAAGAAATAGCAGTAATTGATGATATTTAATCTACTTGAAAAAAAATTACTGGAAATTCAGAAATTATTGTTTTCATTTATTATTTGATTTGAAATAATGAACAAAATAGAAGGGAAATTGATTATGGTGATTACGGCAAAATATAAATGAAGAGACATATATCAAATTACAGAGCTATTATTATTGTGACATTCACTATTTGCAATAATTTATGAATTTACTGTAATTAGTATTGTCTTTCAATATCAGGGACAATAGAGAAGTTAGATGGTTTAGGTGACGTGTCTCCTGTAGATGTATACTCACTAAAGGAATTATCTAAGAACTGGCGAGTACTCAAAGGACCACCTGTTGTCATCAAAGTTCTTAGTAAAAAAAGAATTCTACATTATGCCAAACCATTTAAAAATGACAAATGGCCCTTGCAGGTAAGTAGGAAGAAATTATAAATTGTGTATTATTTTGTGAAACAAAACCAAGAATTATACCTTTTAATAGCTAAAAAAAACAAGGAATAGGTCTTTTATTGCTGTTCTTCATCCTAAAGTTATGTTGAGCAAACACCTTGCTGCAAGGTTGAGATGGTCCATAGCACTGGTTTGCACCAAATGTTGATAGATGGGTTTTTTTTTGCATTGATAAAAACTGTAAAGTTAAAAAAATAAATTATTTACTATAAAGAGCAAGGAAATCTAACAAATACTGCCAATAACAACCCAAAAATCTCACAGTAAAATACAGAAATAATAAGAGACATTAAGACTGAGTGTTAAAAAGATTGATGGGAAATAATGTATGATAAGGCCAATAAGACAGACTGATGGATGGACTGTCAGTTGGAATGTAAAACTATAGTCCACTTTGTGTTATGTTTTAGGTACGTTTGACAGTATTGAAAAATATAATTTCGTCTACACTAGTATTAATTTACAACATATGTGGCAGAATGTGACCTATGGGATTGTATTACAATAGCATTATTTTTTCAGGCCCATTTGACAGTATGTGACAGATCAGGCTGTGCTACACTTGTATTGTGGAACTCTTTGTGTCCAGAGTTATATCACAGGTCAGTGTTTTATATATTACACTAGCCATGCTAGCAAAATGTGTTTTTTTTTCCGATTCTGTTCTTTAAAAAAAAAATCATAAAATGGTAAACAGCAGTGATGAAAGTTGTTTACATTGCACAAACTCTTTTAATGAGTTCTGTAAATTCAGAAATTATTAGAAAGTTTTAGTATTGCGAAAAATGCAACGGGCGAAAATCACAATAATTTAAACTTTCATAGATGAAATTTGACACATGAATGTATGTAGTTTTCCTGTAATCACAATAATTATTCTCAACTTTTGATCAGTCATGGTGAATTCCAAATAATAATAAATGCATGCAATATTAACTAAATTTACAGGCCGATCCTTCTGTCTTCTGAAATTGACCTCTTGCGAAAGGCATCACAATGAACCCAATTACACAAATATTGAAAAAATATCCTGAGATTAACAGACTTTAACAATATACTTGTCATGTCCATGGTTTTCATGGTTTAGTAACGACCATAAAAAGGTAGGTTTTTGAGAGCTTATTATTCTAATAATTATTTTTTCAATTTTGACTGAGTTCTTTTTTAATGACACAGGTTAAAAGAGGGAGAAGTTCTCCTTATACAGAAATATACTGTGAAGAAAAGTTTCCATCATGTTGACCACTACAGACCTCCATTACCTGATGGACTGACCATGTATGATATAGATATAAATGTAAACAGTCACCATCCTGTTGGAATAGTAAGAGTTATCTCCTCTGATGCCATACCAGCCTGTCTAAATTTACCTACCATACAATACAACATTATACAGAGAAAAGATTTGGGGTAAGTTATATTCAGCAATTTGGTTTTCAAATGTTTTTAATTAGCTGGTAGAATTGATGTGATTGATTATAATTCTTCTAAGTCATTATAATTTATACTAGCTATAGGGATTCATTTATTTTTGTGCTTTTCCAAAAATCCGCAGTTTCTAAGAATAAGATGATAATATTGCAATGGACAAAATGGAATAGAAAATGGAAATGGAGAATATATCAAAGAGACAACAACCTGACCAATGAGTGAAAAAAAAACCAGAAATCCACAATTCCACATAGCTAGAAAATCCTGAGGCATACTTCAGCTGGCCCCTAATCAAAAATATTTAAACTCCTAAACAAAAATGTTTAAACTCCTAAACAAAAATGTCTATTAAAACAAAAATATTTAAACTCCTAAAACATTAAAAACCTTATTTGAAGTTTTGTAAAGTACCTTAAAAGTATAGTTTTACTGAGTCATATTGAAATCTCCATTTATTTTAAAAATAAATGTCTAAAGGTGTAATTTATTTTCTATGTTGTGTATTTTTTAAGAGCAGATGCTTTCCTAGTGATTATGTTTGTGACATCACAGGTTTGGTGACCTATGTCGGCAGATTCTTTAGAGAGAGAATGACAGGTATGTGTCAACACTGGTTTTAAGACATATGTTTGCAGATTTATTCGATTCTGCTCAAGTTTTTCACAAAATCTGTATATCAGTTATTTGTGTTCATACTATTTTGCCTTAAAGATAAAACAAATTCTGACCACTGCACAACAAGATGTGATCACAGCAAAGATCAGACTTGAAACAACTTTGTTTTGTACAATATAAAAGCTGAAATTAAAAGGATAACAGATCTTAAAGTATATGGACATTGTAATAGTTCAAGGGGTGGGCATGATATAAATAAATTGTGTTTTCTTTTTTTATGAGCTTATCTACTAAACAACTTTGTACTAGGACTTATGACTGATATTTTATATACAGATAAATAAAGCTGTGATATCTGAGTATCTACTGCATTAAAAGTTATAAGTATTTATTTATGTTTTAGGTAAAAGTGATTTAGACACTGGTGCCTTCTGGATCAGTAGATGGTTAGAACTGAAAGACCAAAGTAGTCAGAAGACTTGTAAGGTCCTTATATACAGACCAGCTGAGGTATCTATCTACAGTATTCCTAATGAAGATATAACTTGAGAGATGCAAGTCAAAAGACTATAATTTATTTTTACTTCCAAAACCAGTTTAATTTTTTATCTGTGATGCTATGAAATTTACTGTTGATACCCATTTCAGATTGTTTTTAATTATGTTATGCCAGGGACAACTTTTCACCATTAATAAGATATTTCTGTTACAGATCAATGGTCCTTAATGATTTTGCAATATTTCATCATTTAAGAATTGTTTATATATTTTTATTTAAGGTAGCAATCTTTTGTGATGTAATGACAGGCACAATTTTAATATGGGTTTATATGAGAAATGTTTAATATTTCTATTTTAAACAGATATTTTTAATGCTGTTATATAAAGTGTAGTTTTTAAATTTCATCATATAAGAATTATTGTTATTCCATATTGATAAAATATTAGAAGGTTTTTCTATATAAATGGGATTTTGAATAAATAAGCATATTCACCTGCAGAAAAGGATATTCACCGCGCAAAACGTTGCGTGCTTTTACGTGTATAATTTTAGTAAAAAAAAGTACAATTGGTTTTGGTAAATATTTTCCATTACATTCATTTCTCTCAGAATATGGAATAAAACATTTACTGTCTTTTGTTTCGGTAAATATGTGGTTTAATTGACTTTTGAAAAAACACACATTTACCTCATCAAAAGACAGTAATTGTATAATATTTTTATTTAAGATGGATATTTATAACAATGTTTTGGCAAAGTTTTAATATGTTATCAAATGAAAATTATTAATTATTTTCATTTTAGATAAATATCTATAAGGATGTCATGCCAGGCAAAGTTTTAATATGTCGTCACATGAGAATTGTCAGCAACATGAGCCATATACATGCGTCTAAAGATAACAGGAATATGTATTTGACATCTACTGGTTCCTCTCATGTAAGTTCCAACTACTTCGATTCCACTGCTACTGATAAGCCTTCTGTGGACAAATGGTGTATGAAAATAAGAAGATGTGGTATAATTGTCAGATGCCAATGAGACAACTCTCCACCAGAGACCAAATAATGTAGAAGTAGGTAGCTACATATTTTTTACTGTACAGCCTTCAACAATGAGCAAAACCCATACCACATAGTCAGCTATAAAAGTCCTGGAAATGACAAATGTAAAACAATTCAAACAAGAAAACTAACAGCCTGATTTATGTGCAGAACAATTAAAGAAAAATATGACAGACATGAACCATCGACAACCACTGAACTACAGGCTCCCTTCCCCTAACATATAAACAAACTATAAAAATCAGTTAAAAAGGGCTTAACTCATTTTAGATGTTGGTCTGAAAATGTAAGACTTGGTAATTAATGACTTTTCTAATTAGTAAGTTAATGTAGAGGAGGAACAACAACTTTGGTGCTGGGTTTAAAAATTTTCATGTCACATGTTACAATTTCAGCATCATCATTTTCATACGCTTGAATGATTGCAATATAAAGAGAAATTATTTTCCTTGATAAGATTTGGATATTTCAGTTTCAGAATAGGAACTCTTCACAAAAATTAAGGGCCAATTTTTTATCCCTTTTGTTGATTGTCTCTTTTGTCAAGCCTTCGACTTTAGTGGAAAAAGCGAGACATAGCGATTCTACTTACCATCAGGGGCAGCGGCGTGGTGGCGTCCACAAATATTCACTCTGTGGTTTAAGTTTTTAAAATTTAAATAACTTTCTTAAATTATACTGGATTTCTAACAAACTTGGACAGAAGCTTGTTTATGATCATGACATAGTATTCAAAAGAAAATTTCGTAAAAATAAAATGCTATTTATTCCATATTTTACTTTTAATTGGACTTAGATTTGCTGCCAGGAAACAACACATTCATTCTGTGGATAAAGTTTTAAAAATTTTAATAACTTTTTCTTCCAGTTAATATTACATACAGTCTGCAGTTAAAGTTTTTAAAACATTTTTTAGATTCTTAAACTATTTTTACCTCACTTGGACAGAAGCTTCTCACAATCAAAAGATAGTATCAAGAGGATTTTTTTTTATTGATTTTTTTCCTCATTTTCGTTTAGCCTTGGATTAACAGCAAAAGTAGACTAGACACTTGGTTCCGAGGAACCCTTTCAAGTTTTTTGAACATCTGTGTTTTTTATGCTTAATGAAGTTTATGTTTATTGTCTTTTTATTAAACAGATTGAGATTGTAACTGGTGATTGTGCACAGCCACATGTAAATGATGTTTTGACATGGTCTCAGTCATACAAGGAGGAATTAACCATGGCTGGTTATTATTCATATCCTCCTATACCCACTACACTGGCTGAACTGAAGAACTACTATGAGGATTTAAAGGTTAGTTTTCAATTTAAGGAGGTATCAAACACCTTCCCTTAAATTAATTTGGCTGGTTTGATTTTCATAAAATTTTGTCAAAGTATTTACTTTGCTTCTTTGACAAAAATTTCAAAAATTTGAAATAACCAATTAATCGGAAAAACTACACTGGTTATATAGCAGATTGACAAACACTGATTTTGATCATTCAGAAGCTTAAAAACACATTATGATTAAAATGTTTACCTGAATTTACAGAGTTATCTCCCTGTACTGTTTAAATCACTGGATCAAAGTGTTGATAAAAGTTTTAGCTCAAACTTATAATACTATGTACTGTTGTAAAGTGTGTTAACCAAAAAAGTAGTTGTTTTATACACAACTGCATTCTATACACGGCTGAATACAGTAATTCGTATGTGTATCAGCAATATCTATCTTTCTAACATGATTGGATTAAATGATTGAACTGTATTTTGTAAATTTTTTTTTTTTTAGTGCTCTTCAATTATGTATATGATTTGTTGTTTCATATAGTTTGTATTTTGCCACAGATGAGTGATTTACCAAGTTATAAGCCTGGTATCTTTGGTCAGTTTTTACAGAGAATGTGTATTTCTATTTATAGATAACAACAAGTGAAGAATTGAGGATAGAACTGGGTAAACTGAGTTACAGGGAACATAAAAGATTATTTCTATTTATAGATAACAACAAGTGAAGAATTGAGATTAGAATTGGGTAAACTGAGTTACAGGGAACATTAAAGATTATTTCTATTTATAGATAACAACAAGTGAAGAATTGAGATTAGAATTGGGTAAACTGAGTTACAGGGAACATAAAAGATTATTTCTATTTATAGATAACAACAAGTGAAGAATTGAGATTAGAATTGGGTAAACTGAGTTACAGGGAACATAAAAGATTATTTCTATTTATAGATAACAACAAGTGAAGAATTGAGATTAGAATTGGGTAAACTGAGTTACAGGGAACATAAAAGATTATTTCTATTTATAGATAACAACAAGTGAAGAATTGAGGTTAGAATTGGGTAAACTGAGTTACAGGGAACATAAAAGATTATTTCTATTTATAGATAACAACAAGTGAAGAATTGAGATTAGAATTGGGTAAACTGAGTTACAGGGAACATAAAAGATTATTTCTATTTATAGATAACAACAAGTGAAGAATTGAGGTTAGAATTGGGTAAACTGAGTTACAGGGAACATAAAAGATTATTTCTATTTATAGATAACAACAAGTGAAGAATTGAGGTTAGAATTGGGTAAACTGAGTTACAGGGAACATAAAAGATTATTTCTATTTATAGATAACAACAAGTGAAGAATTGAGGTTAGAATTGGGTAAGCTGAGTTACAGGGAACATAAAAGATTATTTCTATTTATAGATAACAACAAGTGAAGAATTGAGGTTAGAATTGGGTAAACTGAGTTACAGGGAACATAAAAGATTATTTCTATTTATAGATAACAACAAGTGAAGAATTGAGGTTAGAATTGGGTAAACTGAGTTACAGGGAACATAAAAGATTATTTCTATTTATAGATAACAACAAGTGAAGAATTGAGGTTAGAATTGGGTAAGCTGAGTTACAGGGAACATAAAAGATTATTTCTATTTATAGATAACAACAAGTGAAGAATTGAGGTCAGAATTGGGTAGACTGAGTTACAGGGAACATAAAAGATTATTTCTATTTATAGATAACAACAAGTGAAGAATTGAGATTAGAATTGGGTAAACTGAGTTACAGGGAACATAAAAGATTATTTCTATTTATAGATAACAACAAGTGAAGAATTGAGGTTAGAATTGGGTAAACTGAGTTACAGGGAACATAAAAGATTATTTCTATTTATAGATAACAACAAGTGAAGAATTGAGGTTAGAATTGGGTAAACTGAGTTATAGGGAACATAAAAGATTATTTCTATTTATAGATAACAACAAGTGAAGAATTGAGGTTAGAATTGGGTAAGCTGAGTTACAGGGAACATAAAAGATTATTTCTATTTATAGATAACAACAAGTGAAGAATTGAGGTTAGAATTGGGTAGACTGAGTTACAGGGAACATAAAAGATTATTTCTATTTATAGATAACAACAAGTGAAGAATTGAGATTAGAATTGGGTAAACTGAGTTACAGGGAACATAAAAGATTATTTCTATTTATAGATAACAACAAGTGAAGAATTGAGGTTAGAATTGGGTAAACTGAGTTACAGGGAACATAAAAGATTATTTCTATTTATAGATAACAACAAGTGAAGAATTGAGGTTAGAATTGGGTAAGCTGAGTTACAGGGAACATAAAAGATTATTTCTATTTATAGATAACAACAAGTGAAGAATTGAGGTTAGAATTGGGTAAGCTGAGTTACAGGGAACATAAAAGATTATTTCTATTTATAGATAACAACAAGTGAAGAATTGAGGTTAGAATTGGGTAAACTGAGTTACAGGGAACATAAAAGATTATTTCTATTTATAGATAACAACAAGTGAAGAATTGAGGTTAGAATTGGGTAGACTGAGTTACAGGGAACATAAAAGATTATTTCTATTTATAGATAACAACAAGTGAAGAATTGAGGATAGAATTGGGTAAGCTGAGTTACAGGGAACATAAAAGATTATTTCTATTTATAGATAACAACAAGTGAAGAATTGAGGTTAGAATTGGGTAAGCTGAGTTACAGGGAACATAAAAGATTATTTCTATTTATAGATAACAACAAGTGAAGAATTGAGATTAGAATTGGGTAGACTGAGTTACAGGGAACATAAAAGATTATTTCTATTTATAGATAACAACAAGTGAAGAATTGAGGTTAGAATTGGGTAAGCTGAGTTACAGGGAACATAAAAGATTATTTCTATTTATAGATAACAACAAGTGAAGAATTGAGGTTAGAATTGGGTAAACTGAGTTACAGGGAACATAAAAGATTATTTCTATTTATAGATAACAACAAGTGAAGAATTGAGGTTAGAATTGGGTAAGCTGAGTTACAGGGAACATAAAAGATTATTTCTATTTATAGATAACAACAAGTGAAGAATTGAGGTCAGAATTGGGTAGACTGAGTTACAGGGAACATAAAAGATTATTTCTATTTATAGATAACAACAAGTGAAGAATTGAGATTAGAATTGGGTAAACTGAGTTACAGGGAACATAAAAGATTATTTCTATTTATAGATAACAACAAGTGAAGAATTGAGGTTAGAATTGGGTAAACTGAGTTACAGGGAACATAAAAGATTATTTCTATTTATAGATAACAACAAGTGAAGAATTGAGATTAGAATTGGGTAAACTGAGTTACAGGGAACATTAAAGATTATTTCTATTTATAGATAACAACAAGTGAAGAATTGAGATTAGAATTGGGTAAACTGAGTTACAGGGAACATAAAAGATTATTTCTATTTATAGATAACAACAAGTGAAGAATTGAGATTAGAATTGGGTAAACTGAGTTACAGGGAACATAAAAGATTATTTCTATTTATAGATAACAACAAGTGAAGAATTGAGATTAGAATTGGGTAAACTGAGTTACAGGGAACATAAAAGATTATTTCTATTTATAGATAACAACAAGTGAAGAATTGAGATTAGAATTGGGTAAACTGAGTTACAGGGAACATAAAAGATTATTTCTATTTATAGATAACAACAAGTGAAGAATTGAGATTAGAATTGGGTAAACTGAGTTACAGGGAACATAAAAGATTATTTCTATTTATAGATAACAACAAGTGAAGAATTGAGGTTAGAATTGGGTAAACTGAGTTACAGGGAACATAAAAGATTATTTCTATTTATAGATAACAACAAGTGAAGAATTGAGGTTAGAATTGGGTAGACTGAGTTACAGGGAACATAAAAGATTATTTCTATTTATAGATAACAACAAGTGAAGAATTGAGGTTAGAATTGGGTAAACTGAGTTACAGGGAACATAAAAGATTATTTCTATTTATAGATAACAACAAGTGAAGAATTGAGGTTAGAATTGGGTAAGCTGAGTTACAGGGAACATAAAAGATTATTTCTATTTATAGATAACAACAAGTGAAGAATTGAGATTAGAATTGGGTAAACTGAGTTACAGGGAACATAAAAGATTATTTCTATTTATAGATAACAACAAGTGAAGAATTGAGGTTAGAATTGGGTAAGCTGAGTTACAGGGAACATAAAAGATTATTTCTATTTATAGATAACAACAAGTGAAGAATTGAGGTTAGAATTGGGTAAACTGAGTTACAGGGAACATAAAAGATTATTTCTATTTATAGATAACAACAAGTGAAGAATTGAGGTTAGAATTGGGTAAGCTGAGTTACAGGGAACATAAAAGATTATTTCTATTTATAGATAACAACAAGTGAAGAATTGAGGTTAGAATTGGGTAAACTGAGTTACAGGGAACATAAAAGATTATTTCTATTTATAGATAACAAGTGAAGAATTGAGGTTAGAATTGGGTAAGCTGAGTTACAGGGAACATAAAAGATTATTTCTATTTATAGATAACAACAAGTGAAGAATTGAGGTTAGAATTGGGTAAACTGAGTTATAGGGAACATAAAAGATTATTTCTATTTATAGATAACAACAAGTGAAGAATTGAGGTTAGAATTGGGTAAACTGAGTTATAGGGAACATAAAAGATTATTTCTATTTATAGATAACAACAAGTGAAGAATTGAGGTTAGAATTGGGTAAACTGAGTTATAGGGAACATAAAAGATTATTTCTATTTATAGATAACAACAAGTGAAGAATTGAGGTTAGAATTGGGTAAACTGAGTTATAGGGAACATAAAAGATTATTTATACAAGGTCAGATGATTGCTGTTAAATATCAGACTAAAAGTTTGTCCAGGTTTGTAACATTGCTGTCAAATTATCATTTACTGTTCAAAGATATCATTAGTTTGATGTATGTAGTTTAATGTAAAAAAGTACACCTTTGTTAAACAAGAAATAAGAAAAGGTTTTCACTGAATATTTGCTTTAAATAAAGTGTACCATTTACCTATCAAAAAACAAATATAGTTTTGCAACAAAAATGGATCTTTATCACCTTTATTTGAAGAATGTTATGTTTTATATATTTTATTATTATAATGCATGTAAAGAAAAAAACCTAGAATTCATCATTTTTTTATTTTATGATTATTATGCGTAATAAAAATATGAAATGTTACATTATGTTTGATATTTAATTAAAATACTTATAGTATCAATGATAACCAATTACCTGCCATCTGAAAACTCGTAGAATCAGTGTATACAATAGCAAGGTCTCAAAAGTATCAATCTCAATACAACTCATTAGAGTCTAGAAGATTAAGTAAAAAATTTTGAATTCCAGATGTTTTTGAGGGGAAAAAAAGTTTATATTTGTATACATGTTATTGTATTGCCTTTGTTGCCAATTGATATGAATATAATTCTTATATCATTTGCATATCTATAAATACTTGAATTGGATTGGTCTAGAAGAATTTTTCTCTTGGTTTACACTTCGATAAACCATGTTTCCGAAACTACTTTTGTAGTCTATTCATGCGCGATACACATTCTTGCAGAGATACTGAGATTTTCAGCAAGTTGAGATTATTAAACAATTGGCATGACAGTTGTTTCTATTCTTATGCATATATAATCCAAAAAAAGAAAAAAAGTAAATGCACTAAAGCTTCGAAAATGTATAAAAAATGAAATTTAAATAAAATTCCGGGAAATTTCACGAATGAATTGGCGAATTTACGTCATGGCAAAACACGACGTCATACGGTTGAAAACTTTCAGACGGAAGATTATTTCGTTATTATTACGTTTCAAATTCGGAAAGTATCTAATAAAAATGAAGTTTTTGAGGTAGGTGCTAGTTCATTTTAGACTCTTTTGCATTTATCGACATTTAAAAGTTTTTTAGAAAGTCAAGATGGCGGCGTACTCCTTAGTTACGACATGACAGTTTGCATCTGATGGTACATATAGTAGCCATCAAAGTTATAATGTAAACTAATAATCGCGTATGTTTGGCTGAAGAATTATAAGGATTAAACACATTTTTTCTAGAGGTTATTGATGTGTAAACCGGGTCTCTAACTCACAAACTTGACATAAAAGTCCTTCGGACTTTTATTCAGTTTGTGAGTTAACCGCCCCGGTTTACACATCAATAACCTCTAGAAAAAATGTGTTTAATCCTATAATAAATCTAATGAATGATTATATATGTTTGTGAATTATTGTTTGCTTATTTTGTATGTCACAAATTTAATGTTTAAAATTTATACTGCAATAAATATTCGAGTTTTGAAAATGATAATTACACAATGTTCAGGCTTTTGTTTACTTAAATAATGTGTTAAACCATCTTTCATTATTTCAGGACAAGAAAGAAGGAGGTATGCTATTATTTATTTACTCAGACTCAATTATTTATTTTAATATCATTAAATTAAGTCATATGAAACGAATGACTGGTGAAAAATAATGTTTATTCTTGAACCAATTCATGTATATATCATAAACTTAGTCTTCTGTGCACTATTTTATTATTTTTAACACATCCATATCAAATAATCCTCAATGAATGTTCTCTTGGTCTGTTATGATGTGAAAATATGGCAACTAATCATTGCCGTGTTTTGAAGCCGTAATTAACAGATTGTCACTTTAAAGTAAACAATCAACAAAGAAGCATGGATATTGAGCACATGTTTAACATGTACAATAAGATAATAGTTAATTTCAATGACAGATCCATGCATATAGCGATCACTGGATTTTTACGAGAAAGGTCATGCTGAGTTCACTGCATAAGGAAAACATCAGTGAATTATTTACTGGAAGCAAACAATTAAAAAAAAGTGAATTCTTCTTATTTGGACAAGTTATCAAATTTTTTTGAGAAAAAAGTATATAATTGCTGCTTCTTCACACTTGTTAACCTAGGCAACTAGCACATTTAAAATCTGGCTCAGCATGTACTAACGAAAACTCCATTTGGAGTTAATGTGTTTAAAGACCACTGTTGTCAGTACACCTTCCCTATATTGCCTGGCTCAGTATTTTGGTCTAGTACGAAGCATGGTTAATATTTATTTAACATTAGCATGCTCTTGTCCTGAATTATATATGCATTTATTTTGCCACTGAAAGTTGAGAACCTATCCATCATCATCAAACTTTTTATTTGAATTTTAGGACTGCAGCATGGAAGTTATTGTGAATGATCCCCTATATCATCAATTTGAACAAGAGTTATCCTCTTCAGTGATAGCACCACCTTTCTCCTACAAGTTTGACACTGAGATGATTGCTAATCTGCTACAGTTTCCATCTGTATTAAACAGAGCAGTGGATTCATCAGAATTAGGTATAACTATATGAACAATACAGATTTTATTTACGTAACAATAATTGTATTAAACTGTATATATTCTATTTATAATATTTTTTGCAAAGGAATTTTCAGTAGAATAAAAAAAAGCCACAGGAGATAATTTAACTTTCATGACAACATACAACAACAGATACGTTGAAATAATGCTGATGACTTTTCTTAAATATGTATTTATTTACTATTCAGAAATGTACATTTTCATATGATGACTCCCTGAATTAACATATAACAAATTTCACCCGTCATTGAAGTAGCTGTTACAGATTTTTAATCAAATAATTACATTTTATCCAAAACTCAATGTTTTAAAAAACAATTTTTGCTCAAATTGACGTTTAAAGAATATGAAAGCTGGTGATGCATTTTTTTTTAAATGTAAATGACCTTTGGCCTATTTTTGTGGAATCTTATAATGTTCCCTGCACATTTTAAAATATAGATTTATACATAAATCTCATTCTATATTTCAGAAGTATCAGATGATAGTAAGGGATGTTTTATGATTTACTGGTCAGGATTAAACAGTAAAATATTAATACCAACAATGTGGATGTGTGGACCAGTCTCAACAGACCTAACGACTTTATTACACATTAGAAATCATACATTTAAACATACACGGAACAATAAAGATATCATGGAGATATTACAGTCAGCTAAACAATGTAATGGACAAAAATTTCTTCTGGTCATAGATGCTTATAAACCGACCTATAATATAACAGAAATAGTCCTGAACACAGCATATAAATTGTGATATTCCATATGAACCAAATCAGTAGAAGTGGCCCTGAACAAGCATATAAATTCTAATGTTCCAACCAAGCTGTTATTCAACAGAAGCAGAACTAAATACAGCACGTGAACCAATTAAACAGAAATGGGCCTGAACACATCATATGACTTGTATTTTGTATGAATCAAATTAGTTCAACAGAGAAGGACCTGAACACAGCATATGCATTATGAGATTCTGCATTAACCAAACTGTTATTAAACAGAAATAATCCTGAACTAAGCTGTTAGCATATGACTTATGTTATTCAATATAAACCAAACTGTAATTGAAAAAAATCAGTCTTGGACACTATTATGGATTGTAATACCGGAAACATTATTTACATGTAAATGTTGTCATGTGTAATTTTATTGGGGATAGTGAAAACAAAATGTTTGAACTCTAATTGGCAATATTTTATCTAGGATATAACTTAGTTTTTTATACTCCTCAGAACATTATTGAAATACCATCTTGCATAAGTGGTGCAATTTCTGGTTGAATTTCTTTAAACATTGGATCAGAATCTTGACATTTAGAAAACAATTGTCAATTGGTTATTCCAAATTCCAAAGTGTAGGTTTTATTTTGTAGAAAATTTGTAGAACACTTAAAAAAGATGTGCATAGCCGGAATTCGAACTTCCCTGAATATAAAAAAAGATTGGTTGTTGGGATTTAAATCCACTTTCAACCCACTTGGCTATTTTGTGGTGGAGGAAGCCAAAGTATCCGTAAGAAAAAGAATATTCTGCAACACAAAATGCAGGAAAATAATTCAATGTGAATAAAAGTTACAATAAAATTTTGCACTGTATAAACATCCACTTCATCAAAAAATAATTTAATTTTGGATGTAACTCGTCTTCTGAGTGGCTGCAGTTATTTTGTTATGAGCCCATAGACATAATTTAGTCATGTGACCGTGACGTCAGCAATGTTTTTCATGGTTTTCTACGGTTTAAAATGGAATTTAGAATTAAATTATAAGAAATGACTGTAATATTTTTTCTGTCAATTCAAAATAACATAAAAAATGTGGTGCACACTGTTAAATAACCCACTACAAGCATTATTCAGTGTGCACCAAATTTTTTATGTCATTTCTTCATAGACAGAAAAATATTACAGTCATTCCTTAAATAAATCATCAATCTATAAAAAATCCTTCTAAAAGGTTGTTTGTTTGATCCCCTGTCGATTCAAACTGAAGACTTAAAAATTGGTATTTGATATTCTCTGCTATGCAGGCAGCATTTTGAAGTAAGACTAGTAGGTCTGGTCATATTAACATATTCTCGTCCTTTTATGCATGTAATACATGTCACTGGACGTTAAACACAAAATTCATTATCACCATCATAATATTCATATTGCATTGTAAGCCAAGAATCAGGCGTAAAGCAAAATTAAAACTGCCAAGAGAAAGTAACTTTATAAAACTGGTAGCAGAAAATATATTGATTTGCCTCCTTCTTTATCCACAGTTGATCTGAATAATTCTTTATTTGAACAAATGAAAGAAATTTGTCTGAAAAATCATATTTTATTTCATATCAGCTATTTAATATATTTATTAACAAAAACATAAAATTATGAACATAGATGTCATTTTTATTGCATTTAATTAACTCCTTGCATCTTGATAACCCAAACATCATTACAGGGTATCTCATTAACATTCATAGATGGTAACATGATCTGGATACCTCCAGCTGGATTGGGTTTCCAGGAGAAATTACCGCCAGTATATCCCAGCATTGACACAACTGTCGTTGATGACGTTTTAGGAGCCCCTAATATCAATGTATTGTTCTTTGGCCATTCTAACATAATGGCATACACAAACGGTTGGTTATTGATAACTTTAGATGTGTACCTGTAATATATAAACCGAGAAATAGATAAGAATATGATTCAATGGTAAAGGAAGGTTATGGTAAAATGTAATAAGTTGTAATGGTTGGTTTGAGCACATTTACAATAGTAATTTAACTGAAATCATAGCAAAGCAACAAATCTACGTCGTGTTTTAATCTCTAACTTCTGTTAAAAGTTTCAACACCCGACATTTTTTCAAACAAATATGCACGGAATGCAAACATAATTGACAATCTGCCCAAAAGACCCCAAATATGTACAAGTTTGTATCTAAGCATTGCAATTTGTATGCTTTGGGCCATACTTTTGATACAAATTAAACTAAGTTAATCTTACCATACATAATTAGAAATAGTATCATTCTGAGTGGTCCAGGGCTTCGAACTGTAAATACCCTCTCCATTCACTGTTAACCATTTTCCAAGTTTAGTTAAGATATCTTGATATATAGGTATGACTGTACCTTCCTTGGTTATGCCTATATTAATCAAAATGTTTCCTCCACAACTGAAAAAAGAAAACTGGCATTTTGTTTAACATAATTAAAAACTATAACTCCTCACTTTTCACATTAAGTTATTTATTCTTATGTAAGATCTGTGAATAAATCCTAACAGTAGCATTTGCTTGCTTATAGGTACCAAAATGAATTGATGGTACCTGTTGCATTCATATTTTTTTTTATTCCATCTAACTAGCTAAGCTAAGAGATGCTTTATGCCTGAAGGGTTGAGCTCATACTTTTAACAGTTACATACATTTTTAGGTATGACATACCTGACTGTTTGAGCTACTTCTGTTAACAATTCTAACATAGTAAAATAATCCTCGAGTTTAGCATTACGTCTGTAACCAGCAGAATACTTATCAAGTGTCATTACGTTCTCCCATTTCCTCTTCTGTAAAACCTCTACAAACATATTTATAAAAACTCTATAAAACATATTAAAAAAAAATAATTTTTATTTTAAAACTTATAATTATAGAGATAAATTTTATGTGAAACCTAGACAAAATATATGTTTATACCTCTACAAAACATTTTTATGATATATCGGATTAACCCTTAGATGCATGATACTATTGACGATGTGTCTAATTTTTTATGTTCGTAACCAAATATTTTCCTTACCCTTATCAAATTAGGACTAAGTTTCAGTTCATAAAGGTGTCATAAGAACAGAGGAAAACATGTTCGTACCATCTTTATTTTTTTGCAATTTGAATACATTGTATTCATAAACATTTAAAACAGTTGTTCACTCTTTTTGGAGTTTTAAATTTCCTCGTAAATATACAATACCAAAATTTAAACAATATAAAGTTTCCATAACAAAGTACAATATATAAGAACTACAAACTTGGATTGAATCTGTCTCCGCAGTTTAAGAAACCACCATGTATACAGTTGACGTTAATCCCCCATCTGTCATTCACAACCACTGTATCTTTTACTGGACTAGGAAATAAAAATAATTGTTTCTTTGTATATACGAAAATAGTTAGAGAAACTGTTAATAGCGAAAACAACAGAAGATCCACATTTTTGACAACATGACCGAAATTGTCTGTACGTATATCGGATTTACAGCCGCCCTTGGAATACAATTTTATCCATTTTTGTGTGTTTCCACGCGGATTTCGAATCGGGCTTTCTAGTGTTGCAAAGGATCAAACAAAGATTTATCGACTCGGAGTCCTAATAATATTTTTACAAGACGAGAAATGTCTATTTACATTTTATCTTAAATATGGACATTATGCAGTTATCCGCCAATCATTATACAAGTACAAGATACCAACATTTGAGTTTACCTTCGCCTGAATGCATATACACCTGTCGTTCTATAACCCTGCAAAGGATGTAGTGGCATTCAGTTAAACCCTTCCCTGAATGCTTACCTATCGTCATATGATCATGCCAGGAATTTAGTGGCGTTTCGGTAAAGAATCCTAGAGTACTTACCTGTCGTTATATAACCATGACAGGAAGGTAGTGGCATTCCAGTACCAGTCATCGGCAGCATGTGAGCCATCTGACCACACAATGTCTGGTTTGTATTTATTGACTAGCTCATACAATTCTGGCATTGTTTTTGCCTAAAATTCAAAATTCAGCTAATTAAGGACATTGTCGTTTTGTATGAAATAAACAACTTGTTGTTTGAACGCTTTTTTATACGATGTTTTTATTTGAAAGATGTTGTGTACTCTGGTTATCGTAGAATTGATGAGCCACCAAAATGTGGATAAAAATTGGTTATATCACAACAATTGACAATAAACTATGTTTACTTTAAACATAATTTATCCTTCACCCATGAGATAATAACTATATTTAGTTCAAATCAAATAGATAAGTCAGGATAAGTCTATACTTATTATATAACACTGACAAGCTTAGATAAAAGTAAAATTTATCACATAGTTTCTGATAAAAGGCTAAAGTGTGAAAAGCACTATTTTTCTTACTGTTTTAAAATACATAAAGCAACAATTAATCTTATAAAACATGTAACAAGTACAATTAAATAAGCGAAACATACTGCTATGAAATCCTGTGTCTTAAACGCATTCGATCTGTCACGTTCAAATAAAGGATTAAACCATTCAAATAATGAATGATAAATCCCGAAATGTAGTTTAGTCTTATTTCTTATAGCAGCTCCGACTTCACCTGAAAAATATTTATATTTTAGTCTTAAGTTCACTGTTACTGTCGAAGAACTTACTTTATCATATTAATTTCAAATGGAAGAACTATTCTGGAACATTGTTTCCACTGGAACAATCAGAACAAGTATTAGTTCCTGATGATATCGAGGGTGTATAATATATTATAGTATCATTTACAACGCCGTCTATCACAACGTTTCCATGTGTGCTTTTACTAGAAACCGTTGGTTAGTTTTAACTAATCAATTGAGTTTTGTTTAAACCTTTAAAAATTGGTGTTGATAGCAGACTATTGACAGACTATGAAGTATTTCTAATCACTATATCTTGTCTAGATCGGGTACTTGACTCGAAAGTTACAATATTGTCTAGACACTTGTCTGGTTGTCTCTGATTTATTGTTTGTTTGTTTGTTTCTCATTGGTGTAATCGTCATTACTCCTAATATAATTATATAGTATTTATTAGTGCTTAGTAATTCTATCCGATCTAATTGCTTGTTGATATTGAATCCTTTAGACCAACGTCTACACAATTTCCAATGATATTTAAATCTGAACTATACATGCTTGCATGTACTTATTTTTGAAAGAAAGATTTAGATAAAAAAAAAATAGATAAATGATGTAAAAGTAAAATAAAAAGATTTGATATTACTTTTTTTGTTTAGATTATTGATGAAACTTTTTATTATTTTCGGTTTTATTTGTGAAATTTTATAAATGCTACTAAGACATTAACAGAAAATACCTAGACATTTGCCTGTTTGAATAACTAATAGCGATCTATTAATTCAAAGAGAAGAATTGTCAAGAATCCCTATAACTCCAATATAACAGTAACATATTACCTATTAAGTCCCTCTTTGGGCCTACATCCATTGCATTCCAGTTCCAGGAATAATTAGACGGCCACATCGTAAAGCCTTCATGATGCTTTCCAACCATCACAACATATCTACAAAGAAAATCTCCAGTGTAAGAACATTGTTATAAACAAGTGGAAACCGTGACAGCTTATCTATGACTAAAGCAATCAACAATGTAGGAACACGTTTTCCAACGACCATAACCGTATACCAACAAATAAAACCTACAGTGTAAGCATATTTTGCTCACCAACCATGACAGATTATCTTTAACTAAAGCAAGCAACAGTGTAGCGATGTTCAACGACCATAACAGTATACCCACAGTGTAGGAACATGAAGCTCACAACCTTGAAAATATGCAAACAATTAAAACCCATACGATAAGAACATGATGCCCCCAAAACCATTCAAACATACAGGCAATTAACAAACTCACTGGCAATTGTAGGAACATGATTTTTTTGAATTCGAGCGTCACTGATGAGTCTTTTGTAGACGAAACGCACGTCTGGCGTATGTACTAAATTCAGTCCTGGCATCTATGATGAGTTTATGCTTATCATACATGAAAACATACATACAATTTAATCCACAGTGTAGGGTCGCGATGAATACATACCAGGAATGAAAACCAATAGTGAGAACACAAAATGGTCACCATGAAAGCATACCAACAATTAAATCAACACCAAATGAACATGATGCCTACTCACGACGAAAACATACAACAAAAACTCACTGGGTTGTATCATGATGAATGCATAACAACAAATAAAAAGAGAAAAACAAAGTTACATCCTGCGATAAATAATATAAATAAAGGCAACAGTTGTATACCGCTGTTCGAAATTCATCAATCGATTGATAAAAAAACAAATCAGGGTTTACAAACTAAAACTGAGGGAAACACATCAAATACTACAGGAGAACTACGACACAACAGAAACATAACGCTAAAACAGGCCTACAATACAAATCAATTTATTGGAGAACATATAGAACAGAAAAACACACAAAGCAAATATTATGTTTATCATCAGCAGGTATTGTGTAAAAACATAATGAAGGTATCATAGTTAATGAGATATGCCTTAACGCCAAATAGCCAGGGATGTGGACAACAAAGTTTATCGTACGGCCTTCAACGACGAACAGTTTTAACGTTTTCGATAATACTGAACCACTACTTACTTAGCTCCAGATATATTAAGCAAACTAGCCCATTCCTCAGCATCAAAGAATTCTGCTGTCAATTCTTTAGCAAAATCTGGGTAGGTCCAGTCTTGTCTGTAATTTTGCTTCATAAATTCAACCAACAGCGGCGTCTTAGTCTCCCACTGGTACCAAAACCATTCCGACAGAATTGATGGCACAGAGAACACGCCCCAATGGATCAAAATCCCAACCTTGGACTCATCGAACCATGCTGGCAGAGGTCTAGAATCAATAGATTCCCAATTTGGTTCATATCGTCCAACAGTTATCTGAAACACACACAGCAGAAGTATACATTTTATTAACATCTTCACCCTGCGAGTGATATGATGTATTAAAATGATTTCACGTTAATAATTAATTCCTGATTCGATTATGATATCTATTTGAACTTTCATATCAGATTTTGGTCCTGTGATAAATTATATAAACAGCAAATATTATTTTTATCATCAGCAGGTATTATGTAAAAATAATGCCCATATTAAAGGTAACCATGACCGATCGGTTGTGAATCAGAAGAACGATTTCGAGAAACATGACAATATAAGCATCCTCATAAGCTAGCCTCTGAACTAGCTCTTACAAACTCGATCTGGCTCAGCGTCTCGGTCTGGTACAAATAAAGAATTTTTCATAAAATGTTCTCGTCCTTGATAAGTTCTGACCCTCGATCGACCTTTCGTGAAGTATTTCTTATGTCACCTTTTTGGATTTAATAATAAATATGCTCCTTGAATAAGTAACTTTATATGTATGCATTGTTTCAATAATTTCATTAATATCATCAGAAACTCGTTTTATATGACTTAATATTCTTTAGTACATATTGTCCTGATGGAAAAAGGGGCGTTAAAACCTTTCCACAACGCTTGAAATCAAATGTATTGTAATAATAAAGATTTTGGTATCTTGCTAATAAAAAACATAGAATATTTATTAATTTTATCCATCAACACCAAATGATGTAAAAAGTAAAATCACAAAAATACTGAACTCCGAGGAAAATTCAAAACGGAAAGTCCCTAATCAAATGGCAAAATCAAAATCTCTTATTTTGTACACAGGCATTTTCTTATGTAAAGAATAGTGGATCAAACCGGGTTTTATTGCTAGCTAAACCTCTCACTTGTATGACCGCTGCATCAATTTCAATTATATTGACAACGATGTGTGAACAAAATAAACAGACATAATAGGTAAAAATGTCACAAAAAGGGGTACAGTATTTAACTTTGTGTTATAATCTTAAAATCACTATATATAACAAACAAATATGTAGCAAAGAAGCACATTAAGGCTATAGGCAAAGCACATTAGCAAAAAATGAAAGACAAGAATACAAAAGTTATCATAGAACAATAACTCAATGACGGGATGTATAAGTACAGAAAAAACGTAAAATCACAAAAATACTGAATTCAGAGGAAAATCAATTCGGAAAGTCCATAATCACATAGCAAAATCAAATAACAAAACACATAAAAAACGAATGGACAAGAACTGTCATATTCCTGACTTTGTACAGGCATTTTCAAATGTAGAAAATGCTGGATTAAACCTGGTTTTATATATATATAGCGCTCTCTGTCTCTCTCACTTTGATGACAGTCTCATCAAATTCTGTTATATTTACAATGATGCGTGAACTAAACATTCACAATTAATAAAATAGTCAAAATATGGTAGAGCAGTCATCATCGTGTAACAATTTTAAAAGGAAAAAAATAAAAGAACACAAAACATATCATGCCAAAAACATCTAAATACAGAGTCATGCCAAATGAATATCATAAAAAACAGACTAAACAGTAAAAGTAATATTGATAAAAACAAATAAAAGAACTATATAAGACGTTATTAAGATGATAAACAACATCAGTACCCATAATCTATAATTTGAGACCATCGTGTATTAGTGACGTTGATATAGAATATAGAATCAACAAGGTCTTGGTATCTCTTTTTTTTCAGAAAAAAGGACTTAAAAGCAGCAGTTGTTTGTTTTATTTTAGAAGTCACCAGAACTGAAGAAAGGAGAACAATAACTATTTTTACATGAATATTATTATTGTCGAGTTTTTCTTATGTTTGTTTTGTCTATATATTTGCTATTGTTTTTGTATGTTTCGCTAATAATGCATTATTGATACATATTGATGCCTTTGTTGTACTGATGTTGTTTGTCCTTAACAGCGTGTTTTATAGTTCTTTCATTTGTCTTTGTTCTATTATTAATATTACTTTTACTGTTGAATGGTTTTATGTGATAGAATCATATTCAAAACAGTGTGGTCCTGGCCATTGATTGACAACCTAAATTATCCCATTGACTGGGACAGATTAGGTGAACGTTTGTCGGTAACCATCACTGCTCACTATGTACTTGTTAAAGACACTAAATCTGTGGGGTCACCAAAGGTTCTCAACACCTAAATAAAGCAATTCGAAAAACGAATCCGGAATAATACTATGTGTTGATTTATATCAACAATATAAATCAAAGCATAAAGGTTATTCCTGAATAATTTTTCGAATTATTTTATTATTAAAGGCGTTAAGAACCTTTGGTGCCCCCACAGTTTGAATTCTATAATAAGTAAGAAGTGAGCAATGGTCGTTATAGACAAACGTTCACCTAATCTGTCCCAGTCAATGGGATAATTTATGTCGTCCATCAATGGCCAGGACCACACTGTTTTGAATATGGTTCTATATGTTTAACGTGGCTCGGTATTTATACAAACGAAAAAATCAGTATATTGTTGTACGCCGATGATATTGCTTTAGTGACTGAAAATGAACGCGATATGCAAGTTGTTCTTGACGTTCTTAATAAATGGTGTGAGAAATGGAGATTAAACGTAAATAGTGCAAAATCAAGTGTTATGCACTTCCGGAAAGGTCGAATTCCACGGACCAGTTCAACATTCAAAATTGGAAATGAACAACTACAAATCGTTGACCAATACAAGTACCTGGGCGTTATTTTTAGCGAGAAACTTAAGTATACTGCTGCAGCGGATTCATTTGCCAAAGCTGGTGTTAGAGCACTTGGTGCTGCTATTTCCAAAGTTCATTCTTACAAGGAAATTGGATTTAAAACCTTTGAAACTGTGTTTAACTACTGTGTCAGCCCTGTTTTAGATTATTGCTCTGGTGTTTGGGGCTACAATACTTATCATGGCATTGATATGATACAAAACAGAGCAGTACGATATTTCTGTGGTTTACATCGGTTTGCACCTACTATAGCATTAAACAGTGAACTTGGCTGGTTACCACCAACGCAAAGACATTGGTAAGATATGGTCCGCCTATGGAACCGTCTCATTCTTATGGACGACGAGAGACTCTCGAAAAAAGTTTTCGAGTGGGAGTATAAGAATAATGGATTATGGTGCACACAAGTTATGGACATCTTTAATAAACTTGATTTAAGTAACCTCTATGAAACAAAACAAATAGTGGACATACAAGAAGCTAAAGAAAAACTTTTATGTTATACTGAAAGTGAATGGAAATACAAATCTGCTTTATCACCGAAACTACGAACATTTGTGACCTTCAAAGAAAATTACGAACTAGAACAGTATATCACATCTAATCTATCTAAACAAGAACGATCGGCTCTTTCCCAATTAAGATGTGGGATTCTTCCTATACGCATTGAGACTGGAAGGTTCCGAAACGAAGCGCTACCAGAACGAATATGTGTACTGTGTGAAAAGCAAGAGATCGAAGATGAAAAACATTTTATTTTAAACTGTCCATGTTATGACAAACTTAGACAAAGGTTTCTACCTATGGCCGCATTGGACAATTTTAGTGACAATAACGAAAAACTTATCCATTTATTAAAAAACTGTCAAATTCAAACTGCAAAATTTGTAAATTCGGCTTTTATTCATAGAAAAAAACAACTTTACTTCTAATTCTGTATTTTTATTTTGTAAATTTTTACGTTTTCGGATACGATATCATATTGTTTAAAGTGACATATAGGTCCAATGGGCCGAGTGTAAATATAAAATTGCTATGTATATAATTGTATAAATGTATGTTGTGATACACATGTCACTATAATAAATAATTGCTTACTTACTTACTATACATCTCGTCAATGTGTTAGTATTGGCCTTAATTTTTTGGTGGTGTGTTTTGTATATGCGACTTTATGTATTTCTTTGGTTCTTATAACGTGACTCTGTACTTAAAAAGATCCTGTCTGTATGATATTGTTTTATTATATGTCATTATGATATATTTCTATTATGACTTACATTATACGTTGAACCACAAACGTCAAAATCATTCAATAACGTAGTGGAATTAACTATTTGTAGATTCTTATAAATTCTATTTATAACTTTTGGACTAGCTAGTTTAAATCTCGGCCTATTTCTGAAATTTGTTCTTACATATTTTTGATTTTTTAACCCTGTATGCTTACATTGCCTACGTAAATTTTAAAATTGTTTGTATGCACATTGAACGACAAAACTATGTGACGTATAACATTTTTTGACGTCAGACACATATCAATGAATGTTTTTGTGTTCTGTTAAATTGTTCCTTTTAAAATAGTTATACGATGATGACTGATGTACCCATATTTTGACTATTTTATTTATTGTGTCTGTTTAGTTAACGCATCAATGTAAACATAACGGAATTTGATGATACTGTCATCAAAGTGAGAGGGTTAGCGCTATAAAACCAGGTTTAATCCACCATTTTCTACATTTGAAAATGCCTGTACCAAGTCAGGAATATGACAGTTCTTGTCCATTCGTTTTTGATGCGTTTTGTTATTTGACTTTGCCATGTGATTATGGAATTTCCGAATTGATTTTCCTCTAAGTTCAGTATTTTTGTGATTTTACTTTTTTCTTACATTTTGTGGTATAAAAAATCAAAAGGTTTACAATGTGCAATTCATCTGCTATCCCTGTTAGTATTTCGAGGTAAGATGGTCTCTGATCTCTAACTATTGATGGCACCATGCAATCATTTTCTTGTACTTTTCACATTGATAACAAATATGTGTCCTAAGTACACGGGTTCCCCATCGGCATTTCTAATTAAAATTAGAAAGATCATTTCATAAGGATCATGTGTTCTCAGTTTCAAGTTGATTTGAATAACTTCATCAAAAACTACCTCGACCAAAAACTTTAACCTGAAGCGGACAGACGGACGAACGGACGGAAGAACGGACGAACAGACGGGCTCACAGACCAGAAATTTAAATGCCCATAAATGGGGCATAAAAACAAAGCAAACGCTATCATGTCTGGAACCAGTAAATTGTATATTGTACTGTGTTAAATTATACAAATAAATACAGATTAAATTAAATATGCATATTAAATTACGAAATCATCCACCTGTGAAATAATATCGGAAAACAGTGTTGAGTTATTTTTAGTGTGTATTTACAATAAATCCGTGTAAGGTATAAATCCGTGTAAGGTAAGTTGTGTATATTATGCAGTTTTGGTAGGTTTTCAATCTGTTTCACATGCAGTAAAGTTTTAGGATTTTGTCTAATATATTTTACAATAAATCTAATCAATCGATTTAACATGTTGAATTGATGTCAAACATAGCCAGAAAAGATTTAGGCACTCGGCTGATCTATATATCTTGACGAAAGTTGATGTGTATTCAGGAGAACAAATACGGACGAGGTAGTCGTCAATAAGTCAGCAACCAAACAATATTATACACATTAAACAAATTGACATTTAAAGTTTGCAACAGGATCTACAATTGAAGGATGAACTGTAAATTGTCCAAATATGAATCAGAAATGCTAGGTTTCCGTGATTGACAGTGTTTTTTTAAGGGAATATGAAAGAATTGTCTGCTACATACTTAGTTAGTTAAACTGTAAAGGTAAATAAATCAAAACAAGACTAAAATATTAAGATATAATTTACTTCCCTGTATGTCCTGTATATATGATTTTGACAACAACTTATTGATTGAATGTGTTGTAAATAAGTGTTTACTTAGCATATAAATATAGGCAAACACCGCCCGCGAAGCAACATACAATTATTTAAAAAAATCAATTTCCAGTAAATAGTAAAATTTAGTCCAATACTGACGGAAAAATAATTTGATCAAAGAATAAAAATGTTGTCTTTTAAGGTCAATGTCTCCAACAATAAGCATAGTCATTAGGCATAGTCAGCTATGAAAGTCCACGAAATGTCAAACCTCAGACAAAACTAATGCAAAACAATTCAAGCGAGAATACTAATGGCTTGATTTATGTGCAAAAATATCAAATGTGTAACACAACAACTAACGATAAGCACATAATCATAGGCTCTTGACATGTGACATGCAAATTTAAATACAGAATATGGCAGGGTTAAACACGTTGGCCGGCACCAAACCATTCCTCTAACCTGGGACAGTGGTGTAACAGTCCTGTAAGAGGAACAAAATATAAGAATCAGTAGAAAAGGACTTAACTCAGTGGGGGAGTAAGATTTGTTTGCACGGGGGCCCACTGACTTACCTAATGGGATGACTGATCTAGTCATGCTTCAGTGATTCCCCATATAACCAACACATTTTTACCATTTTTACCACAAAAGCGGGGGATTTTTCGGGGTGGGGGTGGGGGTGGGGGTGGGGGTGGGGGGGGCTGGAACCGCCTATGTAACTTACCAGATTGCCAAAAACTTCTTCGGCAATCAGCAGATCAGACTCACAACCGGACTTAAAAATAGGGAGTGTTCATTGAAAATACAAAAGTCTGATTAAAAAATAAGTGTTTATAATTTTAACCACTAAGTAAGAGGTACGTAAATAAACGCCTCTAACGGAAAACGGATAAATTTGCGTTCGTTGTTATGAGAGTTATCCCCCATTACACCAGAAAAATATTTTCACGATGTCCGAGTTTTGAAATATTACGTGATCATATCTAAATGTTATTGTTGTTGTTATCTATTATATTATTATCATATATAACAAACAGATAACTTGTTTATATAAATACCAACCTTAAAAGCATCTTTGTTTATTGACACCAGAAGTTACATGAGGGCACGTGCAGAGAAACTCATTTGTTAAGAAAAAGGTAAGGACGTTTCTCAAAACACTGATGTTATACACGAGATTCAATTCAAATTTACTTTTTATACATTTCAAAAATAATCTGCCCGATTTTCATTAAGTTTGATATGTCAACAATCTAATTATATAAAAAGGATCAAACAGAATTTTATCACTAAAGAAAAATGACCGTAAAGCCTTAAGGTCCCATCGCCGTTTAGAGGGGCATTATTAGAAAAAATGCCATAAGGACAAATGAACATCATTAAAGAATAATAAAACGCTTTTAGTTCACATACTGTTGGACGAACTACTGTCATTCATTGATGACACATAGGTTAGGCTAGCTAAACCCGATGATTAGATAGAAATGTAGTCCGTTTTACAGAAGATGTGGTATGATTGCCAATGAGACAACTATCCACAAAAGACCAAAATGACGCAAACATTAACAACTATAGGTCACCGTACGGCCTTCAACAATGAGCAAAGCCCATACCGCATAGTCAGCTATAAAAGGCCCCGATAAGACAATGTTAAACAATTCAAACGATTAAACTAACGGCCTTATTTATGTAAAAAAATGAATGAAAAACAAATATGTAACACATAAACAAACGACAACCACTGAATTATAGGCTCCTGACTTGGGACAGGCACATACAAACTCTTTTTAAACATAGAAAGCTAAAAATCGTTAATATTATTTTTTTGTTCAGCATGCCGATGTGTACACACGTGCGTGTTGGCGTATAGGGAGCTACGACATTCTACAGGAAAAAAATACACCTTGATACAATTTTCCTATACAAGTTGTTATCTTCAAATGCAAACTTAACAAATACAAATGTAAACTGAAAAAAAATAAATCAGCAAGACAAGATATAACAATGTCAAAGAAAATCAAAAGGATTATTTATTCATCTTTGCACTTTTGGCGTTTACATTGAAAACCAAAAAACAGATCACTATTAGCAGAAAGACATAATAGTGAATAGGGATTTAGAGAGGCCGTTGACGCCTCACGTTTGTATCATCGTTATTATTATTATTTATTTCAGGTGAAGTGAATAATACAATGCCATTGTTAAAATACATTGTACTGTTTATTGTGCACCAGACAGTGGTCAGTATAAAATACGAACCAAACTGGGACTCATTAGATACCCGCCCACTTCCTCAGTGGTACGACCAGGCAAAACTAGGCATATTTATTCATTTTGGAGTATTTTCTGTACCGAGTTTTGACCATGTTCCGGCCTGGTTCTGGAAATACTGGCATGATAAAAGTGACATGAACAGTGTAGAATTCATGAAGAAAAATTATCCTCCTAGATTTACTTACCAAGATTTTGCAGCGGAATTTACTGCGGAGTTCTTCAATGCCGAGGAATGGGCTGAAATATTCAACGCTTCTGGTGCAAAGTAAGATCTTTACATTGCTATTTTTTTTTTTATCTTTTGGTACATTTATAAGTTTATGCCATGTATATAGAAATCCATACATGCTGTATAGATAAATGTTGATTTCGATATATCTTTAGCACAAGGAGCTATCAAATATTAAGTACACATTTATGCTGTAAAAGGGACCCGCTTGAAATTTTCTTTTTGGAATAATTGTCTGATGTAAATTTTTATTTGAATTAAATTGTACTGTTGGTCATCGAGTCTTTGAGATGATCTGTATATATAAAGGTTTTGCTAGATGTTCACTACTAGTTTCTGACCTTGAATCTCCAATCACAATAGAGTGATAAGGAATTAACAGAATTTCTTGATTACATTTTCAGTTAAAAATTTATTTTTTTGCAGATCTGATCGTTTTACTCAAATGTAGCGTAGGCAAGATGAAATAGTGATACGCATTTTTTTGTTATAAAAACGGTTCAATGTTTATTTACTTACTGTAAATTCAGAAATTATTATGCGTATTTATTATTGTGATTTATTGGAAAATGGACAAAAATGCGAGTCTAATTATTGCGATTATGAAAATATTTGCAAACAGGAGTATGTTTCGTTTTCCAATATGCGAGTTCTTATTATTGCGAAACTTACTCAGTAAAAATATTCGCATTGATAAATACCCCTCAATTATTTCTGAATTAGCAAATGTCATAGAAAATAAACTGATTTGTCTTTATATATATTTAAGGTATGCTGTACTTACTACCAAACACTGCGATGGGTTTACACTATGGCCTTCAAAAACAAGCTTCAACTGGAATTCCAACTCGACCGGGCCTAAGAGAGATATCGTTGGTAAGAATCTAACTTCTAATTAACCTCATTAATAAGCGAAATATTCGACTCTAGGTATTGCTCGAGTTCAAAGCAGGTTATATTATAATCGTATTAAGTGTGACATGTGTTCGTCTTGATTCTGCATGTAATATTTGCCGCTGAACGCTATGCAGCTGTCTCAGACTAAATCAATCAATCAACCAATCTTGCAGATTAAAGGAAAACGTGCATAGTTATCAGATACATTTGTCACTAAAATAACCCTTACTTCAGTTTCATATATTCATATATTGAAGAGGCCCCCTCATTGAAGTGTCGGTATGACGATCATAAAGTTGAAATGAAATTCAACTTGTGAAAAAAATATTATGGAAAACAATGAGGCTTAATATTTTGATTGTAATAAAACTAGAACGGGGAAAGAAGGCAATATTTGAAACTGACAAATTTGAAATAAAAAGACCTCAACAAGGACAAACAGCACAGGAGAGGATATTAGAAAAAAAATATCCTTGAGATTTGCGAATAATTATACATTACGTACAATGGTAAACATGATCACACGACATTGCCGTCATTGAATCTAGTTTGCATGCATTCCGTTAACCTAGAATAACCATGTTTTTTTCAGGGGAGTTTTCCGCAGCATTGCGTAAGAAATCGTCACTTAAAGTAGGATTATATCATTGCCTACAAGAATGGTTTAATCCACTCTATCTGAAGGACAAAGAAAGTAACTATACAGGACAAGAATATGTAAAGGTCAGTTTTTGATTTTTCTATATCACGCAGCAGTTTCTCTAGATTTTATTTATGAAGTTGCTATTCGAACTTTAGATAAGATATTGACTTAGGTATCTAGACAAATAACAGAAACACTCAATGTTAGGCATGACACTAAATGATAGAAAAGTACAAAATGTTGTTTTTTTAATTTTAAAGAAATCGGACTTATACCAAAGACTAACAAAGCTATAAATGTAAGTATGTAAACAAAAGCGACATCAGAATATGCATATTCTTCAAGATGTAAACAACATTCAGTAAACATGCACCTAAAGAATAACAAACATACATAATACTTCTTTAGTATTAACATTAACTTTAGAATTACTTTAATGCAAGAGTTGTCTTTTTTACTAAGAGAAATCACAATTCTGTCTTATCTATTTGAGATTTTGTTTTTATAGTTTAAAGTTCAACCGGCACTGTATGAACTGATCAATAACTACAAACCGGAAGTATTATGGTCTGACATGTGTGAATTGAAAGGTCCGGCGGAGTATTACAAATCTCAGGAATTCTTAGCCTGGCTTTATAATGAAAGGTAACATTACTGTGTAATTTAACTCTAGTACTTAACAAACATCTTAAGAACCTTTATCACTAAATATAAAATGAGTCAACAGGGGCTGGTTACAAGGCTAAGACACATGCGCCATCTATAACGGTAAGTTTATTGTCATTGAGGCAACTGAGACACCTTTATTAGTTAAACCACATGGCTTCAAGATAACATAATTGTACTCCCTGCGTTACAAAATGGGCGGTGCATAGTAAATGGGTAGTCCTCCCGTCAGTATACTCGCCCTTAAATCCAACATTTGTACTAACAATTGCTCCTGAACCGCTTAACATAACTTTACTTATATGATTTTCTTTTACAACTCTTTATTATTTCTTTATCTGATTGGGTAACATATCAACAGAGGGTAGAAAGATATCAGAGAAAGTCAAACTAATAGATCGTAAAAAGATGACAACGCCATGGATAAAAAATGATAGACAAGCAGACACATGATAGTACTCAAGGCACAACGTAGAAAACTAGAGACTAAGCAACACGAACACCAACAAAAACTGGGAGTGATCTCATTTGCTTCGGAAGGGGAAGCAGATCCTGCTCCACATGTGACACCCATCGCGTTGCTCATGTTATTACAAACCCGGCCAATAATCTACTTCGACAGTCACATTCGTGGTTAAAAGGGAATTGGATTGTAGTTACGACATAAGGAACATATCCGATTTCATCTGTGAAACGGTAATTCCATAACATTCAAGCAACTTGTGATGGCGTCCGTAAAATTTACGAAGGAATGATTTTAACTTCACTATTTGGAACTCTTGGTTTAATAGCTTCCCTTTGAGCAGCAACCTCTATCAAGAAAATCATGACGGGAAATACAAGCCCGGGAATATCGTATCAATTGGGAGATACATATACTCCGTATGCATGCGCTGCTGGAATGTTGCTACCAATCTCGTTAGAACTGTAAGACAAAACAGCTTCGATAGTTGAAACATAAGTGATTAAGGAATATAATTTTCATTTGTGACTTATTCGTCATTTATTTTGCAGTCCAGTGAAGGATACGGTTGTGACGAACGACAGATGGTGTGAAACCTGTTTTTGTAAACATGGTGGTTACTTTACTTGTGCAGATAAATTTAACCCTGGTATGTAGATATGTCAACTATTAAACCTGTAACCATTTGTCATTGTTAGGAAGGTTAGGATGGATAAATTCTCCCTGAACGATATAGCAAACGTCAAAGGCAAAACATACCTTTTCTACGAAAAATTATTTTCATCATAATACAAGGCAATCCTACATAAATATAGGAAGGTGTGATGTGAATGCAAATGAGACAACTCTCCATCCAAATAACAATTTATAAAAGTAAGTCATTAAAGGTCAACGTACGGCCTTCAACACGGAGTCTTGGCTCACACCGAACAATAAGCTTTATAGGGCCCCAAAATTACTAGTGTAAAACCATCCAAACGAACAAAACCAACGGTCTTGTGTTCATTTATATCATTATAGTCTCATATTACAATTAGTTTCCAAAATTTCATTGTGAATGTTTTTCTATTGTAATTTGTTGTATTAAACAGGTGTTGTACAAAAACATAAATTTGAAGGAGGCTTGACAATAGACAGAGATGCATGGGCCTACCGACGTAATGTGCAACTGAGTAATTTTCTTAGTCCTCATGATATAATTTCAAACCTCGTTTCCATAGTAAGGTACGTGTACATGTTGTTTTTGAATTGTAAATAAAAGCCGAAACCATTGGATCACACATTTAAAAAGAGTCCAAAGCGAGTTTGCTTTTTAATACTGCCTTTTTTAAAAACTAATTTTTATGTTTATGACTAATATTTTGAAAATTATAAAAGATCAATTGAAACTGTCAACAGCAAAATGATATGCCTTATAAGATTCCAATATAGGTGTGAATAAATATCAAATCGCATATTCTTCGCAGATAAGAAATTTAGGCACTAATTTGTTCATACTTTAATTCTTCGCAACTCCAAGTTTCTATTGCTTATAGTACAAACCAATATCATACTTCTGACGTTAGTATACAAATATTTAATTTTAGAAATACTGAAATGGTCCTCTAGTACACAAATTTATAAAGTTCACATCCTTTTAGCTCTATATTATTTATTTCTTGTTTACCATAGTTGCATTGCATTCAGTATTTTGGACCTTATTGTTTACTTTTCTTACTAATAAATATTTTGATCAAAAGTTGTGGCGGAAATATGATATTAGATGTTGGTCCTACAAAGGAAGGTAAAATAACACCCATATTTGAAGAGAGGCTTCGGCAGCTTGGCCAATGGCTTCGATCTAATGGCGAGGGGATATACAGTACTGTGCCATGGAGCCACCAAAAGGATACAACCACTCGAAATGTTTGGTATGATTTATTTAAATTGAGACGACAGGGGTTAACCGATGTTCAATCAAAAACTGTAGTATATCTACCATGTCTAATAAAAAATGCAGAAATAACAAAAATACTTAACTGCAAGGAAAATTCAAAATGTAAAACTCTTTATCAAATGACAAAGTGACGTAAAACATGGCGAATTAAACCTGGTTTAATGGCTAGCTCAACCCCTCACTTGTATGATAGTTGCCTAAAAATCCATTATATTGCCAACGATGTCTTACAGAAAATAAACAGACATAATAGATAAAAAAATCTCAAAACAAATGGTGCAGCAGTCAACATGATAAACAAAAATTAAAGGCATAAAGACAAACAATAAATGGAAAATGAAAATGTTGAAAGTGTCAAAGAGACAACAATCCGACCAAGGAGCAGAAACAGCCGAATGCCACCAATTCGATGGGTCTTAAATACAGCGAGAATATCGCACATCCGGAGGCGAGCTTTAGCACAGTACGAAAGACACGAATACGAAAATTTCCCAATGCACAAAAACACAATGACGGAATGTTTGACTACAGAGCAGCGTCCAATGGATATTGCCAAAGGGTAGATTAAACAGTTAAAGTAATAATTTATAAAGACAAAAAAGAAAACATATTAAGGTATATTTTGGAAGGGGAAAAACTTAGATGTTAAAATCTAACGCAACAATGCTTTGTAATTTATCATTATCCGATGTATGTATTATGAATAATTTTAACAAGCTATTACTATTCAATACAACCAGGTACACCATGAAGAAAACTGATGAGAAATTTGTTTATGCAGTGGTGTTGTCATGGCCACAAAATAATACCTTAACATTGGGAGCACCTTTTACGTCTACAAATACCATAGTTACTATGCTTGGATATCCAGGGAAATTCGAATGGACTACAACGGCTGGTGCACAAGGACTGAATATAACGATACCAAATATATCCTGGAATATGTTACCATGTCAATGGGCATGGACTTTCAAATTGACAAATATTCAAAACTGAAAATATACTCATTTAAGGGTGTTTAAAAACTGACTATGTTTTTTGTTTATTGTTGAAGAAGGAGATGGGAACAACAGTTGTTATTTTCTATGTTATTTGGTCTCTTATCGAGAGTAGTCTCAATGACAATCGATCATACTGTAATTTCTTGTTTTATATCAATTTATATAAATTGGAGAGAACTTTTTTTTAAATACAGGGAAACAAATTTTATTTGTAAAGGACATATTTGGACTTGTCAATTATAGATTGTGTAAAAAGATTCAAAGCTGGTAGACGTGATTGGTTTCCCTCCTTTTAACATACAATAAAAAGTTTAAAACAATTATTGCAAAAATATCAAGAATATAAATACATAATATGTAATATTGCTACTGATTGGTCAAATATAGTAATGTAGACATTGTGTCATCATTGTAAATATAGTTACTATATCATGGTTGAATTCTCGATTCATAGGAGTATTCTGCTTTTTATATTTCAGAAAACGTTGTTTTGTCAATTTAACAATTATCTGTCAATTGATATAAGTCATACTGTATTGATTTAAGTGTTGTGTTCGTATTTGCATTTGATTGAAAACTACATGAGATTAACGAAGAAGTGCAATAAATGTCAAAACTTTTATTTAGTTTTCCATTTATGCGTAGCATTACAAACAATGTCATATGTTTATGTTCTTTTGTTCTTCTGCCATCGGACTCGGACTTCTCTTGAACTGAATTCTAGTGTGCGTATTGTTATGCGTTTAAATTTCTACATTGGCTAGGTATAAGCAGAGGGTTGAGATCCAAAACATTTTTATAATCCTGGTACTTTTGATAACTATATTAACAACGACGCAATTTTGTGCATGTACCAAGTCAGGAGCCTCTGGCCTTTGTTAGGCTTGTGATTTTTAATTGTGGTTTCTAATGTATAATTCAGAGTTAAGTATGACGGCTATTATCACTGAACTAGTATACATATTTTAAGGGGCCAGCTGAAGGACTACTGCGGGTGCGGGAGTTTCTTGCTACAATGCAAACTCATTGGTGGCCTTCGGCTGTTGTCTGCTCTATGGTCGGGTTGTTGTCGCCTTGACACATTTCCCTATTCCTTTCTCAATTTTGTTATATCATTTATCCCCCTGCAAAAAAAACCAAGATATGCAAAATACCTCATATATTAAGAATTACATTAGATGCATGTTTCATTATAATAAGTTATTCTGATTGACTAACTGCACATCTCGTGTTATTCCTTTGTCAATTGCATTACACAATAACATGAAATACTAAGGCTTTTCTACCTTAGGAATATATTACCTAAATTGTATTTGGCAAAACTTTTAGGAATTTTTGGTCCTCAATGCTCTTTAAATTCGTAATTTATTTGGCCTTTTAAACTTTTTTTATTCGAGCGTCACTGATACACTGATGAGTCTTTTGTTGACGAAACGCGCGTCTGGCGTAAATCTAAAATTTTGAACCTGGTTTCTATGATGAGTATATTTATCAATCACAATGACATGAGGTCCCACAATAATGTGCACAGGTGAATTAAATAAAAACATGATCCTAGCTTATAAAATGTAAGTAATGAATGCTTCTTTTTGTAACTTCATAGGGTTGTGAAAGCATTGACCTTGCGCACATTTTCAGAATGAAGTGCTTCCAAAATGTATTTCGATCAACGCTTTTTCACCTCAATGCAGTTACAAAAAGAAAGCATTCAATTCTTGAATGATAACTGTTTTCTTATGAAATGATTGGGACACTCACAATGACATTTTTTACCAGACTATAATCATCATGTTTGTTTATAAACTTATGGTATTATTTTGTATTCCCATTTCACTTCTTCAAATCTTAATGGCAAAAAATGGCTGAAATCATGTAATCTCTTTTTCTGCAACAGGTATTATAAAAAAACTCACCATAGATACCAGGTCTGCAATGTTATACACCAGATGCGCGTTTCTTCTACAACAGACTTGAGTAAAACAAGCAAAAAAAACCAAAAAAAAAAAACCCTAAGTCAACGAAGCTAAAAATCAATATATAAATCAAAAATTCCGAAGAACTTATATACATGATGTGGTTGCTTTAAAACTTTTTTGAATAAAGGCAAAAGTAATATACCGCTGTTCGAAATTCATTAATCGATTGAGGGAAAAAAATCCGGGTTACAAACTAAAACTGAGCGAAATACATCAAATATAAGAGGAGAACCACGACAGAACAGAAACACAACACTTAAATGTAACACACTCGAAAATCGAACTATAATAAAACAATGGTCATTGTCCTTGCTTCGTACATGACATTGTTAGAGAAAAACATCGTAAGGTTGATCATGGTTTTATCGAAATAATTTTCGTGTTGTTTTAAGGCTTAACTCCTTCAATTGATTTAATGTGACAAGTGTTGAATCCGGATAAGTGTGCGCTATCATGCTATAAAAAAAACATAAAAAACAAACAAAATAAAAACAATAACAACAAAAATACCATGACTTTTAAATCATGAAGGAATAAAACCATTCTATTTGGCTTCTGATATGCAAATACCCTCAACATCTGATGACTAAATGGTAGTCTTCAAGTAAAAGAACCAGAGGTAGCGAAAAAAGTATTGCACAGACACCAGCTGAGACGAGTAGTCCTCCAGAAAAGGAAAAGAGGAAATGAGAAAAGGTATATCTTCGGTAACCGCAAAGACTTTTAGCAATCAAGTTGAGGTTACTTCCAAATGGTATTTAGAAAAGATATATCATCTATAGCTCCCGGAAACTAATAGTCTACTTGTAGATTTAACGACCAAGAGATAGTCATAAAAGGTGTAGCACCGTTACCCGCCGATACACATGGTCCTCTAGTAAAGTTGACGAGGATAAAAGTTAGATAACAAAAATGCCCCATGTAAAATTCAAATCGGAAAGTCTCTTATCATAAAGCAAAAAAGAGCTCGTGCACATTGAAAGAATGGGAAAAAAATTCCCTGGTAAATCATGGTTTTGAGAAAGGAATAGCACTGATAATAGTTGAATATTCATAGTCCTTAACGACCGAGAGGTAGTGAAGAAGATATATCACTAATCACTGCAGAGACTAATAATCTTCAAAAAGAGATTACGACCGAGATGTTGTGAGAAAATATAAAGAACCGATAACCTCGAAAACTCATAAGACTCGGGTAGACTTAATGAGTAAGAGGTTGTTAGAAAAGGTATAGCATTGATACCATTTTAGACGCATGGTACACAAGGAGAGGAAACGACCAAACGATTGTCAGTTATGAGAAAAGGTAGATAGTAAGTTAACAAAATACTGAACTTCTAGGAAAATAAAAAAAAATGTAAGTCCTTTACTTAATGACAAAAGCAGAAGCTCACACACATGAAACGGAGGTGAAACAAGTGAGAACCGATATCTAGGGAGATTGATAGTCCTCCAGTATAGGTATCGATACATTGGTAGTGGAAAGATAGAGCAACTAATACCGTCAGAAACTCATATTCCTCAAATAGAGGTAAAGGAAAAGGGTACATCATTGATATCATAGTATACTCATATTCCTTTCAAAGAGTTAACGACCAGGAGGTAATGCAGTATACCATCCATCTTCTGGTGTACTTAGTCTTCGAGCAGAAGTTACTGCCAAGAGGAAGTCAAAAAAAGGTATAATACCGATACACATGAAGACTCATAGTCCTCTAGTAAAGGTTACCACCGAGAGATAATGAAAAAGACAAAGCACTGATAACCTCCGAATACTAATAGTCTCCGAGTATAGGTAACCACCAAGAGGTTACGAGAAAAGAATAGCTTCGAAAACCTTCGGAACTTATAGACCGTTGGCAGCCAGGAGTAATGACTAGAGGTAGTGAGACAAATCAAGTGAGAAAAGGTATAGCACTGATTCACACGGATATACATAATCTTCCAGTAACGGCAGCGACTACAGAAAGCAGTGATATACTTTGAGATTGATCGTCCGTCAGCAAATGAGGTAATGATCAGAGGTAGTCCGAAATGATTAAGCACTGATGTTTGTATGTAAGATACTAGTATCAATTTTGAAAAACCTTCATCTTAGACGCTTCATAAAAAAGAAGTGAAAGCTAAGCAATAATATATAAACTCGTTCTAGAGATTAAAACAAAGGGTTCTTTTAATGGGATTGCATAAAGCGCAATTTCATTTAAGATGGATATATTGTTTATCTTATTTTTCTATCAATCATAAACTATAGATTGACGGACAATAGTTATAACTGAAACTAAGAAACACTGACTATAAAGTGCATGTTACGTTCAAGGACTAGACATCCACATCACTGAATATAAATTGATAGTAGGCGTTCTTTACCCTCAATGACCGACAGTTTCCATCACCGAGCACTGGCTAATAAGCAATGGATGCACTGAAGTTTCGGAAGTTCACAAACAATGTTGAATTCAGTAGTCAAATTAGATTAAGGATCGTAATATAGATACAACTAAGTGCTGATAAGATCCACTATATAGACCAAATTCTAGAACGGTGCACCATTGTTGTTCCACAGATCAAAAGGTAAGGTCATAATCGTCTTGATTTTATAGAAAAATTGATATTGAAAGTTATGTGCATATTGCATTATTAGTAGATCTTAGTAAATAAAGAGAAGATATTGTGAAGGCTGTTACATACTATAAAAACAGAGAGATAATTTTCGATCATTTCGAGGTTTTTATCATTGCGAATGATGCGTGAAGTTCAGTATCGCAATGTTAAAAACTCGGATTTTAAAATCTGACGCATTATATAAAAGAGGGACGAAAGATACTAAAGGGACAGGCAAACTCATAAATGTAAAACAAACTGTAAACGCCATGGCTAAAGTCTGTTTACAGGCTTTCATATAAATCTATAACAAAAAAAGTAAAATCAAAAACATTCTGAACTTAGAATTTCTGAATAACATCATAACATACAATAGATAACTATACATTTATATAATTAGGGGTTATGAATAATCCCTAATTTTTTTTTTAGATAATATACATTATCACTGGAAAAATGTTAAGTATTATACATAATATCTGAAATGAAACGACAAATGAATAAATGTTAAAAAAAATGTTATAATAAATATTTACAGTATTTAAACATCTTCAGAAGCATAGATATTAAAATGTTCAGCACACTATTCTAAATACCTAATTATTGGTTTGTACAAAATAAGTTGTATATTTGAATGACATTTAGTACTGCACATTTGTTCTGCTTAAGAGGAAGGAAACTACAGGATAATAACACAAAAGTCGCTTACAAATGATTAACAAAAACCCAGAAAACTAAATAAACCATGCTGAGAACGGAGTCAGCAGTTCTTGCTCTGCAAGTGGAACTGTCCTGTTATTCTAAACAAATTCCGACGAACCATATAACAAATTAGGGGAGACCTCGATCAGCAGTTCCTGCCCTTCTAATAAAATTCCGTCTTATTCTAATGAAAAACTTACAAACCCTGTTAAAAACTGGTGGAGATTAGTAGATCTTCTGTAGTGAAAAGGTTGGTCGGATTTTGTTATAAAAATCCGACCAACCTTTTACCAACAAACAGCATAAAAACCGTCTAACAAACCAATGAACATGAGAACTTCTTGTGCTTTCAATGTCAAAACACATAAATAGGTTCGGATACTGTCGAAATGATTTCCCAAATAAATAGTGTTAACGTTCTATAATTATCGTCAAAACTATACATAGTGTTCAACAACACATAGATAAGAATGACTGTTTTAGGATCTCATTTAGGATTTCCAAAGTTGGTGGCAACATGCAGGTATACCTCATCTGGTTGTTGCTGGCATCACTGACATTGACGAGCGCCGAATCACAGGGTGTTTACATCTCTCAGGCTTGGTCCGGTGGTTTCCATGGGCATGTAACGCTATCTCCAAGTCAGGATTTACATGGATGGGAAGTTCATGTCAAATTCAGTAAACCGGTTGACTCATTAGAGGTATGTCAGAAAACATGTTTACATAAGTATCAAAAGTATGTCAGTAATTTGGTATCTACATACGAGGTATATATGTTAGTAAACCTATAGATATTTTAGAAGTATGAGATGGAAAAATTATCGCGAGAAACTAAGGAGGCCACATGGCGTTGCTAACGAAATTGACATGAAATTGACAACGTCGTCATAGGTAAAATCGATAAACAGATTATCATTGGTCATCTCAACTCGATTGCTTTTCTCACTTTCGCTGTACCAGCTCAAGCGATAAAATCAATCTCGTTGAGATGATCAACGATAATCTATAAGTATACGTAAACGGACTGATCCATTAAAGATATTTCTACTTCAAAAATATAAAAAAAGGAAAACAGAATCATTCTAAGAAAAAGTTACAGCAATAAGTGTAGCCATGACAGTTTTTATTCATTTAATAACCTAACTTTAATAAGTTAATTAGGTTTTTCTTAACAATAAACATAAATTTTATTTAGTCAATAATACTTGTTTGTTTTCCTTTGTGCTATTATTGATATTGAAGTTATAAACAGTTATTTACTACGTGTAAAATCAAAACCTGATAAGATATTCTAGATATCTAGATAATTTAAGATGTATATCAACATGATGAATTAAAGGAATTACCATTTAACACTACAAGGGATAGAAGAGTATGCTCTATTTTGATGTACGAGAAAAATCACATTGCAGATAAAACCACCACCCGTCTTTTTCGGAGTAAAAAGGTACCCCCCTCCTCGAATACCTGCAAAAGTAAAGTTAATATTCTAAAACAATGATGTTTCTGCTGAAAATAGATAAAAACAGCAGTGTAGACAAACATCACACTTTTGACCAACTACGACACATTTTTTATTTTATAGATTAACTTATAACGAAAACTTAAAAAAAAGTCATGCACCTGCTTTTGATCGTTATACACACATGAACATACTAGTAACGTGTGCTCCAATCTCTATATTTTTGGAGTGGGTTGAGGGGACTAATAGTTGAATCCACTTGTAATAAACTGAATTTATGTTTACTGCTATTGAAAACCCCACGTCAATGCAGACGACACGATTGTATACCACCAATACATAATTATCATAGTATACAGTCCCGTTAATTAATACAAACAATCTTAATTGGGTTGTACATTTCTTATAATCAGATAAACCCAAGGATACACATACATCACTATTTTCCTTTATCTTTGTTATTTAGGTTTGGACCGCTAAAGTTTCAGCTGTAAGTTCTGATAAGACGGAGTATACCTTAACAAACAAAGATTACGACCAGAATATACAGGGAGGTAGTGAACTGCAAATTGATTTTAATGGTCACATGTCAGGGGATACGGCTCCTACAGCAACATTAAGTGGCGGCGGAGGATCATCTCAAACATCAGCACCCTCTGGAGGTGGTGGGTCCGCTACGCAGGCGCCTGCTGCTACACAGGCTCCTGTAACATCTGCTCCACAGACAGGTAATAGTTGACGGTCAAGTGTCGACAGTTCTGTAGCACTTAATTGCATTGACAAGCATGGTTTATGAATTCTGAACACCAGTTTACTTGTTGACTTTATTAAACAATTTACTTTTATTTGAATGCACGGTTAGTTATTACCCTATATTTTACATCACTCATCAACTCCCTGCAGACATTATCTTCAATGTGGTACTTTTTCTAAATAAGGGGATTTCTGATAGTCAATCAAATGGATTCTTCATAGAAGGTTTTCAACGAACTTCTTTGTTTTTTTTATCAATCAGCTTATAACATTTCTGTTTTCATTTGGCTTTTTAAATTTACTTTCCACATTTGAATATGAAACAATAAATGTGTCATCAATGATTAACCACACTGTTTTGCAATGAGGAGATAAACCATATCCCACTTGCCAAGTTATTGATTTCAATCGCAAACACTGAACTAATTTTATTTTCAGGAGGTTCTTCTAATATTAACGCTCATCCTAGCACGAAGTTTGATTATGCAAAGGCCTTGAAGCTTTCGATTTTATTCTTTGACGCCCAAAGATCTGGACGATTACCAAGCAACAATCCAATTCCATGGCGAAGTGACTCAGCAGTAAATGATAATGGAGACGGTCATGATCTTTCGGGAGGGTGGTATGACGGTAGGTTTTATATAAAAAAAACAATAGAAATTTTTATGCATTAAACTATAATGATGATTTTTTTTATTTTGTCTAAATTAAAGAAGAGTGATAATCCTCAAGATTGACTTTTGTGTATGATGTTTTATTTTCGTGAAGACAGTTTTTTAAACAATAGCAATGACTGTCTAAAGCAGAGAGCACAATCTTATCATCCCGTTTTCTAATAATATGATGTCTTGTACTGTGGATTCATTATTATTCGTTGGATACCCATTTTCGTGGATTTCGTGGGTACAGGATATCCACGAAATTAAATGTTCCACGAATGACAAACTTTCCGTAGGTTGGATGTCGACTTTGATAGAACCACGAAATTATATTTCCACGAACATGCAAGTTTTCCTCAATCCACGAAAATTGGTACCCACGAAAATAAATGAATCCACAGTAAATCCTGTTTTAAATGGACTATGCAGATTTTTGTACTGTAGTTTTTTTTTAAATGGACCAAAGACAAGGTAGTGTGTTTAAACAAATCTAAAACTAGTTTAATCCTACATTTGAACAATGTGTTGTTAATTGGTGCTTCAGTTTGTCTGTTTATCTCGGAGGAGTCGGATGTACATGGTTTAATAAATATATTAACTGGAGCGTTATGATTTTGACATCAGTTACCATACTGATCTTTAAAAGTTATCTCATATCCTCTGTCAAGGTAACCAATCAAATTGCACGACTAGCCATGATACTTTCCCATAGAATTATATATATTCACATATTTTACTCGCAGCTGGAGACCATGTAAAATTTAACTTACCTCAGGCTACAGCAACACATGTTCTGGCATGGGGATTAGAGAAGTTCAAGGACGCCTATCAAGCTTCAGGACAACTCGATATGATGTATGATATGTTAAGAACGCCCCTTGATTATTTTCTTAAATGCTGGCAACCTGACAGACAAGTTTATTGGGTCCAGGTTTGTTTACATTTTTATTTTGCGACGACATCAGCTCTTGATGGATTGTAATCTTTACATTGTTGTCATATTGACAATTATCAGTTTTAGGAATTTTGCTGGTCCTATTAACATTGTCCAAAAAGTAGTTGTTTGAGTGAATTTCCAACCATGACAATGAACCCAAAAGGAAATTCATTAATTTGAGAAAAGCATTTTTGAACCACTGAATTGCAGATTGTTAACATTAACACATGAAATTTCACTGAATTGATACATATTGGTACATATTGATATATTTATAAATCTTTCCATTTCTGCCAAATTTCAATTCGGTTGACAAATTGTAAAAACAAAGAGGATATCATAAATTTTAAGTTAAATGTATCAAAATACTGGTAAAACACAATAACATTCATTGATAGAGTCATATCCTTTAAAACTTAAAAGGTAGGTGTCGAAAAACAAAATTACAAAACAAATAAGCGTGTATTTAAATTCAATATATATATACATAGAAAATTGGACATCAATACACGGACGAATTTGGGTAAAGATTTTGAATTATATTTAACAGGTTGGTAACGGAGAGATTGATCACGGATATTGGGGTCGACCTGAAGACATGCACATGTCACGACCGGCCTACAAAGTAACAGCAGGATCCCCAGGCAGTGATGTAGCAGGCAACACCGCCGCTGCATTGGCAGTGGGGTCTCTTGTGTATAAGGACAAAGGTGAAATGAAAGCCTGATGTAAAAAAACCAGCACGAATGCCTCTTTATTTTGAATACTTGATTGCTATGAAACAAAATACATACACAAAAAAAAAAATCAAGAAAAGGTTCAACAGAAGTAACCTTTGCCTGAGTCATTGATATTACAAATTATATGTCAATATCAATATTCATCAACAAGAATAGAATAGTATTTTCATAAATGTGACTTTTATTTCATTATTCGTAGTATTTAACAAACAGGAATTTTCAAACGGTATATTCATTATTAACCGAAACACTAAAATAATCCACTTTTACGTCCTTTCGATATAATTATTGCAGTAGAATCTCACATGCTGACGGATTTTTGAAAAAAATTATTCACATGACAATGTGACAATCAACAGTTTTAGTTGTGTTTAGAGAACGTTTAAGATATGAATAAAGTAATACATTAGATACAATGTTATAAAATTATAGGCAAGAGTTACTCATTGTTTATCGTTTAGCTTTTGTCTACACAAGCGTAAAAAATGAGGATAGGCATTTTATTTTTTGTTCGAACTGATTTACATTTTTAACTACAAGGTATTGGTTTTGTTCATATTGAAATCATTAGAGTTACTTTAATTTTATTAATCTATGTCTAATTTCTCCTTGGATATTTGTATTTTGAACAACCATACCAAATTTCAGTATTTATATTGTAAAATATTGGTAACAGTAATCATTAATAATGATATATCTTTTTTTTTGTAGATCCATCTTATAGTGCCAAGTTACTTGCGGCAGCAAAATCTCTATATGCATTTGCAAAAGCACATCCTGGTATATATTCAAACAGCGTTCCGGAAGCCAAAAACTTTTATGGGTTAGCATATATCAAACGTTATTATAGACAAAATAACCAAAAACACGTACAGTTTACAGCTCTTCATCTTTTATATAAGCTTTGGATTTCAAATATTTTGGATATTAATAAGTATTGCAATATGCATTTTGTTTTAATGAATTATCAGTATTTAGTTTTAATATAATCTTAAAGCAATCCTAATTCTAGCTCACTTTTAAATTATAGTTTTTCATAGTTATCAAAAGTACCAGGATTCATGTGTGACGTCATGCTGTTTCTAAATTTTATAAATTCAAATGTAGCATAACGTTTGCCTTTTCGCCATCGTATGTGACGTCATTTTTTTTAATTGCGTTAACGCCTGGACTGATTCTGGTGTGTCTATGCTGTATTGAACTTGGCATCATGTATTCGGGTTTAGTTTTCTGTAATAAGTTGATACTTTAGTTTCATTATGAATATATCTTTCACATTCATTTGTTAAAATTACTGTTTGCAATAGCATGAATCGTTCTATATAATAGTGTTCTTATCCCGGGCATAATACAATGCCGTATTTAGCAAAACCTTCTCAACTTTTGATCTTCAGTGCTGTACAACTTTGTACTTTTTTCACTTTCGATCTTGTATATCTGGGCGTTATGTGTACGGGTTTAGTTTTCTGTAATTAGTTTTTACTTCTGTTTCTTTATGTATATCTCTTTCATATTCATTTGTTAAAATTTACTGTTTGCAATAGTGTGAATTGTTTTATATAATATGAATGTTCTTATCCTGGGCATACAAACAATGCCGTATTTGGCAAAACCTTTTCAACTTTTGATCTTCAGTGCTGTACAATTTTGTATTTTTTTCGTCACTGGTGAGTCTCGTGTGGACTAGACGCGATTTTGGCGTATTGAATTTTAAACCTGATGCTTTTTGTTATCTATTAATCATGCTTTTCTTTGTCTAATATGTTCTGCTTTTTATTTGTATTGTAGTCCTGTAATTTTTTGTTTTCATTTCAATGTTATATTTAACTGTGCCATTAAAGTGCGAGGTTTGGCATGCCTTAAAACCAGGTTCAACCCACCACTTTTATTCCCCTTTAAAAGTGTCCTGTACCAAGTCAGGAAGATGGCCATTGTTATAATATTGTTCGTTTCTGTTTTCTCTTATTTTTGAGATAAGACGTGGCACGGTACTTGTCTATCCCATATTCATGTATTTGGTTTTGATGTTATATTTGTTATTCTCGTGGTGTATTGTCTGTTGCTTGGTCCGTTTCTGCGTGCTGTTGCGTTTCGGTGTTGTGTCGTTGTTCTCCTCTTATATTTAATGCGTTTCCCTCAGTTTTGGTTTGTTGCCCCGATTTTGTTTTTTGTCCATGGATTTATGAGTTTTGAACAGCGGTATACTACTGTTGCCTATATTTGGCCACGAGCATCACTGAAGAGACATGTTTTGTCGAAATGCGCATCTGGTGCAACAAAATTGGTACCGTTGATTTTATTACAACCTCAACTCGGATAATCATTTATCAGTGTTCAATTATTGTGTATTGAAAAAAGTAAAATCAGAAAAATACTGAACTCCGTGGAAAAATCAAAACGGAAAGTCCCAAATCAAATGATAAAACACATCAAACGATTGAACAACAAATGCCATATTCCTGACTTGGTACAGGCATTTTCAAATGTAGAAAATGGTGGATTGAACCTTGGTTGCGTTCAATTTCGTAACGGCAACGTACTGTTACGTAGAGTTTGTCTACTGGGCGAGTAGTTAGCCTAGCTGCTACCAATATCTATATAGCAGCTAGGCTAAAACAGTATCAAATACACACATTTTGCAATAAAGTTATTAATGATATCAAAATATAATCTGAAGTTTGTTTGTCAAACATAATGTAAAGGAACTGATGTCATATTTTTTTATTTAATTTGTCAATCATTAGATCATCTGGATGGGAAGATGAGATGTGTGAAGCTGCAGGTGCAATGTATAAAGTTACAAAAGATCAGCAATATTTGAACGATGCCAAAGGATATGACAAAGGAGGTGCCGGATGGGCGTACTCTTGGGATGCGAAGAATGCGGGTTGTCAGGTATTTTACATAATAACCAAAAATCTAAGACTTATTTCAATGATAGCCATCATCACATTTTGGACATCACATGACTTTTCAATTATTGGAGATATTTAAAAAAAAAATGGAATCGAGTTTTATTAACACATGGGTACATAACCAATCAGACAACAAAAATATTTCTTTTTCAGAAATTACTAATAGATATTATCACTCGATTAGCGGAATATAGTTTGATTTGTTTGACATTTCGAATTTGCCATTTGATTAGGAAAGCTATTTTGAACTTTTCTAGAAGTTTAGTATTTTTGGGATGATTTCTTTTAAATCCGCCAGAACTGCCTATGGTATTATTTGCGTAAAAGAAGAGGGACGAAAGATACCAAAGGGACAGTCAAACAAATTACTTCTAAAACAAACTGACAACGCCAAGACTAAAAATGAAAAAGACAAAAAGAAAAACAATAGTACACATGACACAACATAGAAAACTAAAGAATAAACAACTCGAACCCCACCAAAAACTAGGGGTGATCTCGGGTGCTCCGGAAGGGTAAGCAGATCCTGCTCCATATGTGGCACCCGTAAGTACTAACATAGAATCTAGATAGAAGAGCAAAAAAATGGTTATTTTTTACCCTTTATTCAATTTTTTTACTGCGGTATACTGCTCATAATACATGTAATAGTAAATAACTAATCTTAATTGAATTTTCAGTTATTACTTTGGGAGGCGACTCACGAAGGAAAATATAAAGGGAAAGTAGAAGAATTTGTCAATAGCTATGATTATGGAGGAAGTGTTCCGATCACACCATGTGGGTTATCATGGAGAGATAAATGGGGATCAAATGGTTACGCTGGTATGTACTTGTTCTTTGACAAATACTAAAAAGCCCCTATGTTGACGGCCACTTCCACTGTTATTTTTTGTCTATCTGATGGGTTAAGCCTTTTTCAAATGATTTTTATAGTTCGTTCTTATGTTGTACTGTTATACTACTGTCCCAGGTTGGGGGGAGGGTTGGGATCCCGCTAACACGTTTAACCCCGCCACATTATTTATGTAAGTGCCTATCCCAAGTCAGGAGCCTGTAATTCAGTGGTTGTCGTTTGTTTATGTGTTACATATTTGTTTTTCGTTCATTTTTTTAAAAATAAATAAGGCCGTTAGTTTTCTCGCTTGAATTGTTTTACATTGTCTTATCGGGGTCTTTTATAGCTGACTATATGCGGTATGGGCTTTGCTCACTTTTGAAGGCCGTACGGTGACCTATAATTGTTAATGTTTGTGTCATTTTGGTCTTTTGTGGATAGTTGTCTCATTGGCAATCATACCACATCTTCTTTTTTATATTTTCTTTTAAAAAAAAGTATATACACTATAGATGAGAGTTCATCAAGATTAGATAAAGGCAACAGTAGTATACCGCAATTCGAAAGTCAAAAATCGATTGAGAGAAAAAAAATCAGGGCTACAAACTAAAACTTTGGGAAACACATCAAATATAAGAGAAAAACAACTACTATACAACAGAAACGTTTAAAGTGCAAAAAGACACTAAGGGGTCTTTTAAAAACCCATAAGACAAACAAAAGCAAGAAAACACGAGAAAGAAAAAAAAACCCAACCCACAACAAAAAGACTTAAACAATTGAACAAAACGACCTACACCAGAAACTAGTGGTAAACACAGTTGCCACAGAAAAGTAACTAAATTTATTTCTGCTCGATTGCATGTTGTTCATTGAAAGTCAAAACATTGTTATATGTCGTATCGGTTATGACACAATCGAATAAAATAACAGCCTTTTGGCTATTGAAAGTTGTACATATCCACGGTCATCGATAACACAGATATTCTATACAAAAACAGTCAACCAGATCAGAACGGCGTTATCAAACTATCGAATGGATTTCCATTTGGTTACCGAGATAGACCTGAATAGAATCAGCATTACTATTTCCATACATTGTTTTTCATTTAAGGTAGATCTAGTTGCCATATTACTGTATGCTTTTATTTCTACTCAAATTGACTTTCAGTGGTGGTGATTATGGAGAGTATACCGTTTATAATGTTGCTAATCAAACCAATGAAGTTTAAAAGAAATATGACTTCAAATGTTTTTTAAATCGCTTGACATAAATTTGGTGAATGATACCGTCTACCTTATTCTTTAAATCCTAGCCATTATACTCTGTTTGGATATTTTACTTCAATATCATGGATCTGCATTACGATACCCATCTAAATTTTGTAAACAAGTATGTTGTTTTATAGCTGGTGCATCAACGATAGCTGTATTAGCTGCTGCTGATGGTATTGGTGGTGATAAATTCAAGAAGTTGGCCTTGCGGAATATTGATTACATGCTAGGTGAAAATCGGCAGCATTTCAGTTATGTTATAGGCTTTGGGAGTAGCTTTCCAAAGAAACCTCATCACAGAGCAGCGTAAGTGATTACTGATGCCTAACAATGTATGTCTTTTAGTTTTTCTTTTACAAAGAGTGTGGTTAAGTTTACTACACATTATACGTAAACAATAAAAAAAACTGTGAAAGGTGACGCTGAATAAGTTAGTCTTTTAATGTTGATTTTATAAAGAGGGTGGTTAAGTTTACTTCACATTATTTGTAAACAGTAACACATTGACGACGCGATAGTCCACTTATCTGTAGGGGCTCTAGCTATGGCAATCAACGTTAGTACAGCCTATTACTCTGACGATGCTAATATTTAGTGAAATGTCTAAATGCAATTGATATGTTACATATTCGTTAAAATAAGCAAAAGATACGGGAGTCATATATGATATGAAAACAATATTCAGAATTGTCTATCTTGAAAAAGCTTTTTATGATTTTTTTTTATTTATCACTGTTACTTGAAGACCATTAAGATCAATACCTGGTGTATTGTATAAAAATTCAGTGTTGACATAAAATGATATTGCAAACTCAAGCATGTGTTTTCTTTTTTTTTAACAGAAGTTGCGCACCTGGATATTGTGCAAATGCAGGACAGGATAGTCCAAATCAAATAAATGGTGCCTTAGTGGGTGGTCCTGGGCGCAATGATGACTATGAAGACAAAAGAGATGATTACATAAAAAATGAGGTGTCCGTTATTAGTAACGGTGTATTTCAGACAGCCGTCGCAGGTAAATCACTTATGTTTAGTAACATGGTGAATTAGGAACTTTATGATATGTACATTTGTTTTAATCAAAATATTTTGCATATAATTTATTGTTCATGTTTCCAAACGTGATCTTGTCATGCAAATGGTTGTCAAACAAGAAGAATATGAGCTACAACTGACACAGCATTCCACAATTATGAAAATTTTGAAACTATAGATGTACCATCAGAAAGCTTGCACAATAATCTTGACAATCAGTAAAGAAGTTATTAATATGGATGCAAGCCCCGGAATATTATATCGACTAAGAAAAGAAAGTAACAGTAGTTTGCATTAAAAATAGTTCTTTTTCTTTTGCAGACAAATTATTTGTTCAGCGTTAATGCTTTTGGTATGAAATAAAATAATGCTGTTAGTTTATCCTTAATAAAAAATAAGAAATACGTGTAACAACGAAAAAATATGTTAAATATGTGTATGCGTTTGCATGGGAAGAGGTACTCAGATCTTATGACTTTTGTCCAACACTTATTAGATCTACTAAAATATATAGTTTGTTAAATATTAATATATTTATTGCATTATAATTGATCTTTTTTCTATGTCTTTGTCATATTTACAATGTAATAAAACTACGATTTATTTTTCAGGTCTTTACCATTTTGCTATCAACAACCAGCTTCCATCACCGCCTGCTCCGAAATGCTAATTTAATTAAAATTATATAACTATTTATCTATTGTTTTTAATCCAAAACCTTAACTAGATATTTCCTCCTATGAATGTCTACTAAAAACATATACGTGTTTTTACTTTATACGAACTTCGTCAGCAATATACCTAAATGGAAAACTACAGTATCAAGTGTCAATTAAAACATAAATGCGTTGCACTTGTCCATAATAAATCACTCCTAGTAGTTTAATTCGTTGGTTTCCAATAGCTGTCATTTGGATATATAATTTGACAATTTAACATTTCAAGTAATAGTACGTAAAAAGGTTTTTTTGACATAAAGCAGGATGTAATTTAATTTTTTTAAGATTTGCTGTAATGAATTTGGAAATGACTGTAGAATAAAACAATATATGACTTTTACTACAGAAGACGTTTTTTTCAATAAACTGAATTTAATTTCCCCCTTTGTATTATGAGTTATTTCAAACATAATTGTCATTTCAATAGTTGAGAAAAAAACCTTGTACAATGTGAGACGACATGTTCAGCTCTTTGAGCAAATTTCTTCGAAAAATCCAAGTCAAACCGCATCATAATATAATATAGTCTGACCCAATAAATCATTATATTATATTATCATTATCTTATCTGCTGCAGTCAGGAGAATATGATACAAAACATGACTATTTATTTACTTAAGTATTGCTTAGGATAAAGTTTTCTTTCTAGCCAAATATAAAGAATAGGAACATTATGTCTTCTTCCCATTAAATGCAATTTGTCCTCTAAAATGATCAAAACAAGGTTCAATTTGATATTACCAAAATGATAATGAAGCATCATCTGAATTGTTCCATAAAATTGAAAAGTATTAGCTATTATAGAATGTACCAGAAGATAATTCTAGGGAATATTTTACTACTATTGTTTGAAACTGTATAAGAGATGACATGTCTTGGTATATTTGGTCCAAGGGACGATGGAGTAATATGATGAAAAAAGCGATGCACCTTGGCTGAGATTTAATGGGGACTTAATTGGTAGTGTTTGATGAAGTTAAAGTCCAATCAACTTGAAACTTAGTACACATGTTCCCTATGGTATTATCATCTAATTTTCGAATTTTAAATTTTCAAATTTAAAACCTGACACTTTTTAACATTTTTTATTCGAGCGTCACTGATAAGTTTATTGTAGACGAAACGCGCGTCTGACGTAAATATAAAATTTCAATCCAGGTATCTATGATGAGTTAATTGTTAGCTTTTATTCGGCAGTTTCTCTTGCCTATATTTTTTCCTATTTATTTGTATTGTAGTCCTGTCATGTAAAGTTGTCATTTTAAGGTTATGTTTCATATTGCCATTAAAGCGGGAGGTTTGGAATACCATAAAACCAGGTTCAACCTACCAGTTTTTCTTAAAATATGCTGTACCAAGTCAGGAAAATGGCCATTGTTATATTATAGTTCGTTTCTGTGTGTGTTACATTTTGCTCTTGTGTTTCTGGTGTGTAGTGGTTCTCCTCTTGCGTTTTATGTGTTTCCCTCAGTTTTAGTTTATGACCCGGATTTTTTTTGTTCTCAATCGATTTAGGAATTTAACAGCGGTATATTACATTGTTGCCCTTATTTGACCCTAATTTCACGGTCTACTAATAACAAAGAAAAATTATAAAAATCCTGTTTACTAAACTTTGAATTTTACACTAAACAAGGAATTTCTTAACCCAGGAAAAGATTACCTTAGGCGTATCTGGCATAATATTTTGGAATTTTGGGTCATCGATGCAAATTTGGACTTGTTTTACCCCTGTTTTAGTTACAAAGTCCGTTACTGAAAAAAGTTTTATCAAATTTTCACCAAAAAGTATAAAGATCTTTTGGCTAACATTAGTAACAACTCTGTATAGTTTCATGAAATGAATAAGTTGTTCTCAAGTTATACGACGGACAGCCAGACGGCCGGACGCCGGACACATTTTTATAATCAATCATACTATAATACGTCTTGTGAAAATGTTGACGGGCGTATAAAAAGGGTCAATTTTCAAGATAATGATCATTATCTTAATGAATGATGACAAAAATCCAGTAACGTTCCAATACTTTATTAAATACTCCAAGACATGGTTAAAACAACTATGTGAAATCACCAAGACACAATTATTTATTTAATAGTTTAACGGTCACTCATTACGGTAGGCGTTCGCCAGATGTAACAATAAGTAAAACGAAAATATGATATATAAAGCGTAAGCTTTTATAAAAGTGGCGAAATGTGCCTATGGAACAAACAAAACAAAATGCAAAAAATGCGAACAAAACCACAAAACACTCTCTAAAAAAAACTGTAATAAAAAAAGCTGGCGCAATAGAATATTAATAAGTTTTTACTAACAAATAATCAGACTTAATGACAGACAAACAATTTTCTGGTTCTTTCTGTGTTGAGTATTATCGCTTTTAGTTCCTTTCCAGCTTTTACGTCGTTGGTGTATGTTCTAACATATAGTCATATACAACTTTTGCATCTGCTCGTAGCACTTCCAATTCAGACTTCAAATGATGTACAATCAAAACGATTGATGCAGGTCCGGCAAAGCCAGATCCAATTCCAGGCAATATCCAGTCAAGTTGAGATACTGCTGCGACTGCTCCTAAGTCCAAGCATTTCACAAATTGTGCCTTTATTGATTCTATTTTGGTCTTTTCCTTTAAAGACGGATGTTTTAGTCCTGGAACTTTTATGACATATGGCTGGTCAAGGTTTAGAATTCTGATATATCTGCGTACCTCTCGAGTAACTATAGCAATGTTCACAGGGAAATCAACCAACGGAATTGGGATAGAAGCAATCACACAAGTCGCATAAGCCACCAATTTAATCCTCTTCTCTAATGTTTTGCATTTCAATTCAATAAGTTCTGGAGTTAACAAAGGAAGAAAGAAAAGCAGCGCTTCCACTTTACAATCGGGAATTAAAGAAGTTATGTGTATCAGTAGTTTAATCAAATCCCCATAATGAAAATACTTTCTGAAGTTTGAAATAAGAAATAACTCTGAACCTCTCAGAGTATCGTTACGTGCCATTGTATCTTCTAATTTCCTCCTTATTTGAGCGATCGCTTCTTGTTCGTTAGTTCCATTCTTCCTCGCTTTATCAACAATCACATCAATCTTGGATCTCACGATCGAATATGCGATTTTTCGTTCCTTCAGTTTTTTAACTATCCATATATCTTCTTCCATAAGTACGGTGTCAATGAAAACAAAAAAAATAGTCTAGATTCACAGAATTCAATTTGACAAGAAATTGATCTTTCGTCATGTTAAGCGTCCCAAATCCAGGGAAGTCTACAAGCTTGAATGAACCAAACTGTGGATGTTCATATATCTTTATCAATGTTGTGCAATCTCCTTCTCCAACTTCGGCATACCCAGGATCTGTTGGACTAAGATTTAGCAGTAAATTGATAAATGTGGACTTCCCCATTGCAGACCGACCGACAATTCCAAATTGTACTTTTTGTGTTTCCCACCTGTTCAATCTTTCTTCTATTGAGGCCTCTGTTGTGGTAGCGCCTCCGGATTCCAGCTCACTGTAAAATTCATCGTACAGAGCTGGATTATTGAAAGCTATAAGAAAGATAATGACAGCTATAAAATTAATTGTGTTTAAATATCATAATATATTTAATATATTTATTTACTTGCTCTCTATACTACCGTCGTGATTTCGAACCCTCTGCGCAATTGTTTGACTATACCAATTCAGATGAGATTTTATGCTGATTATTTCCAGGATGCAAATACGTTATTTATCAATATTTAAGAGATGTATTAAGACATGAGTGTTGAAGGAATCTATCCAATCGAACTAGAGATAAAGGATACAACAGATACAGATAAGTCGTCCTCATATCTTGAATTACATCTAGAAATTGACAATCAGGCTCGGTTGAAAAAAAACCTTTACGACAAAAGAGATGATTGCAGCTTTCCGACTGTGAACTTTCTATTTCTAAGTAGCAACATTTCAGCAGCACCTGTATACGGGGTATATATCTCCTAATTGATACGATATTCCCGTGTTTGCATTTCCTATTATTATTTTCTTGATAGAGGGTTGCTGCTCACAAGGAAGCTATGAAAACAAGAGTTCCAAAAGGTGAAGTTGAAATCATCCCTTCTTACGGACGCCATCACGAGTTGGTCGACATTTATGGAATAACCGTCTCACAAATGATATCAGATATGTTCCTTACGTTGTAACTACAATCCCTTCCCTTTCACGAATGTGACCTACCGAATGAGACTATTTACCATATTTGTTATAATATAAGCTTGTCGACATGTGGAGCAGGATCTGCTCACCTTACCGGAGCACCTGAGATCTCCCCTAGTTTTTGGTTGTGTTCGTGTTGCTTTATCTGTAGTTTTCTATGTTGTGTCATGTGTTCTTTTGTTTGTCTGTTTGTTTTCTTCCATTTTTAGCCAGGCGTTGTCAGTTTATTTTCGATTTATGAGTTTGACTGTCCCTCTGGTATCTTTCTTCCCTCTTTTTTTTGACAAAGAAAATATTCATAAGTACTTATTAAGACCAAGTGTGAATATTGCTTTTCGCTATCAATAGTAAAGTAAAGGGCTCAAATCATTTTGATTATACCTGAAAACTAGTAGTAGAATTTGTATATAACGTCGGATGCTAACGTTAATATGTTGACATCGGACCTCAAGTATTTAAAAAAAACCATCGCTGTGTTAATTTGTAATAATTATCTAACAAAAATACCAGACTCTAAGGCAAGTTCTTGTTTGTTTTTGGTATGATCATATATGAAATGACATGATGTAAGATGTATGTTGAGTAATCTTTCTATTCTTTTCATAATGGACTACTTGTTTGTTTTTGTCGAGCCTTTGACTTTAGTCGAAATAGCGATCCAACATTCCGTCGTCGTCGGTGTCATCGGAGGTGTCCACAAATATTCACTCTGTAGTTAATGTTTTTGAAATCTTAATAATTTTCTTGAAATATCCTGGATTTTTACCAAACTTGGACAGAAGCTGCTTTATGTTCATAAAATAGTATCTAAGAGTAAATTTTGTAAAAATAAAATTCCATTGTTTCCGTATTTAACTTATAAATGGACTAAGTTTTTCTGCCAGGAACCATTACATTGACTCTGTGGTTAAAGTTACATACAGTCTGCAGTTAAAGTTTATAAAACATGTTTAAGATTCTTAAACAGGCCTGAATTTTAACAAATTTGGACTGAAACTTCTGACACTCAAATTATTTATCAAGATAAATAATTTCATTTATTTTTTTCACCATATTTGTTGAGTTTGTGATTAACAGCAAAAGTAGGCAAGACACTGGGTTCGGCGGAACTCTTACAATTTTTTCTTAATAATTGCTTCTTCATTATTAAGCGTATGTCTATCATGTCGTATTTATTTGAAGTGTCTTAAATGTCTCGTCAAGTTTATTGGTTGAGTTCTATCACAAAATCATTTAAACTATAGAGTGCCAAAAGATATCAGAGGGACAGTCAACCTCTTAGATCGCAATAAACTGACAACGCAATCATAAAAAAAAAGAAGAAAAGGACAAACAGACACGAGATATTTGTCACTCGTCGTGTTGATAGTATTAGTACACACCTTATAAATAGCCTATTTCGTGAAAAGAGAGGCGGATTGTAGAAAAACCTCCGTACGGTCTTTCATTTGATCAATCAGACACCCCTCGATGTGTTCTAAGACAAGATAAACCTAAAACTATGCATTATCTATAACATAACGACAAAAAAATAAAATTGGAAAACAAGAGATGAAAAAAACCTCTGATTTACTGTAAGTTATAAAAGGTATATCAAATGTGTTAGAATAATGTTTCACAAAAGAGTACATAAATCATCGTAACCATCATATTGTCAATAAACAGTTGCAAATAGTCATTCAATTTATAAACATTCAAACAGTCTTAAAATTCCAATTTATATCATTTAAAGCTGTCAGGTTTTTTCTTGGTCAATTTAATTTCATAACTCTTTTTGTTTTTTATAAACATATATAACCTTATTCATTCAAATAAAGGCAACAGTAGTATACTGCTGTTCGAAAGTCATAAATCGATTGATAGGAAACAATCTTTAACTGAAGTAAACACATCAACTTAAAGAGAAAACTACAAAACAACAGAAACACTGTAGTGCAACAAAATACCCTCCCGCCCAAAAAAAAATGATAAAATGCAACGACAATGCAACACACACAGAAACAAACAATTAGATAGCAACTGCCATTTTCTGTCTAGTTATAGGACATTTTAAGAAAACGGAAGATTTTCTTGGTAATTTTGGAAAAAAAATCACCTTCATCCTCAAGCACTGCGTCACTCGTATTCCAAATATCTCCAACCTCATCGTCAGTAGATCTTAAAGTTAAGGATTCATTGTCAGGTACCACCATATTTGATACTGAGGCCTGTGCTACACGAAAAAACGAAGCATACGAGAATTAAAACATGTATTATCAGTTACATAGTGTGCTAGTGACCTAATACGGTATTTATAAACGTAGTTGCCGTAACGCATCCTTTTTAGTACATGATGTTTTTCCTCAATCACTAACCAAAAAAGACGAGTTGTAATGTTTGAATTAATCAAAAAGTAATATATTAAAATATCGGTCAATTCAAAAAAACTATTTTGATTTTTTTTGTTTTTGCAATTTTATAACCCATCAATATCCTAATCAATCCATGTTTCTGTACTAACTTTTGATTTTTTTAAAATATATATAGATATTTTGTATTTAAGGGAGCACTATCTACCAGATATATAAAAAAAATCTAACCTATGATCATTTTTCGTTCAATCATTAATGAAAGATAAATATTTCGATTTTAGCAACCAGGAAAATTCATAGTTAAATTTTGTCAAAAAAGTGAATAAAACGGTCTTGATGAATTGTTTCCTCGCAGTTGAAAAATTTGACCTGATTGAATTCGTATTCGTGTAAACTTAAAAAGTAAAATCACAAAAATACTAAACTTAGAGGAAAATTAATTCGGAAAGTCCATAATCACATGGCAAAATCAAATAACAAAACGCATAAAAAATGAATGGACAAGAACTTAAATTTAACCCCTATGCTACAGACGTATAACGCATGAATTGTACGTGTCTTGTTATTCAAAGGAAAATTGAAAGAGATACAAAGGTAAATCGTTTGATTGACTGATTCGATTCACAAAAACATTCTTACACAGGTCATAACTACGATTAACATCTGGTTTTAATCTATATTACAAATTACACAGACCTAGATAAGTCCATCAGTACGATTTCACTGTATTATGTATATTTATCTTTATGTTTATATCTCTTAAATGGCCATCGGAGGTATTCGGATTTCAACTCGATAGTTGAATAGATGGCGTCTTTACTCAAATAGGCAGGGAACTAAGTTACATATTATCGAGTCCATGCATTGTAATTTGTTTATCTTATACTTTTTATAATTTGGATGAATGGTTTTTACATTGTTCTTAATCGAATATGAGAACCCTTTTAAAAACGGAATACATTCTTGCTAATTTTGGAATAAAATACCTTCACCTTCAAGTACTGCGCCACTGATTTCCCAAATATCTGCACCTTCATCGTCATCAGATCTTGTATACAATAATTCACTGTGAGCTCGTTCGGTAACCATATTTGATGCTGATGCTTGTGCTACGTGAAACAAAACTAAGTGCAATAAAAGCAAATATAACAGCTTATTTGTTTATAAGATATACGAAGATTTGGTATATATCTAAATAAAAAACGAGAAACATTTTATTAACAATATCAACAAACGACAACTACTGAACATCAGGTTCCTTTTTTCTTGCATACTCATAAATGTAAGATTACAATTGATATAAGATTATAAAGATGTGGTATTATTCATGGTCAATGAGACAACTCATCTACCATACACAACAATATACAGCTAGCCTACAAAGGGGCTAACGTTACAATGCTTAAACAATAAAAACGCAAAATTTCATGTACAAAACAATGAAGGTAAAACCAAATATATATAGGAACAATCGTCAACCAGAAAGTTTTGATTTTGCCATTTTGAAGGGACTTGTAGATTCGATTTGGTCTTTGAGTTCAGTATTTTGTTATACAACATGTTTAATTTATTTAGTATTCTTCAATAAACGTTGTTCTTTTAAACAGTCAGTTTGTTTCTTATTGCATATTTAGTCACAACTTTTCGGCATACTATGGTGACATTTGATAAATATTGAAGACAAGTGTCGACGAAATAGTAATAAACATTTAGTTGGAAGTAGTCATGTTGATCTTTACAACATCTTAAAAGCTTGAAATTTAAATGGTTTATTCATGGTTTATTCGATTTTTCAGAATTATCGACTGCGGTACATGTAGTTTTATTCAAACGATTCGCTTTTATTCAATAAAATAATGTTAAGAAACTTTTTTAAGACTATCTAGAATGTTGTCAATGTGTACAGGGGGACACTAATAAAATTGAGAATGGAATGAGGAATATGTCAAAGCGAGAACAACCCGTCCATAGAACAGACAACAGCCAAAACTTAAGTCCACCAGTGGGTCTTCAATATAGCGAGATACTCCCGCACCCGATACCATGCATCCTTAAGCTGGCCCCTAAACAAATATGTATATTAGTTAAGTGATATTGGACGTCTTAATAAACTCCGAATTATACACAAGAAACTAAAATTAAAATTCATACAAGACTAACAAATGCCAGAGGCTATACTTGGGACAGGCGCAAAAATGCGACGGGGTTAAACATGTTTTTTAAGATCTCAATCCTTCTCGTATATCTCTAGCCACTGTTAACAAAAACCAAACGCACAACAAAACGCACAGTAAAACTAAATTAAAGAGAAGTCCGAGTCAGAGGAATATCAGGCACAATTCATCCTGTTATGGGTTAAATATTATACCATCATCAAGTATATAAGAAGAACATAACCCATGTTAAGCTAACACCTGGTTTTATAATACATATTACTGAACAGTTTGAACACAGACTGCACATTTAGAACATTTCATATCAATAGTTTGCGCACGATCAACGATCAACGATGTACAACCATAAAATTAGAATTTTGTTTTTCAAATCATAATATTTACAATTTCAAGGAAAACACGTGTAATGTTACAAAATTAACATCAAATCTGTACGATCCCAAAAGATGTTAGCAGCAAATATCTGTTACGGCTTTGTACCAATCATCTACACTATTTTGGTTCAACATGTTACATGCAAATATTTTTCTCAATGTAAAAACGTTTAAAATCTCAAATAGAATATAAGCCTTAATAATTTATATAAATTAGAAGATGCAGTATGAGTGCAAATAAGATAGCTATCCATCCAAGTCACTATATGTCAAAAGTAAATCATTATAGGTCAAAGTACGGTCTTCAACGTGCAGCCGTGTTTCACACCGAACAGGAATCTATACAGAGCCCCAACATGACAAGAGTAGACCAATTCAAACAAGAAAACCAACGGTCTGATGTAAATAAATTATGAAAAACGAGAAACACTTTTAAAGTTTTGAAGCACATCAACAAACAATAACCATGCACTGAACAACAGGCACCTGACTAAGTGTATAACACTTTTAGTAATATTGTATTTAACATTATCAAATGGTCAAATGCATTGACTCTGATTTTACCTAAAATATGGCTTCGCGTCCCACAGTTTGGGCAAAAACTTGCATCGTTTTTCAGCAATCCGTTACATTGATTACCATCCTCCATTTTTCCCTGGCAAATCATTGTTGATCTACTCGCTTCAATTTTATATCCACAGTCTTCGCAAAACCGTTGACCTTCATTGATATTTAGTCTGCAATTTGGACAATTTCCACTTTGATGTGATATACTCATGGTTACTAAAATATAACAACATATCTTAATGGAGTGTTATATGAATTAACTTTTTTTTTTAAATTTACATTTATTCGTTAAATTGGATGTGCAAACATCAATAGAAAAAACGATGAAATGAAAAAAAGGGGACGTCCATACAAACTTACAAAATAATCGACCTTAGGCAAATCACCACCAATACATCTTTTAACCAATTTCAGTTTTGAAAAAAAAAATCAACAGTAAGAGTGGGATTGTTTGTAGGTTGCATTATTAATCGAATACTACACAACGGACCAAAATTCATCTTTTATTTCAATTTATTTCGTATATGAATGTTCAAAAAATCAATCAGAGTCTTAAAAATGTAAATATTTACGTACACTTGCATAAGGTCGATTTCTATCCAACGCAGTTCATTAATCAAACGTTATCAATTAATGTAGTTTGTTATATACCACAAGTAACTTTAATATAAAATCATTGATTTCTGTCTTGAATATAACTACTTGGCAAACATAAGATTGTGTGATGTAAGATATATGGTTGTTTTGAGTTTTACATAGTTAAGTATTATACATGTGTTGTCTCTTCAATTTGCTTCCACTTGAAGGACTCAATTAAGATAACTTTATTTGATACAACGTAAAAAAAAAGTGTCGCATGTGTCTAAATGTTTGAAATTCAAAATTAACTCTGTTGCCCGAACTATTAACCAATGAAAAAAAGAAAAATGTGTATACATTTCACAAATAAGAGCCAGAAACTATAGTATATATTTTTTTCCGTTGGGATTGTCATATCGCACAATCTGAATTCTTTGATTTTCGATAAAGTTTATATCAAAATTTCACTAAATTTGAATATCGTAATTTTTTGGCCTCTATAAAAGTTAATATAATTTCAATTTATTTCTTTTGAAAGTCAAAATGTGCGTCAATGACACATTTAAGTTGGTAAGTTTCATAAACGGGGGAACAGATTATTTCTGCCTTAGACCTATCAAAGATAGAAATTTAAAATGAAAACCCAGTTGTCAACAGTACGCGATAACTTCTTAACGTATTGCATGTTTAAATGAATTAACGTTTGCATCTTTAATTTATCAAGAAAAAAAATGACCTTACACAGATCATTATATTATGCGTTGACGCAAATTTTATTGTAAAAGAAAAGACCTGTAGTTCTGAAGAAAGAAAATGACTCCACTAATGTATATAAGACCATATTCAGGATAATTATTGTCAACACAGATGTGCTAAATGATGCCAGCGATGAGACAACCTCCACCAGCAGTGGCATCAACCCAGTGATTGTAAATACATTGAAAAGCAGTCAAGTTTAGCGTTTAAAAGTTCATTGATAACATTCTGGCGTATCACAAAGACACAACTTGTAACATCTCCTTTCATTGGCCGAAAGATTTAAATACAACAACAATCGTAGTGACACAGGTGACCGACAATGGAATGAAAGTTTACAAATGTTTGGTGAAAAGAATTAAACACGTTTTGTGAATTTAATACTGGCGTTCTTAATGCATGCAGCAACACAATTATTACAATTTGTGCACGTGAATGAATTCAGCGAAGGCATGTTGGTGTAAAAAAACTTTCAAATGTTACATCGGCAAAGATTATTTCGTTTGCATGTATGGAACTTAATAATACAAAAATACGTGTGAGAAATATCGTATTTTATAGAAAACAATATAAATGTACTGTTTTCCATTTTAATTCGATGAATAGTTAGTTATCTTGTAATTTCATACCGTAGGAATAGAGCTTAACATTATTGAACTATCCGCCACAGTGATATATGGTAGTATGCATACGCATTTAAAATGATCACACGCATGATAAACTGATAAACGGAATCTCAAGAAATTAAGGATGACTAAATGAATGTGCAAGAAGAAAATCACCTTTTTATCAATATATTTAATGAATAAACACGCTTTTTAAAACTGATCATTGTTTTCTATGTTTCTTATTTTAAATATTCACAGTATACTATTTACGTTTGTTTTTTAACCGAGAATAGAAAAAAACATTCAATTATTATAGATTCATGAAGTATATCGCTGGAGTTTATAAAGTACATTCCTTCCACTGTGCCATGGTTTTCCATCTCCATTTTTTTCTAAACAAAGCATGGTTGGCTACGTTCTGAATTTACTTAGAATTTCGTTTTTTTTTCAAAATCAAGTAAACTGCATCAGAAATAAGATCATGATATCGAATACCTAAAACTTGCAAAAGAATATGAATAGTGAACATGAAAGTTGATAATATAAAAAATATCAAACAATATGGTCGGTGTGTAATTTGGTTATTTGTGTAGTTAAGGTGGTACCCAACACTTTCACTAAAATTAATTTGGCTCGTTTAATTTTCAGAAAATTTTGTCAAAGGATTTACTTTGACCCTTTAACAAAAATATAAAAATTTCAAAATTTTTGAACCAACCGTTTTGTCAGAAAAATTACACTGGTTATATAGCAGTTTGGCAAACACCAATTTTGATCATAGAGAAGCTTTATATTCCCTTTACAACACAACGTAATTAAAACGTTAAGCTGATTTTACAGAGTTATCTCCCTGTAGTGTTAGGTACCACCTTAAGTACGGTTTCATAAACTAATAAAAAAAGGCCGGACTGATTAGACTTAAATTTAAAAAGACGGGATAAACTAAAGAGATGCAGGACAAATTGTTGCATTCAAGCCTCCCCTCCCCTAAATCAAAAGAAAATGGTAGCTCCCTTACGGGCGACATCAAAAGATTAATGAAAGGATAAAAAGAAAATTAACTCGAATAGTTTTGGTATTGGGGTAAAAATTGCTGCAATTTTCGTTTATTTGACACCGATTTTAAATATATATCCATATTGGTCAATAACGGTTTTCCCAAATTAAGTTAAGAAGGGGAGGGGGAATCCGTGAGAACACTTTGTGAGTTAATTTTTCTCCCCTGCATTTAACTTTTGATGTCGTCCCTTAATCCAGAGAGGAGACATTTGAATTAAATATTTGATGGGGAAAAAAGTTCAAATTTCAAAGTCTGAAATGCTACTAGTGCTCGAAATCATAAAATAAATGAATTTTTCACGTTAACATGTATAAAAGCTAGAAATGAAATTGGATAATCAAGAGCACAATGATGTACGTGAATACGACGTTGGAAGCTTTGACCAGTTACGTGAATATTGATCAGTCCATTCAACGTTATAGTACGTGTGTTCTATTTTCGCAGCTGTGAGGTCGAAGGTTTGAATTAACCAATGAAAACGACCTTTTCTTAGATTACCTTAGCTGTATTTGGAAACACTTTTTGGAATTTTGGTCCTCAATGCTCTTCAACTTCGTACTTTATTTGGCCTTATTAACTTTTTATAAACTCATACCCTAGATCAGGTCACTTTATTAATTAACACTCCCAGGGGTTGAATTGAAGAGCAGGTGGTATTCAAGATGCCTTAAATCTGTTTCTAAATAAAAAATATCAAACATGCTAAATCAATAGATACAAAAGTATATTAATTAATTGTTAGTGTACATTTATATACCAGTTAAGGTTGCACGTAGTATTTCCTGGACCATAGGTATAATGATAAGTTCTACCACTGGCCCAACACTGACATTCATAGTCAACTGAAGTACTTTCGTTATAATATTCAAAATAAAATACTAATATGTATTATATCTGTTTCCCTGTTTTACTACATGTTTATTTATAAATAAGTTAGCATTATGAACATTCTCAACATTATTATACAATATTAAAAAAAATAATTTTATAACTTAATATTTTCTTCCTTGTGCACATCAATATACCATGAATACATAGTTTACAGAAAATCCGAACACATTTAAAATAGAAATGACGATAATCTATAAATAAATCCTAGTAACAGTAGTTCAATTGATTTGTTTGAGTTTCGGAGTTGTTAGTACGTTCACCGGTTGCGAACATGATTATTGATTGAAAGTTATCATTACATTAATTATCGAATTAATACACTTCTAATATACATTATTGAAAGTTAAAATTTCCATTTAACTTAATGATATCACCTTTCGGAAGTAATAGTAGTACAATTTTATGCGACGGTTTAATTTGAACATTAAAAAGAAGTTATCTTTTGTAATTCATACATTTGATCTGTAAAACATATATATCTTAACCATTTTCATCACGATATTGGTGTTATGCCATCTTATATTTGAACATCAAATGTAACAATATACTAGTTTCAGAACTTTTCCTAAATGCTCCGAAGCAAAGTATGGGTTGTTCTTTAATGATCTGACTTTTGCACGAAAACTTAGTTTTATGAACAGCTACCCATTTTGCAGTTCGCAAATAAATATCACAGAAAAATACTCACCACTGATAATCTATTGAAAATGCATAACGAATGATTGCGCAATTGTAACTTCAAGTCAAATAATATTTTACAAAAGATTTAATCTTGCAAGAAAATCAGAGTATCATTCAAATTTCCAAGCTCCTTGAAATCGGTTCAACATTAAGTACTAACTTACATGTAAACTACGACCCAATCTGTATCAAACTCCAAATTCAGTTAGCTATTGTAAATTTGAGTACTTTTAAAGGAATTAAATTTTAAGGTTCTGAAACACTGTTTTGGTGATAAAAACTGCTTTACTTTATGCTATCCTTCTTCATCTCATTTCATTGGTTGCTTTTGTCAATTAAATGCACACTGCCTCTCTGATCTTGTGTCTTCGATTTCGGTGATATTGTTAAGCGTTAGACATTTACAGAAAATAACTGAAATGTAGGTCGTCTATTTATAGAGAAAGTATTATTTCGTTGATGACATCGTCATGTGATATACATAAGATATGCTATACAAAGTTGTGTATCTAAAATAGAAATATGCCGTGCTTTTTTGTAAACTGCTTAAAAAAATCATCAAGTCTTTTAATTTCTTAAGGTTCATCATAACAAATGTACAAAAATTACTGAATCAACAAATCACAGATTATGAATGTTTTAAGGCTTTGCATCAACTAGTTTATCAAAGTTAAACGCATTTTGTGTTTCATAAAGATAAAATCGGATTTTGGTGGGTACTTTTGTTCCTTTGCAGAACATTTTAAGATATACTAAATTGGGATACAACTTTGAGATGCTCCCTCCCGGTAAACACTTTATTGTATTGTATTGATTGTCCTCGATCGACAAGGACAATATGTATCTACACAACTAAAGGTGAGTAAGATGATTTACCTGAGTAAACAGTATCAAAGCTATACAGGTGTTTGCTAATACTTCTGCAAAAAAGGAACAAATGTCAATCAAAAAAAAAAAAAAGATTTTAACTTTCAGAAACACAAATGGCATTTTTAACCTTTATATATGTAGCGGATGCCAGGCCTTAAACTATAAATTGAAAGGTAAGTTTGTACCAGAGTAGTTTTGAGGTGTAAATACAGTCATTTTTGTTTGTTTGTTATGATGAACCTTACTTTCCCCATTTGAATCGTTTGCTTATGCTATACTAGTGTTCAATATCTTATGAATAAACGCTGTTTTTGTTAGCCAATATCAACGTTGGACATTCTTTTTTATGACCAACTCTTTTAGCTTGACTTTTAGTTAGAAATGGAGAATACTACTGTATTTTTGAATGATCTCTTGTGTTGTTAAAATATAACTGAAATGTATATCATATATTTATAAATATTTTAAACATTCTTATATTTACATACTAAATAGTGTGTAAAAATAACATTGTTAGGCAATCTATAATTTTATTTGTGTAATTGAATTAATCTCTGTACTGATTAATCCACACTCCCATAGATTTGTATGTCATGTGCTGCTATTTATAGGCACTTAAATATTTATAAACGGATATAGTTTTTGACAGTTTGACTGTCCCTTTGGTATCTTTCGTCCCTCTGTTATTTCATTACATTTTCATGTTATATATCTAAAATTTGCCGTACATAAATGTATGTTTTTGCTTGTGAATATGACAATTGTTTGTTAATGATCCATGAAAAATTTAAGAAAGCATAGCCCTGATGTTTTACTCTTTAAACAAGAATGGTATATGAATGCCCATGGTACGTCGATCTTTAAAGACCTAAATTTTGTAAAACACTTGTCTTACATACATGAGAAATATGCTGTTGTCCCCGCAGATAAAGCCCCCAACAATATCGTTTTTGTGTGTAAATATCATAACATAATATGCTTGCAATTAATAAATGAATTAGGTATTGACAAGTCAATTAGAAACTCAACATATACCATAACAATATTTACCAATGATGAAATCCTGGATAATCATATTTCTGTTCTATGTTCCTTTGGAATTTCAACCGAAGACAAAGAACTGGAACTTTCATCACTGTATTTGATACCTAAACTACATAAGTATACTAACAAGCAACTGTATATTTCTGGGTCTTCGAAGTGCTCCACGAGGTGGTGTAAATCAGTTGTGGATACCAAAAAATTCCAAAGATCTTTTAGAGTACATACAATCTCAGACTCTTTAATCTTACAATAGTATTAAACGATTTGACTTTTCTTCATCTTAAAGAAGTATTCTTCATTCCAAACTTAAAGGCAAATTAAAAGAAAAGGTATTGCATTATTTCAACAACAAAAAAATGGCCAACGTAGATACAAGTATCTGGTCTTTGGGAGGAATACTACTAATTATTTAAGTTTTTTGAGAAATCTCTAGATTTATAAAAAAAGGTTTATTCTGAAGAACCTATGTTGATATAATAATTCAATAAAAACTCAATAATTTAATTAATAATGATAGGGAAATATTAGTTTACAGATTTATTTTATAATTTAATCACTCTGATTAAATCATAAAAAATATTAAAAATGCCTCGTGCCCCTCTTTTTGTCGACTTTTTTTTTACTATTATGAACTAGGCTGAAATCATACAGGAACTTCTAAGAATGAAAAATAAGAAGTTAGCAAAATCCTCTTTAACTTAACGGTGACCTATAGTTGTTAATGCCTGTGTCTTTTTTGTCTCTTGTTGACAGTTGTCTCATTGGCAATCAAACCACATCTCCTATTTTATATTTACTTTACTCTAATATCATTAGCTTTAAGAAAAAACACAACAAATTGTCCAAAATATTTAATAATTTAATGATTGTCACAAGCATCGTTTAAACACTAAAACATGTCCATTTTAATTATGGAATTTCTTAGTTCGTTTTGCATGATACTATTGTTTTTGAAAACGTCCTCGGATTTCCTACTTTTGTATTGCCACCATTTTCGGGACAATGCTGCTTCCAACTGATGTTTATTTTTAAAGGAACATTGGTCATGTTAAAATCAATATCTATGTACAATTTAACATTTTTGAAAAATAGCAATAATGGGGGAGGGGGAGCTTAATTTTTTTTTGTGCATACGTTTGATACGTGCTTATGTTTTGACTTAAATGATCTCTGATTTATAAAGTTTTATTAAAATCGTTCGTCAAATGGCACAATGAGGAAGACATAGCCTGTACAAATGAAAATATATAAGTTGTGTTAACGAATTACATTGACAAAACCTTTAAATGGCGAATCTGTGTCAAATTTTGCTGTCAAAATCAAGTGCATTATCAGCTTTACATCTTGATTTAGCTTCAATCTTTCATATTTCTTTAATCACCGTTATGATAGTTTATTTTATAACAAAATCTACAATGGACATGTCACCTTGACTTATATTCAATGACCTATATAAGTAATTAATCGCCAGGGAATCGAATAACTGCCAACGATTTGTAATATTCATGTTTTGGCCATTCATCCAACTTGAATATACAATCACCAATATGTTAAACAGTCGTTTGGAATTAGATGGAATAGATTAAATCAATGCATGTTAATTCTAGTGAACAAATACATTTAAATTCATATTTTGAGTTTGTTTGCTATTAAGGTTATACAGCTCTTTGGAGCCAAAATTTCTAGAAGTAATTTTTTTTCTTAACCTTATTTTTATGTTTATATGACTGAAAAAATATGTTGGCGAAGAAAAAATCTTATGGTAGTGCTCTTCTTTTTTTGCTACGGGCCCTTGAAAACCCTAATTTTGATACTTTTTACTTTTTTTGGTTTATTATCGTGTAAAAAATCAGAGTTCCACAATTAAACTATTTTTCATATATCCAATAAAGATGAAGTAGACCAATTTGAATAATTTTGACTTAAAAAATATATAGTTATGTGTTGATATAAGAAAGTTTTATCAAATTATGATTCTTTTTTTTGTATCAAATTCACCATAGTGTCAATTTTGTAAATTTGTGATTTCTCTCTGTTTTAGGAAAAAGATGCATATAATTTCAACTTCTTTGTTGTTAATGATTAAAAAAATATACATCAAACAAAGAAAAGAAAAAAAGTGACATGGAATGTTCAGGTTTCTGGTAAAATAATTTTTTGTATCCCGCATCTAGATAAAAAAACTTACTTGATTAGAAATAAGATTCGAAAAAAGTATTACTCGAAAAGTAGTTATTGTAAATACATTTTTGTCTCTCACAAAGTTAAGTTTGACTATGATATTTATTAAATCATTGCTATTTACCACATGTTTTGGGAAAAAGATTTTAACAAGACTGAAACGTCAGGACCATACATCCTTAAGTATCAAGGGTATTTTGAAACATTGTTGTTTCCGTTTATTATGCAACTGCACGTCTTGAAGCGCCCACTGTTGCTTCAGTCGAAGAGTACTTTGCAACTACAGCTTCAACAATGCCAGTCAAAATTACAGCGACAGTACCACATGCTTCAGCAGCTACTGTTGTAAGACAAATAAGGAGATCTGGTGTGATCGCCAATGACACAAATATCCACCAGTGTTTAAATGACGAAGACAATCTTATACCACCACTATCAGCTGAGAAAAAAAAATGGAAAACAGTTATTACATAATAGTTTTTTTCAGAATGTATTAGGTCATCATTAGAAATTATACTGACACACATGTCTCTACTATTCCGGAAATTTATACTAAAAAAGTCCGTAAATAGAAATGAGAGTTTTACTAATAACAAATACAATGTCTAACTATTCTATCGTTTATTTCTTATCTTATCAGTTAAACTGTATACATACAATGCATTTTAAATATGTCATGACATTTTCTAAGATTAGGATTGCTTTTGTACTTGCTTATTTTGTCTGACAGTTTGTTTGTGCATAACTGTCGGGAAAAAAGTTATACATTTTAAAGTGATTTTCATATATCTGTTCTAGTTGTAAAATATGTCTCTTATATTCACCAGAATATCCTAATCTAAATTGGATGATTTGGGATATAACTTCTGTGTTGGTCAAATGGTTACAATGTTTACCTAGCAAGATATCATTTATTACTTCTCTAGGTCTAACAGCTTAACATGATACAATAAAATGACTAACGAGAAATACATGAAATTGGTCTTGATTTGATATAATGTCCTTGGTTGTCCAACAGACCAATAATTTAATTGCAAGTTTAGTCTTGCAATTAAAACATTTATTTTAAAAAATACTTCACCGAATATTTCTGCCTCAATTGTTATAAAACTTCAAAGAAATTGATATGTATATATTGTGTCCTGAATTATATATCAAAGCATTAAAATAGAACCATATTGGCATACTTTCTCTTTACAAGCTCCATCGTTTTGATATGGTGTTCATGCGCAAGTTCCTTTATTCAAAATGTGATATACTTGCCACATAAACTAATCAACATGACATTACATGACAAATTTAAAGCCGCTTCAACTACATAACTATCAAAATGCATCATTGATTTCCTGATACGTTTTCAAATAATTATTTTATGCATTTACATAAATAAACGCATATGCACATGAAAAACCTGGATGGGACAGAAGATCGTAGTTTACTACCAAATGAGAATATTTAGATTAACACAATGGGTGCCAAATGGGGAGAATGATCTGTTTACCCTTCAGGAGCACATGTGTTCAGTTTAAGTGTTTGCTGGGGTTCTAATTGCTTAGTTGTTTATGTTGTGTCTTGTGAACTTTTATTTGTCTGTTTGTCTTTTTCTTTTTTAGCCATGGCGTTGTAATATCTATGCTTTTGACTGTTCCTCTGGTATCATCGCCCTTCATTGACAACCATATTCAAGGAGCATTTCTAGTACTGATCTTGTACATGCATCTTGTCAGTTTAATGTCTATCATAACAAAGTTTGGTAATATGTATTTACATCAAATCAATTAAAAACAACAATCTTGATTATCTAATTATTCAACTAGAATTTTATTTTAAATTTGGTGCGAACGGACCTTGGGGGCGAATGTGCGAGGTGCGAATGTGTAGGGTTGAAGTATTTTGTACTTGTCTTTGTTTGGCGATTCGACCCAGTATATAAATAAGGAATTCACAATAATTTAACAAAATATGCTATTTGTACAATTATTAGTTATCAAAGGTACCAGGATTATAATTTAGTACGCCAGATGCGCGTTTCGTCCACACAAGACTCATCAGTGACTCTCATATCAAAATATTTATAAAGCCAAACAAGAACAAAGTTGAGGAGCATAGAAGATTCGAAGTTCCAAAATGTGGAGCCAAATACGGCTAAGGTAGTATATGCCTGGAATAAGAAAATTCTGAGTTTTATGAAAAATTCAAAGTTTTGTAAACAGGAAATATATACAAATGACCACATTATTGATATTCATGTCAACACCAAAGTGTTAACTACTGGGCTGGTGATACCCTCGGGGACGAAACGTTCACCAGCAGTGGCATCGACCCAGTCGTGTTAATAGTTATAAAAGGTATTAGGATTATAACAACAAAATTATTTTGATGTCAACCTGTGCGAATTTCAAACGCGCAATTTTACACCAGTACTGAACACCTTCTATCCTTTAGCGGTAGACTTTACATAGATAAATTTAGTCGTATAAGATAAGCAAACTGAGGATGTTAAATTTGATGTTTGCATTTTTGTGCTTCTTCGTTACATTTGTTGTTTTATAATGATATTAAAATGGTAACATAATATTGACTGCGGTACCCCTATTTTTGACATTTTTACTCTTTGAGTATGTTTGTTTTGTTCATGCATCGTTGACAATGTAATGGAATTTGATGCGACTGTCATACAAATGAGAGGTTAAGCTAGCTATAAAACCAGGTTCAATCCACCATTTTCTACATTAGAAAATGCCTGTACCAAGTCAGGAATATGACAGTTTTTATCCATTCGTTTAATGTGGTTGGACTTTTGATTTTGCCTTTTGATTTTCGATTTTCCTTTTTGAATTTTCCTTGGAGTTCAGTATTTCTGTGTTTTTACTTTCGAAGACATTAAGCTATCCAATTAAAGAGTAAATACTGAATGATCTAACAAACCATGACACAGCTGTTCTCCTCAACATGCGTCATAACATTTAAACATGACAAAAATATGAGTAATATGTAAGACAAATAGCAGTTAATCACATTCGCCTTGCGATACTTATTTGCATTTCTTTAATGATTTATCAAATTTTACAAATCAGGACAGTAAATGGATAATATCAATGTTGGGTCTTTTCTTGTCTTTCCTTGCCTTTTATAAGAATCCAGATATGAAAATTGATAGTTTTATAGGTACTTACTTGAATTGGTCTGACAATTTGTTCCAGAAAAACCATCAATACACTGACAATTATACGAACAGACGTTATTTTCACACGTCCCATTGTTATGACAGGGTGATGATATACATACATCTATATCTAAAACATGAAACAATATCCAGATGAACTGAACAAACTGAACATAGACTATAATATATAGAACGAAGAAATTGTAAGTATACGTTTTGAACTGTTGCTACTATATGTATTTTATGGTTTATCTTTATTTTATGGTTTATCTTTATTTTATGTATCATTTTAATACATCATTTGTTTGTGTTCACAGTGTTCTATGTTTGATTTCATATGGTAATAGTCTGATTGCAGTTAAGTACATTCTTCATGTGCCAGTCCCATGTCTTTTATAGTACTTATATATTATTTTTTTTTATACCTATTCGATATTTTCTGATAATTGCTGATATTGTTTTTTTTATTTTTTATTAAAAGTTATGACATCATAATACTCAATATACTGAAATTCAAAAATATTACAATCATAATTTTAAACGCTATTTTTGAATTTTTTGACAGAATAACCACGCTGTGTGTTTTAAGGCACATGTTATTTGTTTGAATCGAGCTGTTAACCAAGTAGTTAACACTTTTTGACATGATAATATTTGGATTAAGAAACATTTGTATATCATCTTCCTTTTGCATATGAATCGGAAAAATTAAGGTTTTTGATGCCACTGATGGTCGACGCTTTGTCCCCGAGGGTATAATTTTTTAGTCCTCAATGCTTTCCAACTTTAGACTTATTTAGATTTCTAGCTATTCTGATCTAGGCGTCACTGATGAGTCTTATGTAGATAAAACGTGCGTCTTGCTTGTCAAATTATAAGACTGGTACCTTTGATAACTAATTACACTTAATTGTCTCTTATAAATACGATACGTCGTGAGTGTAAATGTGTTATTTTTCATCATTTTAGATAATTTGCGATCTAATAGAACATGTCTCTTTGACACATTCCCCATTTCCATTCTCAATTTTATGTAGAATTGTTTTACTTACGTGGAAGAGGATCAGCGGACGTTCCGTAAAATGTGATTGACCAAGAACTGACAGTTACTAAAATATTGAAAAAAGTTAAGGTTGGATTAAAACCTATAATCGCGCAAGGAAAATGGGTGCCCTTAGTTAGGAAATGACAAATAACAATTTCAAAGTAGTATTACTTGATTACGACGTTTTATAATTATGGATATTCATAATTAAAACGATTAAAACGTTTTTCACAAATTAAACGATAGGCATTGAAGTTTATTCAAGTTTTTGAAAATAAGTCGAAAAACGTCAACATGGTTAAAGGTGTGTTCCGTGCAAAACTCATGTGATAAGCATGTCCATCCAATAAAAAGTGAATTAAAATGTTCCACAAGTAAGGATTTAAATCTCTTTTGTGCCTAAATGTTTTTTTTATTTCTTCAAAACACGACAATAAATTCGTTGTCATATGTTCACATCAAAACAGACCGATTTTTTTCTTTTGACGATTATACAATATGGATTCGTAAAAAATGAGTTAAGTGTCAATTACAATCTTAATTTTGATAGCTGTTTGAATAGGATTTATGCATTCCGACAGCCCTCAACAGCGTCTTTTTAAAAAATTTATTTAAAACGTATTATGAGTTTCATGCGGAACACACTGTACATGGAAGTTGGTGCGACTGTCATACAATTGAGGGGTTTTGCGCCAAAATACCAGGTTGAATCCACCTTTTTCTACATTAGAACATGCCTGTACCAAATCAGGAATATGACAGTCATTGTCCATTCGTTTAATGTGTTTTATCTTTTAAATTTTTCCATTTGATTAGGGACTTTCCGTTTTGAATTTCATCGGAGTTCAGTATTTTGGTTATTTTACTTTTTTCTGCATTACTTCTAGCAATTTTGGTTTTATGACCCAAATTCTATTATTCTAGTTTGGAAATGAATGCAAATTAAATTTGATCTATTGGCTAGTATTTGTTTAATATTTGTTTTATAGAAACGTTTGAAAAATATTTTTGTTTTATAAATATCAGTTTTTTTTTTATTTATAGTGTTATAGAATTTCAATTAAGATTTTATCAGAGTAATTATTCATTTGATACTTTCTTGACAATACAAAAATTTATTAATTAACTTACCAATTCATTGCATTAAATAACAATATTTGAAGATGGATATCGTGATAAACAATAACAATTATCAAATAGTGCATAGGGATAAAAAGCCTTAGTTTAATGCTAATCCACAGATTATCAAAAGATGAAGTAAACTCACCGACCGATAAGCCCCTATATGATTTAAACTTCAAAGTCCATTGTCCATCTGCAGTGTCTCTCCAAAAATGAACGGACATAAATGTCCATGATAATGATCCAGCTGAGCTGTAATAACTAGCATCCTCATTTCTATAATGCATTAAATGACTTTCCGTTCCTGCGGGTGACACTAGAATAAACTCAGTCACACCTCGGTATCGAGTGTACGAGAATGAAATGTTAATAGTCACATGTTCCAAATAAGAGCAATCAGGAGCCGATATTAATCTCCTGTCTGTTCTGTAGTCTGAATTTGATGTTGATCTGCAAAAAACATATTAATTAACAAATGTTATGATTCTGTTTTCACTTTAATGTTAATCATATAAATTACGCTTCATTGACTAAATTAACTAGAGGTAATGAAACCACTGAAAATGATTCCCTTAAGAAACATGAATAAGGCCGTTACTTTCCTCGTTTGAATTATTTTACATCGTCTTATCGGGACCTTTTATAGCTGACTGTGCGGTATGGGCTTTGCTCATTGCTGAAGGTCATACGGTTACCTATAGCTGTTAATGTCTGTGTCATTTTGGTCTTTTGTTGATAGTTGTCTCATTGGCAATCATACCACATCTTCTTTTTTATATGACCATTGTCGGTCATTCGAAGAGAGCAACACAAAAAAATCTATTCATTCACTAAGTCCAAATCTCCATCACAATTTTGGGGTTTTGCACCGAAGTGCTGACTTACCACAGAATAAAAACAAACACTTAAAATAATCAAGGGTATCACATAAAAACAGCACAACAGAACCTCACATTGCCTATCACACACTAAGATCGTCGCACAACAGTGACGTCACAGGTAAATTTCAAAATAATTGATATATTAAATGCAGTTCATGTTAAGTTTTGAAGTTATGGTATTTTATGTATGTTATAACTATGACAATAGATATAGGAAGATGTGGTGTGAGTGCCAATGAGACAACTCTCCATCCAAATAACAATTTAAAAATTAAACCATTATAGGTTAAAGTACGGCCTTCAACACGGAGCCTTGGCTCACACCGAACAAGACTATTTATATGGAATTGTGGTAGGGAATAAGAGGAGAAAAAACATCAAATTCTTTTGGCAACATATTTTTTTTAATGTATTTTTTTTTACTGAAATGGCGTTATATTTGCTTCAGATGATAGAAAAACTTATTCCATTTATATGTTTGTACTTTTAAAGTTTATTGCGTACAGTCGAAATTTCTGCAAAAACGTTTTTCTCAGGTTCAAATACGTTTGGATAGTTATTAATGTAGTAACGATTTACCCAGATCCAGTGAAAGGTGATGTCGTGCATGTTGTTTGAGACGGAACATTAGTCCAACTTGCAGCCTGAGTTACCATAGCTTCAGCGTCCATAAAACCAAATCCAAGAACTTGACTATCTGTATAAAAAAACCATTTCGAGATACTTAAAATTGAGAATTGAAATGTGGAATGTGTCAAAGAGACAACAACCGACCATACTTGTTCAGATATGAAACGTTAAATCGGAATTAAAAATGAATATACAACAAACTTTTATTTTCAAATGTTAGAAGGATTACAGAAACGAAGTATTATTCCTTTGTTGTAATTTTGAAAATGTATATTGGCGAATTTCGTTTCTCCAATTTGGAGATCAAAAATTGGATCTTGTTACAAGATCACATATTTGGAGGAATTTCTTTTGTTAACACAAAAGCTCTGCAAGAATATTTTCACAGTTGATGTGCTTATACTTAAGGAAGCAAGTTATTCCGTACCATGCACCTTGACCCTTTCGTGCCTCTGCCATTTCGTACTAACATTTGCCATTTCGTACCCAACATTTACCCTTTTGTACCCACGATAATATCTATTTCGTACCCTGGTGAATATGGCTCATTAATTTTGATGGAACCTTATTTTTCTATAAACATTACAATTTTAAGAAAAAGTTTCCTTTAATAAAGTTTTTAAAGGTATGGTACAGATTTTTTTTTTTTATCACAAACTGACAATAATTGCGGTAGCTTGTCATGATAACAAAACATTTGGTATATAATATAGGCCTTCTTTTGTTTCCTCCATTGACAATTGTGTTAAACTAAGTTTTTCCTAAAAGTTTTTTGCTAGGATTTATATGAAAAAAAGGTATCATTTAATACTGCAAATTGATTCTCTATGTCAAACTTATTGGTAGCCAAACATTTTCGAAAATGACCAACGAAATACATAGTGCTTGAATTTTTACAAACTAATTGCTGTGTCTACATTTAAGAAAAATCTTTCAATGTTCATCGTTATATAAACTGACTAACTAGTCAACATTTTTCATTCATATTATCGGAGAAATTGCATCCTTATTTATTCATTTGTTATTAGCAGAAGTTAATCATTGCGCAATTAAACGTGACAGTCAAACTGTGTACCTTAACCCTCACATTTTATGGTTAGATTTGACTATCAAAAGATTTCATTTACACAATACGCGTAAATGAATCATGATGAACTAGTAGATGCTAACAATGCATGTTAGAGGCCTGTAGTTAAATAACTGTCGTTGGAATATGTCTGTCGTAATACTTTTCCGTAAATAAAGCCGTTAGCTTTCTCAGTTCAACACATGTCTGTTCATTTGATAGCCGACTTTACGGTAAGGATTTGCACATTGTTGGAGCCCATAAGGTTGCCTTTACATCTACTTCATTTGAACATTGTTGCATAGTTTTCTTATAGGCAATCTTACTGCATCTCTATATTTTTATATGGTATGATCTAGCTTTAAATTTATATTGTAGCATTCACACCACACTGCTGAATCATCTTTGGTAAATATTCAAACGATAACATTGATAGCTGATGACAATCTTTACGAATGATACTTTATACTAATTTTATAGATTTTAATGCACAATAATACGCCTTTCTTTGTTAAATGTCACCAGTTACGTTTGACACCATCAGTTTCATTGTAGTACACCATGATTTTATTATATTAGAGAGTACATACATTCTTTTCCCTTTCCATTTGTCTGCCAGCTAGAATAGGAATCTGTAAAACCATTTCTAGATGACGTCAGAACAATTATGTGCTGAATATCTCTCCACGTGAGAGCAGAACTAAAACAAAATTAAGCATAATGATATCTACATTAATGATGTATCAAATTGATGTTTTAAATTTTCAGGTACAGGCTGAGTCTTTTTTATCAGGCAAAAAATTAACTCTTTACAAAAAAGGCATTCCAAATGATTTAGAAAGTTTTTTTAATCGTTTTAAAAAGAATAAATATACCAGGGTTAGTAATGACTCACTTTGCTTGGAGGGCTAACGCAATGATACCTGATGCGATAGGAGTTGAAAACGAGGTTCCCTGTATTCCATCACTTGTACATCCGGAGGAAGTCGTTGTTGAAGTCTACAAATAAGTTTAAAAAATGTTTAAAATACAAGTAGTTGTCTTCCACAGGAAGCCAGTATTTAAAAAGGTTGATCTCAACATACTGGTGTGATTGACAATTAGCTAAATGCAAATTGTGAAAAGTGTAAGCCTTTGTTTTGGACGTTGAAAAGAAATTCTTTGCACGGTGTTTACACTATATGTTTTAAAAATCAGTTTTTTTGGGAAAATTTAGAAAAAGCTCGACGATTAAAAGGAACAAAATACAAATAAATTCATTCCTCAACACAAACATAACGTATTGTAGACTCACTTTGCTTGGAGGGCTAACGCAATGATACCTGATGCGATAGGAGTTGAAAAACGAGGTTCCCTGTATTCCATCACTTGTACATCCGGAGGAAGTCGTTGTTGAAGTCTACAAATAAGTTTAAAAAATGTTTAAAATACAAGTAGTTGTCTTCCACAGGAAGCCAGTATTTAAAAAGGTTGATCTCAACATACTGGTGTGATTGACAATTAGCTAAATGCAAATTGTGAAAAGTGTAAGCCTTTGTTTTGGACGTTGAAAAGAAATTCTTTGCACGGTGTTTACACTATATGTTTTAAAAATCAGTTTTTTTGGGAAAATTTAGAACAGCTCGACGATTAAAAGGAACAAAATACAAATAAATTCATTCCTCAACACAAACATAACGTATTGTAAAAACCACAAAGAATTACTTAATAATGCAGGTACACTAAATATATGCATAATCTTTCAAATATTCATACGGTCGGATCGTACTCGTACGGTTTGGCTAATTTAAGATGTTGGTCAAGTTTATAAGATACCACTGTATATTACTGGTCAACATAACGGAAATCCTAATTAATTCAAAAAGTTAAATTGTTAATGAAATAAAAACTGAATATTTTAAATATATGAAAAAGTCTAGTTAATTTAATCTGTTTAGCTCCTGTATCTATCATGTCAGTAATATATGATGTCTTATTATGCTCACTAATTTTGTAGTTACAGAAAAGTTGGAAGAAAATATCTTAGAAAATATTAGTAACTTTACTACAAGATACCGGGCAAAAACTATAAAAAAAAAATCCATTGAGAATATAATGAAAAAGCGACCAAGCATTAAAAAGTGAGCGAGTGAGAGATTTAATTTTAATTAGATTGGGCACGCATCGACCAAGCATTAAAAAATGAGCGAGTGAGAGATTTAATTTTAATTAGTTGAACGTACCAGAAACTAATGCAAAGACTGCATACAGAAGCTTTGGTGGTACTCTAATGATCCCAGTTGTTGAAAAGATCTTTCCAGATTAGTGTTGAGAGTTGATGATGTATTTCACGTTATTCATCTAATTGTAATAAAATTAATTCGTAAATTCAATAAAACATGTTTATCTAAAAATTAACCCATATTGTCCAAATACATATATGGTCTAGTTTGTCCTAGACCGTATGAGAGTATATTTATATGGTCTGACCGTACGAGTATGGTAGGAACGTACGCGTTTTAATACGGTCTGGAACATTTTATATATTATGTTTCTTACTAAATATCTATTGTTACTACTTCCACCGTAAGTCGCTACTAATGCAGCGGCACATACTTCAGAGTACCACGCATTCTGTCCTTCTTCTACACTTGTCACACCAATAGTGTAGATGCTATTTACATATCCGTCTCCATTACAGTTATCAGTTGTTTGGCCATTACCTGCTGCCCATGTATAAATAACGCCTTTACCACCCCTGCCCTAATGATCAATAAAAAAATATCAAATATAACTTAAATTAACAATATATAGTGTATGACGAAATGTATTGCAGCAATGTTCAGCATACAAAGTGCTTTGAGCTAGATTTCAGTATTTGTAAAATTTCGTTGATATGGAAATTTGAACGAGTATTTTTTTCTTTTTTTGACCATTGGCAAAAGTCTCTAATAAATTAAACATGGTTTCAATTAATTTGAATTTCATAAATTGCTATAAGAGATTTTTACCGTAACGTATTGCTTTTTATACATACAGTAGTAACTCCGGATAGGAAGGCGTCTGCAGTTATTGAACCAGGTCCAGAAAATCCATATCCATCTGAAGGACCCCAGCTGTTGGAATAAATATCTACATCGCTAAGATAATGAATGAGTGCCTGTGCTTCTTGTGAATCCGTCAGTCCCGAGGTACCAAGAATTCGAACACCTTTGAGGAGACTAAATAGTTATTTTACATGGAAAAGAAGAAAGGTGTCATATAACTAACATTTCCTTTATGAGGACTTAAATACAATTTTTTTTTTTTTTTTTTTAAACTTGATATGAAACACAGTGGTCATATTTGATGTTTGCAATTGCAAATGTTTGGAAAGGAAAAGAATTTAAATGTAGTTAACACTTTTGTTTTTGAATGCCTTCAGTTGATATGAATAATCTAAAAAGAAAAAATCTAAAAAATACCAAAATCCGAGGAAAATTCAAAACGGAAAGTCTTAAATCACATGACAAAATCAAATGATAAAGCACATCAAACGAATGGACAACAACTGTCATTTTGCAACTTTGCAAAAACTAGGTATGAAATGTAAATTTTGGACAAAATATGACGTCGTTTTTAATTCCAATATAATATATATTGTATTTATTTTCAAGGAAACAAATATACGTTGTAAAGGATTGAAGAATCTTATCATTTTTTGTTAGTTCTAGTGGCCAGGCGAAGACTGTTCAAAAAAGTTCTAGAACGGTTCTACCCGTAGTGTAGAACTATAAAAATTAGCTCTATGGTTAAGAACTTAATTTTATTTTCTAACATAGAGGTTAAAAATCTGTTCAATTTTACAATTGATATAAAAATTCCGAACTCCGAGACCGATCCATAAATATTTGGACAATGAACTGCACTTAATCTAAAATACAATTTTTTTTCCTCTCTCAGTCAACTATTAAGATTATTTGCAATATATGTGATGCATGCATTCACCGTTCTGTGTATTTGTTTTTGATATATTCTTAAACTATACATAAGATATTCAGTTATAATATGATGGTTTATACGCCGCCACAATGCAATAGTGTATACAACATGGCGGTGTCAGTTTATTTTCGATTTATGAGTTTGGCTGTCCTTCTGGTATCTATCGTCCCTCTTTTATGAAACGTCAGGCATTGCACTTGTTGTTGGCACCAAGATTACAATCTTAGGCTTCTGGCATATCTTGGTTTATTGACAAATTAAAGCTTGATATAATGTATATAGATATAGGAAGATGTGGTGTGAGTGCCAATGAGACAACTCTACATCCAAATAACAATTTAAAAATTAAACCATTATAGGTTAAAGTACGGCCTTCAATACGGAGCCTTGGCTCACACCGAACAACAAGCTATAAAGGGCTCCAAAATTACTAGTGTAAAACCATTCAAACGTGAAAACCAACGGTCTAATCTATATAAAAAAACTAGAAACGAGAATCACGTATATATTACATAAACAAACGACAACTACTGTACATCAGATTCCTGACTTAGGACAGGTGCAAACATTTGCAGCGGGATTAAACGTTTTAATGGGCCCAAACCTTCTCCCTTTTTCTGAAACAATAGCATAACATAGAAAAACATACGATAAAATATCAATTGGCAGACTTAGCTCAATCAAAAAATATATATGTTATGTGTAGACAGTATTGACACCTCTACATCTTTTTGGTTACTGTGGATTCATTATTATTCGTTGGATACCAATTTTCGTGGATTTCGTGGGCACAGTAAAACCACGAAATTAAATGTTCAACGAATGATATTTTTTCTATAGGTTTGTATGCAGACTTCATCATAACCACGAAATTAAATATCCACGAATATACAAGTTTTTCTTAATCCACGAAAATTGGTACCCACGAAAATAAAAGAATCCACAGTATTTATTTTGCATGAGTACCTGTCTAGTTGGCGCATACCATATATCTTGTACAAACATTTGAACTTTAATTGTTTACCTATACCTTGAGTGGTTACAATATTGTAAACATATATCTTAAATTGTAACTCATTCGACTTTATATAAAATCTAGGAAATGCTGAATGGTTAACTACACATAACAATCATAAAACAAAGATGTGAACAATTAAATGCCATTTATATTACTCAATATTCCTTATTCTACAAACAAACGTTTTCGTTTTTGAAGAATCTTTAAGTTTAACTGTAAGTTTAATATCAAACTTGATTTCAGATACTACAAACGCCTTTGAACCAATAGTTTCAAATGGTAAAGTTGAAATAATCCCTTCGTTAATTTCACGGATGCCATCACGAACTGATTGACTGTTATGGAATAACCGTTACACAGATGGTATCGGATATGTTTCTTTCCTTTTCATGAATGGTAGCTACCGAATCATAATATTTACCGGGTTTGTAATAACATGAGCAACACGTACAGTGGGTGTCACACGTGGAGCAGGATCTGTAAATCTATCCGGAGCACAATTGTTGGTGGGGTTCTTGTTGCTTAGTCTTCATTTTTCTATGTTGTGTCATGTGTACTATTATTTGTCTGTTTGTCGTATTCATTTTGTGCCATGACTTTGTCAGTTTATTTTCAATCTATAAGTTTCACTGGTATCTTTCGCTCCTCTTTTATAGGACGCTCATTCCCGGTTTCAATTTTCTAATATCTAGATATAAGCCTTCTTGACTTTGGACGTATTTTAATGTATAACATTAACTTGTATCATAAATTCTTACTTCAAATTAATTTAAAAAAAATAAGTGATGTTACTTGTTTTGTCTTGAAATTGAAATATTTGACAGCCTTTTTTATTTAAACTGCTGATTATTATCACTGTATCACTTCCGTTGATCAATCATAATCAGAACACAAACTATATAAGAGTATATGGTTAAATTTTCTTATTAAGGTACTAGATATTTGATAGAAAAATGGTTTGCAATAAGTACTCGGACGAGAGATCATGATTGACATCATTGTTGACATCCATCGTCACTGCAAAAAGACAAGTTCAAATATGAATTTCTGTATATTCTCCACGGTAACCTTTTGATTTAATGAATTATAATCATTTAATTAAGTCATATTTACTTTCTTTTTTGTATTGGCCCTGCTATATATTCTCAATCAGATGTATTGATCCTCGACTCTTCGTATCTCGGGGCCAGTACCGCTTAATTCGAATCCATGACAGGGTCAATACAAGAACAGCCAGTTAATAACACTTAACAATTGAACTGTCATGCATCAACAAATAATTACCAATTATAGATGATTCAAATGCTACTCCTACTGTGCATTCGCTGTTATCCTTTTCTGCAGCTATAAAACCTGCTACTTTCGTACCATGGCTACAAATATTTATAGTGCTAACAAGTTAAGGATGGATTTACTCTTAAATAAATGATTTATCGAGCATTATCAAAGACGTTCGAAATTCGAAAACTAACATGAATATAAACAAATCTCACATGTCGATTTATTATTATCATTGTTTTATTTTTGTGTTTAACATTATGAGACAATATTGACTGCTGTTTTTTTGAAATGTTTAGCTGTTATGTCTGTTTGTTTTGTGTACGCATCTTTGTTTATTAAATGAAATTTGATACGGCTGTCATACACGTGAGAAGTTAAGCTAGCTATAAAACAAGGTTTAATCCACAAATGTTTTCATAAGAAAATGTCTGTATCGATAGAGAAATATGACAGTTGATATTCATTCATTTTGTGTGTGAGCTTTTGATTTTACCATTTAATTAGGGTCTTCCGTTTTGAATTTTCCCTCGAGTTCAGTATTTTTGTGATTTTACTTTTTACATTTAATCATCCATTTGTTGTTCATCGTTTAAGGAAATTAAAATTAGCATTTGAGTAAACACAATATGGATGGCATGCTATGAATCGTTCAAAATCTAGTAGTAAGATAAAATTGAGAATGGAAATGGGGAATGTGTCAAAGAGACAACAACCCGACCAAATAAAAAAAAAAAAAAACAACAAAAAAACACAACAGCAGAAGGTCACCAACAGGTCTTCAATGTAGGTAGGTACGCTACAACAAGAGGTAGGTACGCTACAACAAGACTTTCGAGACGGTAAATAAAAAGCAACTAAATGAAGTTGTATTTATTCACGAATATATGCGTAAATGATTTATATACGAGTAAGACTATATTAAAAACTAAATATATCTAGTCCTTCGGTCTTTGTTAGTCTTGTACTATTTTAACTTTTAGCTTGTTGTGAACAATTTGGAGTTTAGTATGACGTTCATTATCACTGAACTAGTATATATATTTGTTTAGGGGCCAGCTGAAGGACGCCTCCAGGTGCAGGAATTTTTCCCTGCATTGAAGACCTGTTGGTGACCTTCTGCCGTTGTCTGCTCTATGGTCGGGTTTCTGTTTCTTTGACACATTCCCCATTTCCATTCTCAATTATATTTAATAGTTATTTCACAACTAGATGATCGACAACATTTTCTATTGAATGTAACAAACAATATAAAAAATGACTTGGATATACCAATGTTATTATATTTTACACAAATATTTTGAAGGGTTCAAATTACGTTGCCCTTTCTCCGTTGTGAGCCTTATACATGAAGCAATATTTTTTTCTGAAGTTATCGTTATTATATATAGTGCAATTTGATGCAACTGTCATAGATTTGAAAGGTTTAGCTAGCTATTAAACCAGGTTTTACTTTTTCTACCAAAGAAAATTCATGTACAAAGTCAAGAATATGGCAGTTTGTATCCATTCGTTGATATGTTTTATCTTTTGAGTTTGCCATTTGAAAAGGCACTTTCTGATGGAATTGTTTTATAATATGTGCACATTATATATTCAAATAAACTTTATCATTTAAAATTTGTATATTAATCTACCTGTCACCAACATCTGGTGTGGGATCTCCATCCGTGCTTTGATAGTCATAACTGTTGGCTGTGTCCTGAAATTGACACGTAAATGAGACAACAGTGTATACTGATAAAATATATTGTATTAAAATAATATTCGTGAATAAATACAACTTCATTTAGTTGCTTTTTATTTACCGTCTCGAACGTCTTGTTGTAGCGTACCTATCTCAAGTGTGGGTTCTTGTCCGGGTCAAAGGAAAGACTTTAAGGTATGTAGTTTCTTACTTTACGCTTCGAGGGAGGCATTAATGAGAAAAAGCAATAATTTAACGACTCATGTTGATGCCATATAATAGCATTGGTGGTATGTTGTTTTTGTTGCTTTCTAATGCATTTGTACGTATATATGCAGGTTTTCCTCATTTGCAATTTGACAGTGAACAAGCCTTCTTCTTGAAATTCATACACTATTTGCCTCCTCATCCATGTGACTCTTTATGCATAGATATATCTTATTATCTAATAATACTAAAAAGAAGGAAATTCAAAATACCACATTTGCATGTAAGTCAGTATGATCTGTCTGTAAGCCGTCGTCTAAGATAGCAATTTTTATTCCCTTTCCGGTATACCCAGCATTCCAGGCTTCATTTACCCTCATAGAAGGTAACACGTCATCATTCTGTAAAAAAGAAATATGTCATAAATGAATGAAAGAATTATCATTATTGAGTGAATATCTGTTCTTAACATCAAATTCCTACTGATTATATTAATTCCGTTTATGTTGCCCTAAAGGAATACAAAGAGAAACAAAATACAAAAGATTCCATCGAGAATTATAAGTAAAATATGAAGGAAAGAGCATTATGACCAGACGAAATTGACAAAAAGAAAAACTACAACAAACCTTCACAGAATAATAAAAACTGAGCAACTCCAACATAAGGACCTTTATCTATTAATTTTTCCCCTGAAAAGGGATGTTTTGGTATAAGTTTTCAACCATCATGACCATTCAGAATTGCTTTATTAAGAAAAGTTAAGTAATAATTCAAGGATACATTGTTTTATATTCATTAAGATGGGTTACATTAGTAACGTTAAATTTTTAGGTAATAGACTGAAGATACCATAAATAGTTATCAAAGGTACTTTTCTTATTATTTGAAATGTCAGTCTGCCTCATATCTAAACTAACATCTACAATTGGCAATGAGGGTTGGGTGAAAGCAAACATTGTTAAAGTTTCCAACTGTGAAACTTTCGTTTCTTTTTAAGAACATTCTAGCAGCCCCAGTAAAAGGAGTCATTTACTCCGAGAGGATAAAACACTCCAGGGCCTTTGTTTCCTATCATGATTTATTGATAAATGACTGATTACTAAGAAGCTTAAAAACCAGGAGTTCCAAACAGGTAGCCTATTTTAAATCATTCCTTTGTACGTTTACGGACGCCTGCACCAGTCGACTGACTGCTTATGGATATCTGTTTCAAAGCTGAAATTCCAGACATTTTATAAACGGTATAACTGACTTCTACATTTGATAAAGTCTATACCTTTAACATATACATGCGATAGTTCCGTCTTTTTAAACTAAAACAAAACAAAACATATTTCTGCATGTCTATATCAGATAATAAGTTACACAACATGATATATGTCATCAACTCATTAATTTGTCCAGATGTATTGCTGTTTATAGTATTTCAAACAAATATTATATGCATTTTGGATTGGACAGATATGAATATTCAGTGGTGGATGTCATTTATTTTGCAGGTATTATTTTTGGTGGATGTTTAATTTCGTTATAGTCTTCATACATTCCTTTAGAAAATTGTGATACGTTGAACATTTGATTTCTGTGTTTATCTGTACGCACTGGTTTCGAAATGTGTTCAAAATTGCCAGCCAATTACATGATGATATTTAATGATAATGAAATAAGATGACTTAAGTCATAAATGGAAAGACATTATTCTGTTATCATCTTACCAAGTGCCACAAATTTGGCCATTCTGTGTCTGTAGTCTTCGGTACTCTGGGATATCTTTTTTCTTGTGTTACATAATCTACCTAAAATAGTGAAAACGTAGTGTCTTTGCCAATTGTTACTTAACGCTAGTCTGGCATAAATACAAAATTTTATCTTGGTATCTGTAATGAGTTGATTTACTGATTTGTCTATTTCAATTAAAATTTGATTGACGTGGTTCAGTACTTATACATCCCGTCATTGTCTTATTGTACTATGGTTAGTTATTTCATTCTTGTTTTTCGTTTTTTCTTATGTGCCTTTTTATTGGATGTAATGATATATTTTCATAGTGATTACGATAATAGTACAATATTGTATTTATGAAGTTTTTACCTATTAATATTTGTGTTAAATTTTATCCACATAACATTGCAGACATGAGGCGAATGACATTGCCATGCAATGCTTTCTATTAAAATTACTTTGACGAAACTATGCCTTAAATTACAATTAAAATTAGAATTACATGCATTTATTAAAGTAATACTTAAGAATTGAATGGTTCTTTTTGTTACTTTATTGGGGGGGGGGGGTGAAAGCGTTGACCGAAGTACATTTTGTATGAAGCGCAGAAGCGCTTCCGCGCTTATTCTGAAAATATGCGCATGGTCGACGTTTTTTCAACCATATGAAGTTACTAAAAGAAGCATTACATTTTAGCTAGGACCATGAAAACACGTGTTTATAAAATTTCTATTTAATTTACCTGTGCACTTTATTGAGGGACCGTGTGTCATCATGAATGATAAATTTTATTGTGTAATGCAATTGACTAAGGAATAACGCGAAATTGCAGTTTAACCAATCAGAATAACGTATTATTATGAAACATGCACCTAATGTTATTATATTGAATTACAATTAAATTTGTAAATTAATGCATACTCTTTACATTTGTAAATTAATGCATTGAATTACTCTTTACATTTGTAAATTAATGCATTGAATGACTCTTTACATATGTAAATTTATTATCAGAAGGAAAGAAAAGTCAAACATTTTGAAAAATTAGATGAAGTCAATGCTGTTATATGCAGTAACTGTTTCATGCACTGCATTTAAGCACACATGAAAATGTCAATTCACTAGGGCTAGTAAAGGCAACAATAGTATATGTAGTGTACCGCTATTAAAAAGTCAATACATTTCAACATCATCAAGGTTTTGCAGTTTCCAACCTTCATGTGGAAGATGGAGTTTAATACTTATTTCAACTTATTGTGAACTTTAATTTTATGAATACACTTTCTTTCTTTTTTTAATTTCAATCAAGATATTTGCGGAGAACTGCTTTCCTAATTATGTCAATATCATCATTTTTTTTATAGAGCTTAAATCATGACCAAGTGTCAAAATGGCGAAAAGATTGATAGTAAAACACTCGAATTTGTATTTTATGAATAAGTTCAATTATCTGTTTTTATATGATGCCAAGCTATTATTTGATCTTTTGATCACGAGAAACAATTTCATAACAAGGCTTCTCAACAAAGACTATGATAACATATATATGTGAAAAAATAGAGATTGACAAATACAAAACAGAAAATCCTTAGTCATAAGCCTTTATAGCTGCATTTTTTTTTTGTAATGTGTTTATTGGCAAAGAACTTCATATATGTAATATAATTATAGTAAATAAGTTCATAGTACATCAGCAAAATCGAGACAAGTACATAAAGTTGATATTTTGAATCCTTCTATAAACGTATATTAGTATTATTAATAATTTTAAAAAGGATAGAAGTGTAAATCTAAGGCAGCATGGATTGGGTAGATATTTTTATTACGTGAGAGTTAGTTAAAAAAAATCATTCTATTAGTTGGAGCCAGGGGTTCCAGCAGGTGTACGCTCTTTGCAATGGTTTATTTTTATAAAATATTATTTTTTCAATGAACAAATTTTCTTTAAGGTAATTTTTTAAGGCTACATTATTTACTTGTCTACATTGCATTTTTGTTTTGTATATATAATATTTGGTTAATAGTATTATGAGATTTTTTATGTAGTTTTTTTCTGTTTTTTTCTAATATCCCAAATAAAACAATATCTAAATTAAGTGGTAGTTCAATTTGGACTTTTGCAAATATCCATTTATTAAGTTCTTCCCAAACATCAAAAACGTTTGGACATGTCAAGAATATGTGTTCAATAGTTTCTATTGAGTCTGAACAGAAAGTGCATTTATTGTTTTGTGAGACTTTAATTTTGTAGAGAAATTTATTAGTTCCCAAAATTCTGTGATTAATCCTGTATTGGAGCCACTGTAATTTTGAGTTTTTAGTAATGTAAAATGGAAGTCTGTATATTTTATTTCAAATAATATTATGTCTATTTAGGATTAAAGACCACTTTTCCTGGGATGTGATATTTGTTATTTTTTTATTTAAAACATTATACATGTCTTTTGATCCTTTTGTAGATTTCATAAATATAGAAATAGTAGTTGGTATAATTGGCCCATAAGGCTTCATAAGCTGATTATTTTTAATATTAAGACTTTTTATATAGGAATAAAAAAGCTGACATTACTCCTTGAAATATAAGAAAGTTGGTATCAACATCATATGTTTTTTTTTAAATTCCTGCCAATTCATTAAATGTCCATCATTATCAATTAAATCATTTATTAGCCAGACGCCCTTTTCAGTCCATTTTTTATACAGAGGGGTTTGATTACCAATTTTAATTTCATTATTATTCCAAAGATTAGATGCGATAAAATCATATTCGTTCTTAATAGCTACTTTGGTTTGTAGTTCAGTCCAAGCATTAAAAACCTCCAGCCAAAAAGGATTTCTTACTTGCGTTCTTGGACCTACCAAGAATAATTTATTTAATTCAATTTTTTCAGTAAAAGTTAGTAACTTACAATAGTTATTAGTTTGTTTGATTCTTCTTCTTATCCAAGTTAGTTTTAATCCTTTGATGTATTGTTTTAGATTTAACATGTTAAGTCCACCCAGTTCATATATTTGAGCAATTATTTTCCTTTTAATTTTGTCTGGTTTACCATCCCAAATAAAATCAAATAATTTTTTTTGAATTGATTTAGTAATCCATTATTAAGATTTGGTAAAGTTAAAAATAGGTGATTGAGCTTTGAAATTATAAGACTTTTAATTATTGTAATTTTTCCAATTGGGGATAAGTATTTGTTAGACCAGCTTTTCATTGTTCTTTCTATCTCTTTAAATTTGGGTTCAAAATTTAGTGCTTCCATTTCTTGTAAGTCTACTGAATATTTAATACCCAAGAGCGTAAATCTGTTGGAACCCCACTCCAATCCCCACTTTACACACATTGTATCTTGACTATATTTCTTTTTCCCAATCCAGACTACCTTTGTTTTCTCTAAATTCATCTTGAGACCAGACCATTCAGCATATAGTTCTAAACGCACCAAGAGATGCATCTAAGGATTCTGGTGAATCATTTAAAATAAGTGTGGTGTCATCAGCATATTGTAATATCAAAAATTCTGAGTCTTCAATAGTAATACCTTTTATGTTTTCGTTTTTTCTTAGTAATATTCCTAAAATTTCAGCACATAACAAGAAAATGTAAGGGGATAAAGGATCCCCTTGTCTGCAACCTCTTTCAATTGTAAAAAAAATCTGATAGAAAATTATTCTGCGTTATTGCTGATTTAGTATTGGTAAAAAAAGTTTAAACCAATGTTTTATGGAATTTCCAAAGTTGAAAACCAAGAACTTGTTCTATAAAATCCAGGATATTGTATCAAAAGCTTTTTCGAAGTCAATGAGGAGGAGAATGCCTGGGGTATCATTTTTTTTCAGTGTAGTGTAGTAAATCATATATTAATCTGGTGTTTTCACCAATAAATCTACCAGGTATAAATCCGGTCTGGTCATTATTAACTAAAATTGTTAAAACTGACTTTATCCTTTCTGCAATGCAACTTGATGCTAATTTATATATATTATTTAAAAGACTGATTGGCCGCCAATTCTTCATGTATTGTTTTGGTTTGTCACCTTTTGGAATGCAAGTTATAATACCTTGTTTTTGGGTAATAGACATTTCCCCTTGATTATAGCTATATTTAATTGATCTATGTATGAATTTACCTATATCAGTCCAAAAAAAATTAAGAAATTTATTTGTATATCCATCCGATCCAGGGCTTTTCTCATTTTTCATTCTTTTAATTGCATTAGTCAATTCTGTAAATGATATTTCCCCTTCTAACGACTCTTTCATACTTTCAGATAGTTTTGGTATATCTTTATTGGGTAAGGCATTGTTCAGATTAATAGATTTTATAGTCTCATTTTTGGAATATAGATTTTTGTAATAATTTTTGGCTTCGTTTAGAATTTGTTTTTGGTTTTCAATTATATTTCCTGATTGATCAGTTAATTTAGGAATTGTTTTATTGACATAATTTTTTGTCTCTAAATTTATGAAATACTTTGACGGTTTCTCTCCTTCTTCTACCCATTGTGTTTTTGACCTTATGTATTGACCCCTCATTTTATTTTGTCTGATAATTCTAAGTTCTGTTTTCTTTTTTTTCTATCTGTTCCAAAATTGGGTTATTTCTTCCAACTTGTTTATATCTTCAGCTAGCAAATGTTCTAATTTATTTGTTTTTTTCTTTTTAAAAGAAGCATACGATATTGTTTTCCCCCTTATTTCAGTTAACAATGTTTCTAAAAATAATTGACCGCTAATTGTGAACTCAATTTCACAAGAGTCTACTAAGTTTAGGGTTTCTCAATTATATACAAGAGAAGCATATTGTTCTTTAGTTTTATTTATTACATCTTTAACAATATGGATATAATCTGGATCATATAAAAGAGAATTGTTAAATTTCCATAGACCCCTCCCAATTCTGAAGTTATTAAGTTTTATTTGTAAAATAATAGGCGAGTGATCTGATCTATAACTATTTTGTATCTTTAAGTCATGTACATTTGGATAAAAGCTCTGTGAAACTAAAACAAATTTTTATAGCTGAATTTGATAGTTTTTTTTACGTTGTTATGTTATTCCACTGTCCGAGGTTCGGGGATAGTTTGGATCGCGCCTTCTGTATCTAAATTCCTGTTCCAAGCCTTTAATTCAGTGGTTGTCGTTTGTTGCTGTGCTACTTTTGTTCCATCAATCATGTGGTATATGAATTATGCAGTTAGTTTTCTCGTTTAAATTGTCTTCTATTTTTTTCAATTGAGGTTTTTTTATAGCTGATTAAATAGTATGGACTATTTGTTGAAAGGCCGTACGTTGTTAATCTTTGTGTCTTTTTGTCTCCTGTGAATAGATTGACAATCACACCACATCTTCTTTTCTATATTTTTCGTTTTGATTGTTGACCATCTTTTTTTGGACGGTGATGTTTATTTCATTTCTCCATTCGTTCTGTTTATCTCACAATTTGATTGCTTTTACCGTTTATGTATTCACGTTTTAAATTTCAATAAACGGACTTAATGTGTTACTGATAAACTGAAGAATATATGAATCATTTTATTTATTGAAAAAAAATTAAAACCTTTATTTCACACCTACGAAGTAGTTATTATGAAGGTTGGCTGTAGAGTATTCATTAAAACAGGGAATCGCAATTCTGATTTTACGGATTTAAAACCCCCGTTAATTAAATGATCCATCTAAGTTAATTAATACTTTGAATATAATTATTCACATCGGTTGTCAATTTAACACAGTAGTACAGTGTATACATAATCATTATTTGGTCCTAATATTTATTTTGATTTTGAAAGATTAAAACAGAACTTAACATACATTTTTTATACATTGCATAGGATCCTGCGTTATTAAAATTGTGTCTGAGGTCTGTACACTAAATCCGTTGGAATTTTTCTGCTTGATACTTCGGTCTAGGAGAAGTTGATTTATCTTTAAATTGTTGTTGACGATAAAACAATATTTTTAGTAAAATCAATTGCTACTGATTTTTTTCAGTTTGTTCTTATATCTGGCTGTTACAAAACTGGCCATGATATGGAAGAGTTTGACACTTACAAACAGGTCTACGCCCGACAATTTTTATTTGCATGTCGAAATAATGATAAAGAAATGTCCTTTTTTGACTTGAAACAAGAAAATAAGTTCAGTGACACTTTTTCTTCTTAGATCATATGCATATTATTTAAAACGGCAACAGTAGTATAACGCTGTTTAAAAGTCATAAATCGATTAAGAGAATAAACCCCAGTTTACACCCATCAATCGAAGGAAACACTTCAACTATAAGAGGAAAACACCAAAACAAAAGAACACAAAAGTGCAACAAAAAAACCCGACAAGACAACATACATAGAAACAAACTATCAGATAACAACTGCCATATTTGTGACTTGCTACAGGCCATTTTATGAAATAATTAGTTTTATGGTTAGGCAAACCTCCGTGCTTTAAGGCAATGTTAGATATACCGCTAAAATGACAACATTACATGACGGGAATTCAGCATAAATAAACGAAAGAACGCCCAAGACAGTAAATACTTAAATAAATAATACTTTATAGTGCATCTTAATATGCTTATCACAGAATAACAACAAATAATTAAAAGCATTTGGATTATACAGCATAACGACATATGCATATACTGCAATATAAAAAGGAGATATGGTATAATTGCCAATGAGACAACTATCCACAAAAAACCAAAATGATACAAACATTAACAACTATAGGTCACCATACGGCCTTCAACTATGAGCAAAGCTCATCCCACATAGTTAGCTATAAAAGGTCCCGATAAGACAATGTAAAACAATTCAAACGAGAAAACTAACGGCCTTATTTATGTAAAAAAATTGCTGTCGTCAAAACTATACTTTCAAATTAATACATCAAGAATGAGACAATTTGTAGATGATTTTCAACTCGGCTTTACAAGAAAATCAACGGCTGTGTCTGATTATTTATTTTTTCGAATACCCATCATCATCATGTAGTGTTTATATATTTGTTACCGGATTAATGACCATAACTTGACACTTGATTGATCTTCTTATCTTTATTGTGTATGAAGTTGATTTTATTTTCATTGTACATGACATTTGATCTATTGGCTTATTCCGTTTAAGCTTAATGTATATATAAAACCAAGAAGTTTTTCACAAGTAATACTTTCTGAATGTTTATTTAAATATTCAAACGTTAACTGATCCAAATAATAAATGATTTTCATTGTTTGGCGTTTAGTTTTTATACAATTTTGCGATACACTAGTTTTCACCTTTATATTAACTAATTATAGTTTTAGGGTTGCTAGCTCAATGTGGCCAATTTAAAGGACATGTAAACAACTGTCATATATGCAAAATATGTTCATATGAATTGAAAAGCGTTAACTGAAATGCAAATTATTCAATGAATCCTTGTTGTGTACAGAGTGTATACTTATAAGTCTATGAAATAAAAACATCGAACAAAACAGTTTGACGCTGACACAATGATTGACAGATAGTAGAAAGAGAAGTTTATCGTGTTGTTTATTCTTTGGTTTTCTATGTTGTGTCATGTGTACTATTGTTTGTCTGTTTGTCTTTTTCTTTTTTAGCCATGGCGTTGTCAGTTTGTTTTTGATTTATGAGTTTGACTGTTCCTTTGTTATCTTTCGTCCCTCTTTTATCATTAACACAATGTCATGTTTGTAAACGTAATAACCTAAATCTTGAAGGTTAACAAATATAAAAAAGAAGATGTGGTATGATTGCCAATGAGACAACTATCCACAAAAGACCAAAATGACACAAACATTAACAATTATAGGTCACCGTACGGCCTTCAACAATGGGCAAAGCCAATACCGCAAATAGTCAGCTATAAAAGGCCCCGATAAGACAATGTAAAACAATTCAAGCGAGAAAACTGACGGCATTATTTATATAAAAAAAATGAACGAAAAACAAAAATGTAACACATAAAAAAACGACAACCACTGAATTACAGGCTCCTGACTTGGGTCAGGCACATACACAATTAATGTGGCGGGGTTAAACATGTTTGCGGGATCCCAACCCTCCCCTAACCTGGGACAGTGGTATAACAGTACAACATAAGAACGAACTACAAAAATCAGTTGAAAAAGGCTTAACTCATCAGATAGACAAAAAATAAAAATGGACGTGGCCGGGTACTTATACATCCCAACACAAAAAGACACAATGAACAAATCTGAGAGTACTCGCAGTTATCTGACAGCTAGTTCAAAGCCATTAACAACTAATAAAAAAAATCATGCCTCTAAGACTAAGCAATCAATCCGTTCACGTCCAACATACAATGGATTTAGTGTAAAGACGTCATAAACAGCCAGAGAAAAACATGACCTTGTGCAATGCCAAGTTACAGGTATCGAGAGATTGTAGATCAATAAAAATGTATATGTATATAACATACTAGTAATATTTAGTCAACTTTAAATCTACTTATAACAAAGTCAATATTTATACCAATAAAAACAATATTCAATGATCTTATCACAGTGTTGAATAGGTAACCTTTAAGAATAAGTTTATTTAAAGGAGCAGCAAGTTTACATGGATCATTTCTAAATTTCCGGGCACGGTTAACAACACTTCCGTAAAAAGAGGCTATCCCGTTTGAAATAAGTTGTCTACAGGTACAACCAAACTTCAAAACCAAATTTTTATATCTATGGAAAAAGTTAGCAATATCCTTTAACTCTACTTTCCGCTATAAAGATGACGTTCTTTCACTAAACAATTCAAAATGTGGTGACTATGTAGAACGCATATATCCAATCGAATTGGAGATAAATGATACTACAGATACAGTTAAGTCGGCTTCATATCTTGACTTACATCTGGAAATTGACAATGAGGGTCGGTTGAAGACAAAACTTTACGACAAAAGAGATGATTTCAGCTTTCCAATTGTGAACTTTCAATTTCTAAGTAGCAACATTCCAGCAGCATCTGCATACGGGGTATATATCTCCCAATTGATACGATATTCCCGTGCTTGTATTTCCTATCATGATTTTCTTGATAGAGGGTTACTGCTCACAAGGAAACTATTAAACCAAGAGTTCCAATTGTTGAATCATCCCTTCGTAAATTTTACTGACGCCATCACGAGTTGGTTGACCGTTATGGAATAACCGTTTCACAAATGATATCGGATATGTTCCTAACGTCGTAACTACAATCCCCTTCTCTTTCATGAATGTAACCTACCGAATTGGACTATTTACCGCATTTGATATCACATAAGCAATACGACGGGTGCCACATGTGCAGCAGGAACTGTTTCCCCTTCCGGAGCACCTGAGATCACCCCTAGTTTTTGGTGGGGTTCGTGTTGTTTATTCTTTAGTTTTCTATGTTGTGTCATGTGTACTATTGTTTTTCTGTTTTTCTTTTTCATTTTTAGCCATGGCGTTGTCAGTTTGTTTTAGATTTATGAGTTTGACTGTCCCTTTGGTATCTTTCGTCCCTCTTTTAGTAAAGGTTTAAAGTAATGTATGGTAATGATATCCCTGGTTTAATAATTTACCAGTAATACATAGGTTGCGTTCGTGAAAATCAAAAACGTCACAACAGACACGGGCATAGCGAACAAGTTGTGAAATATAAACTTTAATCTTCAATTTCTTGAAAACGTATATTAACGTATACCATAAGATACCATATAGCCTTTTTACAATGGCATGGCTGAAATATTCCTACAGTTTGATATCTTAAAACGCATTTATTTGACAAATTTTGTAGAACCCAGAGCTATATTTTTGATAATTACTTTTTTTTAAATTTAATATGCACATGTAGGTCATCGACCTTTTATTTACTAACTGTTATTTGAGTCGCTCATCAAAAGGTTCAATGATGAAAGCATTTGGCGTCTACGAAATATGATTTATATAAATAGAGGCCACATATATATCTTTTTTTGTCTTAGGTTAATTGTCAACATTTAGTGAAGTTGAAGCTATTTGTCTTATCGCCTCACCCTAATATACTGTTTCTGCATCATAGTGTCCGAGATTTCATCTATAGCAAACTCTATACGTCATCTTGAAATTCATCCAATGACTAAAATTAGTAATGCACATGTCCAGAATTTAAAACAAAATATAGACAAGACTATCTACGAGTAATAAAAATAATGTCTCATGATGGGTCTTTGACTTAAGTTGAATGTACACAACTAGCGAGTGGTTTAACAATGTACAGTTAAATGAAATATGTTCTAATGGTAACAATCAATTAATTTTCTTTTTTCAAATAGTCACGTGTTTGAAAAGTTATCAAAGGAACCAGAACTATAATTTAATACGGAAGACGCTTGTTTTATCTAAACAAAAGTCATCAGTGACGCTCAGATCAAAATAGTTATAAAGCCAAACAAGTACAAAGTTGAAGAGCAATGGGAACCCAAAATTCCAAAACGTTGTAAACATAATTGTTTATTTTGTTGTGTAGTAACAAGTATATAATCGAATACGTATATCGTTATTTCCTGTTTAACTATTGTCATACAACTGAAAAACGTATTAATAGACATAACTGTTTATGTTTTAGTGAAGTAACACGTGCATTATCGATTATCGTCATTCCTTATTTTCATGCTACTGCAGCACCGGCAGCGCCCACTGATGCTCCTACCGAAAAGAATTTTGCAACTACAATGATAATGACGACAATCACAATTACAGCGACAGTTCCACCTACTACAGCACCAACTATTATTGTAGTACTTATACCATCATCATCATCATCATCAGCTGAAAAATATTGAAAACATTTATTTGAATTATTGTATTTTGTAGATAATATCAGACGATGATCAATTGCCGGTGATGTCATTCAAAATATTGAAATATCAGCTGGGTGAATGTGTCGAGCAAGGTGTTAATGTCTGTCAAATTTAAAACCAATTTCACTTAATAAATCATCACAGAGCTAAATAAAGTTTCATAGGTATATCAAAACATTTATTGATACAAGAGCTGCTACGTATGCTGATTAATATGTTGAAATTTATTGATAGACGAGCGGATGGACAAGAGGATGACAGTGTTTTTAGAAATGATTTGACCATGTAATGTTTTAAAATAGCGAATAATATGTATAAAGTCAATAATTAAGTGGATTTTTAAGCCCAAACTTTCTATTGCCTTACATACGGAAATATAAAATCTAAAAACTGTTCCAATACAGAACGACATTTTTATGAAATTACAGTAAAACATTTGGTTGACAATGGTGTTATTCGTTATTGCAAATAATGAGCTAAAAATATCTGTCATTTTCTCCTACCAAGTTAACCACCATTACTTATTATAATGTCGACCGGCCTTTGTTATTGAATCTTATGCAAATTGATTGGATGAAGTTATTATTAGTTTACTTTCAAACTGTTTATGCTATTCATATATATATTGATTAAACTAGAACGTGCATGAATGTGCACAGTTACTTACATTGCCCAATAAACTGGACACTGGACAAGTCCTTATCATTTTATATCAATGAAAGTTAATGTATGAAAGGTACGAGTTGCCACTTCTTATTATTTCTCAAAACTTGTCGAATACATGTATATGAATCTATCAATATCCTTTAACTCTACTTTCCGCTATATAAATGATGTACTTTCACTAAATAATTCAAAACTTGGTTGTTATGTGGAGCGCATCTATCAAATTGAACAAGAGATAAAGGATAATACAGATACAGTTGAGTCGGCTTCATATCTTGACTTACATCTAGAAGTTGACCATGAGGGTCGGTTGAAAACAAAACCTTACGACAAAAGAGACGATGTCAGCTTTCCAATTGTGAACTTTCCATTTCTAAGTAGCAACATTTCAGCAGCACCTGCATACGGGGTATATATCTCCTAATTGATACGATATTCCCGTGCTTGCATTTCCTATCCTTATTTTCTTGATAAAAGGTTGCTGCTCACAATTAAGCTATTAATCCAAGAGTTTCAAATGGTGAAGTTGAAATCATCCCTTCGTAAAATTTACGGACGCCATCATAAGTTGGTTGACCGTTATGGAATAACCGTTTCACAAATGATATCGGATATGTTCCTTACGTCGTAACTACAATCCCCTTCTCTTTCATGAATGTAACCTACCGAATTGGACTATTTACCGCATTTGATATCACATAAGCAACACGACGGGTGCCACATGTGCAGCAGGATCTGTTTCCCCTTTCGGAGCACCTGAGATCACCCCTAATTTTTGGTTGGGTTCGTGTTGTTTATTCTTTGGCTTTCTATGTTGTGTCATGTGTACTTTTGTTTGTCTGTTTGTCTTTTTCATTTTTAGACATTGCGTTGTCAGTTTGTTTTACATTTATGAGTTTGACTGTTCCTTTGGTATGTTTCGTCCCTCTTTTGTAGATAAATTATTTATTAATAACATATTGATGAGAAAAATAGAGAAAGTTTATAAATCAGACGTCTAATCCAATAAAACAAGTCCTTTTTTTTCGAAAAGAATATAATTACCAATTATATATAGTATTTACGAATGATTCAAAACTAAAAGAGTCATTAGATAAAGTCAAAACTTGTCAAATCTGCCTATTTTTGGACATAAAAGTCAAACCAATCGTTTTTATGTCAATTTCGTCTACCTCGCTGAATATCGTTAGGCATTGTAATGAGTTTGAATGCCCTTTGGTATCTTTAGCCTATCTTTTACAGGAATTAGGACGTTAACAACTATTTATATATACGCTTTTTATCCAAGGCACATCGTTTTGACAAGGGAATATATTTTAAGCAATGTAATCTGAGCTAAAACATTAATACACCGAGGTGTAACTGCCCCAACACATTTGAAATCCCTGACAAGGACTTACTATTGCAAAATTGAAAAACATATTTTCCATGTGGAACATATAAATAAAGATAGTTTAGAAAACTCTGTACTGTGGAATATGCCTACCGTGAGGTTTAGTATTGGTATATTGTTTGTAAAAGTGAAGTTTAATGTTATTGTCTCCCTATTTCCGTAAGCATACTAAACAATTTCAAATGTCTTTACTCCATCATCACAATCCAATTACTTTATATTTATTTTAAAGATATGGAAGTTCGTGTGTGCAAGTGTGTTATGTTATATTCTATAGTAACTATATTTAACTTACTAGAAAGAGGATCTGTGGAGTTTTCTTGAGTACTGACAGTAGCTGAAATACAATAACTTTTAAAAGTTATCCCATCATCGCAATCTATTACAATTAAAAAATCTGTGAATGATACTGTACATGATAAAAACAAAAATCTGTGAATGATAAAGCAAACGAATATTTCAGTATACCAATAATCCATTGTACTGAATATATTATGTACCAACAATATTTGGCAGAAGATACAATACCAACTATGAATACATTACTGTTAAGAAAATATAATCTACACCAATATAAAATGGGTCAATAGTATGAGTTAGTGCAGGCATAGCATGTGTGCATATGAGTGAGGGTACATAACCCTGAACAGTTTTCTTTCAAGAAAAATATACAGTCAAACATGAAATACATATTCTATATGATGATCAATAACTTTAACCAAAGAAGTAAAACATTAAACTATTTGCATTTATATATTATAAATGAAAACATATTGCGTTAGTGAGTTTTCCTCGGTTCAGTGCGTTACTCAATTTTTTTTTGCCTTAATCGATTTTTAACAGCGTTATACTACTGTTTCTTTTATTTATGACTGTTGAACAGAGTTACACCTATGTTGCTACTAATTAATAACTATTAAACAACGGAATACTACTATTGCTTTTATTATATGACTATTGATCAGCGGAATACTACTTTTGCTATTATTTAATGACAATTGACCAGCGGTATACTACTGTTTTTTTTATTTATTAAATGACTATTGAACAGCGGTATACTACTGTTGCTTTTATTAAATGACTTTTGAACAGCGGTATACTACTGTTGCTTTTATTTAATGACTATTGAATAGAGGTACACTGCTGTTACTTCTAATTAATAACTATTAAAGAATGGAATACTACTATTGCCTTTATTATATGACTATTGAACAACGGAATACTACTATTGCCTTTATTATATGACTATTGAACAACGGAATACTACTATTGCCTTTATTATATGAATATTAAACAACGGAATACTACTATTGCCTTTATTATATGACTATTGAACAACGGAATACTACTATTGCCTTTATTATATGACTATTGAACAACGGAATACTACTGTTGCTTTTATTTAATGACAATTGACTAGCGGAATACTACTGTTGCTTTTATTTAATGACATTTGACCAGCGGTATACTACTTTTGCTTTTATTATATGAATATTAAACAACGGAATACTACTGTTGCCTTTATTATATGACTATTAAACAACGGAATACTACTATTGGCTTTATTATATTACTTTTAAACAACGGAATACTACTATTGCCTCTATTATATGACTATTGAACAGCGGTATGCTACTTTTTCCTGTGTTTATTTCGGGAGAAGTTAAACTGATATTTGTTTAAAATTTTGTTTAACCCTTAACACGACCAGAAGCTGAGAAACCTGTTATGAATAAAAGGTACGAGAAATTATATTGTTTGACAGTTTTAACCAGTTTTTTATTGGTACAAACCCAATTGTTCGGAAAAAGTGATGGAATGCATAGGTCTGTATCTTAACGTGACATTTAATCTGAATAAAGTTAAATAAACACATATAAATATTTAAAACGGGACGTCAAACAAAGTTGTTTTGACTAAATATTATATAATGTCTTGTTCGCAAAATGAGATCAACGCTTACATATATCTTATTGTACACAATATCAATCATACAATAAATTGTTGGATTAATTCTTACGAAATCAGATACACCACCACACAAAATATAAGGCTTCAATACTTTTCATGGGACTGTGTATATTACTAATATATATTGTTAAGGTATGAAAAGTACGAATTGCCACTTCTTATTATTTCTCAAAATTTGTCGAATATATTGTAGAAAAATTATTTATTAATAGCATGTTGATGAGAAAATTAAAGAGAGTTTATAAATCAGACGTCTTATTCAATAAAACAAGTTAATTGTTTTTCGAAAAAGATATAATAACCAATTATATATATAGTATTTACAAATGATTTAAAACTAAAAAGAGTCATTAAATAAAGTAAAAATTCTGCCTATTTTTGGACATAAAAGACAAAACAATCGTTTTTATGTCAATTTCGTCTACCTCATTCAATATCTTTAGCCTATCTTTTACAGAAATTAGGACGTTAACAACTATCTAGATATACGCTTTTTATTCAAGGCCCATCGTTCTGACAAGGGAATAATTCTTAAGCAATGTAATATGAGCTAAAACATTGATACACCGAGGTGTAACTGCCCCAATAAATTTGAAATCCCTAACAAGGACTTTCTATTGCAAAAATGAAAAACATATTTTCCGTGTTAAGTTTCCCTGTCGAACATATAAATAAATAATGTATAGAAAACTCTGTACTGTGGAATATGCCTACCGTGATGTTTAGTATTGGTATATTGTTTGTAAAAGTGAAGTTTAATGTTATTGTCTCCCCTTTTCCGTAAGCATACTAAACAATTTCAAATGTCTTTACTCCATCATCGCAATCTAATTACTTTATATTTATTTTAAAGATATGGAAGTTCGTGTGTGAAAGTGTGTTATGTTATATTCTATAGTAACTAAATTCAACTTACTAGAAAGATGATCTGTGGAGTTTTCTTGAGTACTGACAGTAGCTGAAATACAATAACTTTTAAAAGTTATCCCATCATCGCAATCTATTACAATTAAAAAATCTGTGAATGATACTGTACATGATAAAAACAAAAATCTGTGAATGATAAAGCAAACGAATATTTCAGTATACCAATAATCCATTGTACTGAATATATTATGTACCAACAATATTTGGCAGAAGATACAATACCAACTATGAATACATTACTTTAAAGAAAATGTAATCTACACCAATATAAAATGGGTCAATAGTATGAGTTAGTGCAGGCATAGCATGTGTGCATATGAGTGAGGGTACATAACCCTCAACAGTTTCCTTTCAAGAAAAATATACAGTCAAACATGAAATACATATTCTAGATGATGATCAATAACTTTAACCAAAGAAGTAAAACATTGAACTATTTTACAATGTATATATATAAATGAAAACATATTGCGTTAGTGAGTTTTCCTCGGTTCAGTGCGTTACTCAAAGTTGTTTTGCCTTAATCGATTTCTTAACAGCGTTATACTACTGTTCCTTTTATTCAATGACTATTGAACAGAGGTACACTGTTGTTGCTTCTAGTAAATGACTATTAAACAACGGAATACTACTGTTGCCTTTATTATATGCCTATTGACCAGCGGTATACTACTGTTGCTTTTATTTTATGCCTATTGAACAACGGAATACTACTGTTGCTTTTATTTAATGACTATTGAACAGCGGTATAATACTGTTGATTTTATTTAATGACAATTGACCAGCGTTATACAACTGTTGTTTTTATTTAATGACAGTTGACCAGCGGTATACTACTATTGCCTTTATTATATGACTATTGAACAGCGGAATACTACTATTGCCTTAATCATATGGCTAATGAACAACGGAATACTACTGTTGCCTTTATTATATGACTTTTGAAGAGCGGTATACTACTGTTGCCTTTATTATATGACTTTTGAAGAGCGGTATACTACTGTTGCCTTTATTATATGACTTTTGAAGAGCGGTATACTACTGTTGCCTTTATTATATGACTGTTGAACAGCGGAATACTAATATTGCCTTAATCATATGACTATTGAACAACGGAATACTACTGTTGCCTTTATTATATGACTTTTGAAGAGCGGTATACTACTGTTGCCTTTATTATATGACTTTTGAAGAGCGGTATACTACTGTTGCCTTTATTATATGACTGTTGAACAACGGAATACTACTGTTGCTTTTATTTAATGACAATTGACTAGCTGTATAATACTGTTGCTTTTATTTAATGACAATTTACCAGCGGTATACTACTATTTCCTTTATTATATGAATATTAAACAGCGGAATACTACTATTTCCTTTATTATATGAATATTAAACAACGGAATACTACTATCGCCTTTATTATATGACTAATAAACAACGGAATACTACTATTGCCTTAATCATATGACTATTAAACAACGGAATACTACTATTGCCTTTATTATATGACTATTGAACAGCGGTATGCTACTTTTTCCTGTATTTATTTCGGGAGATGTTAAAAGGATATTTGTTTAAAAAAAAAATTAACACTGAAAACGACCAGAAGCTGAGTAACCTGTTATGAATAAAAGTTACTAAAATTATATTGTTTGACAGTTTTAACCAGTATTTTATTGGTACAAATCCAATTGTTCGGAAAAAGTGATGGAATGCATTAGTCTGTATCTTAACGTGACAAATAATCTGAATAAAATTAAATAAACACATATACATATTTAAAACGGGACGTCAAACAAAGTTGTTTTGACTAAATATTATATAATGTCTTGTTCGCAAAATGAGATCAACGCTTACATATATCTTATTGTACACAAAATCAATTATACAATAAATTGTTGGATTACTTCTTACGAAATCAGATACACCACCACACAAAATATAAGACTTAAATACTTTTCATGGGACTGTGTATATTACCAATATATGTTTTTAAGATATAGACTTTCGTGAGTGAAAAAGTGTTATTTTATATTATTTAGTGAATATATTCAACTTACTACACATCTACTTTTGCATAGGCACTATTTATGTACTACAAATCTGTAGTACTGGAAATTTACATTTTATATTCAGTACTATTGTGTTACTCACGAATTATTGTTATATTTAAGTACCTGTATATTACGGTACTTGTTTTGTATTTGAAATTCAGGTACTACAGATTTTTGATTACACGGTTACGTTTTCAACATTTTGAACGTTTGTCTTTTTCAAATATCATGAAGTTATGATGTTCAAACAGGGAATATTGTGATAATTATTGGCATAATTTTTGTACCAATATTTTGAGTACAAATCAAATACCAATTCTTTTTTGTTGTTGTTATATATAATAGATTGAGAGAATGATATATACTTACTGATAATGGTCTGACAATTTGACCCGGAATAATCATCAGGGCACTGACAACTAAAGGAATAGGCGTAATTAGTACAAGTCCCTGTGTTCTCACATGGTGATGATATACATTGATCTATAACATAAACATGATTAACTGAACAAACTGAACACTTAAACACATAACATATGGAACCGGGTGACAGAAAACGCTGTTTTTATTGTTTAGTATTTGGAGGTCAGGCGGAGCAGAGGAATAATTCGACCGTAAATCAACTAAAATGAATATCGAGAGTTTGACAAACCAACGGACACAACTCTGGCTCAATTTGGTAAAACTAAAATAAACCAATTGAGTAAAGGTAAACGAATCGATATGCTGGTTTATTTATGTATAATTATGTAATGGTCTTTTATCATTATAATAAAATTAATTATGTTTGTTTGGTCTGTTCGATATTTCTTTCTATAGTCTCAATTTTGAATTCTAGGTTAAGAACCAGAGAACGATTTGCAGTCGATCTTAAATTGAAAAAAGTTGACAGGGTCGATTCTCGTTTACAAATAATTTGGGAAAATATAGATTTCTTTTATTTTTTTCTGTAAAACAAGAAGAATAAAAACGTTATTTTAGTAGTTTTTATCTTTGTGCACAATCACACATGTTGTCAGTGTCAATCATAAAAGTATGATTAAGGTTGATTAAAAAGAAAAGATTTACAATGTAATACTAATTTACTAATCAAAATTTCTCTTATTCAAACAATCGTGAAAAAGTGATGGCATCAATCAACACAGAAATGAACACCCATTTAAATTCCCAAGGTCATTTTTGACAAACGTCTATACGTTATTAGATTAATTGCTGGACTGGAACATATTTTTCTCTGCTACTACATGCCTGTGTAGGTCGAACTTGTGATTTCATAATTATTGAAGTAGTTATTATATTTGTGTACAAAGATTCCTATTTGGATTTATATTGTTATCACATAATGACGGAGAAAAAAATCTAGATTGTTTATGGTAAGTATAACGACTCCCGGTAATCTTTATACACATAATGAAATAAAATTCAAAATTTGAATTAAAAAATGTTCAACATTAAAACGACTGTAAAAGATTCTAAATATATTTTAAGCGCATGTTTTATTTGTAATGCATTATATTACAATTTTGTTATCCCTTTGATATTGTTTTAAAGTCATAACAGAAGTCTCAGGTCGTTTTACATACACGAACATATATGAGCTCACCTGAGTGAGAGTGTGCTATTGTATATAATATGTGATAGTTATATTCAACTTACCAGGAAGTGGATCTGTGGAAGTTCCGTAAAATGTGATCGACCAAGAATTGACAGTAACTGAAAATATGAATTCATTTTTTACATAATTCCAAAAAACTTTTTATTTTACACAGTAGAACTTAAACTTGCACGTGCTGATTTTTTAATAATTTGCCATAGGTTGAATAATTAAAATACAATCGTATTTCCTTTGACCACAGCAATTACCACAAGTCTCAGTCATAATAGTAGTAAGCATCCTTGTATAAAAGGCAAAAAAAAATTAAAATATTAAAAACATCTCACTGAGTCTTAAATTGATTATAAAACAAATGACAATCGGAAAGAAACTTACCAACTGAATCGCCGAAGCTGGATTTAAACATCAAGGCCCATTGTCCAATGGGACTTTCCCTCCAATAATGAACTGACATAAATTTCCAAGACAATGAACCACCAGCTAAAGAAAAATTATCAGCTTCCCCTTTTCGATAATTCATTAAATGGCTTAGTGTTCCTGAAGGGGACACCAAGTAAAATTCACTCTCGCCTCGGTATTCGTCGTATGAGAACGAAATGTCAACTGTCACATGTTCCAAATAAGCTATGGAAGAGCAATCAGATGTTGAAATATTTCTTATGTCTGTTGTGTGGTATTCACCAGACGTTGAGCTGCAAATAAGATTAAAATATACATGTTTTTGTCTTAAATCACCGATTTATACATTGAATTTGACATAATCGGTAATCTCCGTACCTAAATTTCCGACAAACGAAGCGATTCTAATTTCAAAATTTTGAATTTCCCAAACCGTATTAGCATATTTGTCTATTGTTATCATGACTAAGATTATATCAAAATATTTACTGCTTTACCTATATTTTGACATGAAATAACTATGATGTCTGATTGTCTCGTTCACACATAGTTATCAATATAATTGAATCATATGCGAATGTCATATAAGTGAAAGGTTAAGCTAGCTGTAAAACCAGGTTCAATCCAAAATTTTCTATATAAGGAAAAGCCTGGAACAAATCAGTAATATGACAGTTGTTTTCCGTTCGTTAACGAGGTTGAACCTTAATTATGACATTTTATCTTGACGTCAACTTATTATCAATAGAGATGGTATCCGAGGATTGCTAACGGTCCTTTAACCTGATAGAAATATGAATAAAGATGTACACATATATATCGACAACGTGTATTTTTTTTGGTCTGTTTAATTTAAATTTTTAGCTTCGTCACAAAAAAAATGTAAGACCCAACACGTAAGTACTTTTTGGAATTATATGTGAATGTTATATAAGTGAAAGGTTTAGCTAGCTGTAAAACCACGTCCAATCCACTAATTACATGTCAAAGTAAAATTAATTGAGTTGCGTGACTACTCTGTTAAATAAGTTGTGAGGCTGTACTTGAATGCATCTGCATCTCCTATATTTAACAGTCTTATTGGTAAGTAATTCCAGTCTTTGATGATACGTGGAAAGAAGCTGTATTTGTAGGTATTTGTTGAAGTTTGAATGTTTCTAAATTTACTTTGGTGGTATTGCCGTGTTGTCCTGCCTTGTTGTTCTACATAATCTGGAATATTTAGGGCTATTATCTTTATGTAGAGCTTTATGAAACAAGCAAAGCCTTTTTATTTCCCGTCTAGTCTCTGATGAAAGTCGTTTTAGCTCATTTAGTTGACATGTAACATATGTTTGATGATGTATTGATGTTTGATGAAACGGGCGAATTTTCTTTGTACCATTTCTATCTTTTTAATGTGCCTGCATATTCAACGTTTTGTCTTACAATGGATTGATATGCTCTCTTCTTACTTTCGTCTTAGAATTTGCCAATGTTTCTCATCAGGAACCAAAAGATTTATATGCTTTTGCTGTGATGTTGTTGATGTGTATATCTCATTCCAGGTTGATGGTAAATGAGCTCCTTAATATGTGTTTTGGCTGACATTTTCTAAAATTTGGCCTTACGTTTATGTCAAAATTGAACCAAATCTGCCCCTCAACCGAATATTACTGTTTGAAAATTATTCGCAAAACCAAATGATATATCATTATAAACATTTCGTTTATAAATATTTAAAACATGTCTCTGCAGTTTTACATTTTAAGATTCGTGCTCTCGGCTGATGTTTAGCAAAATTGTCCTTGTTTTAGTACGAGTGTTTACGGAATATATTTATGTAAACAGATTTACCCGGATCCAGTGAATGTCGATGTTGTGCATGTTTGTTGTGTCGGAACTGTCGTCCAATTTGCAGCCTGAGTTACCATTGCTTCAGCATCCATCAAACCAAACCCAAGCACCTGACTATCTGTAACATAAACCTAATGATTAAATATCCAGAAAACATTAAAAGAATACAATACTTAAATCGCATCTTTACATAACTACCAAATTAAAGACCGCACATTATGCAATTTTCAGTGTTGAATATAAACCTAGGATCCTACTTTCATACGGGGTTGATTTTATTAGACGTCAGCTTTTCATGTTAGCAGTATATTCGTCTTGTAGTAGAACAGGGTAACTTGTTTCATATCTCCCTCCGGGAAACTCCTATTCCTTTCACGTCTTTGGTTTTACTGATTTATTTATTTTTTGGTTTATCAGTGTACCTTTGATAACCATTTACACCACTGGGTCGATGGCACTGCTGGTGGACGTTTCGTCACCGAGGGTATCATCAGTCCAGTAGTCAACACTACGGTGTTTGACATAAATATCAATAATGTGGTAACTTTTATAAATTTTTCGAATGGTCCGACATATGTTAAGAGTCTGTGATTGCCTAACAGTCAGATAAAACTAAAATGATCAACTGCGGAAAGCAGGGATTTTTGTGGTTTGGAAATTGTTATGAAACGCCAAACTTGAAATCTCGGAGACTTTGGTAATAAATCAAGGAGACAATTTTGGAGGAAATCAAGAAGAAAGTTTGGGAGGAAATCAAGGAGACAGTTTAGGAGTAAATCCAAGAGACACTTTGGGAGTAAATCAAGGAGACAATTTGGGAGGAAATCAAGGAGACAGTTTGGGAGTAAATCAAGGAGACACTTTTGGAGTAAATCGCAGAGACAATTTGGGAGTTAATCCAGGAGACCGTTTTGTAGTAAATCCAGGAGAAAATTTGGGAGTTAAATAAAGGCAACAGTAGTATACCGCTGTTCAAAACTCATAAATCCATGGACAAAAAACAAAATAGGGGTAACAAACCAAAACCGAGCGAAACGCATTAAATATAAGAGGAGAACAACGACACAACACCGAAACGCAACACACACAGAAACGGACCAAGCATCAGACAAAACACCACGAGAATAACAAATATAACATGAAGCCAGGTGACACTTTGGGAGTTAAGCCAGGTGACACTTTGGGAGTTAAGCCAGGTGACACTTTGGGAGTAAATCAAAGAGACAATTTAGAAGTTAATCCAGGAGACCGTTTGGTAGTAAATCCAGGATATAATTTTGGGTTAAGCCAGGAGACAATTTGGGAGTATACCAGATGACAATTTCGGAGTAAATCAAGGAGACACTTTGGGAGTAAATCCTTACCTTAAACCTTAATTCTCTCCGCGCCAGAAGTCGCATAAGGCCTCCACGAGCGTTTCTGGTTTCTGTAACAAGTTCTTTTTTACAGAGTTGGGTAGTTAGCCCAACGTCCAACCTCCACTCTGGTGGGCCGGGTTTTCTCTCTGGGTAGTCCTTCCCGTAGATGATTGCATTACCATGCTAACGGATTGCATCTGTCCGGATTTCTTTCTGGGTTGTCTCCCATAGCCTTTGACTTTCCACAGTCACCCACAAGGCAGTGAGGCTATTTTCCCATAGCTGGGGGTTTGGTTTGCAGGCACCAGGGCGTATCCACTCACCGGTGGGCCTAGCATGCCGTGCATTTAGGGGCCAAACCTCCTCCGAGACCTTGTGGTTTTGCCTGGGGCCGTGAGGTGCCCAGTTTCCGTCTATCACCTCGTGGAGGATCCCATATCTGGGCCACATAGGTCTTACTGCATGAGAGGCTGTAACTGGCAGGAAAGACTTACGCACTCGGCTCTCCTTTTCACAGCAAGCTGCTAGCCAGTGATGAATGCTGAAAGCGAAAGTGACAAGCACAGACACAACAACACACATACAGGTGCGCATCACACAGTCATTTGGGAGTAGATCCAGGAGACACTTTTGGATTTAATCAAGGAGACAATTTGGGAGTAAATCAAGGACACACTTTGGGAGTAAATCCAGGAGACACTTTAGGAGTAAATCAAGGAGACAATTTGGGGAGTAAATCAAGGAGACAATTTGGGAGTAAATCTAGAAGACAATTTGGGAGCAAACCAAGATGACAGTTTGGGGGGAAATCGAAGACAGTTTGGGAGCAAATCAAGGAGACAAGTTGGGAGCAAATCAAGGAGACAGTTTTGGAGGAAATCAAGGAGCGATCTGGGAGCAAATCAAGGAGACAGTCTGAAAGGAAATCACGGACACAATTTGGAAGTAAATCAAGGAGACAATTTGGGAGAAAATCAAGGAGACAGTTTTGGAGGAAATCAAGGAGACAGTCTGAGAGGAAATCACGGACACAATTTGGAAATAAATCAAGGAGACAATTTGGGAGAAAATCAAGGAGACAGTTTTGGAGGAAATCAAGGAGCGATCTGGAAGCAAATCAAGGAGACAGTCTGAAAGGAAATCACGGACACAATTTGGAAGTAAATCAAGGAGACAATTTGGGAGAAAATCAAGGAGACAGTTTTGCAGGAAATCAAGGAGACAATCTGGGAGTAAAACAAGGAGACAATTTGAAAGTAAATCCAGGAGACAGTTTTGGAAGAAATCCAGGAGATAATTGTGGAGTAAATCAAGCAGACAATTTGGGAGTAAATTTAGGAGAAAATTTGGAAGTAAATCAAGGAAACAATTTGAAAGTAAATCAAGGAGACAATTTGTGAGCAAATCAAAGAGACAATTTGTGAGCAAATGAAGGAGACAGTTTGGGAGCAAATATCGGAGACTTTGGGAGCGAATGTCGGAGACTTTAGGAGCAAATTTCGGAAACTTTGGATGTATATTTATGAGACACGTTGAGAGTAACTCTGGGAGTCGTTGTGAGTTTATCCAGGAGACACGTTGGGAGAAAATTCGGGATACTATGGGAATAAAGCAAGGACACAAGTTGGAATAAAATCTGAGAGACGGTACATTTGTTTGTAGCTACAACTACACAAAGTTGGAATAAGTTTAACACATTTGTTTGATTAATTGTATGAATTTCTATAAATTATTTGTATGATTTCAAGATAATTATGGTTTTGATTTGCTTTTAAATCTTTGTTTGTCTCTCTCATCATGCTCATTGAGTCCATCTGGTTCAAGAGTTCGTAGCTGGTGCATCCAAAATATCTTTCTCTTGTGTCTTCCTTGTGTTTCCCAATTTTGATTTTTCTAAAAGATTTGAAATGTGACGTTAACAAAATCATGTCCTGCTCTTAAAAGGTGTCTTGTTATTGGGCAGTTTCTTTCTTTTGTATAGAATGACCGATGGTTATTTAGTCGAATGTTAAATGGTGTTTCTATTTCACCAACATATTGCAATTTGCAAGTTTCACACGTTAGAACATAAATGCAATTTTGCGTTTTGCAATTTGATGTAATAAATATGTTGTAATTTTTCTTTGGGACTATGCTGACGAATTGGGTTTCGATGTTGGCGACTTTGCAGCACTTACAATTGCCCTTTTTGCATGGTTTATAACCTCCGATTCTTGATGTCTCCTGTTTAGATACTTTGGATGTTACTAAAATATCTTTGAGGTTTTTGGGTCTGCGGTACACCATAACGGGAGGTGATGGGAAAATCTCTTTTAAGGAAGGATTATTTTCAATTAGACGCCAGTGTTTGTGGACAATGTATGATAGATTTGTCAGGTGAGGATGAAAGCTAACAACAAACGGGATTTTGTTTGTCTGGACCGTCTTATCTCTGTATTCAAGTGACAACTTTTCAACAGATTTATCCATTTGATCACCAGCAATGATGATGATACATGGCTGTGTACATTATGTATATAAAACTCGTCTTAACATCAACCCAACAATGTTAGATCTCGCCGGGAAACATATATATTATATATATACGAGTCTAAATTGAAAACTACGTTCAAACCTATGACTGCGTTGGATAAAAACCGCAATTTTTATACGTGTGCATGTCAAACAAATTTCGTTGTAGAAGGGTCTAAAAACAGCACAAACAACATTTTCCAAAAGACCAAAAGAGTGAAAAAGTATATTTAAACAAAACGCATTTGACTAACATGTCGAACAACTGATGTTCTTTAACCCTGCTGACTGCCATTGGCGATTGCCAAATAAAATTGATCACAAGATGTAACAAAATGGATTCTCATATAAATTTAATACGTCACAGAAAGAAAAAAAAAAGTTAACTTGTGGACAGGATGTTGTGCCACAAACATTCGGTGTCAATATTTCTTTAGTACACCATATCCGGATTTCGACAATAAATGTCTCTTCAGTGATGTTAGGGATCGAAACGGTATTTGGAAGGCCATATAAAAAGTACCCTCATTTTTAGAGAAAGTACCCTCATTTTTAGATTAACTCTTGAATTTTAAGAGTCAATATATAGGATGAACGGATCATATAAACCGTATATATATACAACTCGTCTAAACATCAACCCAACAATGTTAGATCTGTAAATTTGCTTTCGCAAATTTTTGGTTCTTCCCTCGCCGGGATTCGAAACCATGCTACTGTGATATCGTGACACCAAATCGCCTGCACTGCAGCCGTCCTGCTAGACCACACGACCACCTGGGCTCTACAAAAAAAGAGCTTTCGCTGGCCATATGTTACCTTTCCACGTCAGTTTTAATCTAGCGGCGTACTATAAGTACATGATATATAAGGCATGGAGATGTTATTGTTACAGATCAGCTAAATTATCTATAGTAAAGGATCCTACAAATTCATGTAAGATACGGTCACAGAAAATAATTATATTATAAGTACGTCTGAGTCAGTGACAACTCTACAACAGATTTATCCATCGGATCGCCATCAATGATGGTGATACATGGCTGTGTACATAATGTATATAAAACTCGTCTAAACATCAACCCAACAATGTTAGATCTGTAAAAGCAAATTTAAAGATATTGATTCTTTCTTTGCATATTTTGCCATGTACAATCCTTTTCGAGCACAAGGATCTCCATGTGATCAAAATCAATCAGATTGTGATCTGGTAACCCGAAGTGTTAAATTGGCTGACAGGAATATACGATACATTTCTACGTAGGTGGGATCAAAACCTATTTCACTGTTCCCTCCGTCTACTCATACTCCTTAGAGAACACTGTATAGAATATCTTAAAAACTTAAAACTTCAATTTGACTCCTTGTCACACGCTTGCAAAAAGATCTAACAGCAAGCGAATTCGGGAATATCCAAGAGCGCCTGAGAGATATAACCAACACTAAGACCGACATTCTCCGCTCCAGACAAAGATGCAAATTTCAACGGGATGGTACTTCTTTCCCATGCATTAGTACAAAAGAAAAAAAGATAATAAAACCAAAAATAGACATTTCAGACGTAGACCTCAAGTCCTCAGCAACAAGATCAACACCGTTGTTAATCTCTCCAGCAAACAACTTACTGAGGACGAAACTTCATTACTATCCAGAGGTCTAAACTTTTGTCCAGTCCCAGGTCTAGTGAATGATACTAAATTGTCTGATGAACTGGATAATTTGGCCAGGAGCCTCCGCATCAAGGAACATTTTGCATCGAAATAGGACGAAAGCACCACCTCAGATAGTGACTCTGAGGACTCCAACGAATATAGATTTGGAAAGAAAAGTACCTGGGTCCCTAAACCAAGCAAAAACACCACCTTAGAATCATGTATTGACAATGTTAAAACGGATATACTTACAAATGTAAAAATAAATAATCAGACCTATGACAATTTAACACCTACTGAACGTGTTGCTTTAACAAATTTGAGAGATAATGACGACATTGTTATTAAACCTGCAGACAAAGGGAGTGCAGTTGTCATCATGGACAGATCTAACTATGTCCAAGAGGTCATTCGCCTATAAGATGATGACCGGTTTTACAAAAAACTTAATTCGGACCCCACCCTCCAATTCAGCGAGGAAATAACAGAATGTTTAAACATGTTAAAGGAAATGTGTGACAATGACATCATTGATATTGATACTTTCAAATATTTAAAACCTGAAGATTCTAAACCTGGGCGATTCTACCTGCTCCATAAAATTCATAAACCTGGTAACCCAGGAAGACCAATCGTCTCAGCGAATGGTCATCCCATCGAAAAAATATCCGAATTCGTTGATTACTATCTTCGACCACCTGTAGAAAACTTGCCATCTTTTATTAAAGATTCTACAGATTACCTACTTCAAATGCAGGATTGAAACCCTCTACCTGATACTACTCTTGTCACAATGGATGTCACCTCTCTCTTTACGAATATTCCCCATGCGGATTGTATTGAAGCATGTAGAGAAGTTTGGGACTCTCTTGAAATTCCACCTAATGATTGCTTAGTAGAAATGCTTACTATGGTCTTGAAAAAGGCCAACTTCACATTCAAAGGAGAACACTATTTACAGACAAATTGGGAACAACAATGGCTCCATCTTATGCCAATATATTCATGGGTAAAGTTGATTGATTGATTGGTTGATTGTTGGTTGCTTTACGCAGCATTAGCACAAAAAGGCTATATCGCGGCGAGAGCTAATTCGAATATTTTTACAATTTAAAGCATATTTTTAAAATAAGACAAAAAGTCCTTCAATATACTAAAATTCTTGACTAAAGCAAATTGAGTATATACAAATAAAAATCAACAGTAAAATAACGTGATAAAAATAAAAATCGATTTAAATATAATAACATTTTTATATTCTATAATAAATTCCAATTTCTTTTAAAAAAGCAACAATATTTGTAAATGGAACATTATTAAAAAAATCATACATATTATTGACATTGAAATGATTCTTACGAATATCAGCAAAGTCAATACAATTGATTAAAACATGTTTAATAGTATACTTGCAGTTGCAAGGAACACATTGTGGTTCATCTTCATTTTTTAAAAGATACTCGTGTGTTATTCTAGTATGACCAATACGACATCTAGTAATAACACACTGATCTTTTCTGCACATAATATTATTAAAAGGTTTGCCTAAATTAGGTTTAATTTCATGCAATTTATTATCATCTTTTTTACCCCATTTATTTTTCAATATATTAAAAACATATTCCCTAATATTAGATTTAAAATCAGTATATGGTATATCACAGTTAGATAGAGGGTCACCCAGGGCATTCTTTGCCTCAAGGTCTACAGCTGTGTTTCCAAGGATTCCAACATGACTCGGAACCCATAGAAATATTATTTCTTTCAGAAGAATTTTTAAATTCCTCATTACATATAAAATTTTCAGGATTGTTGGGTTTTTAATTTTAGTATTTCGTATAGCTTGTAAGAATGAAAGTGAATCCGAACATATAATAAATTTGGATTTATCTGAAGAAGCAATAAATTTCAAAGCCAAAATTATAGCTTCTGCTTCAGCAGTAAAGATGGATGCATCAGATGGCAAACGGAGGGTTGCAGCTCTGTCCCTGAAGACAGCAGCAGATGCAACTCTATCACCATCTTTTGATCCATCAGTATAGACAGTTGAAAAATCTAGATAATCGGCTTGAATTTCAGCATAGTGTTGCTGAATTAAAAGAGGATTTGTTTTATTTTTATTGTGTTCACGGAGATCAAATATCATTTTTGGTTTGGGAAATTCCCATGGAGGACATTTGCAAGTTTTTACTTGAGCAACAGATTTTAAATCAAAAGAAGCTAAATGTGGTTTTAAACGTTTACCTAACGGAGGAATTTTATTTTCATGTTTTGCGGATTAAAAACACAGCTGTAGGCAGGATTATCTGAATGGGCTTTTAGTTTGACAGCATATTGAAGTCCAAGCTTCAAACGTCTGTCAGAGAGTGAGTGCTCGTCAGTCTCTACATACAGACTCTCAACTGGTGAGGTTTTAAATGCGCCAAGACAGAGACGCAAACCTTGGTGATGCACAGCATCGAGAATCTGTATGTGGGACTTCCTTGCAGAGCCATACACTATAGAGCCATAATCTAGTTTAGATCTAACTAGAGATCTATATAAATTGAGTAAAATGCTGCGATCAGCACCCCAGTCAGTGCTGCCGACAACTTTTAAAATATCTAAAGCTTTTAAACATCTCGCTTTTAACATTTTGATATGGGTTAAGAAAGGTTAACGTTTTATCGAAAAGTAAACCAAGAAATTTGGTTTCATCAACCATTTTAATTGGGTTGCCGTACAAAGTTAGTTCTGGATCAAGATGCAATTTTCTTTTGTTACAAAAATGCATCCCGACCGTTTTTGACGTGGAAAATTTAAAACCATTTTCCGAGGCCCATTTTTCAATTCTTCCAAGACATAATTGTAATTGTCTTTCAATGTTATTCATATTTTTGCCTCTGTAACATATTAAAAAATCATCAACGTACAATGAACCTTCAATATTACTTTTTAAAACTTCAACAAGGCTGTTGATTTTAAGACTAAATAATGTAACAGATAAAATACTGCCCTGTGGGACACCCATCTCTTGATCATACAGATAAGACATGGTCGAATTAACTCTAACATTAAATTGTCTGTTAGAGAGAAAATTAGAAATAAAATTAGGCATATTGCGTTTCAACCCCATATCAAATAAATCTTTTAAAATACCATATTTCCATGCAGTATCATAGGCCTTCTCAAGGTCTCATGTTCATTTTTCGCAAAACCATTACGGACAAATGATTCGAATCGAACAAGATGATCAAGAGTACTGCGGCCCTGTCGGAATCAACACTGGATATTGGCTAATAGCCCATTGGATTCCAGGAACCAAACAAGGCGATCATTGACCATCCGTTCGAGTGTTTTACAGACACAACTGGTAAGAGCAATTGGTCGATAATTAATAGGATCCGTATGATCTTTACTAGGTTTTGGAATAGGCACGACGGTTGCAAGCTTCCAGATTGATGGTAAATCACCAGATTCCCAGATGTTATTCATGAGCTGCAAGAGAGCGTCTAGTGAGGAATCTGGCAAGTGTTTTACGAGTTGGTAGTGAATATTATCAGGCCCACAAGCTGTATCATGGGCTTTTGACAGAGAGGTTTTAAGTTCTTCAAGAGAAAATAGTTTATTATAATTTTCACCATTTTTTGAATAAAAATTTAATTTAATTTTTTCTTTTTGTTTTTTAACTTTTTTAAAGTCTTCTCTGTAGTTGTTACAAGAAGAAGACTGAAGTTCCGCATCTTTGACTGAAGTTCCGCTTGACAGAGATTCTCAAACAAGGACCAGTCCGCTTTGTCAAGTTTCCAACGTGGAACTTTCTGTTGGGCAGAAGTAAAAAGATGTTCAAGTACTATTGGAAAGTGATCACTTCCACATAGATCATCATGAACACGCCATGAATAATCCAGAAGCAGAGAGGGATTGCATATAGTGATATCAATAGAAGAATAAGACCCGTTTCCAGGATGAAGATACGTATTAGATCCATCATTAAAAATGCATAATCCTTCTTGAGAGACAAAGTCATCAATGATCTTACCTTTGGCATTATGAGTCTTGCTATCCCATAATGGATTGTGAGCATTGAAGTCGCCCATAAGTATAAATGGTGAGGGTAATTGATCAGTGAGGTTTTTTAGTTTTGCTTTATCTATAATTAGATTGGGTGGAATAAATATCGAACATAATGTAATTGTTTTGTCTAATGATAAACGAATTGCAACTGCTTGCAGATCAGTGGTGATTTGGACTGTGCTATGAATGACGTTGTCCTTCACAAAAAATGGATGATCCGCCTGCAGCACGTTCATCTACTTTAGAAAATGTGCTATACATGGTGTATCCTTTTAAAGATACATTGTCACTTTCTTTTAAATGAGTTTCTTGAAGACAAAATGCAATAGGTAAAAATGACTGAACTAGAAGTGTTAACTCGAGAAGATTTATTTTAAGACCTCGGCAATTCCATTGAATGATATTTGTCATTATTTAATAAATGAAGGGCGAATGCTGCCGAGTTTGCCATCATTCTTATTTCGCTCACCCTGAGATTTGGATCTTTCGGGTGGCGGAGAACACTTTCGATATCCATTTCAGTTTCGTCGACAAGTGTTGAAAATCTGTTGTGCGAGGAGAGTCGTCGATCTCCAGGACCACACGCAGCTGGTTTTACTCCGCCTCGACCCCTACCCCGCGACCTTGAATCAGAAGACTTCTGAGAGGATGTATTCTTTTGGACATCCTTCTTTTCTGGAGAACGAAGAGGAGATGGGGCTCTATTAGACTTTGCACTGGACGAAGAAGATAACTTTTTGGATGCAGATGAAGGAAGACTATTTGAGGTGGAAGAATCATCTATGTCACTGGGAAGATCCCAGACAGATTCACCGCACCAATTGTGTATTTCTACTGATTCTTTTTTATTTGATTTCATTTTCTCATTTTTTTTTGTGATGATAGTGAGCTCTGTAAGGAAGATTGAGTTGACTGAGTACTGGTTTTGGAAGATTTTGGTTTTCTTGGAATTATTATTTTATCGGTAGGTTCTGTTTCAACAGGCAGCATTTTAAAATTGTCCGCATCAATTGGCCAAGTCATGCGAGTTTGTGTATTCTCGTGACTGAATGAGCGGACAACTTTGCTGGCGTACGATGGTCTGTTTGAAACAAGGAGATCATTCGAAACAGAAGCTATCTGTTTAGCTTCTGGGTAACTAATGTTTCTTTCTGTTTTAATTTTAATAATATTTTTTTCTTTAAGGTAAAAAGGGCAGTCCCTAGACGATGAAAAATGGGATTCACTACAGTTTACCCATTTAGAAGATTCAGAGCTACAGTTTGTTCTCTCGTGTCCTTCGTCAGAACACTTGAAGCATCTCTGCTTACCACGACATTGTTTGCTTCCATGACCAAACTTTTGACAAGTAAAGCATCGAATTGGGTTTGGAATAAACATGTCAACTCTGATTCCGAAGCAACCTAAAGTAATAGATGGAGGAGGAGTTGGAGTTCTAAATGTCAACAGTTAAGTATTTAATTTGATTATATTTCCATTCTTTTTAATTTGAAATCTAATAACATTAGTTACACCTTGGCTTGATTTCTTCTACGGTAAGGTCACCAAGGTCTGACTTCTGTCTCGAATGATCCCCTTATTGTAGACATTGTAAGTAAATTTGTTGATTGACTTTTGTTGGAACATTCAACCAACAAATTGACAGATCTCTTTTTTGAAACTTTTTTAACAGTACCAGCAACGCTTTGAATTTGTTTGTGAATTACAAAGGGCGATATTTTTTAAATTGGTTTTTCTTCTGTTCCTTTTATTACAATAAATCTGGGCCAACTGTCATCTTCCCGACAGGGCTCCGAATCAACACATTTTCTTTTCTTATGTATTAAAGCTGATTTAGAGGGTTAGTTTTGTTGTGCCATATGAAAGGAGAAAGATTCACCATTCTTGCCATCCACCCACCTCGGAGTGCCTACAAGGGCGATGCTGTGTTTCCGTGGCGAACCGGGATGAAGTGCTAATGCTGAAAACGAGCTCCAAATATAATGTAGCTGGTCCTCAAAATCAGCACCCAAGATCCACTGCGGAAAGCACCAGATGTTCCAAGAATAGTATACTCAAGCAGAGCGTATCCATCAAGCGAAAAAGAAAGCGTACCACTTGATTGACCCATGAGCCACCGCCTTTTTCAGTTATCCAAAATATAAATAGCTTAATTTAAAATACATGTGTATAATATGAAAATTGTAACAAGAAAGCTTATTGTTGAGTATTAATTGAAGGGCTCGACATGACCAGCCGATTGATCTAACCGGGTCCATCCGACCTCCCGTTTAGATGATTTCGAAGCCAAAGCAGCTTATTGAACTATAGTCTCGTCCGACCGGGTATTTTCTGACCGTAAGGAGTCTGGCTATAGCCATCATCCACAAGGATCTCGTCAACCACCGACACCGTTAGCAACCCACGGCAAACGGGTTGGAGAGCCTATTTTATTTAAAACATCGGGCATCTCACGATGTTCGGATCACTTTAGTCTGGTCTCTACCCTTCGACCTGTCCAGCATGGGTAACCCTTCCAGGAGACGAAGCTCCAGCTGGCATAGCTCTTGGGGTCACTAAGACACGCAAGCCCTCCGACCACGGCAAAGATAGCGATCCACCGGAGGGGGGTAATGTTGAAAAACAACTGCTGGAGTGCTCTATCGAAAACCCGCTTTTCTGGTATCGATTCATTGATGACGTTGACATGAAATGGGACAAGGGAGATCAAGAATTACAAACCTTTATAACAAATGCTAACAATCAACACCCAACCATCAAATTCACCCACGAAACATCTTATTCCACAATAAACTTCCTTGATACATCTAGCACCCTCTCTGTAGGTATAATAAACACAGATATATACTCTAAACCTACAAATACTCATCAATACTTGTCGCCTCTGAAAGTTGCCATTCTCCACACTGCACGAAGAGCATTCCATACAGCCAAGCTCTTAGAATAAGGCGAATCTGCTCCTCTGAAGACACTGCAAAACAACGTCTGGGCAGCTCAAAGTACATTTGAAAAGAAGGTGATATAAACACAAAAACATAAAAAAATAGTTTTCGAAAAGCGGAATCCATCCCCAGAAGCAGTCTGCTAACTTACAAAGAAAAGAAAAGAAAAGTAAAAGAATCCCATGTGTGCTCACTTACCATCCATGCCTGAGAAATAGTTTCAAGACCATTCGTGATCATTGAACAGCAATCAAGAAACATTCTAAGTTATCTAAAATCTATCCTGAGCCTTCAATGATTGCCTTCAAACAACCTAAAAGCCTGAGAAATATACTTGTCCGTGCTGACCTTTCCAAATCTAATAATACTGGAGGTAATTGTCAGCCTTGTGGAGATAAGCGCTGCAAATGTTGCAACTAATTGCAGCATTCATCAACATTTCACAGTAAGACCTCAGAAAAGACATACAAGATCTTCTGCAATGTCAATATGTTTGTGAATCTATTCAGCCATTTCACATACGCCTTAATGGCCACAGGAGTGACCTGACAAAAAAAACCCCGTATATTCCTGTCAGCCAACACTTCAGGTTACCAGATCACAATCTGATAGATTTTGATCACATGAAGATCCTTGTGATCAAACAGGATTGTACATAGCAAAATATGCAAAGAGAGAATCGGGAGAAGTTTTGGATAAAAACACTTGGTGTCCTCCATCCAGATGGAATCAATAGAAAGAAATAATTAAATTTACAGTCTAGTGTTTATATTATGTTATTGAGGATTTTGGATAAAATCAACCAACCAAAACTTACCTGTATAATTTCTGATCTATGTTTACACTTATACATTATTTATCAGTATTGTCAAAACTTTCGTCATCGAAGAAGGAAATTTGTTGAGCCGAAATATTTGCAATTATTGTATAATTTATATCATCTGTTAAGTTTTTCAATCAGTGTGCGATGATATACAACACTTTTTAGTGTTTTAATTTCCATCTATTTATCGGTATTGTTACACAATCTTTTAGACTCATATATATATAAATATATATATATATATAAGTACGTCTGAGTCAGTGACAACTCTACAACAGATGTATCCATCGGATCGCCATCAATGATGGTGATACGTGGCTGTGTACATAATGTATACACAACTCGTCTAAACATCAACCCAACAATGTTAGATCTGTAAATTTGCTTTCGCAATTTTTTGGTTCTTCCCCCGCCGGGATATATATATAAATTCTGTTTAGTATTAGGTTCATATTTAGATTCATTTTGTTACATCTTGTGATCAATTTTATTTGGCAATCGCCAATGACAGTCAGCAGGGTTAAAGAACATCAGTTGTTCGACCTGTTAGCTATATATAGTCAAATGCGTTTTGTTTAAATATACTTTTTCATTTTTTTGTTTTTTGTTTTTAGACCCTTCTACAACGAAATGGTTTTTACGTGCACACGTATAAACATTGCGTTTTTTTTTCAACGCAAACATAGGTTTTGAATGTAGTTTTCAATTTAGACTCGTTTATATATAAGGCTGACACACTTTTGTCCGTCCCACAACTGGATTCGGACTCACAACTTTGATACACTACAACACAAATCGCTAAGCCTCATGTCCAGCTCTCTAGACCACTCGACCACATCCGCTATACAAAAATATAACTTCAATAGTCGTATTGTTACCTTGCCATGGAAGGCAAATATAGAGATAGACATAAGACACGTGATTTTAAACGCGTGTGTACATGTTATATTATTTTTATACACAATGTTTTTATATATATAGGCGTAAAAAATAACTTTCACATGTGCAGATATATTTTTTCATAAAATAATTAGTGGAATAAGTAACAAGTTAACAGTTCCAGTTCAATCGATTTCATCCTTCCATTGGGACTCTTCAGAATAACTGATAAGGCGTCGTTATGGGCGACGTCATTATGGTGGTTTGTGACGTTCCGGCATTGTTCGTAATTAAAAGTTCTCGGGATTTAATTTTGATCGAAATGTTGTGATGAACTAACGTTCCATCTCCTTTCGATAGGCCTCATCCCGTCATAGGTATTATTTGAAAATGTTTTGTTTACCATAAGGGTCAAGATGGGCACTTATTGGCTAGTTTCTGAATTGTGGGTGTTTGTACGTCTGAACCGGTGACAGCTATACAATAGGTTTATCAATAGTATCCCCAGCAGTGATGTTGATATATATTAAATGATATGGACCAACCATGCCGGGAACCCAACCAAACCAGTTACAAAACCAGTACAGACATTTTATCCGTCATTTTACTTGTAAATAAATAATAAAAACTGTTTTATGCTATGTCTTTTACTAGTATTTCTAAATCATATGCAATAGAGACAGACCTATAGAGTCTAGGTTAAGGACATACGATATAGTTACATGGGAGGTAATGACGTTGCTAGCGTTATTGATATTTTCGTGACGTCAAACAGTGACTTATCGGGAAAAGATGCAGTTTTCGACTGATTTTTATCATTCAAACCGATTTTGCTTGAAAACAAGTTCATGGACCTTTCTTTTTAAAAATGACATTTGGTTTGATCACATACAAAGATTATGTGTACCAATGTCATGAAAACGTAAATAAATCATTTTTTTTTAATTTTGATAAATGTACAGCCAAAAATGATGTTTTTTCTCAGTTCATGAATATTTAATAAATATGAGTTATTTCTGTATAAAAATTGCATAAATTTTTAATATACTTATAAAAAAAAAGAAATTACCAATTACTTAACAAAAAACAGCTTTTAAATCAAAAAAGTTGTCTTTCTTCTGAATAGGAAAATACGACACAAATCCGAATTTTGAGCAAATATACACAATAACGACCTCTTTTAACGGTGTTTAACACAAAAAAGTAGCACATCAAGGTATATTATTTATTACATATTTGATTAAATCAGGTAAAAAATAGCCTTTATACCAATTTTTATTAACATGTAAATACGGGTATCGTATGCCCTTAATGAAGCTCTAAAGTGTCTTGTTTCGATGGTATTCCAATTAAACGTCGGGCTTTAGTTTAAACATATTTATTTAGAGTGGATTGGGAAACAAGTTTTGCAACTTATATCAATCACTTTCCACTTTGCGGGTGCGAGTGCTGCTTTGTAGCGGCATTAGCCTACTCTTTTTCGAAATCTACAAGGGTGTCAGCCGTTTATCGTCCCCTTCCGACGGACTATCATCGTTTCTTTAAGACCAAAAGGTGTCAAGGGAGAGTCGAAAATTGAATTCCTGAAATTTTCATCCCAAACGGGAATCGAACCAGAAACCTTTGTGTAAGTAGTCCGATGCACTAACCACTAGACCATGGCTCTCTACATTTTACAACAAATCATCATACCAGTTAAAGAAATTCCTTTTATTTTTAACCTGTGATCTCTGTTGGCCGACTCTTACACCAGGGAGGCAGCGTTATAATTTCTTAAAATGTTAAGATGACAGAACTGTACACAATATTTTCTCCTGTTTTTTTGCAAATATATTTTTTGCCGACCAATCTGATTAAGAACTCCTAGCAAATTTGGAGAAATCAAGATCTAAACACTTTTAGCTCTTTTCTTATCGTTACTTATAAAATACTTAATGTTAGGCCACATAAGGTTTGCAATAAGCACACACGTCACACATGCATATCTTCTTTTTCATATGTTCCCCTGAGGGGTCCGTAGGTGGCCTGTTGCAAGGCAAAATTTCTGTCCCTATCCAAAATACCCTCCTTTTCCGGTGGCAGTCCAAATTTCTCCGACCCAGATGGCCTCTATTGTATCAGCCTACCTATTGTATTTATTGTGAACTTGTTCTCGTCCTGAATATGCATGAAATATTTGCCACTGGACGTTAAGCAACCAACAATCAATCAATCATATGTTCCCAAAAAAGTATAGTATCATGATTCGTTTAACTTGCATCTTTTGACTCATGGGTTTAAACGGGCTGAAGCATATTTGCACGTGACGGATGATCCGTCTTTGGCTTGAGACGCTTCGTCTGTCAAAGCAGATTTATTTTCCCTTTCTTTGTCAATTTCCAGCTCTCCTGTTAATCATTAGTTATTTTTAGCAAGATATGTTTTGTCCATCTTTGTCATTTATGTGCATCTCAATGATATCCTCTTCTACAAATTGCCTGAAACTCAACAGGCAATTTGTGGAATTTTGCCACAAAATTTCAGGCAATTTACTAAATAACTAGGTATTTTTAGTCATTTTGTATAATGCCTGTCAAGGTTAGGCATTTTCTAAATTGCCTGAAAACTCAGTCATTTTACAAAATGCCAAAATTTAGAAAATGCCTGTTACATATATATATATTTGAGTAAATGTGTTCTGGTTTTAGTTAAAACAAATTTATTTATAGTGGATTAGGAAACAAATTTTGCAACTTAATAACCCTTTCCACTTTGCGGGTGCGAGTGCTGACTTGTAGCGGCACACAATGGTGTCTTTAACGTGCAAGATATTTGGCTTTCTCTTAACACGGGTCATCCATTTATCGTCCCCTTCCGGCGGACTTTCATTGTTTTCAAGACCATATTCGCAACTGGTGGCTAGGGAAAGCCAAAATGTCAGTCTGCGAAATTTTCATCCCTGAACGGGAATCGAACTGGTTCTTAGCAGATGACCAATATTAGATGATTACACTTGCCTATCTTGAAGATAAACAGTGTCATTCAAAATTTGCGAGTAAATGAGTTTTTTTTTACCACAAATTAACCGATATATGATTGAACTTGACAGTGTAACTGTGTCATTCAACCGATACGATTAAATCATCTGATTTGATTCCGGGTTTAAGCAGATATTAACTGAAAGATTATTAAACCGACAGTCAAACTATGTAATTCAAACCATGCGAGCTGTTCACTCCTTGTTTGTTACTGATTGATCAAGAAAGTACATACATTCTTTTCCTGCTCCATTTGTTCCCCAGCTGGCATAAGAATCGTTAAAACCATTTCTCGATGACGTCAGAACAATCATATGTTGAATATCTCTCCACGTGAGCGCAGAACTAAAAAAGACAAATAGACGATTTCTAATTCAATTTTATAACAGAAATATGTTATGTTAAAAAAGAAAGGTTCAGGTTGAATCAAAATTTGTCTTAAGGGACATATTCATATTTCACAAAGACTTTGAAATTGCAAATGATTCTTAGTGGTGTTAAATAGCATTTAAGAAAATCAAATGGAGAAAGTTTCAACAGAACTCACTTTGCATGAAGTGCTAACGCTATGATTCCAGAAGCAATAGGTGTTGAATACGAGGTTCCTTGTAAGCCATCACTTGTACAGCCGGAAGAAGTTGTCGTTGAAGTCTATGAAGTAATAAAAAAATAATATTAAGACGTTATGATTAAGTTGCCATTCACAATAAGCTAGAATAAAATCGTTTAATCCCAACATATGAATGTCAATAACCATGATAACATGCGAAATATTCAAGAAATGACAAACAAGAAGTTTCAAATTAGTTTTTAAGAGTAATAAATAAAAATTAATGAACTCTGGACTCTGTTTTATAGGCTATTTTGGTTACAATGTTCTCACATGTTTTATATAACTTTTGACAATCGAGAGCACCTGATAAATACATGTATATAATCAGAAACAAGTGTTCTACAAAGAGATGTCAAATTATACGTTGTTTGTTTTGGTGGAAGAATAATAAATGAATGTCTTCAATAAGTAAACCTTGTTTTTTAATTACATTACCTCAAAATTGTGACTTTTTTGAAGTGGAATAATTTTCCAGTTAAAAGATATAAATAAGAACAGACTCAAAATGAGCTAATTGAGCTATCGATGTCGAAATTTTCACTTTCAAAAATCATTCATAGTACTGTATATGAAAAAATACATATTTGGTTCTGATGGTATTTCATTTTCGGGAAAGTCATTGTAAGCTTGAATGAATTGAAACAGTTAGAAAAAATTGTACATTTAGTATATCTATATAGATACAAGAAGAGGTGGTATGAGTAGTGTCAATGAAACAACTTATTATCCAATTTGTGAAAGTGAACCACAATTAGTGATATACGTATATTTTATGACTCTTACTAAATATCTATAGTCGATACTTCCACCGTATGTCGCAGCTAATGCGGCTGCGCAGACTTCAGAATACCAAGCATCTTTCCCTTCTCCTACACTTGTCACACCTATGGTGTAGATGCTATTTGTATATCCGTCTCCATTACAGTTATCGTATTTTTCGCCATTACCTGATGCCCATGTATAAATAACACCTTTGCCACCCCTGCCCTGTTGGTCAATAAAAACCCGTATACATAAATGAGCATAATTTTCCATTGACTACACATAATAGAAAACACATAATTAAGCACTCTCCAGTGTATGAAGACATGAAGACCTGTTGGCGACCTTCTGCTGTTGTCTTCCCTGTGGTCGGGTTGTTGCCTTTTTGACACATTCCCCATTTCTATTCTCAATTTTTTTTGGTTTCTTTTTCAGCATAAAATAACGATAAGCATATTATAAGTAAAAAAAATATTCGACAAGTTAACACTAACGAATGTTTTGCTTCTTTTGAATTAAAAAAAACGTAAACTGTCACCAGTGTGTGCATAAACTAATTTTTATTTGGAACACAATACTATTTTCAGCTGATTGGAACATGTATTTCAATAATTGACTATTTTTCTATAGTATTCCCATTAACATTTTACTGAATCAAATTCAAACCGCAACATATTTCCATATCAAACATACATTAGTAACTCCGTTTAAAAGGGCGTCTTTGGTAATTGTGCCGGGTTCGAAAAATCCATATCCATCTGTAGGACCCCAACTGTTGGAATAAATATCTACACCGCTAAGATGATGATTGAGTGCCTGTGCTTCTTCTGAATCTGTTAATCCTAAGGTACCAAGAATTCGAACACCTTTTAATGGAAAATAATACGTCCATTTTACAGCAAAAATAAAACTAGTATGTAAATATAAAAAAAACGTCAGTAAAAGCATTTTCAAATTTGTCGAATACTGCAAACATATTCATGACAGGGTTTAAGTCCTGTCACGTGGAGATGTCATCAAATACGGATTTACAGATTCGTGTTCTAGCTATAAAACAAATTGAGCTGGAAAATGATATGTGTACGTGTTTATACAGTGTATAACGATGTCATAAAATATAAAATGCAGTTTTATAGATCGAACACCTGACGTCATTCTTGTGTATAAACAAGACGTTTTACATCTGCTATAGACTATGAAAGAGGAGTTTGTAAATAAATAGGGTTTGAACATTATATACATTTAATGTATTTTGCAACAGCCTTGAGCAAATGAGTTGACGTTTTCTTAGATACTTGCGTATAACTATATTGTAAAAGAAGCGTTATAACCATCATTTTCAGATTCGACGCTGAACGTTGCTAGTTATGTAAGGCCCGTAGTTAACTGATTTTCAAATCTTCTTAATCAATTAAAAATTGTATTTTGAATTCAATTGTCCTTATATTCGAATCTTAATTAAAATGTGTGAAGATGCTTGTTATGTATTACACATCACAGCTCTGTATATAGTTTTGAGGTTTGTTTATTATTATAGGCAACCTTAATCATGTTAATGTATTGAATACAACATATGAACAACTTCACCCAATGTTTCATGACAAACGTCATGGTTGTTTAATTATAATTGTCAATTTATCATTCCTCCTGAGCTAAATTATACCTTCTATTATAGTTAGCAGACCATAAAAACACGTAACGGTCGTAGAGGTTTAAGCAAATTGGTATTCATAACCTGAAGTACCACACAAATATTTCTCACTGAAAACGACTGAAATTGACATTAAATAATTTTCAAGGTCACTATCACATATAAGGTGACATTTACGTAATAGTTGTGTATTAAACGGCTAATACAATGTTTTTCGCGTTCTTTTATCCTTCGATTCTAATACCAGCATTGTCGTCCGGTATCTATATTAACTAGCTGTTTCTTATTCCCCATTATGACATGTTACTTTGAGAGTGGGTTGGCATTGCAGGTGTGTATTCCCCATTATGACATGTTACTTTGAGAGTGGGTTGGCATTGCAGGTGTGTATTCCCCATTATGACATGTTACTTTAAGAGTGGGTTGGCATTGCAGGTGTTTATTCCCCATTATGACATGTTACTTTGAGAGTGGCTTGGCATTGCAGGTGTGTATTCCCCATTATGACATGTTACTTAGAGAGTGGGTTGGCATTGCAGGTGTGTATTCCCCATTATGACATGTTACTTTGAGAGTGGGTTGGCATTGCAGGTGTGTATTCCCCATTATGACATGTTACTTTAAGAGTGGGTTGGCATTGCAGGTGTTTATTCCCCATTATGACATGTTACTTTGAGAGTGGCTTGGCATTGCAGGTGTGTATTCCCCATTATGACATGTTACTTTGAGAGTGGGTTGGCATTGCAGGTGTGTATTCCCCATTATGACATGTTACTTTAAGAGTGGGTTGGCATTGCAGGTGTTTATTCCCCATTATGACATGTGACTTTGAGAGTGGCTTGGCATTGCAGGTGTGTATTCCCCATTATGACATGTTACTTAGAGAGTGGGTTGGCATTGCAGGTGTGTATTCCCCATTATGACATGTTACTTTGAGAGTGGGTTGGCATTGCATGTGTGTATTCCCCATTATGACATGTAACTTTGAGAGTGGGTTGGCATTGCAGGTGTGTATTCCCCATTATGACATGTTACTTTGAGAGTGGGTTGGCATTGCAGGTGTGTATTCCCCATTATGACATGTTACTTTGAGAGTGGGTTGGAATTGCAGGTGTGTATTCCCCATTATGACATGTAACTTTGAGAGTGGGTTGCCATTGCAGGTGTGCACGCATTTCAAGAAACGCTTATTCTGTCAACGCTGCTTGTCTTGTTCTGTTTAAAGTCTATTCCATTTTTCAGTTATGGTCTTAAATAAAGGCAACAGTAGTATATCGTTGTTCCAAATTCATCAATAGATAAAGGAAAAAACAAATCCGGCTTACAAACTAAAACTGAGGGAAACACATCAAATATAAGAGGGGAACAACAACACGCAACAAAAACGCAACACTTAAATGCAACAGCTATCAAAAGTTACCAAACCTTCAGTTAATACGCGAGACGCGCGTCTCGTTTACACAAGACTCATCAGTGACGCTCAAATAAAATATTTCAAAAGCCGAAACAAGTGCAAAGCTAAAGAGCATTGAGGGCCAAAAGTTCCAAAGAGTTGTGCCAAATACGGCTAAGATTATATGTCTGGTATAAGAAATTCCTTGGTATTCAGAATATTTCATTCAAACAGTAAATTTATAAAAATGACTATATAATAGATATACATGTTAACACCAAAATTGTGACTAACTTCTTGATAAAAACTAATACGTTAAACAACCTAAATCAGTACATAAAAATGGCGCAGCCGAACAAAGTATTATATGTCAGCCGGAGAGATCAACGCACAAAAGTGACGTCACACTAAAATTTCTAAAAAACAAAAGATTTACAACTACAAACGATAAGATTGACAAAATCCGATGAGAATAACAAATATATCATCGAAACTAAATACAAGAATTTTGGATAGAAAAATAACGTGACGCGTCGTATAGCAATGCGAATTCACACTCAGTAAAGCAGTCACAACCGGGATTGAGTCATTTTCGATACTTAAAAAAATTGACGACGTAATGACAAATCAAAAACACAATCTAACACGTGGTAAAACTTCCTAAGTTAGTTTGGACAGACACATCGTATGGATCAACCAATGGGTGATGGTATACATAAAATTACCGGAGAGTTATTCTTAATTTGTCCTCCTCATAACGTCACAAATTTTGCGTTATGACTAACCTCTGTGGTTTCGTAATTGATAAATGAAATTTGAACTATTGGTAAAGTACTTTTTACACGAATGCTTTTTAGGACTGGTGTAAATATGCGATAAAACAACTTATAGTTACCAATGTAAATATGCGATAAAACAACTGTTAGTTACCAATTATAGTAGATTCGTATGCTATTCCTACTGTGCATTCGTTGTTATCTTTTTCTGCAGCTATCAAACCTGCCACTTGTGTACCATGGCTTAAATATGTAAAGGATATGTATTACACTCAGTACTCGGTTATTGTTCGATTCAATTCAACAAACAATTTCCATGTCGTTCCTGATGATATAAATAACATGAGTATAATCAACATAAGTATCTTCTCTTATAAATAAAGGCAACAGTAGTATACCAGTGTTCGAAATTTATAAATTGATCGAGAAAATAAAACAAATCCGGGTTACAAACTAAAACTGAGGGAAACACATCAAATATAAGAGGAGAACTACGATACATCAGAAACAGAACACTAAAATATCAGACACATGGAACAGAGCTATCCAATAACAAAAGCTATTTTCTTGACTTAGTACTGGATATTTGAAAAAACATATAGTGGGTTTGACCTGATTTTGTGGCTAGCAACACCTCCCGCGTTTATGACAATGTCAAATATAACGATAACATGACAACATTACATTACAGGACTACCTTCCAAATAAATGGGAGAACATAAAGGAAGGAAAGACACACGAATAATAGCTTTCAAAAGGTACCAGGCAAATAATTAAATACGCCAGATGCGCGTTTCGTCTACACAAGACTTATAACCAGTGACACTCAGATAAAAAAAGTTAATAAGCCAAAACAAGTACAAAGTTGTATAATATTGGGACCAAAAGTTTCAAAAACGTTGTACCTAATACGGCTAAGGTTTTTGCCTGGGATAAGAACATCCTTAGTATTAGAATAATTCATGCTTTTCAAACTTTTGTAAATTTATAAAAATAACTTAGTATATAATAGATATATATGATAACACCGAAGTGGTGAATGACTACAGAATTACTATACATAAAACAACATCAACCAGCACTAAAAAAGTCACAGCCGAGTTAGCCGAAGTGATCGACGCAAAAGGTAGAAAGTGCGGGTCAAGAATGATGTTGAAAGTGTAAAGGAATTAATATAAGTTGCAAAAGTTGTTTCCCAATCCACTATTAATAAATATGTTTAAACTAAGAATGATGTGATGTTTTTTTTCTGACACTACATCTATTTTAAACATGTAAATTTCATATTCATGAATCTCAACGTCATCGATTCATTTGCCATACCTGTCAGCATCAACGTCAGGTGTCGGATCATCATCCGTACTTTGATAATCATAATCATTCAATGTGTCCTGAAATTAAAACACAATTGAGGTATAGTAATAAAACAGTACATGATACATATTAAAACGAAGATGTGGTATGATTTGCAATGAGACAACTCTCAATCAAAGACCAAAATGACCAAGAAATTTACAACTATTGGTCATCATACGGTCTTCAACAATGAGCAATGCATAGAAATTAACAACTATGGGTCAACGTAAGTCCTGCAACAATGACCTAGTTCTATTATAAGAAACAAATATCCCGTACTCGAAAACCGTCTTGTGTTTGTACAACCCAAAAGCTTTTGAAAATTATTTTGATCCTGTCGAAAGGTTTGTCTTTTCAACTCTTTTCACAAAACTTCCAAATATAAAAAAGAAGTTGTGGTATGATTGCAAATGAGACAACTTTCCACAAAAGACCAAAATGACACAGACGCTAACAACTATAGATCACCGTACGGCCTTAAACAATGAGCAAAGCTTATACCGCATAGTCAGCTATAAAAGGCCCCGATAAGATAATGTAAAACAATTCAAACGAGAAAACTAACGGCCTTATTTATGTGAAAAAAATGAACGAAAAACAAATATGTAACACATAAACGAACGACAACCACTGAATTACAGGCTCCTGACTTGAAATAGGAACATACAAATCAGTTGAAAAAGTCTTAACTCATCAGATGAACAACAATACAAGTGGACGTGGCCGGTTACTTATACATCCCGACACAAAAAGACACAATGAACAGATCTGAGAGTACTCGCAGTTATTTGACAGCTAGTTCAAAGCCACTAACAACTAATAAAAAAAATCATGCACCTAAGACTAAACTATCAATCCGTACACATCCAACATTCAATGGATTTAGTGTAAAGACGTCATAAACAGCCAGAGAAAAACATGACATTGTATAATGCCGAGTTACAAGTATCGACAGAGTGTAGATCCATGAATATGTATATGTATATAACATTTTAGTAATATTTAGTAACTTCTTATTAAACATAGTTTTCCTATGTAATTAAATGGCCATTTGAAAAATCAGAATGCATGTAAGACCTGTTTAAATTGCATTAAATTAATAATTTCAATAAAAACGTACCTTACACTTAATAATATGTTTCGTTAAAAAATCAAGCATGTTCGAAATACACTGCAAACTTTTACCCGTATGAAATTACTCAACATAATTCAAAAATGAAAGGTACTTACAGACCTTCAAGATTTAGGTACGGTATTTTAAGTTGACATGGAAATCTTCATACAAACATGTATGATAAAAGGGACGCTTTTTCGTTCCAAATTGGAAATGTTTGTTCCAGTGTTATGCATGTCCCAATTCTCTTTGCAATCGATATAATCATAACAAACTATAGAAATACTGCAACATTAGCAATTAGAAAGAATACTATAAAAAAATATATATGCATCACATTTCCTCAAACACGAAATAATCCTAACAAATCCTACAAAATTAGGACAATTATTAATACCACATTTGCATCTAAGTCAGTGTGATTGGTCTGTAAACCATCGTCAAGGATAGCAATTTTTATCCCTTTTCCGGTAAACCCAGCATTCCAAGCTTCATTGACCTTCATAGAAGGTAACACGTCTTCATTCTGTAAAATATTGATAGAAGATTACAACATTATATATGAAATCATATTCAACCATCAATCGACAGTTGGTGTGTTTAAAACATCTTTTCGGTAATTGGTATATTTTCCCTTTGATCTTACTGCCTAATATTTTTGAGTATCAACGTACCGGTTGTATCACTGAAAGGCAATACATTGTGTGACGTCATAATTACCGATAAACAGGCTCGTCTGGGCTCATCTAGATATCCACATGATATAGTCAGTATCAAAAACGAAACTACCTATTATTCTATATTGATTTGATGATACAAACTATTTATTTACTATTTACGAAACCGTGAATAACCACTGAAATACAAGCTCCTACCTTAGAGTTCCAAATGGTGAAGTTGAAATCATCCCTTCGTAAATTTTACGGACGCCATCACGAATTGGTTGACCGTTATTGAATAACCGTTTCACAAATGATATCGGATATGGTCCTTACGTCGTAATTACAATCCCCTTCCCTTTCATGAATGTGACCTACCGAATTAGACTATTTACCGGATTTGTAATCACATAAGCAACACGACGGGTGCCACATATGAAGCAGGATCTGCTTACCCTTCCAGAGCACCTCAGATCACCCCTAGGTTTTGGTGGGGTTTGTGTTGTTTATTTTTCAGTTTTCTATGTTGTGTCATGTGTACTACTGTTTTTCTGTTTGTGTTTTTTGGGTATCTTTCGTCCCTCTTTTGGGATAGCGAGTGAAATAATAAAGAGGTGTTTAACATGTTTGTCTGCCATCAGTTATCTCCCTGGGGACTGGTTTAACATGTTTGTCTGCCATCAGTTATCTCCCTGGGGACTGGTTTAACATGTTTGTCTGCCATCAGTTATCTCCCTGGGGACTGGTTTAATAGCACAACACAATAAGAAACAAATCAGTTGCAAATATCTGAGCTCAAAATAACAAACAAATAAAATGAAAAACAACTTACATAAAAACTATGGACACTGAACTTCAATTTAAGAGTACTCGCCGTTACATCAAGAAAGGTCAAAGCTAATTACAACTTATAACTATATCGTGTGGACCAAAACTTCAGTATCAATCAGTAAAAATCAAACGAAATTGGCATAAAAACGAGAAAAACGCATAACCTTGTACAATTGAAAAAAACTAAGTTACTTGTAACAGTATCGACAGAACATATCTACATGATAGATGTTTCTTACGATACATTAATTACCATTTACCGTTTCATAATTTTAATTAAATAAGCTTTCTACATAACTTGGACAACTTTAATTTAATCCCTTACCAAGTGCCACAAATTTGACCATTCCGTGTCACTTGTCTTTGGTACTCTACGAAATCTTTTTTCTTGATTTACAAAATCTAGCTACAATAGAAAACAAGAATGCACTTAATGGAACTGAACTCTCACTTCTTCCGAACAATCAGTAAGTAATCAAAAAACAAATCTGTCATCTTTTCCAAAAGTATATATTTTGTAACAATGTACATTTTATATTAGGAGCAATATAGTAAACTTTGAAGTGGTACCAATCGCCTTCACTAAAATTAATTTAGCTCGTTTAATTTTCATAAAAATTTTGAAAAAATATGACCCTTCGAAAATATAAAAAAATCAAATAAGTAAACCAGCCACTTTATCAAAAAAAATAATTTCATTGGTTATATAGCAGTTTGACAAACACTAATTTTGATCATTAAGAAGCGTAATATTTTCTAAACAATGCAAAGTGATTATAAATGTTTAACTGATTTTGATAAAGTTATCTCCCTGTAATGCTAGGTACCACCTTAAATAAAACTATTGTAGATAGCAAAATCGTACTTGAATGTGCTTCATTATCGACTCTAAATAACAAAATTTTAAGTACCTGAGTTCGACTACAAGAATTTAAAAAAAAATATTTGTTATTACTTGTAACCAATCTACCTGCATATTGTATTACTTTATTTCTCAAATCGTGTGTTGCTGTTATGTATATCTGTATTTAAGGTGACTGAGGTGTCGTCCTCCAGCTTGGAGTTTGAAGAAGCAGAAAAAAATTGGTCTACATCTTTTATGAAATGTGCACATTTTGAGAGTAGTATGTAATTCATGTGGAAGAATGTTCATGTTCATATAGAAAATTATGTTGTTATTCTATTTATCATATTTACTGTGAACCCATTTGTTCATTCCTTAATCTGAAAGCATGTTCTAAGAGCTATCTCCTAATATTTTCTATGAATTAGTTTTCTATTTATCACACAAGTAGTTTCATTTCTATCACAAAAAATTTGAATAACCATGCATAATGTATATAAATTCAGTCACCAATACTTTTATTTATATTTTGTAAAAAAAACATGATAAAAAACTAATGTTTCACAATTTAAAAAAAAATCAATGGATTTAGATGGAGACAAACCATTTACCTTGAAATTTGTATAAAAATTATAAATATGAGTGTGTTTATATATACATATAGAATAATGGAATAATGGCATAAATAGTATTAACAGTGAAAAGCGGTAAGAAAAAGAAAATTATAAATAATAGACAAAAACTTATATTTCAATTAAAATATATAGAAATGTAGATACCAAATTGAGAACCTATATTTGAATAATTATTTTGCATCAATCTTATATCCTGAATTCTCTTCAACTTTGTATTTGTTTGGCGTTTTAATTGTTTTGATCTATGCGTCACTGATGTGTTTTATGTAGACGAAACGCGGGTCTGGCAAATTAAAACATAATCCTGGTACCTTTTGATAACTATTATTAAGTTTACCTCAGGATCCCATTTCAAATTATGAATGTCGGAGTCTTCTATATCCTTACTGATTTTACGTGTGCGCTGATTTTCATTTATTTTAAATACAAAGTATTCATGTCTCCCTATTTGAAACTGAAAAAAAGAAATCAATTAAAAACAATTGCAGTAGAATCTTTCACATCACTGTACTAGGAATGATGTATTTTACAAAAAAAGAAAATCTAAAATCATATTTAAGAATAACAAAATACTCTTTGTGAATAAACTCATCTTACGTTGTACGCAAGACAATTAAGAGATAACTGTATTGTATTTGAAGCTTTAAGGACGTCCATCGGTAGTTTTACTGTCGCAAATTTAGTTTACCTGGCGACGCGGAGCGGAGACAGGTAAACGGGTATTTGCGACAGTAAAACTATCGATGGACGTCCGCAAAGCTTCAAATACAATACAGTTATCTCTATTCTAATGCAAAACAAGTTCATTATTAAATTTCAATCATTATTTCAGTGTAAAATCTTCATTAAAGAAAATTCCGCGAAATTTTTTTATCTTCTTTGGTCCCTACACTAGGTGACGTCATAGTTATGCTTCCGGCGTCAAACATAAACACCGGGCGTTTTATGGCTTCTGTGCCGCTTCAAAATGTAATAAAATTTGATAAAAAGAAGATTTTTAGGCGCAACAAGTGAGTTTTTTTGTTTATTATTGTAAAAATAGCATGTCGATACATTCCGAAATTCAAAATGTCGGCTTCCTTAGTTACAGACAAGGAGATAGAGAATTTTACGCTTGCTGTTATCCAATCAGAACAATTGTTACAAAATAATTGCATTAGAATTAAATATTGATATCATATCATGAAGATACCTTGCTAATTAATCGGACCAGATATACAATTTGTTTACACACTTGTAATGCAAGTAATAAAAAAATCCCACAATACAAATTTCGTCATTAGATTTAATGTTGGGATGGTTATTCTTCGTGGGTGATTTATATTTCGTTAGAGAACCTTTTAATTTGATGTTTTAGGATTATCTTAAAGACTTTTAAAATTGCCATAACATTCCTAATAACTTACCATATGAGGTCCTGTTGACCTCGCCCCTGTGTATAACATAGATAATTTTGGAATGTTTGTCGAAAAAAATATCCTTTGAATATAGCGTCCGCATGAATCATGTGTTAAGGTTACCTATGGTTATTACAACTACTTCGAATGATAAGTATACACCAATGAGACCAAACATATACAATCATGAGGTGTCAGAAGTGTAAGAAGCAGTTGTGTTCAACAGAAACATACATATTTCAGAAACGTATAGCTCAATAGATTCAGCAAATTTCTATGTAAACCTGTTAATATTTTCCTCTTTCGTACCGTACGATAATTTTAATAATTCCTCTGTGCTCGTATGCTGTCCCCCTGATCCTACAAATACTTTAGGAGAAACTACCAATCAAATCATCTTTAAAATAAGGCATTTATCAAAAACCAAGAACCAAAAATTTCACGAGAAAAATTTAGACAATCTCTAAACAGACCGTGTCTTAACTCTAAAATACTGCTGTTTTTTAATTTCATAAATTAAATATTATGTGTAGTATTCAATGTAAAGCCGATAGTCACCATTTGCCTGTTATGCAGGTAGTCAGTATAAAGAAAGGACATTAAAAATATGTACCGATTTCCGACGAAAATTCAAAACGGAAAGTCGATTATCAAATGTCAAAATCAAATGTCAAAATTAAACACTCAAAACACATTAATCAAATGTATAACAACTGTCATATTACTGACTTGGTACAGACATTTTTTTATTTAGAAATTGGTGGATTTAAAAATTATTTAATTTTACAATAAAATTGAGGTTGTAAAGAATTTTTTTTTGCAACAACAAAAAAAGAAAGATTCCGTGATAACAAAAAGTTTTACCCTTTTTTGAAAAATATATCCATGATGTTTCTTCATAAATCGATCAATAAACCCTTCCGAATTGGTCGTGTTTACTACAACTTGACCTGTATACTCTCCATCAAAAGCTTGAGCACTGTAGTACAGTTTTAAACAACAGAGCACAACAGTTAACAGATGTACGTGCATTATATCTCCTGTTCTGGATCGGTTTGGTTATTTAAATGATGTATGTTGAAGTTAAGTTTTAAAAAAGTTATGAATGACTGCATTTTCAAAGTACTGTTTTTTAGTAGGAGTACCATAACAGTAAATTTAAACGGTATTTTTCAATGCTATTCTGTCATGCATATACAAATGTAGATATATTTTGTTGAGTATACCTTAAATAATTCGATGTATACCCACATATTGGATTCTACTATAGCTATACTTAATCGGTCTAGATCTTGTGGTCTCCGAGGGTATCACCAGCCGAGTAGTCAACACTCAGTTGTTATACAAATTATGTGGTCATTTTTATAAATTTCCTGTTTACAAATTTGGATTTTTTTTCGAAAAACTAAGGAATTTCGTATCCCAGGCATATATTACCTAAGCAGTACTTGGCACAATTTTTGGAATTTTAAATCCTCAATGCTCTTCAATTTTACATTTGTTTGGCTTCATAAATATTTTGATAATAGCGTCACTATGTCTGGTGTACTGGATTATAAACCTGGTACATTTCATAACTATTTGCCTAAATCTGAATGTTTTGAGACAGATTTGCAATTTATGTATAACACTTTTTCATATTTATATAGAAATAAAAGTGGTTTTTGCATTATTGTAACGCAATAATGGCTGCTGTTCCTCTAATTATGACATTTTGAGCTATTATGTTTCTTTTTATTGTTTAGACATAGTTCTTAATGTGGAATGGTATGCGACTGTCAAACAAGTGAGAGGGTTAGCTTGCTATAAAACCAGGTTTGAACCACCACTTTCTACAGGGGACTTTCCGTTTTGATTTTTCCTCAACGTTGAGTGTTTTTGTGATTTTACATTTTGCTTATACTCAAATCAACTTATTTACGTGACACTAAACATTTACTAAACATAAGGCAATTTGTAAAAAAAACTAATATGTTTGCTACAAAAATTACGGTAAAAAATACACGAATATCGCTATTTCATATGTGGGGTTTTCATAATGATTAAATTTCTCATAACATGTGAGTTAACTAATACATGCAACGCATTTAATATTTTTTTTCTTCATTAAATCGGCATTCCATATGTTTACGGCAACAATTAGGAAATAATGAACGAAACAATGTGTGTGTTTCTTAAATCACTCACAACATTGTTTACTCTGTCTATAACTTTGGGTACCAGAAAAAACCTATGGACCGTAATGTTGTGTTGATTTGCATTGTTGGTAATAAACGCATACAAAGACTAATTTTTTATCTAGCAAATTTACTTTTTCAAAAAATGATACAAAATGTTTACTTGTGATTTGACCGGTTTGGGAGACTTGCGCTTTTTCACAGGCTATTTGCACTTTTTTTTATTGACATGTCCGCTTTTCAAAATATTGACACTTGCGCTTTATGTATAGAACATTTGCTCTTTTACAATATTTTTTTGATGATTCAAATTGGAATAGTGAAATTCTATATTACATTTGTGTTAAAAGTAATTCCATAGCACATTCTTATAGTTATATATACGTAAAGTAATTATGATGAAGACATTATAGACATGCATAGTTCCCAAGGGATTTTGCTTGCTATCTGAACCCCAAGGAATGAACAGTTTTGCTCTTTAAATCTGTTCTGTCTGGTATTTCGCTCTCATTTCAAGTACATATTCTAGTCTCTATTTTTCAATTCTTGACAAAAATGTTTTTTCAACAATATAATGAATTTTAATGGTATTACTGTTGTTCCATGATGTTGCAAGGTGAACTCGTTAACGTCTGAGTAGTAACGACATATACAAGTTGAATTTATTTACGTAGCTCATTACAATTACAGGTTGACAGGTGAAGGTAAAAAGGCGAATTTCAGGTCAATTTACAGTAGGGGAGGTGTTCTCGAAGCTTTCTTAGGATTATCTAATGTCAATTATTTGCTCTAAGTTGTACTCTCAAAACTTTCTTAACTTAGAATATATCTCATTTTTCTTCCTAACTTTAGGACACATAATAAGTTGTCTTAAGATCATCCAATCGTCATTCTAGCCTGATAAAATTTTGATTTCGTTTTTGCTATTATATTATGTGAAAGTGTACATGGAATGAAACGCACCATCGGTTAATGACTCGTATATAAAGAATTTGTTCATGACTTTAAACTTTTAACTTCGTGTTTCACGACACGATGACACTACATGTGTTATTATTATTTCAAAACAAATTATTTTCAAGTTTATATTGAAATCCTTTTTTTTTTTTATATAATTACATTTGAAATCATGCTTTCAATTCTATACATGTTATTATTAAAGTTTTAAACAATTTTATTAGATGGTTTGGCCATAAATAAATGTTTGATAAAAAAGTTACATTAACGATTTAAATTATGTTAAGAACGTCATAACATAAGATTCGTCTGACATAGCTTCGAGACACAACTTAAGAGTGTCCTAAAATTGGCCAAAAAATGTGTCTTTGACCGAATCTGAGAATACTTTCGAGAACACCCCCCCTGCAGGTGTATCAATATTGAAAGCGCAAATGATCAGATTATTACGAGTGAAAATGTCCTATCATGTTACAGGTAAAAATATACAATCGTGCTGTGACTTTTCCATTAAAGTCCAATGTATTTGTAGTTTTCAATCATATTTATTTTGAAACCATTTATCGATGAAAATAACTAGATCAATCTTCAGATAAATCCAAATTTATTATATGTTCGGATTCATTTACATGCTTACAAGCTATACGAAATACTAAAATTAAAAACCCAACAACCCCAAAAATTTTATATGTAATGAGGAATTTAAAAATTCTTTTGAAAGAAATAATACTTCTATGGGTTCCGAGTGATGTTGGTATCCTTGGAAACACAGCTGTAGACCTTGAGGCAAAGAATGCCCTGGGTGATCCTCTATCTAACTGTGATATACCATATACTGATTTTAAATCTAATATTAGAGAATATGTTTTTAATATATTGAAAAATAAATGGAGTAAAAAAGATGATAATAAATTGCATGAAATTAAACCTAATTTAGGCAAACCTTTTAATAATATTATGTGCAGAAAAGATCAGTGTGTTATTACTAGATGTCGTATTGGTCATACTAGAATAACACACGAGTCTCTTTTAAAAAATGAAAATGAACCACAATGTGTTCCTTGCAACTGCAAGTATACTATTAAACATGTTTTAATTCATTGTATTAACTTTGCTGATATTCGTAAGAAGCATTTCAATGTCAATAATATGTATGATTTATTTAATAATGTTCCATTTACAAATATTGTTGCTTTTTTAAAAGAAATTGGAATTTATTATAGAATCTAAAAATGTTATTATATTTAGATCGATTTCAATTTTTATCACGTTATTTTACTGTTGATTTTTATTTGTATATACTCAATTTGCTTTAGTCAAGAATTTTAGTATATTGAAGGACTTTTTGTCTTATTTTAAAAATATGCTTTAAATTGTAAAAATATTCGAATTAGCTCTCGCCGCGATATAGCCTTTTTGTGCTAATGCGGCGTAAAGCAACCAATAATCAATCAATCAATACTCATTCCAATAACAGGTTGACGGGTAAATGTAAAAAAAAACGCGAATGTCCAGTCAATTTACTACAGACAGGGGTGGTGTTCTCGAAGCGTTCTTTGGATTAGGACGTGTCCTAAGACAATCTAATGACAATTCTTTGTTTAAGTCATGTTCTCGAAGCTCTCTTAACTTAAAATATGTCTCATTTTTCTTCTTCCTAACTCTAGGATACATGTAACTAAATAAGTTGACTTAAGATCATCCTATCGACATTCTAGCATGATAAAGTTTTGATTTCGTTTTTGCTATTATATTATCAGTCGGAAACCAGGTTGAAATAGAAAAAAGAATATAATCTCTTTGTTAGGGAAGGCGATACATGTGTACTGTATTGTTTACTATAGTAACACAATTTTTAAAAGTTAATAGAAACAAACAAAATTACAATTTTCGTCCATTACGAAGTGTTTTATTTAAGAAACACCATTTGCATAAGTTTATCTAGTACATAGTTAAGCAAAACAGTTAGATGTCAAGTCGACGACATAGGTATTTTTCAATTTGGATGTAGAAAATACATAATCTCCGATTTGAAAAAAAAAGTACGACGGACGGAAAACATATCAATCTATTAGTTCAATAATTTTGGTGTCTGTCCATCCATTATGTGACTCCAGACAAAAAAAAAAAAAAAATGGGTTTTAATGGTATCGAAAGAGAAAATCGAGTACACCTTTTTATGTTCGGGTGTGTTTGAGTTGAATATTTTGTCTTGATATCGTACAAAGCAAGATATTTCATACATCGTCTCGCTTCAGATTCTATCACTTGTATATTTCAAAGCTTCAGGTTGACTTTATAACATAAAAATATCGAAGTACTTAAAGATGAAATATATGGGTCAAGTGAAATACTTGAATAGCTTTTTTTTTGCATTGTCTTATCGGGGCCTTTTTATAGCTGACTATATGCGGTATGGGCTTTTCTCATTGTTGAAGGCCGTACGGTGACCTATAATTGTTAATGTTTGTGTCATTTTGGTCTTTTGTGGATAGTTGTCTCATTGGAAATCATATCACATCATCTTTTTTATATACTACCTGCATGTGTAATTATTATAGAATATAATATATCACATTCCGTTTTAGCTCACCTGACCCAAAGGGCCAAGTGAGCTTTTCTCATCACTTGGTGTCCGTCGTCCGTCGTCGTCGTCCATCGTCGTTCACTTTCACAATAATCTTCTCTTCTGAAACTATTTGGCCAAATTAAACCAAACTTTGCCACAATCATCATCACTGCCCTAAAATTTTCAGATGAATCGGACAACCCGTTGATGGGTTGCTGCCCCTGAATTGGTCATTTAAAGGAAATTTTGCTGTTTTTGGTTTTTATCTTGAATATTATTATAGATAAAGATAATTTTTTAACAGCAATAATGTTCAGTAAAGGCAGATTTACAAATAAGTCAATATGACCAAAATGGTCAGTTGACCCCTTTAGGAGTTATTGCCCTTTATAGTAAATTTTTAACCGTTTTTCGTAAATCATAGAAATCTTTTTACAAAAACCTTCTCCTCTGACACTACTAGGCCAAATTAATCAAAACTTGGCCGAAATCATCTTTAGGGTATCTTGTTTAAAAAATATGTCCGGTGACCTGGCAAACCAACCTAGATAGCCGCCACAGCTAAAACTAGAACATAGCGGTAAAATGCAGTTTTTGTCTTATAACTGAAAAACCAAAGCATTTAGAGAAAACCTGACATGAAGCAAAATTGTTAATCAGGTCAAGTTCTATCTGCTCTGAAATTTTCAGATAAATCGGACAACCCAATGTTGGGTTGCAGCACCTGCATTGATAATTTTCAGGAAATTTTGCTGTTTTTGGTTATTATCTTTAATATTATTATAGATAGAAATAAACTGTAAATAGAAATAATGTTCAGCAAAGTAAGATTTACAATTAAGTGAACATGACCAAAATGGTCAATTGACCCCTAAGGAGTTATTGTCCTTTAAAACATTTTTTAAACAATTTTCCGATGAAAATACTGGGCCAACTTCATTATAGATAGAGATGATTAATAATTCATAAGCAGCAAGAATGTTCAGTAAAGTAAGATGTACAAACACATCACCATCATCAAAACACAGTTTTGTGATGAATCCATCTGTGTTCTTTGTTTAATATTCACATAGACCAAGGTGAGCGACACAGGCTTTTTAGAGCCTCTAGTTTATATAGTTACATTTGAAATCATGCTTTCAATTCTATACATGTTATTATTAAATTTTTAAACAATGTGTTTGTACAGTTTGGTCATTAATAAATGTTTTATGAAAACAAAATACATTAACAATTTAAATTATGTAGAAATATACAATCGTCCTGTGCCTGAATTTTACATACTTTGCCATTAAAGTCTAATGTATTTGTAGTTTTCAATTACAACTATTTTGAAATCATTCACCATTGAAAATTACTAAATTGTTTTCGTTTTATTGCACATAATGTTTATTTCTCCATGATAACAAAACATTGATTGATCACATGATACATCCTGTTTAACATTCTAAACGTAGTTTAAAATATCCATGTTCTGACACTATATATATTTGTGATGTTATTACGAATTTGAGTTCATGTCTTATATAGGACAAATGCAGGATTTTCTATTGCTCTTATAGGTTTTCTTTAAAAATTCAAATCACTTGTGTCATGTAATGATGAATACGTACAATGTAAGTCCACTTAGTCATATCGAAACAACAGTTCTTTAATTCTACATTGATTATTTTCATCATGCATGGAATTAAATAGGTGATAATAAGGTTGTCTACGCGGTAAAAAGTAAAATCACAAAAATACTGAACTCAGAGGAAAAACTTATCGGAATGTCCTTCATCATATGGCAAAATCAACTGACAAAACACATCGTCTAAGAAAAAGTTCAAACATACATCAACATTTAACTGAATGTAAATAACTACGACTGTAAAACTACTTCTTTCACGATAAAACCAGAAACAAAATTGTCAACTTTATATGAAAAATGAAATATAGATACCTCTTAGATTAAAAAAATATTTTGGTAGAGAAAAACATTACAATAAAAAAGGGCATAGACGATCATCGCTATGAACAGCTTACATGTTGCATTGCCAAATTAACATAATTATATATTGTACATGTGTAGCAAGATCAACTGTGCTTGGGTTTAAGAATGCGAACCCCAAATTATACTAGTTCATTGATTAACTGATTGACGATGCATGTCAAATGTCAGAACGGGAAAAAATGAAACCATAATGAAAGAGAAAGACCAGTTTACACTTAAATTATATATGATTTTTGAATTAAGAATAACCATTGCGTCTATTTTATCATCAACTGGTATCTAGTGAGTTGGTGTTATTGTGACACTTACTTTCATTCGCATATAAAAGGTTTTATTCGGGTATAGGTGTGATGTAAATTTAATCAAATAGAAGATAAAAAAAACATAGACTAGGTTACTAAAAACTATATATGTAAATATTAAATGATAATAAATGTTGGTAATTAAATTTTTTTAACTTCTAAAAAAGGATTAAAATACATTCATATATTAATAATTCGTATTTTTGAATGAATCATTAATACTAAATCTAATCAATATAATTTATTTGAAATGATTAAACATTGAATGAAATGATTATTAACAAAAATAGAATCTGATATTAAAAAGTGAAAAAAACAACACATTTAAGTCAATCTGAACTTATGTTGAGACAGAGAAATCTCTATTTCACGAAACAACACTAATACATGTTATATCCGATGAAAATAAGTTAGGTGGATATTTACTTCCATGTTAAAATATCGTTACTTTGTTTTCCATTTGAAAGCCTTTGATGCTTTCTTTTACTTACAATAAATGAAGAAAACAACTATATTTACAAATGAATATGAAAACCCTCAATATTTGTGTTAATATTCTTATGAATTCCCCCTTTTTTTGGAAAAATTAAGACATTGTTTTGCAGATGGTCTGGCACTGTTATATCGTTTTGATATTTTTAGTCTTGTAGCTGTTTATATGTTTGTCCTTCGTGTATGTACTGTTTTATTCATAAGAATCAAATTAAATTTTGGGTTGTTAGAAGAGTCAGACGTGTGTCTTTTCTATGTGTTGTTAGATAAGTTTTTTTTCGTTTCGTTTATTTTTATATTTTGTTTCGTTTTTTTGGTTTTATTCATCGGTATTTGTTGTTAATTTGATATTTTTCTTTTTTTTTCTTTATTATTTTTCGTGATTTTTAAAACTGTGTTACTTTAGTGCATTATCATTCAAATAATATAAATATTACACATTGTCTACTGAGATATTATTTTCTTAATACAGATGTCTAATCAGACTAAGGGGTCTATGTACTCGTTTTCAAGTTAAATCAGTACACTGAATTGGTAATGTAAACAATAATAAACTCTTAATTTGATACGGAACAGTTGTTAAAGTATATTTAATAAACACGTAAACACGCAATCAACATTAGTCAATCGTTTATAAGTTTACATTCAAATGTATTCATTCTTCCAGTTTGAAGGAATACTTATTTTTAGAACATCAGACAGAGTGCATATACATGTAAACAACGACATTTTAGTCTACATATCGGACAAAAAAAACAGTATCAATTGAAAATACTTTCCCAAACTGAGGGATGAATCAGGTGTAGAAAAATAGGAAATAATTTAATAAACAACAACTAAAAATTATTTTTTGAGATTTTTGTTTACCACTGTATTACTGCATGATTAAACACATAAAAGCACTAGTAGGCTCAGGTTTTTAAAGATATAAAAAAAAAGTAAACGGTCTTGATACATATCAAATTCACTCTGAAGAGTATAATAAAAGTACTTCAATTAACAGTTAATATAGATTTTTTTGGCAGTGTTAGAAAGTGTTAAACATTCTCAAAAGGCTATCATTATCGCTTATGGGCTAGGAAATACTACCGTGCCCCCTTAACTACTGTTGCCTTTATTTATCATTTTCTCTATACATTTATGTTTAGATTTATTGACTCCAGACATGAATAACACATTATAATTGTAACAATTTAAATAAAAGAAATTATTAAATAAAACATAACAAGGAAACACTAGTATAACTCTATTGACAGAGTTTTTTATACACGAAACGCGCGTCTGGCATAAATATAAAATTTGAATCCGGAAATACTACCGTGCCCCCTTAACTACTGTTACCTTCAAAAACATGTATATCGATTGATTTATTGACTCCAGACATGAAGTACACAATATAGTTTTAATAATTTAATTTAAAGAATTTTAAATATAAAAAAAAACATTACAAGGAAACACAAGTTTAACTGTATCGATAGAGTTATTCATATGTTTAGACAAGTATGGACTCCGTTTATGTATATATTAATTTTTTTGGCCTTTTTAAAAATTTTGATTCGAGCGTCACTGATGTATCTTTTGTAGACGAAACGCGCGTCTGGCGTAGATATAAAATTTCAATCCTGTTATCTATGATCAGTGTATTTACAACCACTGACCATGGGTCGATGCCACTGCTTGTAGAGTTTTAATTCCCCGAGAGTATCTTCATCCCAGTAGTCAGCACCTCTGTGTTGACTTGAGTTATCATTGATATGTTTATAATTATAAGTTAACTGTTAACAAAACTTTGAATTTTAATACATGGGCTTTTATACCTCAGAAATAGATTACCTAAGCTGTGTTTTGAAAATTTGTTAGGAATTGGTAATCCTACATGTTCCAGTTTGAAGGAATACTTATTTGTAGAACATCAGTTCATATAAACAATGACATTTTAGTCTTCATATCGTTATGTCAAAATATCTCACCAATCTAAAATATAACCATGAGGTTAGATATAGGAATGTACATCACTGGCCCGGAAAGTATGTACATTAAAGTTGAATTTTTGTTTTCTCATAACTGCTACAACATATTAATGTGTTCGTTTTTCGTCCTACATACTATCTCGACATAGTCTAGAGATCTTTTTAATGCATAAAATTTATGAGGACCAAAAAAGAGAAACATCTAACGCAGCTTTATTGCAATTTAGTCAATTAATTCATAATTACGTCTGAACGGGTGGTAAAACAAAAATGTTTGATAAAAGTTCGTTATGGATAAAACAAAATCATATGTGTCCCCTTAACTACTGTTGCCTTTATTTATCATTCTCTCTATACATTTATGTTTAGATTTATTGACTCCAGACACGAATAACACATTATAATTGTAACAATTCATATAAAAGAAAATATTAAAAAAAAAATAACAAGGAAAAACTAGTATAACTCTATTGACAGAGTTTTTCATATGTCTAAACAAGTGTTGATTCCTTTTATGTGTATATTTATTATTTGACCTTTTTAAATCTTTTTTATTTGAGCATCACTGATGAGTCTTTTGTAGACGAAACGCGTGTCTGGCATAAATATAAAATTTGAATCCTGAAATACTATCGTGCCCCCTTAACTACTGTTACCTTCAAAAACATGTATATCGATTGATTTATTGACTCCAGACATGAAGTACACAATATAGTTTTAATAATTTAATTAAAAGAATTTTAAATATAAAAAAAAAACATTACAAGGAAACACAAGTTTAACTGTATCGATAGAGTTATTCATATGTTTAGACAAGTATGGACTCCGTTTATGTATATATTTTTTTATTGGCCTTTTTAAAAATTTTGATTCGAGCGTCACTGATGAATCTTTTGTAGACGAAACGCGCGTCTGGAATATATATAAAATTTCAATCCTGTTATCTATGATCAGTATATTTACAACCACTGACCATGGTTCGATGCCACTGCCTATAGAGTTTTAATTCACCGAGAGTATCTTCATCCCGGTAGTCAGCACCTCTGTGTTGACTTGCGTTATCATTGATATGTTTATAATTATAAGTTAACTGTTAACAAAACGTTGAATTTTTTAATACATGGGATTTTATACCTCAGAAATAGATTACCTAAGCTGTGTTGTGAAAATTTGTTAGGAATTGGTAATCCTAAATGTTCCAGTTTGAAGGAATACCTGTTTATTCTTTAGTTTTCTATGTTGTGTCGACGTCATGTGTACTATTGTTTTTCTGTTTGTCTTTTTCATTTTTAGCCATGGCGTTGTCAGTTTGTTTAAGATTGACGAGTTTGACTGTCCCTTTGGTATCTTTCGTCCCTCTTTTATTTGTAGAACATCAGTTCATATAAACAATGACATTTTTGTCTTCATATCGTTATGTCAAAATATCTCATCAATCTAAAAAGTAACCATGAGGTTAGATATACGAAGTTACATCACTGGCCCGGAAAGTATGTACATTAAAGTTGAATTTTTGTTTTCTCATAACTGCTACAACATATTAATGTGTTCGTTTTTCGTCCTACATACTATCTCGACATAGTCTAGAGATTTTTTAAATGCATAAAATTTATGAGGACCAACATAGAGAAACATCTAACACAGCTTTATTGCAAATTAGTCAAGCAAATCTTAAATCATAATTACGTCTTAACGGGTGGTAAAACAAAAATGTTTGATAACAGTTCGTTATGGATAAATCAAAGTCACATGCAGTTAATCAGTGTTTAAATGCTATGCATCTTTAAGAAGTATACAAATTAAGAAAAACTAGAAAAACCTATCAAGTGAATCGTATAATCATCAAAAGAAGCGGACCAGTCGGTCTTTTGTTTACTAAGAGTGCATTTCTTTCTAACCAAAATTTTGTATACGTTGTGTGACGTTTGTTTTTGGTTTCTAAAAGCTATAAAAGTAGAAACAAATACATCGTTTGATCTTTGTTTACTGATCCTGTTTGTACTTTCAATTATGCATGCACATGTTGTTGGCAAACAGACTTTTTTTACAAATCAAATGTAGAAACAAATAAATCGTTTAATCAGATTGAAGTTTGAAATAATTGTAGCGTTCTAACTTATGAACGATGAAGACAAACTATCCACGCATTTCTAGCGAGTGCATAGAACATGTGTGTTAGAAACAAATGATCAAAGCATGCGCACGCTTAGCCGTTTACATCGTTTGTGTTAGAAAGAAATGCACTCTTTATATCTTATGTAACTATGAAACGTATCCGAAATAATTGTTATAGATTATCAAACATGATCCAAATTTAATATTCTGATGGTTATGTCCAGTTTTTATATGTCTTGGTCGATGCCGGTGGAGATTTAATTCCCCGGGGGTATCACCAGCCCAGTAGTCAGCACTTCTGTGCTGACATGAATTATCATTGATATTGTCATATTTAAAAGTAAACTGGTTATTACAATTTTGAATTTTTTAAATTCTAAGGATTTTCTGCCTCAGGAATAGATTATCCTAGCTGTATTTGGCAAAACTTCTATGAATTGTGGTCCTCTCCGCAATGCACTTCAACCTTGTACTTTATTTGACCCTTTTAAATTTATTGTATTCGAGCGTCACTGATTAGTCTTTTGTAGACGAAACGTGCGTCTGGTGTAATTACAAAATATAATCCTGGTATCTATGGTGAGTTTTTGTTTTGCATGTAGCAGTATGTCTCATATCATGATATAACGACATTTCCAATGGCTATTCATTAGGTCGTTGAAGACTTTTAAAGATTAAGGCGATGTGCATTCCATCCATGGCACCGACAACATGTGATTTCTGTAATAATATACTAATCAACCTAACTTTGAACACGCAAATATTCTGTTTGTCAATTTGTCAATTTTTTTATATTTCGAATTGTGAAAAAGTTTGGCATAAAAGATAAACAGTCATAAAGTAACAGCGCATTTCCCCCTCATTTTTAGTTTATAAACCCGGATTTGTTTTGTCTTAATCGATTGATGACTTTCGGAATAGATAGCACGGTAGTACTTGTATTCAGGAATTAAGGTTTCCCTGTTGTGTACCGTACTTCAATCAATGTATCTGAACAGTGTGATTGGACAAACAAGAATGTGTCCAAAGTACACGGATGCCCCACTGGCACTATCATTTTCCATGTTCCATGGACCGTGAAATTGGATCAAAAGTCTAAGTTGGCTTTAAATTTAAAAGGTCATATCATAATCATCAAGTGTACTAAGTTTCAAGTTGATTGGATTTCAGCTTCATCAAAGTCTACCTTGACCAAAAAATTCAACCTGAAACTCTCACTTTCATTTTCTATGATCAGTTGACCGTGAAATTGGGATCAAAAGTCTAATTTGGCTTTAAAATTAAAAAGATCATATCATGAGCAACAAGTTTACTAAGTTTCAAGTTGATTGGACTTCAGTTTTATCAAAAACTACCTTGACCAAAAGCTTTAACCTGCGGACGAAAGAACGAACGAACGAACGGACGAACGAACGGAGCCACAGACCAGAAAACATAATGCCCCTCTACTATCGTAGGTGGGGCATAAAAAACAGTATCAACTGAACATACTTTCCCGAACTGAGGGGTGAATCAGGTATAGAAAAATATAAAATCACTTTACATACAGGTGGAAATGAATTTTTGAGATTATATTAAAATTTTGAATTAACTGTATGATGAAACACATAAAAGCACAAGTGGCCATAGATTTTTAAAAATATCAAAAAAAGTAAACGGTCATAATACATATTCAAATTCATTTCTGAATAGTATAATAAAAGAACTTCAGTTAACTAATCATATAGAATTTTGCCAGTGTTAGAAAGTGGTAAAAAGTCTAAAAATGCTATCACAATCGCTTATTGGCAAGGATATACTACCGTGCCTCTCTTTGTTACTGTTGCCTTTAATTATGATTCTATCTACATGTATAAGTTTATTTATGATTTATTTAATTCAGACATGAATAAGACAATAAAATTGTAACAATTTAATTAAAAGAATTTTAAATATCAAAAATATAATCATAACAAGGAAACACAAGAGTATAACTGTATCAACAGTAGTTCATATGTTTAGACAAGTATTGACTCCATTTATTTATATATTTACAAGATTGATCGTTTATATAAATATACAGCGTTAATTTCCATTGTTTAACGAGAGCGTACATTTTAAATGAATAAAATGAATGAAAACTACGGTTTCTTGTTTGTGCATTGTGATAAAAAGTTCGTATGTATAATTACTTTCATTTGTTTCTTACTCTGTCTTGTATTGTTCTCTTCGTACTTTTGCAAATATTCAATTTCATGACTGCATCAAGTGTTTCTATCAGTTTACCATAGTGATATCACATGGTAAGGTTAGAAATAATGGTAAACCCTAGTTTTAAGATCCGATTTTCGATTAACAGTGGTAAGGTAATCGTTGCAAAAAATCCTGCTCAAACTTTTGTGAAAGACGTTTTAACTTTGAATTGTTGCGAGAGTTTATGTTCTATGTTGAAGGCACTTGCATATAGTGACCTGAAATACAAGTACTGTTCTATTGAGTTTAGATACATGTCTTCTGTTTCTGTCCCTGACCTATGTTTGCTGTATTCGGCATGTGTAGTGCATCATGCTATGAGACATTGATACGTTATGAAATTTCGTGCAGGACTGCTTTGTGGGTTTTTTTTGGCATGGAACTCCTGACCAGACTATGACTTTTTGACTCTTGACCTATGCAGTGTGGGTGTATCATCATGATGTATACAGTGTGTTCCTTTGTATATTACCCTGACCTAGAAGTATAATTCTAAATTGACCTAGCTTGCTTCTGAATATGTAGCATGAAAATGTATTGTCATAAGATGTCTTGTGGCACGAGAAACTTTATATGATCTTGACCTTTGCCCTCATTGTACAACTTGTATATTATGTTTGAAGTATATGGAGAATCTTCTGATTGCACTCATATCTAATATTTTTATATTTTTATTAAATATTTAGTTATATTTGTATATTTTTAATTGTAAGATCGGTTTTATGTATTGGAGTTTGAACTAGTACACATTTTGAAGTCCGCCGCCGGGCGAGGGATTTTCTCACTTTGTTAAAAACCCATTGGTGACCTTTGACTGCTTTTTGCTTTTTTGTCATGTTACTGTCTCTTAAACACATTTCACATTCCCATTCTCAATTTTTGATATGAAGAATGTTTTGATCAAATGAAAACTAAATATTTTTATTGCTGTGAAAATTAGAAAGAATATTTACTGCTCTAGTAGCACCATGTACTGCAAGTTGTGATAGATTGATAATTCAAAATGGTTCAATCATTTTACCTTGGATTTCATTTGATGGACATGTTGATATGGATAGTCTGTTTAAGCATCTTAAAAATCACATGAAGGTATACGCATGTCAATAAACTGAACTCAGTGCGAAGAACCTTTAAAGTACACTTAGACAAAGAGCTCAATCTAGTGAAACACTTTTTTATGCTGGTCACTGTCTGTTATCAAACTGCACCGCAATCCTAAAAAAATATGCAAGTTAATTCTAATAGAAGTAGAAGCCAAACGAAGTAAATAAACCGTTTACTGAAATAAATGTACAATATGTCTATGGGCCACAGATGCCCCTGCTTGTGAAAAGAAAACACAAGTAAACTCCACATATAGAAACAGGATTCACGTAATTTTGACTGTTAATTGACCATAAGCATTGTGTATAAGTTTCAAAACATTTGGTTGAGGCAACTAAAGTTAAAGAACAGAAACAACAGATTAAGCATGATCTTTCCTATCTTTAGTCTACGTGTTGATATCTGTATCATTAGTACTAGTACCAACTTCTTATATCTAATAACTCTTGAACAGTAACACCACCAAATATCGAACTTGATAGAGCGTGTTATGGGGTAATACGCATTACGTATAAGGTTTATAAAATTTGATTGAGTCAAACTTATTTAAAAGAACGAAAACGCTAATTCAGCATTTTCTATGTTTTTAAAGGAACATGATAACTCTTGAACGGTAAAAGTGACGCTACCAAATTTCAAATTCATTTTTTTTGTATGTGGAAATAACCATTGTCCCAGCTAGGTTAGGGAGATGGTGAAGACCCCGCTAACATGTTCAACCCCGCCCTATATTTAGTATGCATGTGCCGGTCGCAAGTCAGTGGCCTATACATTTGTCCATTGCTTTCCTCGTTTGAATTTCGTTTTATCGTGTTTTTTTCTATGTTGTGATGTTATAATAATGTTTCATCCAGCTGCAAATGTTTGCACCTGTCCTAAGTCAGGAATCTGATGTACAGTAGTTATCGTTTGTTTGTGTAATTTATACGTTTTTCTCGTTTCTCGTTTATTTTATTTAGATTAGACCGTTGGTTTTCTCCATTGAATTGTTTTACACTAGTAGTTTTTGGGCCCTTTATAGCTTGTGGTTCGGTGAGAGCAAAGGCTCCGTATGAAGGCCGTACGTTGACCTATAATGGTTTACTTTTATAAATTGTTATTTGGATATAGAGATTTGTCTCATTGGCACTCATACAACATCTTCTATACCTATTTGCTCATTGTTGAAAGCCGTATGGTGACATATAGTTGTTAATTTCTGTGCTACCTGGTCTCTTGTGGAGAGTTCTTCTTTGGCGCTCATGCCACATGAGGTGAAGGGTGGGGATCCTGCTAGCAAGTTTAATCCGCCGCATTCTGTTTGTATGTACCTGTCCCAAGTCAGGAGACTCTAATTCATGAATTGTCGTTTGTTTATGTGTTACATATTTGTTTTTGTTCATTTTTTGTACATAATTTGTCCGTTTCTTTCTCATTGCTTTTTATAACTGACTATGCGGTACGGACTTTGCTCATTGTCGAAGGCCGTAGGGTGACTTATAGCTGTTAATTTCTGTATCATTTAGTCTTTTGTGGAGTGTTCTTATTGGCACTTATGACACATCTTCTTTTTATTTTGTGTATAAGTTTTGTAGTATTTGATTGAGGCCACTAAAGTTAAAACAACGGAACCCTTTTTTTTTATACGTTCGGGACGAACGGACTAGAGTAACTCCGCAGTTTATGTTCCTTTTCTATGGTACCAACACAGAAGTTCTGACTAGTGTGCTGGTGCTACGCATTCCACCAGCACTGTCATTAATACACACACACACACAATTTTATTATAAAAATATTCAATCTTCATTTTGAAGTGATTCTTTTTGGCCTATAATGATTATATGCATGCCTTAATAATATTTCACAAGTAGTATCAAATTTGACAAATTTATTGTTATATTTTATAACTTATTTTTCAATTAAACTTAAATTGATCATCACTTTCTTTTTAAATGTCTTTTAAGATTCCGTTTTGAACAAAACGATTTGTTACATATTATATACTTCACACGTATTTCTATCAAATCTGATATTATTACAAAGCGGCTATTAAATAAAATGCATTCGAACTTTAAATGTGCATTTAAATATATATGCAATTCGTCAACTGGTGAAGTGGCTAGATGCATATATCGTTGGCCAATTGAACGACAGGTCTCCAAATTTTGTTGTTTTAAAACGTCTAGAAATATTAAAGGAAATAAATAAAAACAGAACGACTGAATTAAATAAAATAATGTTCGATATAATTAACCATTTCGATTTATTTTTAAAATCTAAACGATGCTTTATTTTTATCTAGTTTCCTAATCATTAGAAAGAGAAAATAAATACCTTACAGCTTCTTTAACCGTCGATCCTGAAATGTTTAATGTTATAAAACAATTTTAGCGTCTTTGACCTACTTTACCTTTTTATTCGGATACTTGTGGTTATCTTCTTCAAGTTCAACGGGAACATTAGAATAATCTAGAAAAGAACCCAGATGGAACCAGGAATTCGGGTTGCTATAACCAAACAACCCGGATGTTGAACCAGTTACCATGGTTTCGAACCAAAGAACCAAGGTTCAGAACCAAACAACCCAGATGGAACCAGGGTTTAGAACCAGAGTGCCCGGATAGAACCTTATTGCATTCGGAATTCTCATGACTTTTTATACCTTCAACGTATTTTCCAAATCATTTATTTATTTAGTATATTTATATATAATTATTTGGTCTTATCGAGCGTCACTGAAAAGTCTTTTGTAGACGAAATGCGCGTCTGGCTTAAATATCAAATTTAAAACCTGGTATTTATGATCAGTGCTGCTGTTTGAGTTTTAATTTTAATACCCAGGACAGTAGTAAGCACTTCTGTGTTGACTTGAGTTATCATTGATATGTTCATATTTATAAATTAACTATTAACAACTTTGAATTTTTGAAATACTAGGGCTTGTATACCTCAGAAATAGATTACCTTAGCTGTATTTGGCAAAACATTTAAGAATGTTTGGTCCTCAATGCTCTTCAACTTTGTACTTTTTTAGGTCTTTTTAAACATGTTTGATTCGAGCGTCACTGACGAGTCTTTTGTAGACGAAACGCGCGACTGGCGTAAATATAAAATTTCATTCCTGGTATCTATGATGAGTTTATTTATGTATTTTAACATGTATTTCAAATAAAATAGATATTCATTGCATTTATATGTTTTAGAAGACTATTTCTGAAATCTGCAATTCTTTTTTTTATGTTACAACAACATTATCAACGAAGAACGTTTAAGATACAGAATTGAACAAATGTGTGTCACTTACCAAACATGTAACACAAATTAGTCCTATAACCCCGGACAAAAGTAAGAGGCTGCAATTAAGTGTAGATTTCATTACAAAGACGCACATATTTTAAAATGTTTAAAGTTTTTGGGCCATTAACTCAGCAGTAAAATGTATCGTAAAAAATCCAACAAAGTACTTATTTGTTGTAAAAATAAAAACAGATTGTTGATTTAAAAACCTATCACTTTATATATCAAAAATATATGTAAATAATATTAAATAGAAATGCGAGAAATGACAAAAAATCTTTATAAAACGCTTTAAAGATGTATAGACAATATGCATAGTATTACTATCATGGTTATGGTTTGACAATACACCTTCACATCGTTTAAACACGCACGGAAAATAATCATTAACGCATATAGCATGTATAGTATATCTAAAAACCTTTATAACTTTTATGTCTGTTATCATTTTACTGTGACACATAGAAATAGATTTAGCCGACCGTACAAGGGCTGTATAGCCAGTCAATGTCGTTCAAAACTTCCATGTATAAATAATTGCTCCTTAGTTTTCACTAAGTTTTGGTTGAAAAGTTGTTATTTCAGTGACATATTTGGAGGCAAAGGTAACACTAAACTGTGTTTTTTGCAGCAGTTAGGGAAACATTGGAAGAACATTTGATATAAAATACTTCTGTAAAAGAGGGACGAAAGATACCAGAGGGAGAGTCAAGCTCATAAACTAACAACGCCATTGCTAACATTAAAAAGACAAATAGACAAATAATAGTACAGAAGACACAACACAGAAAACTATAGACTAAGCAACACGAACCCCACCAGAAACTGGAGGAGATCCTGCTCCATATATGTCACCCATTGTGTTGCTTATGTTATTACAAATCCGGTAAACAGTCTAATTCAGTAGGTCGCATTCGGGAAAGGGAAAGGGTATTGTAGTTACGACATAAGGAACATATCTGATAATTATACCACATAAAACAAGAATCAAAGCACCTAACCCAGTCCAACATTGCTTCCATATGTACATGTTATAATAGTATAATCTGAAAAATATGAAGGATTCCTAATGCTGATTAAAAAATGAAATAAAAAAACATGCAATGACTATGAATAGTCACAACAGTGAAGTGCATGTGCCTTTTTAATTTAAGTGCATGAAAAGATCTCGGTTTGTGAGCTTATTCAACATATCTTCGTGACTTTGTGAACATTCCGAAAGATGGTAAATGTAAGAGAAAATGTATATTTAAGTGACAAAATTAAGCGGAAACCAAGTTGAAATAGAACAAAAGGAATCAAAGCTTTTTGTTAGTGAAGGTGATAAACGCTTACTGTGTAATGTTTATTATAGTAACACACTTTTTGAAAATTAACAGAAACAAATAAAATGACAGTTTTCGGCTAAATAACGAAGTATTTTATCATAAAAATACCATTTGCATATCATGCATATATACATTCTCAATTTATCTATTATATGATTAAGCAGTACAATTAGATATCAAGTCGACGAATGTGCTATGATTGCCAATAAGACAACTATCCACAAAAGACCAAACTGACACAGACATTAACAACTATAGGTCACCGTACGGCCTTCAACAATGAGTAAAGTCCATATCACATAATCAGCTATAAAAGGCCCCGATAAGACAAAGTAAAACAATTCAAACGAGAAAACTAACAGCCTTATTTATGTAAAAAAAATGAACGAAAAACAAATATGTAACACATAAACCACAGGCGCTTGGGGATATGAAACAATTTTTTTATTTTATTTTTTGTTGATTAAAATATTAAATTTTCTATATTTATAATGCATATCTATCACTTCTGTGCATGTCTCACCTAGTTTCGAGTGATTTAAACGACTAAGTAAAAATACCAAATTTTACTATCCATACTAAGAAACAAAAAGGCAACTAACTAGACGCCATTTTTCTGCTAACTATAAATAAGGAAATTGACCTACCTGGATTCCCCAACGATTTCTCTTGAAAACGTGCCTTCCAGGCCGTCAGATCGCAGACATTGTTTAAATTTATCAAATTTGTTATGTTCGTAACATATTTAGTCCATCTCAAGCATATAATATTTTTTTTAAACTTTTTTCTATGTTTTCAAATTTACGTGCCCGGAAGTGTACTGCTAAAATACAAGGTAAATTACCTTTTCCCGGACTTTTGTTAAGGGGACGTAATTTTTTCCCGGTCTTTTTCGGAACATCTCTAGGAGTTGGCATGAAACTAGTAAAGTGAACCGATGTTTTTCGTTTGTATTGGCAGCGGTTATGTATGGGTAGCCAGTGTAGCGATATAAAAAAAGGCGTAATTGAGTCAAATTTCCTTTTTCGTGTTATCAAACGTGCTGCTATGTTTTGGACCCGCTGCAATTTACTGATAATGTGGTGTTAGTACCGTACAACAATGCATTGCCATAGTCCAGCCTTGATGTAACTAGGGAGCATACTAGTGGTGGACAATCAACAGGTGTTGTGGCGGTGGTGGATAATATACAGCTGTTGTGGTAGTGATTGACAACCGCGGAATTTATAGTGTGTGATATCCTTGCATTAAAAACCTTTACAACCCTGATTAGAGATGGTATGAGTATTGTACAAATTCTTAAGGTTAAAGGTTACAGCTCTTTCTTTGAAATTTTGCTAAGGAACCCAAATAGATTTTTTTGAAACTTGATCATCGGTGTGTCATAGACTTGTTTGAGTAGTGTTAAACATTCTTCAAAATCAGTAGAACGAACAAGAAGATCTATTTTAAATGGTGGTAGATTTCTATTCTTTAAAGGCAGATCAAGTAAAGATTCTAAAAAAAATCCTGGTGCACCCACAAACAAACTGGGGTTGATAAGATTGGTAAGACCATTACGAAGTATTCTTAGCGTTTTTTTTTTTTTATCAAATTGAATAGACTGTGATGCAATTGTGTGTCGGATCTGTAAGTGACTGAAGAGGCAGATATAAAATTATTCTGTCGTCTCTTCTTGTTAATGAAAGATGTTAAGGTAGATCACAAGTATATAATTTTTGAAACAGATTTTTTTTATAATTTGCCAAAATGAAGATTTTACTATGCTCTTTTCAAAAATTAAATAAAAAGTATAGGTCACCGTGCTATTTTTCAAGCTATGGGGCGTTGAAAATTGCTAAACTTTGGTTAGTTTGTTCATGAATAAACACATTTATATAGTGTGCATAAAAAAATCTATGAGATAGAATTTGAAATAAATTGTGATAAGATAGGTTTCAGAATATGTTTTAAGAAAATAAAAAGAAAACGTGGTGTCACCAAACTTGTTTTCTTGCTACAAGTAAAAAAAAAAAATTTCCCTTTTAGCCCAGTATAAATTTTGTACTAAAAGAGTATTGTCCCCTTAAATGGCTCATTTGAAAAAAATGATTTTAAAACCAAAATACATTATATTTGTTAAAATATTTTGTATAATACGATTAATGAACAAGTTTTCTTTAAATTGAAAAAAACATTCTAACCATTGAATTGCAAATCTGTCTCAAAATTTGCATATTTAGGCAAATAACTAGACTGATTTTGTACTGTGATTGTACAATCCAAGATGGCGGTATACCATGCATCTACCTTAACAGCTATTTCAGGGGTCGTATTATAATTAAATTATTAGGCACTTATGTTTTATTTCTAATATGGTATGTTCCTCAGATGACAAACATAACAAATTGTGGTTTAAGACTCATCCACCTCTTTCTTTAGTTATTGAGTAACTTATTTCTAGCACACTACCAGCTGATCACGCACTTGCAGTATAACTCACGTCGTCTTTAATCGGAATTGGCAAACAAAACAATTATAAGACGTCGTAACAAAACCCATCCATGTATCACAGTTTGTCAATCTAGCTGGTTCTAATACTGACACATCTGTTGCAATGAAAATCAATTGATCGCGCATCTAAATGACACCAGAAGCAATGATTGCACAATTGTACCGTGAGATCATTGTGAATCATGTGTGTTTGTAATTGACATTTATAAATATCGGTTTTCAAATCGGACACAAGTTCTCAATATGATATTGCTCTTGTATTGATTGACATATTAATATATAGCGTTCATACTGATATTTATGCATCAAGACTTATTTAATAGTTCCAACATTCTTTTGGGTTTCAATAATCTGTAATGAATTTCATCATGGACCGGATGTGAACGTCACAGTCCTTATTTCTCCTTTGTTCTTTGGACCGGATGTGAACGTCATAGTACTTATTTCTCCTTTGTTCTTTAGACCGGATGTGACCGTCACGGTACTTATTTCTCCTTTGTTCTTTGGATCGGATGTAAACGTCACAGTACTTATTTCTCCTTTGTTCTTTGCACCATTCTAACAAATCTCTACCTTAAACTTTCTTAAATGTTGTCATCTATTGTTGCATAGCTAAATATCTAATATGATAGATATAGGAAGATGTGGTGTGAGTGCCAATGAGACAACTCTCCATTCAAATAACAATTTAAAAAGTAAACCATTAAAGGTTAAAGTACGGCCTTCAACACGGAGCCTTGGCTCACACCGAACAACAAGCTATATACAGGGCCCCAAAATTACTAGTGTAAAACCATTCAAACGGGAAAACCAACGGTCTAATCTATATATTAAACAAAACGAGAAACGAGAAACACGTATCTATTACATAAACAAACGACAACTACTGTACATGAATATATATATATTTTTTTCATAATTTCCCTAAATAAAGAGTCTCGCTGCATTGAAGACTCTGCTGTTGTTTGTTCTATGGTCAGGTTGTTGTTTCTTTGACACATTCCCCATTTCCATTCTCATATTTTATTTCTCTATATTTTCATACATGCTGGAAACGGGGGTATACATCACTTAAATGCCAGGTCATGCCTATAATGACCACCTAAATCCTTGCAATACTCACAGAGCTAATTCAAAATAAAGATTTCGTATTTATAATAACTACTTAGAACTGTCCAAAACTTCCAAATATTGCGGTTTTGTTATGTTTTGAAATACACCGTTTGACACCTTTGACCTCAGTTTTCAAAATTCTGCACCAGTTTGACACTCTACGACATGCCTTATTCAACGGGTATTATATGTACCTTTAAAATAAGACCAAAAATAAGTAATCAAATATTTCGTAGTTCTACCTTACTTATTACCGTAATATTATGTCCACCACAAGGTCAAGTATAATACTATTGATAAAGATTTCACATAATGAAGGCCATGATAACAGACGATATGTCATATGTCCTCATTTGTCGTATGGGTATTAGTTCACATGAACTCAACTTTTAGACTGTCTACATAGGCTTGCCAATTACTAAGCGAATGAGAAACTAGAGGCTCTAAAGAGCCTGTGTCGCTCGCCTTGGTCTATGTGAATATTAAACAAAGGAAGCAGATGGGTTCAAGACAAAATTGTGTTTTGGTGATGGTGATGTGTTTGTACATCTTACTTTACTGAACATTCTTGCTGCTTACAATTATCTCTATCTATATTGTACTTGGTCCAGTAGTTTCAGTGGAAAATGTTAGTAAAAATTTACAAAATTGTTAAATATTGACTACAAAGGACAATAACTCCTTAGGGGGTCAATTGATCATTTCAGTCGCAGACATAGTCACGAAAAAAAAGTCAGTGGACAAATAGTCACAATTCAGTATTCAGACTACTATTTTCTTTGAATTAGACCACTCATTTTTATTTTTTTCTTCAACTATTATATATATGAAGCAAATTTGTAATTAAAATGTATTCAATAAATTTCAATAATGATTAAATAACTATAACGAAAACAAAATGTCAAGGGGCTAGGTACTTCAATGGCTTCAAAATGCCAAAAAATATATGAATAACTTTTCATTTATCAAGGTGTATGAACAATTTCATACACTTGATATAATCAAATGTAATTAAAAGAATACACTCAAGATATTTCTCTCATATATTCAAATAATTGTCAATAAATTGTTTGTTAGTTTATAACCTGTGACTTTTTGTCCTATCAAATTTGTGACTTTATGTCTTGTGACTTTTTGTCCGTTTACCAAAATAATATGATTCTGACATAATTCGCCTAAATAATCGACTAATCAAGGGAAGGTTTAACAAACATAAGGGAGCTCGTTAAACATACTGCATTATATCTCCCTCTCCCAGCTTACAAAAGAAGTCCGTAAATGATCAGTGACCGTATGAAGATCATAATTAACATAGCGCTGTCCATGTTGTCACAGACGCTGTTTACAAACGGCATTCGAACTCTTGTAAAAAGAATATTTACTGTAGACAAAACAACTTGTCGTTCGATATAATTTACATCTCGCGAACAGGGTTGACTTCAATAGACAATATCGTAGCATCTACGTAGTGCTATATAGATTTTGACTATAGAACGTGTAGCTACAAACTAGTCGCTATATAGATTTTGATAACAGCTACGTAGCTGCTAAGATATTGAACTCAACCCTGGTACAAATGTGAGCTTATCTGTCAGCTTTAAAAAGACACAAATTATAAGAAGCGGAATGTTTGTCACTGAGACAATTGTCCGTCAAAGTCAAAAGGTAGTGGATGTAATAATTATAATATTATCCGCAAGGCCTTCAACAAAGAGAAAAAAGACCAATAACATACATGTATAGTCAGCTATAAAAGGCATCGACATGAAACATATGAAACATTTCAATTGAGACACTATACAGTAACGGTCAAATTTATAACAAAACACGTACAATACAAAAAACAAATATGACATACACATATAGCTGTCAGTTAACTGCGAATACTCTCTATGGTGACCTATAATTATTTTTTTTGTTTCATTTTGGTCTATTTTGTAGAGCTATCTCAGTGGCATTCATACCACTTCTTTTTTTTTTATACAGACAAACGACGCACCAGACTCCTGACTTGTGACTGGTACATACTATAATGTTGTAAGCGTTCAACTCTTCTATAATCTGAGACAGTGGTTTTTCAGTAAAACGTTGAAACAAAATATTAAAATTAGTTGAAAAGTACGAACTGGTTCACCCTAAATACTGAAGTAGATACAAGTTTGCAAAGATAAACACATTACTAGTATTTATCTAACATAGCTGCCAATGAATTTGACCTTGAACTTATCAAGTCCTTGATGTTGGTCAGTTATATAACTTTTTTTTTTATCTTGTCACCTGTTTCTGTCTTAAGATTTAAACGTGGACTGGTCGCGAGTGTTTTATCTCGTGACCGATGGATATAAAAGTGATGACCAGTGCTGACTAGATGGACACTTAGAATCACTGGTCAACTGTAAACACTGACCATAACTACAATGAAGCTCATTTGTTTTGGTTTGATTGCCTGCCTGGCCATTCCTGCTCTCGGGGATAATCTAGTACAGTTAGCTACCAAACTAGGAGCCAAAACCTTAGTTGAGTTTGTGACAGAGGCCGGTCTAGCAGACACCCTTGCAAATGGAGGTATAGTTAAACAAAAAAAATAGTTAAATCTGGTCTTCGATTTATCGATATGAACCTATCTGCATGGTAAATTTTTGTATTCTCGTTTTTCGCTTTTGCCTATGCACTTTGTCTATATGCATTTTATTCTTTGTTCACACATGTTGGTTGTTTTTATAGTAATTAAGACAAAGTGGGTACTTTTTTATCCTTATTTTTGGCAATATTACCTATTAGGTCTGTATTTTATATTCACAAATTTAACGCTGTCTTTACAATTAAATTATATTCGACTCGCGTACAAATCAGTTGTTTAGCTAGCTTTAAAACCAGGTTTACTGAAGGGTTATTCCACCTTTTTCTACAGACAAAAATGTTTGTATCAAGTCAATAATATGACAGTTATCCATTTGTTAGATATGTTGAAGCTTTTTGATTTTGTCATGTTAATGGTGACCTTTCAGTTTGATTTTAATTTTTCTCGGAGTTCGGTAATTTTGGTATTTTACTTTGAATGCAAAAAAACAAAAGAACAACATATTTTTGAACGATCTCACTATGCAAATTTACATAATTTACGGACTTCAAAGATAAGCATTATAATATAATACTTTACCTGCTTTCGTTTCTAATATCATTATTTGTGTAAATTGTAAGTAAGAGTAGAGGTTTTCACGCCCGCTTTGCCGCTTGTGTTCATAAAAACATGTCTCTGTTGATTCTGTAAGAAACAAAGTACATTCATATTACATATATCGTCTGAAGCTGCCTATTCTGATACCGGCCTCAACATTTGAGGGGCCTGGATCCTAATTCTTCATTTAAGCATGCTTAAGGTGGTATGGGTGTCTTCCCGGGGCCCCATCTTGGATTGTAGAAAACAGAGAACAAAGATCCTGATTTTCTATCAAGTTAGCAAAAGTTGATGCAGGAATGAAGTTTTTAAATTGATTGATCATTTAAAAGAACCAATTTATAAGAATATAACTTATAATTATTAAATATCTCTGCAAATGTTGATTATTTTTGGTGGTTTTGATATTTTTTTTAAATTGGCATTTTAAGGGGAAGTAACTCTTACACAGTGCATTTTCTGAAGGATTCTACATGGAATTTTCCTATTTTGTATTTTAGCTGGAAAAAAACGTACGGTGACCCTATCTTTTCTTTTGATATTCTCAAAGCACTGTCTGAAAGCTATCTTTTTCTTAAGAATTTAACAATTCTATCATTTTGTTTAGTTTCTAATAACAAAATGGCGTTTTTCCCTGTATAATCCTTACAAAATTTGTCATTTTGTCACGTCCTGTAGCTTGAAAAAATGCGCGGTAATCTATCATTTTTATTATATTTTTCAACATATATCAATAGTTACTACGTGTTGGCAAAGTATGAACAAATTCTATCATTTTTATTTTAGACTCCCATACCAACTTAAACGTGTTTTTGTCTTATTTTTATTCCTCGGTTAGTTCTCTGATATTGTTTTGCCATTTATTCTGCACATTTTACCTATTCTTCTCCATTCTGCAAACCCCATCCAGACATTCACATATTGTTTATATGTACTTGTCTACTTTTTGGCCTGTCTCCTTACGAGTTTTGTAATCATGAACTTTTTGTATTTATCCTTGTGGTATACCACACATCTTCCAAACATCTTATTTACGTTTATATCTCCATAAATCAATGAAAAAAGTCGTACCCCCAAAATACAAATAACGTTAATTTCCCTATGTTTTCAACGTTGATAGTCAATCACAACGTAGACTGGTTCCGGAGAACAATGTTCAGTATTTTACATATAAAAAATTTAATATAACAGCATATATACGCTAATAACTAGATCGTAGTACCGATAACCAGGACAATCACAACGTTTAAATGATGTACTATTTTGAAAATATTACCCATGATGCATTAGATTTTAAAATGTAGAATTTACCTACTGATGTCTTTTTTCCTCTGCCATTGCACTATACATTCAATTGAATATTGACAAACATGTAGTTTCATATTTTTGTTTTTTAATTTTGTTCAGGACCCTTCACTGTGTTTGGACCAACTGACGATGCTTTCGCCAAATTACCACCTAAAGTAGTAAAAATGTTGAAAGAGGACAAAAAACTGCTCGCTGACGTACTGAAGTTCCACGTGCTCAGCGGAAAAGTATTTTCATCACAGCTGTCCAATGAACTGACCGCTCCTTCTCTAAACCCATTGGGTAAAGTCCGTATCAACATTTACCAAGGCGGAAAGGTAATTAGATGATTGTTTGGGAATGTTTTAATAACAATAGAAATTAAACTGTAAGGGATTTAATACTAGAGTGTAAAATTCACGTAGTAATATACATGTATGATTTGCAACTTGTATATGAAAAGGGAGAAAAACACGAAGCTTATTTTTTCTCTGTATGTGTAACATTCATTGTGAAAGTTAAAAACATTTTTTTTTTAAAAGCCCAGAATTTGATAAAGGAACCTGAGTGAACGCGGGGGGAATACCAGTATATGAATATATTGAAGAATAATATTTCTTTCCGGTTGTGTCCCTTTGACTGAGTGTGCAATTTTAGTTTACATGGTGTAGTAGAAGAATTTCATTCTGCCTATGTATCCGGTCTCGTTTCTTTTAGAGTTCATGTCGTTTCCTCATTTTTGTTTGTTACCTGAATGAATTCGTCTCGTTTTAACGGATTTACGATATTTGATCAGTAAATAAATGAATTCAACTACAGGGCATAACGCTTTTTGGGTAAAGATTTGTTCCGAACGAAATTATTTTTTTACATGTCATACGATCGCGATAAATCAATACTAGAGTTGGATATCTTAAGTTTGAAGTGGTTTAAAATATACGGGCCCCGTTCCTAAACGGGAGAAAACCGGGTTTCTGTGGGAGAACTATATCGATCTTCGAGAGGAATATGCTAAATACTAGTCAATTGACATAGAAGTAGAACGTGTAGGGTTCTATCTTAAAACCCCAGTGCTGACAGGCGTTGGGTACTGTAGATAAAATCATCATAGATACCAGGATTAAATTTTGTATTTACGCCAGACGCGTAGATTAACTAGCTCGAGGCTGTTAGCTACCGTTTGTCTCGCACACTTTTCATTCTTCTCCTTTGTCACTGTAATATAAAAATGTGCCACAGAGATACAGTTTATTTTGTATTTAATTGACAGGTGATTACAGCAACAGGAAGCCCTGTCGTATTGCCAGACCAGAATGCCACCAATGGAGTCATCCATGTCATCGATAGAGTCATGTTTCCTTTACCATTGGTGCCAGTAACTGGATTGGTTGGAATGGACCCTAAGTTGTCTACTCTCCTAACAGCTGTCAAGGCCGCTGATCTCGTACAAACGCTCTCAGGTAAACATGTCATTTTCTAGAACAAATGTTTATCAATGGCAAACTGATCAATAGTTTCAACTTAAGATCCATCTAATACCCCCCCAAAAAGATTATAATAAATTCTAAATGAATCGAGTTTTACTTTGATTTCAATTTAGTATCTCTGTCTTTTTTTTATAGGCCATTCGGAACACGATCGATTGCTGTAACTGTGTCATAGTTTCATATCGCTATTGTGTTATTTATATATGTGGCTTTTTAAAAAGCAACATTGAATCAAGCAATATATTTTACAAAATGTTTTTTTTTTCTAGGCGATGGTCCATTCACACTGTTTGCTCCCACAAATGAAGCCTTCGCAAAATTGCCCGCTGGAGTATTGGCCAATCTTTTAAAAAACAAGACAGCTTTGGCCGACGTCTTGACATATCACGTAGTCTCTGGAACCTTCTATAGCGCCGGGTTAACCAATGGAATGTCAGCAACAACAGTAGAAGGAAAACCAGTCACAATCACCATTAGTGGAGGTTTGTTTATAATAATATATTTAAATCTATTTTTGTTTATTCGTTATCGTAAAAACAACCGTGTATATTCTTGTCAGAATGTGTATTTTTTTCAAATGACAAAAGTACGTTCTTTGTGTATATGATGATTATAGACGACAACGGTTTTGGTGAGTAAAACGGAAATACTCAGAACAGAGTTTGTTTTCAATGGCTTCCAATTCGAAAGTATAACCGGTTGGAAAGAAATCCGTTTCTTTATGAACCTTTTAAAAATGGTAATTGGCTAATATGTTTATTTGGTGTTAAAAGCGATTGATATAAATAAGCGGCAAATATGTTATGAATATTTGTACCTTGTGTTATTTGTAAATAAGTTAAGCAACAATCATGTGTATATTTAATGTATATATAGCGACTAACATGCATGCTTTGCTTTGGTATAAGCTGCAAATATGCATATTGAGTCTTTGGAGGTAATATGTATTTTTGATTTTTAAAAATAAATCTTAACTTTTATCCAATAATTATTTTTGATTTGACATTCTTTTGTCTTTATAGGAAGCGTAATGGTTGGAAAATCCACTGTAGTCCGAGCCGATGATGCCGTGTCCAATGGAGTTGTTCATATCATCGACACCGTTCTTATTCCACCTTCCCTTAGATCAACACTTCTTCCATGAAGAAATCCTTGATGTTGTGAAGAGGTTGATTCATATGTTTAATTCTTCATCAATTCTTCATTGAAATGAATGTACAGTTTTATATTTATATTAAAACTTATTTTGTTATATTATATTCATGGTTAATGTCATTTTTGTTATACTGATAAAATTTACAACATTGATGAAATGTGGTATGAATATTTGCAAATGAGACAGGAAAACTCAACCTGAGACCGAGTGATGTATATGTTAGCAGTTTTATTATAAGTTAATGTAACTTAAGGTCTTTAACATTGAGCAAAACCAATACCGCATAGAAAGTTTTATAAAAGGCGCCGACATGACAAAATGACATAATTTTATTGAAACGAAATTTTATTTACTAGTACCAAACAATAGGTCCGAGTACACTGTTGAGTCCAGATTTTACGAATGTAGTCCCTAGTGCGGACAGTGTTGCCTGCCAATTTCTTTAGTACCCATTTCAAATGTATTTCTTATTTTTTTTTTATTGCAAGTAGGAGGATGAAATTATACACAGTAAAAAAATTGAGTCATGAATTTTGAAGTAAAGCAGTGATTTGGTCCAGCTAAAAAAGGTTAAACAAATGTACTTCGGAAGCTGTTTAAAAAATTTCAAGACCCCCTTAATAAAGATTTTTCCATATTTTGAGTTAGAGCCGATGAGGTTTTCTATAATTTTGATGTAATTTGTCACAAAAGTAGTACAATACACTGTAAAATTATTATTGAGAAAGTGGAGGTGATTTTTTTTCTATTTTCATTTATTATCTACGAGAAATCTCTGTGTATTTGGACCAATAAACGAAAACAAAACATATGAAAAACAGCAAAACACGAAAATCACTGAACTACAGGCTCTGGCAATAGAACAGGCACACAGAAAGTGTGACGAATTTCAACATGTTTGCGGGCACCAAACCCTCCCCCTATACTGTCCATATTTGGCTTCTGAATAGCTATATAGGAAAAAAGAAGACAACAACCGATCAACAAAAATAATCAAAGGACACTTGTAGGGCAATATACAGCCTCCTTTTATAGTTCATTATACTTTATTAGTTTTCTCGTTTGATTTGTTTTACATTGTCTTCTCGGGGCCTTATATAGCTGACTATGCGGTATGGGCTTTTCTCATTGTTGAAGACCGTACGGTGCCTTTGAGTTGTTAATGTCTGTGCCATTTTGGTCTTTTGTGGATAGTTGTCTCATTGGCAATCATACCACATCTTCTTTTTTATATATTCAATAATTGACAGTGCTAAAGTTCAAGCTCTAACTCGGATGGGCCGTCCGTGCAAGACCCTCACTGGTTGTCAAGGGCGTTAAAAACCATCATCTTCATAGTTCTATAAATGTTGTAAACGAATATAAAAAAAATAATCTTAAATCTACCATCACAAGCAGATCGTCGAACAACGAAAAATATAATGATAGTATATTCACCGAAAGATTGCCAACTTGTCACACGAGGATACAACGAGGGTGTTAAAAGTTTATCTAATGTTGAGATCCCAACAACACTTAAAAGTTTCATACTTTAAGTTTGACTAGTTTGTAAATAATGCTTGACATAAGATTAGATAGTGTAAAATAAATATAAAAAGATGTGGTGAGAAATGAGAAAAAAAGAGTCCAAATGACATAGAAGTCAACAGCTATAGGTCACCATACAGCCTTCAATAATAAAACTCATGTTAAAAAGCAGCAGCCTTCAACAATGTGCCTGTCCCAAGTCAGGAGCCTGTAATTCAGTGGTTGTCGTTTGTTTATGTGTTCCATATTTGTTTTTCGTTTATTTATATTTTTTTACATAAATAAGGCCGTTAGTTTTCTCATTTGAATTGTTAAAAACATTGTCTCCTCGGGGCCTTTTATAGCTCACTATGCTGTATGGGCTTTGCTCATTGTTGAAGGCCGTACGGTGACCTATAGTTGTTTATGTTTGTGTCATTTTGGTCCTTTATGGATAGTTGTCTCATTGGCAATCATACCACATCTTCTTTTTTTTTTATATTGTATATAAAATAGAACACTATTAAAAGCTCCTACATGACTAAGATAAACAAATTCAAACAAAAAGAACTAACGACAGACAAATCATTATGTACATATGAACAATCGCAAAAAAAAACCGATATGCAGCAACACACAACACCAAACAGGCTCCTGAATTGTGATAAGCACATACAGAATGCGTAACTTATATTTCGGGCTCACCACCATAGACGTCGGTGTAGCAGCTCACGAACAAGTTATTAATTGTTTTTTAAGTTGGGAATGTGTCAAATAAACTCATCAAAGATACCATGATTGAAATTTTGTATAGAAACGTCAAACAGACAGCAGCCCGACCAAAGAAAAAAATGGCCACCGAATGCTACAAATGGTTCTTCAACACAGCAAGAAAACCCGAACCCGAAGGCCTTCTTCATCTGGCCCCTACCTTACAATTGTGTACTTGTTCAGTGATAATGGACGCTATACTAAACTCCAAAACATATAAACCCTTAGCCTCCAATCCAACCTGTAGGCGTGATGGCGACAACCATTCTTTGATTACCCGTATGACCCTCCATACCTTTTTTGAATTGCCCCAACTGAACTGTCATGTTCATAGACTCTTCTCAGATGTTTGTTCATGAAATAACGGCACCTTGAACGCCGTTTGATGGTTCAAAATCGGAAAAACGTAAAAGTAGCTAAAATCAAGTAGGGGTGAGCATCTTTTGATGGCCACTTCGTAACTGGTAGTTACTGTATGTATATACTATTATCATAAATGGATGCATATGTGGTACAGGGAAACAACGAGGTAAATATGGCAAATAGGAATCTATACGATAGTCTGGAAAATCTAGGTCACCGTTTCGTCAAAAATCCCTTAAAAACAAACATTTAGGCAGACCTGACTTGACAATAATAATTCCCCAGCTAGGCACTTAAGTCCCATATACTCCGAGTTAGCATGAATGGAAGGCTGTAACTATAAGGTAATTCTTGAATGACAATGAAACACAGTCTGGTCAATGTTCACCTCTCAAGGTCGTTTTAAAATCGGAAAGTAGACTGAAAATTACCATTTTTTAATTGAGTTCAAACCCACGAGAAAATATTCCAGCTCCTTCCCCACACCATCCGCCCCCAAATGTCAATACATAGTTTAATAGATGAACATCATTTACAGCACCAACAGTCTGCTAATTTGCATAGACTTTTTTTTGTTTTTATTTAAATCAAATACATTGTCTAATACACGACAGAATCGAACAAGTTGAGATATGTAAACATCATCATACGTTTAGTTCATTTTATTCTTTTTTAATTCTATCGTTCAAGATTAAAGGTCGTTGCGAGGGTTAATTGGTTTACTTTTTGTCTAAGATAAGGGCGAAAGCTCGGTACATTATAACGAGTCAACGAAGTTTTTATTGTTTCTTTTAAAATTTCCGTAATTTGAATATATTTTTAGAAAGTTATTAACAAAATATGGGACTTCCAATCAAATAAAAAAAACGATTGATTAATTGTTGGTTGCTTAATATCCAGTTGCAAATAGTTCACGTATATTCAGGAGGATGAATAAATTAGACCGATAAAGTATATAAAAGACGTTAAAATAAAATCGACATATAATACCCCTGCTGTTAATGTAATACCGAAATATTTACTCAAAGTAGATAGGTGATTTCTACAAATAGGGTTATTTACTCTTTCGGATTTATGACATACGGAAATGTACATTATGAATACATACATACGTAATAAGACTGTAGTACTTCATTTCATTCTTTATAACAAAATTCTTTAGATTCGAATTTGTATTGAAATTCGGTGAATCATAACCTTCACATAATCGATCTTTTTAACTTGATTTGTAATTCGTGCATCTGTTAAAAATCGTATTCAATATACCAAATCTATAACTTTCAACATGCATAACAACATGTTATGAATAAAATTCATGTTTGAAATATTAAAGATGGACGTCAGGATGACAAATATTTATGTTTTATTTTATTTCATTTTAAATAACGGTAAGATTCTCCAATTCGACCTTAAATACAGGTTATTGAGAAACCATTTAACTTCAAAAAGGAGGGAGGGTGGAGGATACGTATTTTTCGTCTGAGTCAGAAATTTTAATACTAGTCTATAGATATAGGAAGATGTGGTGTGAGAGCCAATGAGACAACTCTCCATCCACATAAAAATAAAAAAAAAAAGGTAAACCATTATAGGTCAGTGTACGGCCTTCAAGCCTATAAAGTATGGGGAAGATCGGGATTCAGAATTTTTGTTGTTGTCGTCTGTCATTTGTTTTCATCAAATTGGAGATCATAATATTTTTTTAGGAACAACCTTTGAAGTCTAATGGTCCTTTCCGTTATATCAAACTTGATGTAAATCTAATTAAAAGATAGAAGTTTGACTTCGCGATGTTGTTCGACGAATAATGCAGCGAGTAACGATTGATCTAAGTTTCAAGCAGATTAAAATAACACCTTGTTTGCTGTTCAAATGAATAAAAGGCCCCGACAAGATAAATATGAAACCTTTCAATGAGCAAACTAGCGTTCTTATATATAATGAAACGGGGAAAATGACAGACATATTAAAACAACGACAACCACCGAACTAGTTGCTCGTAACTTGAATATATTGGTATGCTTCAGTATTTTTGTTCAAACTATTTGAATTCGCAGACTATTTTTTAGATTGTTAATTGTAAAAAAATTCAAGCTATAATCGCGATATCATAGAAGGCATTACGACTTTTTAAGGGGTTGGGGCAAGTTTATTATCCCTTCGAAACCAACTATTGTCCTCGACCTTGCCTCGGGCAATATTCAGCATCTCACTGACAAAAATCTTGCTTTACAAGTCATAACAAGTGCAGTCAATAAGTGTGTACTATTGCAAGATATATATTATATACATAAATGTTTCTCTACTTCCAATCAAACTGGGCATTAATGTGGAACTGTATGCATATTAATATTACGAGCTGTCCATTAAATATATATTATATTTGCATCTTTACTTCCAGTCATACCAATATCAGGGCGGTACTGCTATTCTAGATACTACTATTATTACAGATATGGATCCTATTATTACTGCAACTCGTACTCGTATTTGTAAGTATTATAGCTACATGTATATATAATGACCTCACTGTGCGTCGTACTTGTACATGCAAGTACTACATATACTATTATTACTGTACCTCAAACTTGTAAGTATAGTACATAATTATGATATTATTACTGTACCTCAAACTTGTAAGTATAGTACATAATTATGATATTATTACTGTACCTCAAACTTGTAAGTATAGTACATAATTATGATATTATTACTGTACCTCAAACTTGTAAGTATAGTACATAATTATGATATTATTACTGTACCTCGTGACTGGTATGATGACACGAACATTCACAAAACTACGGTGTTAGCCAAAATAGAAGATAAACTTTTAACCGATTTTAAAACTAAGTGGACGGAAGATCTCCATAGAGTTTCTGCAAGACGTATGGATGGTGGTTGTAACAAATTAAGAACATATAGAACATTTAAAACCGAAATAAGTTGTGAACTTTATTTAAAAACACTTTTATCTCCTGCTCAACGTAGAGCATATTCGCAATTCAGATGTGGGTTGCACCCATGCGAATCGAAACCGGGCGCTTCGAACATTTACCAATGCATGAACGGACTTGCTTTATGTGTGAAAGTAAAACTGAAACTGAGGAACATGTACTAATTGAATGTCCGCTTTATGACGATTTAAGGAACGAACTTTATGAATATATAAACAGTGTAGATGAGAACTTTAACATGTTAACGAACCGTGATAAACTGTCTTTTGTGTTGGGATGTCAAAACGTTAATGTTATTTACAAATGTGCCAAAACCTGCAAATCTATTTTAGACAGAAGGAGACGTTTTTTTATATCGATAACCTTTTTTGTAGACTGTAAAATTATTTAAATTTGTTTTAGAAATTTTAATAATACATGTACATAGTTTTTTAAAGTCCTTTTATTGTTTGATGAAATTTTACTTTTTGTCTCTCATAATTCTTTTAAAAATGGCATTAATATATAATTATGTTTTTATGATATATGTAAATATTGTATTGTGTATATTAATGGTGAGACGTTAATAAACTATTTATCTATCTATCTATCTCGAATTTGTAAGTAGTACATAATTATGATATTATTACTGTACCTCGAATTTGTAAGCAGTACATAATTATGATATTATTACTGTACCTCGACTTTGTAAGTACTACATAATTATGATATTATTACTGTACCTCGAATTTGTAAGGACTTCATAATTATGATATTATTAATGTACCTTGTAGTTGTAAGTACTAAAGATACTATTATTGTTGTACCTTGTAGTTGTAAGAGCTTGATATGAAATATGACATTGTGATAAACATTCAAGATTCAAGTACATGTAAGAGTAGGGGTCGCGATGTCGAACCCATATGTCTTAAAAAAAAATAGGAAAAAGTTTTATCTCCAGATCCATTTGATGGTCGTCAAAGAATCTCAGAACCATATTTGACAGTATTTTTATTTTAAAAAAAACCCGAATATCAATTTTATCATGCATTACAACTATATTACTATTTTTACGGGAAATCGGGAACAATTGCGGGATCACTCACAGGTCAACAAGAAACGTTGTAGGGGCAATCATTTATGCAATCTGAAACAAGATATACTTCTGAATTAAAACAAGTAAGTCGAAAGTTGTCATTGGTAGAACAGTTACGAATCATATCATATTTTTTTATAACATGTCAGTTTAAGCCATCGCTATTAGCGTATGACTTATAATCTTGATAAGAAAGAAAAAAGAAGATTTGCAAGGGTCATTGATACAATTCTTAGATTAATTAAATGTTTTATTATAACAGGTCAGTTGGAACCATTGCGGGTGCCGTCATTGGTGGAATTATTGGACTAGTTATTATAATTGCAATTGTTGTAGTTATCTGTGCATCATGCTGTAAATCACATGGAAGTCGTGGTACAGTGGTTCAGCCATATCCAACAACAAATACTGTCCACACTGTAACCACTATACCAGCTTACAACCACCGTAAGTATATCATAGAGAAATCATGATACCGTAGTTCAGCCATATCCAACAACAAATACCGTCCACACTGTCACCACTATACCAGCTTATCACCACCGTAAGTATATCATAGAGAAATCATGATACCGTAGTTCAGCCATATCAAACAACAAATACCGTCCACACTGTCACCACTATACCAGCTTATCACCACCGTAAGTATATCATAGAGAAATCATGGTACCGTAGTTCAGCCATATCAAACAACAAATACCGTCCACACTGTCACCACTATACCAGCTTATAACCACCGTAAGTATACCATAGAGAAGTCGTGGTACAGTAGTTCAGCCATATCAAACAACAAATACCGTCCACACTGTCACCACTATACCAGCTTACCACCAACGTAAGTATATCTCAGATAAGTCAAGGTACAGTAATCCCACCAATACACCAACAAGTAATGTCCACACTGTAACCACTATACCAGCTTACAACCACCGTAAGTATATCATAGAGAAGTCATTATACAGTAATTCCTACAATACATCAACAAGTACCGTCCACACTGTAACCACTATACCAGCTTACAACCACCGTAAGTATATCATAGAGAAGTCATTATACAGTAATTCCTACAATACACCAACAAGTACCGTCCACACTGTAACTATTATACCAGCTTACAACCACCGTAAGTATATCATAGAGAAGTCATTATACAGTAATTCCTCCAATACAGCAACAAGTACTGTTCACACTGTAACCACTATACCATCTTACAACCACCGTAAGTATATCATAGAGAAGTCATTATACAGTAATTCCTCCAATACAGCAACAAGTACTGTTCACACTTAAACTACTATACCAGCTTACAACCACCGTAAGTATATCTGAGAGAAGTCATGGTACAGAATTGAAGCTCAGACAAAATACACAACCAATTGCAAGCACTTAATCAGATTGTTGTTGTTATCTGTGGATCATGCTGTAAATCACACGGCAGTCGTGGTACAGTGGTTCAGCCATATCCAACAACAAATACTGTCCACACTGTAACCGCTATACCAGCTTACAACCACCGTAACTATATCATAGAGAAATCAAGGTACAGTAATCCCACCAATACACCAACAAATACCGTCCACACTGTAACCACTATACCAGCTTACAACCACCGTAAGTATATCTCAGAGAAGTCATGGTACCGTAATCCCACCAATACACCAACAAATACCGTCCACACTGTAACTACTATACCAGCTTACCACCACCGTAAGTATATCTCAGAGAAGTCAAGGTACAGTAATCCCTACAATACACCAACAAGTACCGTCCACACTGTAACTACTATACCAGCTTACAACCACCGTAAGTATATCTCAGAGAAGTCAAGGTACCGTAATCCCACCAATACACCAACAAATACCGTCCACACTGTCACCGCTATACCATCTTACAACCACCGTAAGTATATCTCAGAGAAGTCATGGTACAGTAATCCCACCAATACACCAACAAGTACCGTCCACACTGTAACTACTATACCAGCTTACAACCACCGTAAGTATATCTCAGAGAAGTCATGGTACAGTAATCCCACCAATACACTAACAAGTACCGTCCTCACTGTAACCACTATACCAGCTTACCACCACCGTAAGTATATCATAGAGAAGTCATGGTACAGTAATCCCACCAATACACCAACAAATACCGTCCACACTGTCACCACTATACCATCTTACAACCACCGTAAGTATATCTCAGAGAAGTCATGGTACAGTAATCCCACCAATACACCAACAAGTACCGTCCACACTGTAACTACTATACCAGCTTACAACCACCGTAAGTATATCTCAGAGAAGTCAAGGTACAGTAATCCCACCAATACACCAACAAATACCGTCCACACTGTCACCACTATACCATCTTACAACCAACGTAAGTATATCTCAGATAAGTCATGGTATCGAAATTCCACCAATACACCAACAAGAACTGTCCACACTGTAACTACTATACCAGCTTACAACCACCGTAGGTATATCATAGAGAAGTCATGGTACCGTAATCCCACCAATACACCAACAAATACCGTCCACACTGTCACCACTATACCATCTTACAACCACCGTAAGTATATCTCAGAGAAGTCATGGTACAGTAATCCCACCAATACACCAACAAGTACCGTCCACACTGTAACTACTATACCAGCTTACAACCACCGTAAGTATATCTCAGAGAAGTCAAGGTACAGTAATCCCACCAATACACCAACAAATACCGTCCACACTGTCACCACTATACCATCTTACAACCAACGTAAGTATATCTCAGATAAGTCATGGTATCGAAATTCCACCAATACACCAACAAGAACTGTCCACACTGTAACTACTATACCAGCTTACAACCACCGTAAGTATATCTCAGAGAAGTCATGGTATCGAAATTCCACCAATACACCAACAAGAACTGTCCACACTGTAACTACTATACCAGCTTACAACCACCGTAAGTATATCATAGAGAAGTCATTATACAGTAATCACACCCATACACCAACAAGTACTATCCACACTGTAACTACTATACCAGCTTACAACCACCGTAAGTATATCTCAGAGAAGTCATGGTACCGTAATTCCACCAATACACCAACAAATACCGTCCACACTGTCACCACTATACCAGCTTACAACCACCGTAAGTATATCTCAGAGAAGTCATGGTATCGAAATTCCACCAATACACCAACACGTACTGTCCACACTGTAACTACTATACCAGCTTACAACCACCGTAAGTATATCTCAGAGAAGTTATGGTACCGTAATTCCACCAATACACCAACACGTACTGTCCACACTGTAACTACTATACCAGCTTACAACCAACGTAAGTATATCTCAGAGAAGTCATGGTACTGTAATTCCTACAATATTCCAACAAGTACCGTCCACACTGTAACCACTATACCAGCTTACAACCAACGTAAGTATATCTCAGAGAATTCATGGTACCGTAATTCCTACAATATTCCAACAAGTACCGTCCACACTGTAACCACTATACCAGCTTACAACCAACGTAAGTATATCTCAGAGAAATCATGGTACCGTAATTCCTACAATATTCCAACAAGTACCGTCCACACTGTAACCACTATACCAGCTTACCACTACCGTAAGTATATCTCAGAGAAGTCATGGTATCGAAATTCCACCAATACACCAACAAGAACTGTCCACACTGTAACTACTATACCAGCTTACCACTACCGTAAGTATATCTCAGAGAAGTCATGGTATCGAAATTCCACCAATACACCAACAAGAACTGTCCACACTGTAACTACTATACCAGCTTACAACCACCGTAAGTATATCATAGAGAAGTCATTATACAGTAATCACACCCATACACCAACAAGTACTATCCACACTGTAACTACTATACCAGCTTACAACCACCGTAAGTATATCTCAGAGAAGTCGTGGTACAGTAATCCCACCAATACACCAACAAGTACTGTCCACACTGTAACCACTATACCAGCTTACAACCACCGTAGGTATATCTCAGAGAAGTCAAGGTACCGTAATCCCACCAATACACCAACACGTACCGTCCACACTGTCACCACTATACCAGCTTACAACCACCGTAAGTATATCTCAGAGAATTCATGGTACCGTAATTCCTACAATATTCCAACAAGTACCGTCCACACTGTAACCACTATACCAGCTTACAACCACCGTAAGTATATCTCAGAGAAGTCAAGGTACAGTCATCCCACCAATACACCAACAAATACCGTCCACACTGTCACCACTATACCATCTTACAACCAACGTAAGTATATCTCAGATAAGTCATGGTACAGTAATCCCACCAACACACCAACAAGTACCGTCCACACTGTAACTACTATACCAGCTTACCACCACTGTAAGTATATCTCAGAGAAGTCATGGTACCGTAATCCCACCAATACACCAACAAGTACCGTCCACACTGTAACTACTATACCAGCTTACCACCACTGTAAGTATATCTCAGAGAAGTCATGGTACAGTAATCCCACCAATACACCAACAAGTACTGTCCACACTGTAACTACTATACCAGCTTACCACCACCGTAAGTATATCTCAGAGAAGTCATGGTACAGTAATCCCACCAATACACCAACAAGTACCGTCCACACTGTAACCACTATACCAGCTTACCACCACCGTAAGTATATCTCAGAGAAGTCATGGTACAGTAATCCCACCAATACACCAACAAGTACTGTCCACACTGTAACTACTATACCAGCTTACCACCACCGTAAGTATATCTCAGAGAAGTCATGGTACAGTAATCCCACCAATACACCAACAAATACTGTCCACACTGTAACCACTATACCAGCTTACAACCACCGTAAGTATATCTCAGAGAAGTCATGGTACCGTAATCCCACCAATACACCAACAAGTACTGTCCACACTGTAACCACTATACCAGCTTACAACCACCGTAAGTATATCATAGAGAAGTCATGGTACAGTAATCCCACCAATACACCAACAAGTACTGTCCACACTGTAACCACTATACCAGCTTACAACCACCGTAAGTATATCATAGAGAAGTCATGGTACAGTAATCCCACCAATACACCAACAAGTACTGTCCACACTGTCACCACTATACCAGCTTACCACCACCGTAAGTATATCTTAGAGAAGTCGTGGTACAGTAATCCCACCAATACAACAACACGTACTGTCCACACTGTAACTACTATACCAGCTTACAACCACCGTAAGTATATCTCAGAGAAATCATGGTACAGTAATCCCACCAATACACCAACAAGTACTGTCCACACTGTAACCACTATACCAGCTTACAACCACCGTAAGTATATCTCAGAGAAGTCATGGTACCGTAATTCCACCAATACACCAACAAGTACTGTCCACACTGTAACTACTATACCAGCTTACCACCACCGTAAGTATATCTCAGAGAAGTCATGGTACAGTAATCCCACCAATACACCAACAAGTACTGTCCACACTGTAACTACTATACCAGCTTACAACCACCGTAAGTATATCTCAGAGAAGTCGTGGTACAGTAATCCCACCAATACACCAACAAGTACTGTCCACACTGTAACTACTATACCAGCTTACAACCACCGTAAGTATATCTCAGAGAAGTCGTGGTACAGTAATCCCACCAATACACCAACAAGTACTGTCCACACTGTAACTACTATACCAGCTTACAACCACCGTAAGTATATCACAGAGAAGTCGTGGTACAGTAATCCCACCAATACACCAACAAGTACTGTCCACACTGTTACCACTATACCAGCTTACAACCACCGTAAGTATATCTCAGAGAAGTCATGGTACCGTAATTCCACCAATACACCAACAAATACTGTCCACACTATAACCACTATACCAGCTTACAACCACCGTAAGTATATCATAGAGAAGTCATGGTACAGTAATCCCACCAATACACCAACAAGTACTGTCCACACTGTAACTACTATACCAGCTTACCACCACCGTAAGTATATCTCAGAGAAGTCATGGTACTGTAATTCCTACAATATTCCAACAAGTACCGTCCACACTGTAACCACTATACCAGCTTACAACCACCGTAAGTATATCTCAGAGAAGTCATGGTACTGTAATTCCTACAATATTCCAACAAGTACTGTCCACACTGTAACCACTATACCAGCTTACAACCACCGTAAGTATATCTCAGAGAAGTTGTGGTAACGTAATTCCACCAATACACCAACAAGTACTGTCCACACTGTAACTACTATACCAGCTTACAACCACCGTAAGTATATCTCAGAGAAGTCGTGGTACAGTAATCCCACCAATACACCAACAAGTACTGTCCACACTGTAACTACTATACCAGCTTACAACCACCGTAAGTATATCACAGAGAAGTCGTGGTACAGTAATCCCACCAATACACCAACAAGTACTGTCCACACTGTAACTACTATACCAGCTTACAACCACCGTAAGTATATCTCAGAGAAGTCGTGGTACAGTAATCCCACCAATACACCAACAAGTACTGTCCACACTGTAACTACTATACCAGCTTACAACCACCGTAAGTATATCACAGAGAAGTCGTGGTACAGTAATCCCACCAATACACCAACAAGTACTGTCCACACTGTTACCACTATACCAGCTTACAACCACCGTAAGTATATCTCAGAGAAGTCATGGTACCGTAATTCCACCAATACACCAACAAATACTGTCCACACTATAACCACTATACCAGCTTACAACCACCGTAAGTATATCATAGAGAAGTCATGGTACAGTAATCCCACCAATACACCAACAAGTACTGTCCACACTGTAACTACTATACCAGCTTACCACCACCGTAAGTATATCTCAGAGAAGTCATGGTACTGTAATTCCTACAATATTCCAACAAGTACCGTCCACACTGTAACCACTATACCAGCTTACAACCACCGTAAGTATATCTCAGAGAAGTCATGGTACTATAATTCCTACAATATTCCAACAAGTACTGTCCACACTGTAACCACTATACCAGCTTACAACCACCGTAAGTATATCTCAGAGAAGTTGTGGTAACGTAATTCCACCAATACACCAACAAGTACTGTCCACACTGTAACTACTATACCAGCTTACCACCAATGTAAGTATATCATAGAGAAGTCATGGTACAGTAATCCCACCAATACACCAACAAGTACCGTCCACACTGTAACCACTATACCAGCTTACCACCACCGTAAGTATATCTCAGAGAAGTCATGGTACAGTAATCCCACCAATACACCAACAAGTACCGTCCACACTGTAACCACTATACCAGCTTACAACCACCGTAAGTATATCTCAGAGAAGTCATGGTACAGTAATCCCACCAATACACCAACACGTACTGTCCACACTGTAACTACTATACCAGCTTACAACCACCGTAAGTATATCTCAGAGAAGTCATGGTACCGTAATCCCACCAATACACCAACAAATACTGTCCACACTGTAACTTCTATACCAGCTTACAACCACCGTAAGTATATCTCAGAGAATTCATGGTACCGTAATCCCACCAATACACCAACAAGTACTGTCCACACTGTAACCACTATACCAGCTTACCACCACCGTAAGTATATCTCAGAGAAGCCATGGTACAGTAATCCCACCAATACACCAACAAATACCGTCCACACTGTAACTACTATACCAGCTTACAACCACCGTAAGTATATCTCAGAGAAGTCATGGTACAGTAATCCCACCAATACACCAACAAGTACCGTCCACACTGTAACCACTATTCCAGCTTACAACCACCGTAAGTATATCTCAGAGAAGTCATGGTACAGTAATTCCACCAATACACCAACAAGTACTGTCCACACTGTAACCACTATACCAGCTTACAACCACCGTAAGTATATCTCAGAGAAGTCATGGTACAGTAATCCCACCAATACACCAACAAGTACTATCCACACTGTAACCACTATACCAGCTTACAACCACCGTAAGTATATCTCAGAGAATTCATGGTACAGTAATTCCACCAATACACCAGCAAGTACTGTCCACACTGTAACCACTATACCAGCTTACAACCACCGTAAGTATATATCAAAGAAGTCAAGGTACAGTAATTCCACCAATACACCAACAAGTACCGTCCACACTGTAACCACTATACCAGCTTACAACCACCGTAAGTATATATCAAAGAAGTCAAGGTACAGTAATTCCACCAATACACCAACAAGTACCGTCCACACTGTAACCACTATACCAGCTTACAACCACCGTAAGTATATATCAAAGAAGTCATGGTACAGTAATTCCACCAATACACCAACAAGTACTGTCCACACTATAACCACTATACCAGCTTACAACCACCGTAAGTATATCTCAGAGAAGTCATGGTACAGTAATTCCACCAATACACCAACAAGTACTGTCCACACTATAACCACTATACCAGCTTACAACCACCGTGAGTATATCTCAGAGAAGTCATGGTACCATAATCCCACCAATACACCAACAAATACTATCCACACTGTAACCACTATACCATCTTACAACCACCGTGAGTATATCTCAGAGAAGTCATGGTACCGTAATTCCACCAATACACCAACAAGTACTGTCCACACTGTAACCACTATACCAGCTTACAACCAGCGTAAGTATATCTCAGAGAAGTCATGGTACAGTAATTCCACCAATACACCAACAAGTACTGTCCACACTGTAACCACTATACCAGCTTACAACCACCGTAAGTATATCTCAGAGAAGTCATGGTACCGTAATCCCACCAATACACCAACAAGTACTGTCCTCACTGTAACCACTATACCAGCTTACAACCACCGTAAGTATATCTCAGAGAAGTCAAGGTACAGTAATCCCACCAATACACCAACAAGTACTGTCCTCACTGTAACCACTATACCAGCTTACAACCACCGTAAGTATATCTCAGAGAAGTCAAGGTACAGTAATCCCACCAATACACCAACAAGTACTGTCCACACTGTAACCACTATACCAGCTTACAACCACCGTAAGTATATCATAGAGAAGTCATGGTACAGTAATCCCACCAATACACCAACAAGAACTGTCCACACTGTAACCACTATACCAGCTTACCACCACCGTAAGTATATCTCAGAGAAGTCAAGGTACAGTAATCCCACCAATACACCAACAAGTACCGTCCACACTGTAACCACTATACCAGCTTACCACCACCGTAAGTATATCTCAGAGAAGTCAAGGTACAGTAATCCCACCAATACACCAATAATTACCGTCCACACTGTAACCACTATACCAGCTTACAACCACCGTAAGTATATCTCAGAGAAGTCAAGGTACAGTAATCCCACCAATACACCAACAAGTACTGTCCACACTGTAACCACTATACCAGCTTACAACCACCGTAAGTATATCTCAGAGAAGTCAAGGTACAGTAATCCCACCAATACACCAACAATTACCGTCCACACTGTAACCACTATACCAGCTTACAACCACCGTAAGTATATCTCAGAGAAATCATGGTACCGTAGTTCAGCCATATCAAACAACAAATACCGTCCACACTGTAACCACTATACCAGCTTACAACCACCGTAAGTATATCTCAGAGAAGTCAAGGTACAGTAATCCCACCAATAGTATATACACCAACAAGTACTGTCCACACTGTAACCACTATACCAGCTTACAACCACCGTAAGTATATCTCAGAGAAGTCATGGTACAGTAATCCCACCAATACACCAACAAGTACTGTCCACACTGTAACCACTATACCAGCTTACAACCACCGTAAGTATATCTCAGAGAAGTCAAGGTACAGTAATCCCACCAATAGTATATACACCAACAAGTACTGTCCTCACTGTAACTTCTATACCAGCTTACAACCACCGTAAGTATATCTCAGAGAAGTCAAGGTACAGTAATCCCACCAATACACCAACAAGTACTGTCCACACTGTAACTTCTATACCAGCTTACAACCACCGTAATTATATCTCAGAGAAGTCATGGTACCGTAATCCCACCAATACACCAACAAGTACTGTCCACACTGTAACCACTATACCAGCTTACCACCACCGTAAGTATATCTCAGAGAAGTCATGGTACCGTAATCCCACCAATACACCAACAAGTACCGTCCACACTGTCACCACTATACCAGCTTACCACCACCGTAAGTATATCTCAGAGAAGTCATGGTACCGTAATCCCACCAATACACCAACAAGTACTGTCCACACTGTAACTACTATACCAGCTTACAACCACCGTAAGTATATCTCAGAGAAGTCATTATACAGTAATCCCACCAATACACCAACAAGTACTGTCCACACTGTAACCACTATACCAGCTTATAACCACCGTAAGTATATCTCAGAGAAGTCAAGGTACAGTAATCCCACCAATACACCAACAAGTACTGTCCTCACTGTAACCACTATACCAGCTTACAACCACCGTAAGTATATCTCAGAGAAGTCAAGGTACAGTAATCCCACCAATAGTATATACACCAACAAGTACTGTCCACACTGTAACCACTATACCAGCTTACAACCACCGTAAGTATATCTCAGAGAAGTCAAGGTACAGTAATCCCACCAATACACCAACAAGTACTGTCCACACTGTAACTACTATACCAGCTTACAACCACCGTAAGTATATCTCAGAGAAGTCATGGTACAGTAATCCCACCCATACACCAACAAGTACTGTCCACACTGTAACCACTATACCAGCTTACAACCACCGTAAGTATATCTCAGAGAAGTCAAGGTACAGTAATCCCACCAATACACCAACAAGTACTGTCCTCACTGTAACCACTATACCAGCTTACAACCACCGTAAGTATATCTCAGAGAAGTCAAGGTACAGTAATCCCACCAATACACCAACAAGTACTGTCCTCACTGTAACTTCTATACCAGCTTACAACCACCGTAAGTATATCTCAGAGAAGTCAAGGTACAGTAATCCCACCAATACACCAACAAGTACTGTCCACACTGTAACTTCTATACCAGCTTACAACCACCGTAAGTATATCTCAGAGAAGTCAAGGTACAGTAATCCCACCAATACACCAACAAGTACTGTCCACACTGTAACCACTATACCAGCTTACAACCACCGTAAGTATATCTCAGAGAAGTCAAGGTACAGTAATCCCACCAATAGTATATACACCAACAAGTACTGTCCACACTGTAACCACTATACCAGCTTACAACCACCGTAAGTATATCTCAGAGAAGTCAAGGTACAGTAATCCCACCAATAGTATATACACCAACAAGTACTGTCCACACTGTAACCACTATACCAGCTTACAACCACCGTAAGTATATCTCAGAGAAGTCAAGGTACAGTAATCCCACCAATACACCAACAAGTACTGTCCACACTGTAACCACTATACCAGCTTACAACCACCGTAAGTATATCTCAGAGAAGTCAAGGTACAGTAATCCCACCAATAGTATATACACCAACAAGTACTGTCCACACTGTAACCACTATACCAGCTTACAACCACCGTAAGTATATCTCAGAGAAGTCAAGGTACAGTAATCCCACCAATACACCAACAAGTACTGTCCACACTGTAACCACGATACCAGCTTACAACCACCGTAAGTATATCTCAGAGAAGTCAAGGTACAGTAATCCCACCAATACACCAACAAGTACTGTCCACACCGTAACCACTATACCAGCTTACAACCACCGTAAGTATATCTCAGAGAAGTCAAGGTACAGTAATCCCACCAATACACCAACAAGTACTGTCCTCACTGTAACCACTATACCAGCTTACAACCACCGTAAGTATATCTCAGAGAAGTCAAGGTACAGTAATCCCATCAATACACCAACAAGTACTGTCCACACTGTAACCACTATACCAGCTTACAACCACCGTAAGTATATCTCAGAGAAGTCAAGGTACAGTAATCCCACCAATACACCAACAAGTACTGTCCACACTGTAACTACTATACCAGCTTACAACCACCGTAAGTATATCTCAGGGAAGTCAAGGTACAGTAATCCCACCAATACACCAACAAGTACTGTCCTCACTGTAACCACTATACCAGCTTACAACCACCGTAAGTATATCTCAGAGAAGTCAAGGTACAGTAATCCCACCAATACACCAACAAGTACTGTCCTCACTGTAACTTCTATACCAGCTTACAACCACCGTAAGTATATCTCAGAGAAGTCATGGTACCGTAATCCCACCAATACACCAACAAGTACTGTCCACACTGTAACCACTATACCAGCTTACAACCACCGTAAGTATATCTCAGAGAAGTCAAGGTACAGTAATCCCACCAATAGTATATACACCAACAAGTACTGTCCACACTGTAACCACTATACCAGCTTACAACCACCGTAAGTATATCTCAGAGAAGTCAAGGTACAGTAATCCCACCAATACACCAACAAGTACTGTCCACACTGTAACCACGATACCAGCTTACAACCACCGTAAGTATATCTCAGAGAAGTCATGGTACAGTAATCCCACCAATACACCAACAAGTACTGTCCACACTATAACCACTATACCAGCTTACAACCACCGTAAGTATATCTCAGAGAAGTCATGGTACCGTAATCCCACCAATACACCAACAAGTACTGTCCACACTGTAACTACTATACCAGCTTATAACCACCGTAAGTATATCTCAGAGAAGTCAAGGTACAGTAATCCCACCAATACACCAACAAGTACTGTCCTCACTGTAACTACTATACCAGCTTACAACCACCGTAAGTATATCTCAGAGAAGTCAAGGTACAGTAATCCCACCAATACACCAACAAGTACCGTCCACACTGTAACCACTATACCAGCTTACAACCACCGTAAGTATATCTCAGAGAAGTCAAGGTACAGTAATCCCACCAATACACCAACAAGTACTGTCCACACTGTAACCACGATACCAGCTTACAACCACCGTAAGTATATCTCAGAGAAGTCATGGTACCGTAATCCCACCAATACACCAACAAGTACTGTCCACACTGTAACTACTATACCAGCTTATAACCACCGTAAGTATATCTCAGAGAAGTCAAGGTACAGTAATCCCACCAATACACCAACAAGTACTGTCCTCACTGTAACTACTATACCAGCTTACAACCACCGTAAGTATATCTCAGAGAAGTCAAGGTACAGTAATCCCACCAATACACCAACAAGTACTGTCCACACTGTAACTACTATACCAGCTTACAACCACCGTAAGTATATCTCAGAGAAGTCAAGGTACAGTAATCCCACCAATACACCAAAAAGTACTGTCCACACTGTAACCACTATACCAGCTTACAACCACCGTAAGTATATCTCAGAGAAGTCAAGGTACAGTAATCCCACCAATACACCAACAAGTACTGTCCACACTATAACCACTATACCAGCTTACAACCACCGTAAGTATATCTCAGAGAAGTCAAGGTACCGTAATCCCACCAATACACCAACAAGTACTGTCCACACTGTAACTACTATACCAGCTTACAACTACCGTAAGTATATCTCAGAGAAGTCAAGGTACAGTAATCCCACCAATAGTATATACACCAACAAGTACTGTCCACACTGTAACCACTATACCAGCTTACAACCACCGTAAGTATATCTCAGAGAAGTCAAGGTACAGTAATCCCACCAATACACCAACAAGTACTGTCCTCACTGTAACCACTATACCAGCTTACAACCACCGTAAGTATATCTCAGAGAAGTCAAGGTACAGTAATCCCACCAATACACCAACAAGTACTGTCCACACTGTAACTTCTATACCAGCTTACAACCACCGTAAGTATATCTCAGAGAAGTCAAGGTACAGTAATCCCACCAATACACCAACAAGTACTGTCCACACTGTAACCACTATACCAGCTTACAACCACCGTAAGTATATCTCAGAGAAGTCATGGTACAGTAATCCCACCAATACACCAACAAGTACTGTCCACACTGTAACTACTATACCAGCTTACAACCACCGTAAGTATATCTCAGAGAAGTCATGGTACAGTAATCCCACCAATACACCAACAAGTACTGTCCTCACTGTAACCACTATACCAGCTTACAACCACCGTAAGTATATCTCAGAGAAGTCAAGGTACAGTAATCCCACCAATACACCAACAAGTACTGTCCACACTGTAACTACTATACCAGCTTACAACCACCGTAAGTATATCTCAGAGAAGTCAAGGTACAGTAATCCCACCAATACACCAACAATTACCGTCCACACTGTAACCACTATACCAGCTTACCACCACCGTAAGTATATCATAGAGAAATCATGGTACCGTAATCCCACCAATACACCAACAAGTACTGTCCACACTGTAACTACTATACCAGCTTACAACCACCGTAAGTATATCTCAGAGAAGTCAAGGTACAGTAATCCCACCAATACACCAACAAGTACTGTCCTCACTGTAACTACTATACCAGCTTACAACCACCGTAAGTATATCTCAGAGAAGTCAAGGTACAGTAATCCCACCAATACACCAACAAGTACTGTCCACACTGTAACCACTATACCAGCTTACAACCACCGTAAGTATATCTCAGAGAAGTCAAGGTACAGTAATCCCACCAATACACCAACAAGTACTGTCCACACTGTAACTACTATACCAGCTTACAACCACCGTAAGTATATCTCAGAGAAGTCAAGGTACAGTAATCCCACCAATACACCAACAAGTACTGTCCTCACTGTAACCACTATACCAGCTTACAACCACCGTAAGTATATCTCAGAGAAGTCAAGGTACAGTAATCCCACCAATACACCAACAAGTACTGTCCTCACTGTAACCACTATACCAGCTTACAACCACCGTAAGTATATCTCAGAGAAGTCAAGGTACAGTAATCCCACCAATACACCAACAAGTACTGTCCTCACTGTAACCACTATACCAGCTTACAACCACCGTAAGTATATCTCAGAGAAGTCAAGGTACAGTAATCCCACCAATACACCAACACGTACTGTCCACACTGTAACCACTATACCAGCTTACAACCACCGTAAGTATATCTCAGAGAAGTCAAGGTACAGTAATCCCACCAATACACCAACAAGTACTGTCCACACTGTAACCACTATACCAGCTTACAACCACCGTAAGTATATCTCAGAGAAGTCAAGGTACAGTAATCCCACCAATACACCAACAAGTACTGTCCACACTGTAACCACTATACCAGCTTACAACCACCGTAAGTATATCTCAGAGAAGTCATGGTACCGTAATCCCACCAATACACCAACAAGTACTGTCCACACTGTAACCACGATACCAGCTTACCACCACCGTAAGTATATCTCAGAGAAGTCAAGGTACAGTAATCCCACCAATACACCAACAAGTACTGTCCACACTGTAACTACTATACCAGCTTACAACCACCGTAAGTATATCTCAGAGAAGTCAAGGTACAGTAATCCCACCAATACACCAACAAGTACCGTCCACACTGTAACCACTATACCAGCTTACAACCACCGTAAGTATATCTCAGAGAAGTCAAGGTACAGTAATCCCACCAATACACCAACAAGTACTGTCCACACTGTAACTACTATACCAGCTTACAACCACCGTAAGTATATCTCAGAGAAGTCATGGTACCGTAATTCCACCAATACACCAACAAGTACTGTCCACACTGTAACCACTATACCAGCTTACCACCACCGTAAGTATATCTCAGAGAAGTCATGGTACAGTAATCCCACCAATACACCAACAAGTACTGTCCACACTATAACCACTATACCAGCTTACAACCACCGTAAGTATATCTCAGAGAAGTCAAGGTACAGTAATCCCACCAATACACCAACAAGTACTGTCCACACTATAACCACTATACCAGCTTACCACCACCGTAAGTATATCTCAGAGAAGTCAAGGTACAGTAATCCCACCAATACACCAACAATTACCGTCCACACTGTAACCACTATACCAGCTTACAACCACCGTAAGTATATCTCAGAGAAGTCAAGGTACAGTAATCCCACCAATACACCAACAAGTACTGTCCTCACTGTAACCACTATACCAGCTTACAACCACCGTAAGTATATCTCAGAGAAGTCAAGGTACAGTAATCCCACCAATACACCAACAAGTACTGTCCTCACTGTAACCACTATACCAGCTTACAACCACCGTAAGTATATCTCAGAGAAGTCAAGGTACAGTAATCCCACCAATACACCAACAAGTACTGTCCTCACTGTAACCACTATACCAGCTTACAACCACCGTAAGTATATCTCAGAGAAGTCAAGGTACAGTAATCCCACCAATAGTATATACACCAACAAGTACTGTCCTCACTGTAACCACTATACCAGCTTACAACCACCGTAAGTATATCTCAGAGAAGTCAAGGTACAGTAATCCCACCAATACACCAACAAGTACTGTCCTCACTGTAACTACTATACCAGCTTACAACCACCGTAAGTATATCTCAGAGAAGTCAAGGTACAGTAATCCCACCAATACACCAACAAGTACTGTCCTCACTGTAACCACTATACCAGCTTACAACCACCGTAAGTATATCTCAGAGAAGTCAAGGTACAGTAATCCCACCAATAGTATATACACCAACAAGTACTGTCCTCACTGTAACCACTATACCAGCTTACAACCACCGTAAGTATATCTCAGAGAAGTCAAGGTACAGTAATCCCACCAATAGTATATACACCAACAAGTACTGTCCACACTGTAACTTCTATACCAGCTTACAACCACCGTAAGTATATCTCAGAGAAGTCAAGGTACAGTAATCCCACCAATACACCAACAAGTACTGTCCTCACTGTAACCACTATACCAGCTTACAACCACCGTAAGTATATCTCAGAGAAGTCAAGGTACAGTAATCCCACCAATACACCAACAAGTACTGTCCTCACTGTAACCACTATACCAGCTTACAACCACCGTAAGTATATCTCAGAGAAGTCAAGGTACAGTAATCCCACCAATACACCAACAATTACCGTCCACACTGTAACCACTATACCAGCTTACAACCACCGTAAGTATATCTCAGAGAAGTCAAGGTACAGTAATCCCACCAATACACCAACAATTACCGTCCACACTGTAACCACTATACCAGCTTACAACCACCGTAAGTATATCTCAGAGAAGTCAAGGTACAGTAATCCCACCAATAGTATATACACCAACAAGTACTGTCCTCACTGTAACCACTATACCAGCTTACAACCACCGTAAGTATATCTCAGAGAAGTCAAGGTACAGTAATCCCACCAATAGTATATACACCAACAAGTACTGTCCACACTGTAACTTCTATACCAGCTTACAACCACCGTAAGTATATCTCAGAGAAGTCAAGGTACAGTAATCCCACCAATACACCAACAAGTACTGTCCTCACTGTAACCACTATACCAGCTTACAACCACCGTAAGTATATCTCAGAGAAGTCAAGGTACAGTAATCCCACCAATACACCAACAAGTACTGTCCTCACTGTAACCACTATACCAGCTTACAACCACCGTAAGTATATCTCAGAGAAGTCAAGGTACAGTAATCCCACCAATACACCAACAATTACCGTCCACACTGTAACCACTATACCAGCTTACAACCACCGTAAGTATATCTCAGAGAAGTCAAGGTACAGTAATCCCACCAATACACCAACAAGTACTGTCCTCACTGTAACCACTATACCAGCTTACAACCACCGTAAGTATATCTCAGAGAAGTCAAGGTACAGTAATCCCACCAATACACCAACAATTACCGTCCACACTGTAACCACTATACCAGCTTACAACCACCGTAAGTATATCTCAGAGAAGTCAAGGTACAGTAATCCCACCAATACACCAACAAGTACTGTCCACACTGTAACCACTATACCAGCTTACAACCACCGTAAGTATATCTCAGAGAAGTCAAGGTACAGTAATCCCACCAATACACCAACAATTACCGTCCACACTGTAACCACTATACCAGCTTACAACCACCGTAAGTATATCTCAGAGAAGTCAAGGTACAGTAATCCCACCAATACACCAACAATTACCGTCCACACTGTAACCACTATACCAGCTTACAACCACCGTAAGTATATCTCAGAGAAGTCATGGTACCGTAATCCCACCAATACACCAACAAGTACTGTCCACACTGTAACCACTATACCAGCTTACAACCACCGTAAGTATATCTCAGAGAAGTCATGGTACAGTAATCCCACCAATACACCAACAAGTACTGTCCACACTGTAACCACTATACCAGCTTACAACCACCGTAAGTATATCTCAGAGAAGTCATGGTACAGTAATCCCACCAATACACCAACAAGTACTGTCCTCACTGTAACCACTATACCAGCTTACAACCACCGTAAGTATATCTCAGAGAAGTCAAGGTACAGTAATCCCACCAATACACCAACAATTACTGTCCTCACTGTAACTTCTATACCAGCTTACAACCACCGTAAGTATATCATAGAGAAGTCAAGGTACAGTAATCCCACCAATACACCAACAAGTACTGTCCTCACTGTAACTTCTATACCAGCTTACAACCACCGTAAGTATATCATAGAGAAATCATGGTACCGTAGTTCAGCCATATCAAACAACAAATACCGTCCACACTGTCACCACTATACCAGCTTATAACCACCGTAAGTATATACACCAACAAGTACTGTCCTCACTGTAACCACTATACCAGCTTACAACCACCGTAAGTATATCTCAGAGAAGTCAAGGTACAGTAATCCCACCAATACACCAACAAGTACTGTCCTCACTGTAACCACTATACCAGCTTACAACCACCGTAAGTATATCTCAGAGAAGTCAAGGTACAGTAATCCCACCAATACACCAACAAGTACTGTCCTCACTGTAACCACTATACCAGCTTACAACCACCGTAAGTATATCTCAGAGAAGTCAAGGTACAGTAATCCCACCAATACACCAACAATTACCGTCCACACTGTAACCACTATACCAGCTTACAACCACCGTAAGTATATCTCAGAGAAGTCATGGTACAGTAATCCCACCAATACACCAACAATTACCGTCCACACTGTAACCACTATACCAGCTTACAACCACCGTAAGTATATCTCAGAGAAGTCAAGGTACAGTAATCCCACCAATACACCAACAAGTACTGTCCTCACTGTAACCACTATACCAGCTTACCACCACCGTAAGTATATCTCAGAGAAGTCAAGGTACAGTAATCCCACCAATACACCAACAAGTACTATCCACACTGTAACCACTATACCAGCTTACCACCACCGTAAGTATATCTCAGAGAAGTCATGGTACAGTAATCCCACCAATACACCAACAATTACCGTCCACACTGTAACCACTATACCAGCTTACAACCACCGTAAGTATATCTCAGAGAAGTCAAGGTACAGTAATCCCACCAATACACCAACAAGTACTGTCCTCACTGTAACTTCTATACCAGCTTACAACCACCGTAAGTATATCATAGAGAAATCATGGTACCGTAGTTCAGCCATATCAAACAACAAATACCGTCCACACTGTCACCACTATACCAGCTTATAACCACCGTAAGTATACCATAGAGAATACGTGGTACAGTAGTTCAGCCATATCAAACAACAAATACCGTCCACACTGTCACCACTATACCATCTTACAACCACCGTAAGTATATCATAGAGAAGTCGTGGTAGAGTAATCTCACCAATACAACAACAAGTACTATCCACACTGTAACCACTATACCAGCTTACAACCACCGTAAGTACAATATGTATATCTTAGAGAAGTCATGGTACAGAATTGAAGCTCAAACAATATACACAACCAAGCACTTAATCAAGATTTGTAAAATGAGTTTCCGGGTATCATCAACGTCAATTTTTTAAAATCGCTTGATATAGAGGTCTTTGACATGGTGTAGTTGTCACATTGGACACTACTTAGACATGGTTATATTTGGTTTTACCGCCGTTCCGGTCATCAATGTTCCAAAGCGAGTGTAACAAATAAGAGTTTTGTGACAGTTTTTTTGGTATTTTCAGAAACTACTCAGTCGGCGGTTTTAATCAGACAAGGCGAGTATTACCAGTCGTCTTATGCTGAAAAATAGGAATGGTATAATTGTGAATTTTCTTACTAAAACCCTTTTGATCCTGGTATCTATGACGAATTTATTTATATTTGTTTTGTATCGTATCACAGCTAATATCAAAACCAGTAAAACTCATTTGTTTTTTAGCGCCACCACAGTATAACAACATGTATTATAGCCAGTATCCACCGAACGTGTATTCCACACAGCCACCAAATACAAGTATGGCATACCCACCACCAATCAGACCACACATGCCACCAGCACCACCTCCGTATCCCAGTTCAGCAAATAGAACAAATACGAACAAAAATCCTGGAGGATCTTTACACAGACAACAAAACATGCCCGCCATTCCCGAAAATGTTACTGCTGAACCATCAGCACCTGGAACAAACGTTTCTCCAGCAAATGGAGCAATTATAACTGGAGCACCGCCAACCGGAACAAACATGCCTTCTACGTCAGGAATTCCGAATTCAGATCCTCCACCGTATCCAGGAACTGTATCAACAGATGCTTAATTTCTTGTGACTGATATTTTTGTGTTTCTATGAAACATATGACGTGGCTCTGTACTTATTCATTCTGTCATTGTTTTATTGTGCTGTGGTTTTTGTATTCTTGTCTTTCATTTTCGCTATGATGTGCTTTTGCTTAATGTCTTTTTGTGGTTCTTTGTTGCATGATTATCTTTTTGTATAGTGATAAAGATCATAACACACTTCTGTATTCCTATTGTTGAAATTTTACCTATTATGTCTGTTTGTTATGTTCACACTTCGTTGTCAATATATTAGAATTGTATGCGACTGTCATACAATTGAGAGTACTAGCCAGCTGGAAAACCAGGTTTAATCCACAATTTTCCACATCAGAAAATGCCTAAACAAAGTCAGAAATATGACAGTTGTTATTTATTTGTTTGAGCTTTTGATTTTGCCATTCGGTTAGGGACTTTTATTTTTTAATTTTCCTCGTAGTTCAGTTTTTTTGTTATTTCATTTTTTACTTTCTTAGATTATAATTGTATTCTAAGAACAGCTCATTGATGATAATAAAAACAGCTATTCAGGAGATCTACGTGTAGCTTTATTGTATTTTAAGCTCCGACGGCATTTAAAAGTGATTTGATGGTCGTAGTATTAACTGTGACTTGGTGTCATGAAAATTAGTGCCGTTATCCAATCAAAATGAACGTTACAAACGATGTTGCATCCGAATGTGAGTTGATTTCCTTGCACACACTAGTAATTCTAGAAAAAGCACCGATAATATATCTTAAATCTATCACAACTAAATACTTCTTAGATTACAAAACTTTGCGAACTTTGTGAATTTACAAATAAAAGGATTTATTATTTTCATGTCATTACCGCACATACACAATGTAAGCAACTTGGTTAAAGGTAACCTCATATGTTTAATGCCCCCCCCCCCCCCCTCTATTTAATCAGAGACCGAGGGAACTTAAAAATAAATTTATTTTGGCTATTTGTAGAACCAACTTATGTTCTTACTTTTAAAAATCAAGCAGATTTTACCGAGTTGAAATCGAACAAAAGAAATCAAACTCTTTGTTCCAGAAGGTAAAAAAGCCAAATTGGTATATTTGATTTTATGCATCTTTTGTTCATGTTTAATTGAATTATAGTATGGAGTTTTGATATATTTGTAAACTTTTAGATTAGACTTTTCATAAAAATAGGTAGATCTTTTTTGTTGCATACTTAGCATAAAATACGCAGAAAAAAATCCACAGAAATAATAGATTAACCAGTATAAAGCCTTAATTTGCTAGATTCAAACGGTTTTCTAGAGCTTACATTGTAACACGTCATGGGGAGATAATTTTGACTGTAATACATTGTAGTGAGACTTTAAAATAAAAACAGGTCTATTAGTGATAGTTATAAAATTGGGTTGGTACGCATTTAAAGAAATCTCCTATTCACACACACACACACAAATTTACTTACTAATCTTATTTTTATATGTACATGGATATAGATCATTTTCAATCAAGACCTCTTATATCTAACTGTGATATAGGGTCAAGTACAGAATCTAATTTTATAGCCCATAATTTACCAAGTAAAAGCTTTGAACTACGAATTTAAACGTAATAAATGAATTTAAATGCATCTTTATATATCGATTTTGAATATTTACACTAAAGGTAAATATTCGCATAAACAACAACAAAAAAAAGACATCGTTTTGTTTACAAATTCTTATGGAAGCCAAATGGATATTCTTTTTAAATTGATGTATTATAGTTTGCTGTGGATTTTAGTAAGACCTGGTAAGTACTAGTATGTACTTCTTGTTTACTTTAATAAGTCTAAGGAATATATTCTATATAAGTTCTGGTCGGATGTAAATGCTTAAAAACTGCACGATTCATTGTATGATTGTTGGTTACATACTTAACAACCAGTGGCAAATATTTCATCCTTCAGGGACAGAATAAATCAACAATAATTACAACTTAGCAGGTCACGGGTTTTATTAAATTAATCAATAATTTACCTGTAATAAGTTATAATTTGTTATGACTGCCAATAAGACCATAGATTACCCTCGTTGCAATCAAAAACATAACTATAGACATAACGAACATCATCCCTTTTGTTGTAATTTTTTGCGAAGAGTTTCTTTTGCCCATTATTCTTTACTCATTATAATTCATTATGTTTTTGTCAATCTTTCTCTATTCTTATATTTATTATATTTTCTTCTGCCCATTTTCCTTTTGTCTGTCAACACCATATAATTAGACAATATACGTATAGTGTCTTGAAATATGAAATTTATTTGTATGAGGCTTAGAAACGGGATAATGCGAGGTTCTACCGAGCATTTTCCCGTTTCGTGCCGAATACAAATAAATTTCATATTTCAAGACACTATACGTATATTGTTTTTATACTGAAATCGAAAAAAAAAAATGAAAAATGAAAAAAACATGTAACAAAAATTGTTGAAAAAAGTGTTTGGAATTTCCCTCTTGAGGTACCATTTTGGGGTATTTCCCTATGAGCGTAGTCCAGGTGGTAAGACATTGGCGTATTAAGGAATTAGAAAGGGAAAATGAACTTAAGGGCATGCGATACAGTTTTGATCCTGTATTTACAAGTTCATGAAAATTTGCTTATAGGCTATTTTTTACCTGATTAAATCAAATATGTAATAAAAAATATACCTTCATGTGCTACGTTTTGCGCAAAAAGAGGTCGAAATTTTGTATATTTGCTCGAAATTCAGATTTGTGGCCGTAATTTCTATTTCGAAAGAAAGACATAACTGTTTTGTTATAAAAGATAAAAACCAATTGTTTTTTGTTAAATAATCGGTAATTTCTGTATTTTATAAATATCTTTAAAAAATTAGCACTTTTTTATTCAGAAATGACTCATATTTATCAAATATTCATGAGTTGAGGAAAAAACGTAATTTTTTACTGCATGTTTATCACAATTAAAAAAAATCCTCTATTTACAGTTTTATAAAATTTGGGTCACATAATCTCCCTGCAAAATGAAACCAAATGCCGTTTTGAAAAATAGGGGTCCATGAACTCGTTTTCAAATTAAATCAGTTTGAATGATAAAAATCAGTCGAAAAATGCATCTTTTCCCGATATAACACAGTTTGACGTCGCGAAAATAACAAATTCCCTGTAACTGTATCGTATGCCCTTAATTAATAACATTTGATAAACATGATATATAAATAACCAATTTGAAGACATAAAAGTTTAAATTGAAAAAAGTTTGACCATTATTACTTTACGTTGTCATGGTCGTGACGTGACGTTGTTGATGAAATACAATAAGGAGGCGGGGCTTATAGGTCAGTTGGGGTCATTGACGTATAAAGCTAACGTTTATACGTATATCTTTATCTGTACAGTAAACTAGCTGATTGCAGTATAATTCATGAGATTTCATCATTATATTTCAATCAGTCAAGTGAAAGCTAAAACCTGTTATTCTACATATACATATTACCATGGCTCATACTACCAGGACAAATGTACCTCTTACTTGTAAGTTTTATTAATACAAAACTTCGTGAAAGTTACATCAATCATTCTTAAAATTCAGCATGAAAAAAGCTTGATATCCCCTTCTCTTCTAAGTAATATGGTCGTTACCTAAACTAATTGTATTGGATTTTTTGTCCTTGCTGTAATGGTACTTTTTCAAACATATTTTCTAACGTGATATAAATGATTGTGTTTATTTGGAATATATAAAGAATCATGTTTTGTATGCATCAGACCAGCAAACAGTATATTAAGTTGGACGAATTTGTTTAGCCTTCTTATTTAATGTACTGGTTGACTGAGATCTCTTTCTGGACGTGTTTGAAATATTTGCAAATGAAAAGACAAATTAATACTTCAAAGCTATGGCATCCAATGGTACGTCAAGGATTTCAAACTACTAGTATACACCATTAGTGATTTGCAAATTGAAAGTGTCCAGCGTTTTAATCGAACAGCTTGTCTTGACAAGTGCATCAATATATACGTTTTAGGAATGCATACATTTTTTACAGGTCTATACCATTGATTGCCGGAGCTGTTATAGGAAGCATAGTCGGATTTGTAATAATGCTAGCCATCATTGTATGTATATGTACAACATGTAATAAACGGGAAGTATTTGTTCAACCTATCCATACAGTACATTCAATACATAGAGTGTATAATGTACCCGCAAGGAGTCGTAAGTATTAAATTATCCATACAGTACATACATTATTAACTTATCCATACAGTACATACATTATTAACTTATCCATACAGTACATACATTATTAACTTATCCATACAGTACATACATGTATAACTTATCCATACAGTACATACATGTATAACTTATCCATACAGTACATACAATATTAACTTATCCATACAGTACATACATTATTAACTTATCCATACAGTACATACATGTATAACTTATCCATACAGTACATACATGTATAACTTATCCATACAGTACATACAATATTAACTTATCCATACATGCAGTACATACATTATTAACTGATCCATACAGTACATACATTATGATATAGTGTATAATGTACCAGCAAGCGAGTCGTAAGTATCAACATATCTATAACAGTTTCTACAATACATATGGTGTATATATGTTCCGGACCATATGAGTATCTGGACCATACGCGTATGGTCATGACCATATGGGTATATACTCATATGGTCCGACCATACGCGTATGGTCGGACCGTACGCGTATGGTCGGGGTAATCAACACGTATACTTTTAAACTCTTCATTAGGTGTGACTCTACTGGATGTTACGTCACTAAAATGTAATTTTTTCATATATTAAAAAAAACTTATAAAAAACATTTTTACACAGTTAATATTACTTACGATTTGTAAGTACAATTATAAGAAGATGTCAAAACATATTGTAAAAGGAATGTTATTGTTTAAAGTAGGTGATATTGTAACGGTTTATTTTTTCCTCTGTGATATTTTATCCTGAGGATAATTTGTCCCGTTAATTTTTTTCCAGGCATGGTATTTCACAGGTTGATTTTTTCCAGAGGAGTGAAAATCTATCTGTGTTATGCGGATAGTATGTACCGGTATATATTTGCCGTACTATATTTACAGAACCGTATGAAATAGAGTCCCCTTAACTACTTTGTATGTAACTCACAATCAATATATACCTGTCTATAATTATAAAATGTTTCACAAAGGTAGAACAAATTTGCATAATTTATCAAAGGGAGGTAATTATGAGGAATTCATATTTTAAAGATATTAATATTATATATTTTTGAATCCATTTCATATTGAAATTTTTCCTTGAATCTTATTTTTTATATATTCATTTATATAAAAAGATGACTAACAACTTGATTTAATAACACACAGATAACATTTCACAGGTAAGTACTATCCAGCTGTTAAACATGCTTTTGTTCCAATATATTGTTATGCTATGATATATCTGATTTACATATAATTAACAACTACATCTTTGTCCCCAGACAAAACTATTAATATACATGTAGTTAAAAATATCATCATACTCAAATTCTTCTATTACTGTTAACAGTAATAATGCAACTATATTTCTACCATACTTATAAATTGTTTATATTTGTACTGAGATCTGAAAACAACTCACTTTTACATATATTATCATATATTTCACTAACCTGTCCTTATTTAATCATGATATTATTTTCACAATTACGATCTTTGAAATTACTTCTGGGTTTCTTCCTATGATTCATGATAATTTTCTTTTTAAAAGGATGATATTGACTTGAATATTTCAGGAAATTTTTTCAAAGATAATTTGTGAAATTTTCATTTCCCATTATATATACATTTTTTTTAAAACTATTTCGCTTTAATTCAAATACACTAAATATTAATATTTCATAGTTTTTTAAATGATAAGTTTTTCTTGAGTTATCTACAGAGATAGAATTCCACGGCAAAGGAAAAAATATCCCAGGGAAATATTTTCCTCCGGATAAAAAAATAACAACAACTACTGTAAAATTTTTACCTCCGGATCAAATTTTACCCGGATATAATTTTGCTTTACAATATCATCGGCAATGTTCATTATATTTTTTAAAGATCAAGATATTTTTTAAGACATTTTTTATAAGTAAAATATTAAAATTGTATGTTTCTTTATTTTTTTCTATTCTTTATTTCTATACTTCTATTTTAATCTTAATTATAAGACCGGTAAAATATCATGTAAGTGCCATGCAATAGCTACTGCCTTTATTTAATTTGATCTGTGATATTCATTTTACGATATTGGAGATCGAAAGTTTCTTAAAAACACCGTAGACACATCGGAATTGTCCGAGTCGATATCAGTGCACGCAGCCAAAACAAGCAATCGCAGAAAAGCTACATGTATGGTATCGTTTGAATGTCATTCTAAATAAACAAAAGCATACACGAATACAATTAGCGATAAAAACTAAGATCAACTGGCTGTGGCATCAATATTTAATGTTTATGTAGCTTTTGAAATGTAAAATTAATACGTATTATTTCTATTGTATGTTTGAAAAAATACCTATATGGTCCGAATACTCATATGGTCCGGCCCGTTAATATCCAAATGAGTATAATACTCATATGGTCCGACCATACGCGTACGGTCGGACCATACGCGTATGGTCGGACCATATGAGTATACGCATATGGTCATGACCATATATACGCGTATGGTCCAAATACTCATATGGTCCGGAACATATATATAATACCAAAAGTGAGTCATGGGTATCCACACATGTAACAAATATAAGTGGTGAGTGTCCTTACAGTTCATACAATACATACATGTAAGGTGTGTAATAAACAAGCAGCGAATCACGAGTATTCGTACAGAACAATTTTGAAATGTGCATAAACCATGAAAACGTCAAGAGACACAGTGGTCGGAGTGGAATGTGATTTTCAGATGGAAAATTACAGACTTGTTCAATGTCGAACGGCAAAAACTCACAATATTCACTTGTAGCTATCAATATGTATATACAGTAGAATACTACAAGTCAATGCCTTGGTGAAATTATTTCAGTTAACAAGGCCAATCAGGTAAAACTATCATTAATTTATGGCGAGAGATTATAAATTCAAGGTTGATATGCTCTATAGCGTTTTCTGTCTGTTTATTTCTCTCTCCCAAATTTTATGACGTATAGATCTGTGCTTTTGCCTACCTTGTTCACGCTGGTTTACTCACGAAGCGTATAACTTTTAACACGATGATATTATTATATATGTCGAGATGCCTATTGTATTTCAAGCTGCTGAACTCGAAAGCATGCCGTTTATTTCTAATTAATTTGCACCCATATCAAAATTGTAAATTGAAGTTCAGATTTCTTGGAATATCACGTATTTTTCTTATTTTCGTACAACGATGTTCTATTTTGTTGTTTTGATGCACATTATTTTTAAATAAATAAATTTGGTGTATTTACTGTCTTCTGATTGGTTAAAATTATTAGTTTTATTTTCAATGATGTCAATTTTTATGGCGACACGCCCACTCTGACGTTGTGTATTAGTACGCCAACATGTGTGTATGTTGTTATTGTTTATATAAATAATATAAAAAGTTCTTTGAGCCTTATTTTTTATGACAATTTATTTATAATGAATGGCAATAGTTTATTTTGATTTTATTGAACCATAAAACTAATTTTTGACTCTTCACATTTTACATAATCCGCTTCGCGGATTATTCAATGTGAAGAGTCAAAAATTAGTTTTATGGTTCAATAAATTCAAAATAAATAATAGCCATTCATTAAATGATTTGTAGGTTGATTAGCACGTGTGTCTTGTACAAGAAAACCAATCAAGCTTACCAGATGGAGTTTTTCCAAAAGTAAACAGAATGAAGTTTCCCTAGACACGTTATCGTTATATCTTACAACTGTGCAATTATCCATAGACATTAGTTGAAACATATTTATTCATTTAAAAAATGACTGTAATATTTTTTTCTATCTATGACGAAATAACATAAAAAAATTGGTGTACACTGAATAACCAAATTTTTTATGTTATTTCGAATAGACAAAAAAAAATATTACAGTTATTTCTTAAAATTTAATTTTAAATTCCATTTTAAGCCGTATAAAACAATGGGAAAACGTTGATGACGTCACGGTCACATGACTAAATTATGTCTATGGGCTAATAACAAAATAACGTCAGCCAATCAGAAGACTCGTTACATCCAAAATTAAATTATAGTGGCTGGGGAAACAAGTTATTGCCACTAAAAATAATCCCTTTCCACTTTGCAAATGCGACTTCTGCATTATAGCGGTACATGTATAAGTCTGCTCTTTTTTTGAAATCTACGAGGGTTTCTTTTACGTACAAGGAAGTCGACAATCATGTTTATGTTTGTGAAGCTGAGTTATAATTAAGGGAACAGACTATCTCCGTGTTGTAGGCCGTACTTTAACCTATAATGGTTTACTTTTTAAATTGTTATTTGGATGGAGAGTTTTCTCATTGGCACTCACACCACATCTTCCTATATCTATCCAAAAGAATTCAAATATACGGACATATTGTGTATTGATATGTGAGCGGTTAATACAACTGGACAGTTAATTCTGTAAAGCAACAGAAATCACGGTAATGACATCGTGAACGTTTCTTTCACAATCTGATCTGAATGTCGTTCTAAAGTTAAATTAATACTATGTCTTGATCTTTAATGAGATGACTCGGGCTTAACATTATGAAAAATTTCTTTAAATTGTGAATTAATAGTACCGTATAGCGGGTTATTTTCGCGGATGTAAAATTCCACAATTTACATTGAATAAGGCATGCCATAAAACCAGGTTCAACCCACCATTTTTATTCCCCTTTAAAAGTGTCCTGTACCAAGTCAGGAAGATGGTCATTGTTATATTATTCTTCGTTTCTGTGTGTGTTGCATTTTAACGTTGAGTCGTTTGTGTTTTCTCTTATTTTTGAGATAAGACGTGGCACGGTACTTGTCTATCCCAAATTCATGTATTTGGTTTTCATGTTATATTTGTTATTCTCGTGGTGTTTTGTCTGATGCTTGGTCCGTTTCTGTGTTGTGCCGTTGTTCTCCTCTTATATTTAATGCGTTTCCCTCGGTTTTGGTTTGTTACCCCGATTTTGTTTTTTGTCCATGGATTTATAAGTTTTGAACAGCGGTATACTACTGTTGCCTTTATTTATACGAAATATTTTGGCGGTTTACGATATTTGCAAATTCAACACTTTTATCAATACCTTTGCATGTTCACTTTTACACTGTGTCTAAACCACACCGGCACAATTTGCTCGGACTCAATGGTATCTAACATCCGGCACAATGACGGAACACCAATAGACAAAAGAAAGGTAGGTTTCTCCTTATTTTTTTATTTTTTTTATGATATCAAAGAATATATATACATATACAACTATTTTCTATTGTGAGATGCAATATTTTCTACAACCGTTCTATATTAACGGAGAAATAAGTCATAATGCATGTCAAAATGACGAATTGAGTGAACCTTGTCTCGAAATTGTTTAATTTCTCGTTAAATTGTTCACATTGTACGGAAAGAAAGGTACGGGAAGATAGATATTGACACGGAGATTGCAAATTCAGTTACTATGAGCATCTCAATAATTGTATCTCTGTGTATGGAACGAAAGAAAAGGGTCATGTCAAATTAAAATAAACCGGTTTCGTCAATGTTATTACTACATAATCACCCGGTTTCGTCTGTATATATCACCCGGTTTTTTTTTTATCTTTTTTAACAAACAATTTATGAAAAGCAACTTTGGCACGGATCTGAACATTGTCTTTCGAGAATTTAAATATATATTTATTGTAAAATCTGGAGTGTTAAAATCTATTTTAAACGGGCACTTTTGGACATAGTTAATTATGATAATACACATTTTCCTAATGAAAGGCGTATCCCTTATTTCACTTCACTTCAAACTAATTTTAAATGGAATATAAATACTCAAAAGCTAATTATTTTGTAACATTATTATATTTTCTTTGTTTATAATAGTAGTATGTAATAAGATCCAAAGGGCCAGAAATTGAACTTTGTTTCATTTCAACAAAAATTGAATTCTTAGGATTCAAACGCATTGATCTCAGCAATTTCTTCACTGTCGTTCCCTCAATAACTGCATTAAACAGTTTCTAATCATTATTCATTCAAAACCATTTTATTATACCAATGCCTCACACACAACATATTATAGTATACTGTTGTCTATCAGTCCATCATCCACACTTCAGACAATAACTAGAAAACACTTCCCCCTACTCTCAAGAAACTTTGTTGAAATGTTTATATCTATTGACATTAGCTCCACATCGATTTTATAAATTGTAGAATTTTCATTTCCATGTTATGAAGAGAGATTTTATCCTTAAAAAAGAGAGAATTTTCCAATTTTGAACAATAACACTAAAATGCATCCATCACCTTTAATTAAACTTTGGGGAATTGTTTACACTATTGACCTAAGGTCCCTTTTGATTGTAATAAATTTCAGATTATACATTTCTGTGTTATGAATTTTTATATATGCTAAAAAAAATAAGGGATTTTATAGTTTTTGGACACCTATAAGTGCAGGAGTTTCTGGCTACATTGAAAACCCATTGGAGGCCTTCAGCTGTTGTCTACTCTATGGTTGGGTTGTTGTCACTTTGACACTTTCCTTATTTCCCATCTTAATTATTCACATAAACACTTCCACATCATTTTATAAAACTTGGGTGAATTGTCTATGTCTGTTGACTTCAGCTACATTCCAAAATTTAAAACAAGATTAACAACTACAGGTCCCCAAATAGCCTTCAACAATGACAAAAGCTCATACAGCACAGTCAGCTATAAAAGACCTTAAAATGACAAATATAAAACAAATGAAATGAGAAAACAAATAGACTAATATTTGTACAAAACAAAATAGTTCAACCTTTAAGCAAGCTTTAAAGGAATCAAGACATAGCATGCGCTTAGAGTGCAGCCATTTATTAACAAACTCCATATTCAAACACTCAAACAACTAATTCATAGAGAGGGGTGGAAGTTGAAGCCCCCTTTTTTATCAGTCAATGCATTTGAATGAAGACATGTACACATCAACTCAATTTGTTAATACACATTTCCAGTCTAGCTTTCAATACATTTGTAACGACCTTTAACCCCACTGACAATTTGCGTCTGTGTCCATACTTGTAGTATGTAAAGATGAAAAATAAAAGTATGTGTTTTGATTGTGCCATAATTTTAATTTACTATACTATATTATATACACTTAATGCATTCAATCATTGACGAACAGTCCCAAACCGACTATAGTCTATACTGTTCTGCACAAATTAATCATGCATGCAGTCCTGTCAGATTTTCTGGTACTAGTATATATACTGTGTTACTTGCGCACAAAAGCGAGTTTTCACTCTTAAGCATCCATAACATAGCAGTGAGATTTGTAACTTTCTCCCCGTTTCTGGTAAGCACATATATTTTTCTAGGAATGTTTTTCACATTATTTTTACAGTTCAAATTCATTTTTTTTACAGTTCGAATTCAATTGAAATTTCAAGATAACTTTCGAAAACAAAATCTGACAGTTTTGTATTTTCAATGTGAATAAAAGTTGGTTTGAAAAACATGACCGTCATTTATATCTAGGTCTTATAGAAGAAGTGACGGTAACGACTTATCCCATACACATATTGACAATGAGACAACTTTCTTTTAGACACAAAAATGATGATGAAATAATCAAGTTTAGGTCAGCGTATTCCTTAAACAATTAGAAAAACACACAAACTGCATGAAAGCAAGCTATAACAGGGCCCTAAATTATAAATGTAAAACAATCCAAACAAGAAAACTACCTGCCTATTTTATGTTCCAAACGCATATGGTATAAAGCAGCCAAAGACAACCATTGAATTACAAGCGTGTGACTCGGGAATGGACGGAGTCAAAGTGTTGTCGCTGACACAAACAGTACAACAAAAGTACAAATAATAAAAAAAATGATGAATAAACCTTAACTCGTCTTATGACAGAGCCTGCATAGTAAATTCGCGATTTGTGCCAAAACTTGTATCATAGTTAAAATTATCCCTTAAATATAATAAATATACATGTATTCGCAGTTTACTATGAAGTCCACTATCACTGAACAAGTATACATATTTATTAAGGGGCCAGCTAAAAGACGCACCGGAAATAAAAGTTTGAATCATCACCAAAAAGTAAAGAGATCTTAAGATTAATATTAATAAGAATTGAGTAAAATTTAAACAATAATCATAAAAAGGTTTTGAGATACTAGTACCGCGCTATAAATGCCCCTCCCCCCTTTTTGTTTTACCAAACAAAATTCAATCACTATAAACCAAATGTTAAACACCACCAAAAGGTAAACAGAAATTTATAATATTTATATTACTAAGAAGTGCATAAAGTTTGATGCAGTTATAATACTTCGTTTTTGAGATATGGCGCGACATCTTAAAAAAAAACCAAATTCCTGTTTCACTTACATTTCTGTAACTCAAAAAGATTTAATTTGATTTTCACTTAAAGGTTTACCGATAGTTTGACCATTATAAGAAATAACTATGTTAATTTTTAAGAAAATAAGATAAGCTGTCCTGAAGTTACGGTGCGACATGTTTATGCTGGACAGACGGATAGATAGGCGGACGGACGGACGGACCAAATGACTGAGAGATAGAGGAACGGACGGATGGAAGGACGGACGGACAGACGGGTGTATACAAGAATACGTCCTGTCAAAATTGGGACGGGCGTGTAATGACGCTAAGAAATGAAAAAAAAATCGTAATTAAAGGTCAATAAGTTTTATTAGGATATCGGCCAAGTCGATTTTATGTATATTTGTCTGCCTTATCATTTTCCTATATAACTTGTATATATATTTGAAAAAAATGTATAGAAATCGATAAAAAGAACTTGATATTCGGCATTAATTATAATAAACATAATCCAACTCACATAATCCGATTTCCCGGGTGTCCGTGTTTTCTCATTTCTTACAATATTTTAATTCGGTATACACTTTATAAGATAAGTGGCGAATCTAGATGACGTATAGGTTGCACGCCCCGACCCCACCTTTGGTTGCCAAAACTATATTGATTTCTGTATTTAACGATTTTGTTAAGCAAAAAATAATCAAAATATTGTACGACTCGCTTCGCTCGGCGGTTTGTAAAAGTTGTTCGAAATACGCCCACTTTGAAATAAACTGAATCCGTCTGTCCGTATATATTGTCAAATATATTGACCTACGTCAGTGTACAGTGTACGATCATCATAACACAATGGCGACAGTACAGACTCGATTTTTTTAATAATGTTAACAAAATAATTATTATTGAATTTTATCGATGACCTGAGACTATAATACTAATTTGTACATAGCAGTTTAGTTACAATTAGTGACTAATAAGTGATAAATAAAGTTTATTTTAATGCATGGTATTTGTAATCCTACATTCATTTTCTATGTCGATTATGCATGCATATATATTTGTCTTATTTATATCAACGTTTATCCTTAAGAAGATTTATTTTTAACGATTGTAGAAAAGATTACATACATGGAATGATTAGATAACTTATAAACAGGTCGAGAACTCTAGATTTTCTGACGTCAGAATATATTTGCATAGTAAATTTCCAAAACACAAGGCCAATATGGCCTTGAAAAACTGACCAATCGACTCAATGAACTACAATGCATTGTGGGCTACTACGAGTAAACTACTACATAAAACACGTGGAATTAGTGGGAAAACAGTCAACTAATATATTGTCTGGGACTCTCATTACCAAAGTTTTTATTTTGCAAATATATTTAATGTAAAATATATAACGTAATCTTCAATTTGCATGCTCAGATTAAAAAAATATTGTTCATTGGCTTCACGATTCGACTTTCTTTTTCGCCTTGCAAAAGTAGTTGAACCGGTTTTGTGCATTGTTATGAATTGAACCTGCATTACTATCACGACGTGACACAGTGAAATATCAAATGAAGTGACCACTGTCCAGTAAGAAAATCATTTGAGCTCTTTTAAACCTGTATAAATTCATTCCAAAATCATTTATGCCTAGAAAAACACGTAAACTTTCATTGAAACACGTTTTTCTGTACTGAATGTGTATCAGGACCTGAACTTATAGTAAGAACATCACGATATTCAGTATGCTAAAAAAATATGTGTTATGAAAGCGGCAGGGGCGGATGCAGCCATTTAAAAAAAAAGGGGGCCTAACCCTGGACAAAAGGGGAGGGGGTTCAAACTACATGTCCCAATCCAAATGCACGGATCGTCCTAAAAAGGGGGTCCATCCACCGGAACCCCCGCCCTTTTGGATCCGCCACTGAGCGGGTACGGTATATAGCTCAATACATATTTTATAGTTTCATTCATCGATAATATCCGTTTGTTGCTATTTTTATCACAAAATATACCTCAGAGGTTTTTTTTGTCGTTCGGCTGCTGTCCTGTTGACATATGTAAAATATCTCCAATATTAAAAGTCTCTGGATCATAGTGGGTGCCATATCAATTATTATTTTTTTCTTTCTAAAACGTGCTTTGTATATAGAAATAAGAAGATGAGATATGAGTGTCAAATGAGACATCTTTCCAAAAAAGACATTCTTTAGTAAAGTAAGCAGTCATAGGTTCAATGCTGAAAAGTAAGCTATTAATGACCCAAAAATTACTTGTGTAAAACAATCCAAACAAAAAAAAACCAAAAAAAAAACCGGCCCAATTGAATAAATAAAAGGACAAGAAATCTATTTCAAAAAAAAAAAAAAATATATATTGTAGAGGAGCCTGTATTGGGCCATTCCAGTTAATTTCTGATAGGTGGGGATGGATGGGGAGATTTTTGTTCATACCTATCAGAAAAAAACATCATGAAAAACTACCTATCAGATCTACAAATTAAGACCTATCAGATGTAGAGTTTCTGTACATATTGGGTGGATGGGCTTTCATGGGAAAAATTGACCTATCAGAATATTTTATTGCTAGGATTGTACCCATCAGAATTTTAAATCCAATACCAGGTAATGCATAATACGAAACTGTCTGCATTCCTAGGCACCCCTAAGATATGAAATAGGTATTTTTTTTAACCCCTAAGATGTAATTATTTTAAATTACTTATTGTTGCAAGACCCTCAGAAATTGTTGCCTAAAAGTGTACCTGTCAGATGAAAAAGCCCAAAATTTCACCCCTAAGATGTATAAATTTTACAGCCCTCAGAAAGGACCATCCATCCCCCATTATCAGATATTAACTGGAATGGCCCATTTCAGTGGTTGTTGTTTGTTTATGTGTTACATATTTGCTTTTCGTTCATTTTTTTTTATATAATTAAGGCCGTTAGTTTTCTCGTTTGATTTTTTTTACATTGTCATACCGGGGCCTTTTATAGTTGACTATGCGGTATAAGCTTTGCTCATTGTTGATGGCTGTACGGTGGTCTATAAATGTTAATTTATGTGTCTTTTTTGTCTCTTGTGGACAGTTGTCTCATTGGCAGTCATACTACATCTTTTTTATTATAGATCCAACGCCGCAATTTTCACAAAACATATCAACCTTGTCGAACATACATATAGATAAAATCATTACAGCTTATTTCCTAATGCATGTAGAGCAACACTTTGGTTAGCTTGCTTGCTTTGTTTGTATATTGTACAAAATATAAAATATACAAGTTAAATTATGCCTATATACATATATTTTTAAAGATGTCAATCTTATTTTCAAAGCTTGTATAAACAACTATGAAAACAAAGCAAGCAAGCCAACCAAAGTTTTTCTTCGCAGTTTTTTACTTCTGCTGACAACTGGTATAAGAAATCAGCTGTACTATTTTTATTCAGTTTGGCAAATGTCCGAGCCCGTTAAAAAATCAACATACTGAAACTACAGTTGCTGACTTCACTACCTTCAAAACAAAGGGAACAGTTTGGAAGTCCCATATACTGAAATGTGACAAAACATACTTATAGATTTTGTTAACACTGCCATGTATGTAAATATTTCTTCGCCTTTTTTACGAACACAAAATTCAAGGATCCCACATTTGCCGCTTTAATTATTTATACGAACATTTCTGTACTCGTGAATATCAGCACCGGCTGTTATCGACGGCTTACTTTACACTATTGAGTTTGTCTCATGGGTAATTGTGTTTTTTCGCTGTTGTTTCGTTGTTGTCTCACTCTGGTAGACAAGTACATGAAATCTCTGTGCCATCATCAAACATGTTAATGGCTATATATCGGGTAATTCAAACCCGTTATTCTTCGCATAGAAACAACTCTTCTTTAATCTGAGCATGGAAGTAATACTTTATATCACGAACTATGAATGAGGATACATAAAATGAAAAACTAAGCGAAATTGTGAATCCCGCATTGCACGAAAAAATGTGTTGTATTTCAGTAAAGAACACGTGTTCTTGGTTGATTGTAAACACGTAGTAGTCCATCATGCATGTGACTCATTTAGTGGATTGGTCAAAAACCTAGGTAAAAATGAATTGCGTCACATGTAAATAAACAATTACATGTGCGAGAGCATAAGTATGCTAATTTATGCATTTCCATATAAGGTAGTGGTCCTGACCTGATAAAGGTGTCCATTCTTTTGTGCGAGAAAATCACATATCAATTGTGTGTTTCTATGTTTAAGACCGTAAACTTTAATTTCAAGTTTAAACATGTTCAACATATTTTCCCATAACTCATATAGAAAACGCATATTTAGAGAGCTTTAATCTCAATATGTTGTTAAAAAATTTCGGAATGCAAAGTAAAATTAAAATATTTGTGTTCTATAAGAGTAGGAATTTGCTTATTATTTATTTGAATCTGGGATTCAAATAAATAATAAGCCGCTGTCCGGTGAACGAATTTGTTTTCGAACGACCCACAAAACTCCTTTTGAACGCTGAAGTTAAATAATCATTTATAATGTAATGCGATTACGATTTTTTTTATTTGACCAAACCGGGTTCATGCATTTTGAAATCTATGACGAAACCGGGTTGTATACATTGACGAAACCGACCAGTTCAATTTTGACATGACCCATTTCTTTCGTTCCATACACAGAGTTACAATTATTGAGATGCTCATAATAACTAAATTTGCAATCTCCGTGTCAATATCTATCTTCCCGTACCTTTCTTTCCGTACAATGTGAACAATTTAACGAGAAATTAAACAATTTCGAGACAAGGTTCACTCAATTCGTCATTTTGACATGCATTATGACTTATTTCTCCGTTAATATAGAACGGTTGTAGAAAATATTGCATCACACAATAGAAAATAGTTGTATATGTATATATATTCTTCGATATCATCAAAAAAATAACAAAATAAGGAGAAACCTACCTTTCTTTTGTCTATTAGTGTTCCGTCATTGTGCAGGATGTTAGATACCATCGAGTCCGAGCAAATTGTGCCGGTGTGGTTTAGACACAGTGTTTTAAATTGGCCGAATTTACTTTGGTGTTTTTGTTCTATCCGCGAAAATAATCGTAAATTTAAACCCCACTAAAAATAACCCTCTCTACGAGTATACGAAACACAAACCGGTCTCATCTAGGAGATAGGGGCATTTGTGACGTCAGTGAACGAACATTGAGTCATGTGTGATGTAATCGATGATGAAACAGGATTACCTGCAATAGTATCTCCCATATGCCCATGATCTGTGACAATTATTTATATGCTTTTACGAATTGCATCAATCCGAAGACGTTTTTAATTCTCTAGATACATGTACTAGTAGCAGGAACTTTTGGCTCCCGGTTTTTGTTGTAATTAATTCTTGTTTTTATGTTAGGTTGTGTTTATTTTTACTACAGTTGTTTGTCCTTTGGGCGTTTTCTTGCCAAGGTGTTTTCACAATTTTTTTTTGACTTGTGAGTTTGACTATCCCATTTGTATCTTTCGCTTTTATTTACGACTGCAGATGCATGACGAAAAATCACGTTATTACAATGTATTAGAAGAAATAAATAGAGGATCCCATCTTGTCCTTTTCTGACGTCATGGTCTGAAGTATTGATCTTTGGGTTTTACCTAAGATTTCTATAGGACAACTGTATGCTTAATAAAGGCAACAGTAGTATACTGCTGCTCAAAAGTCATAAATTTATTTGAAAGACATCCGGGTAACAAACTAAAACCGAAAGAAACATACAACTACAAGCGGAAAACAAAGGAACAACAAGAACACTGTAGTGCAACAAAAACAAACGCCAACATATATAAAGAACTACATGTGTTTGATAGCAACTGCCATATTCCTGGCCTTTTTTTTCAAGTATTTAAAAAAATTGGCGGGGTGAACCTTATTTTATGGCTATCTTAACCCCCCACTTATATTGCAACGTTTAAACATTTCACTAAATTGACAACACTACGTGACAAATACACAGTGTTTTGCAAGAACACTGAGAAACACACACACACACACACACACACACACTAATATAATGCTAGAAGTAGACGTAATATGCAAACCGCGAACAACAACAAACGTATTCCATCAACGAAAGACAGCACAGAACAACAACAAACGATTCCATCAACGGCAGATAGCACAGAACAACAACAACTGAATTCCACCAACGACAGACAGCACAGAACAACAACAAACGATTCCATCAACGGCATATAGCACAGAACAACAACAAACGATTCCATCAACAACAGATAGCACAGAACAACAACAAACGATTCCATCAACGACATATAGCACAGAACAACAACAAACGATTCCATCAACGACATATAGCACAGAACAACAACAAACGATTCCATCAACGGCATATAGCCCAGAACAACAACAAACGATTCCATCAACGACATATAGCACAGAACAACAACAAACGATTCCATCAACGACATATAGCACAGAACAACAACAAACGATTCCATCAACGGCATATAGCCCAGAACAACAACAACATCGAAAAACGGCACAGAACAACAACGAACGTATTCCATCAACGACAGACGGCACAGAACAACAATAAACGTATTCCATCAACGACAGACAGCACAGAACAACAACAAACGATTCCATCAACCATAGATAGCGAAGAACAACAACAAACGGATTCCATCAACGACAGACACTCAGAACAACAACAAACGTATTTCATCAACGACAGACGGCCCAGAACAACAACAACAACAACGAAAAACGGCACATAACTACAATGAACGTATTCCATCAACGATAGACGGCACAGAACAACAACAAACGCACTCAAGCAACGACACACACCACAAGACATCAACGAACGTATTCCATCAACGACAGACACCATAGAACATCAACAAACGTATTCCATCAACGGCAGACACCACAGAACAACAACAAACGTATTCCATCAAAGACAGACGGCTAAGAACAACAACAACGAAAGACTACACAGAACAACAACGAACGTATTCCATCAACGACAGACACCACAGAACAACATCAAACGTGTTCCATCAATGACACACCACAGAACATCCACAAAAATATTCCATCAACGACAGACAGCCCAGAACAACAACAACAACGAAAGACGGCACAGAGCTACAACGAATGTATTCCATCAACGACAGACACCACAGAACAACACCAAACGTATACCATCAACGACAGACACCACAGAACCACAACAAACGTATTCCATCAACGACAGACGGCACAACACAACAAACGTATTCCATCAACGACAGACACCACAGAACATTATTAACAGTGACGCAGTCGTGTCATAAATCCTGCACGTCGTTAAATAATTTTCAAAATTCCTGTTCAATTATTCATTCTCATGACAATGACGGTATTTAAAGGCTATTTAAAAATACTTGAACTACATTAGTAGTTATCAAAGTTACCAGGCTTACAAGCTGATTACTAGACGCGCGTATCGTTTACACAAGACTCATCAGTGACGCTCAAATCAAAATAGGTAGAAAGTACAAAGTTGAAGAGCTTTGAGGACACACAAACTCCAAAAAGTTATGCCAAATTCGGCTAAGTTAATCTTTGCCTGGGATAAAAAAATCCCAAGTATTTCGAATAAGTCACACTTTTGTAAAATGGATACGACATAACACATTATCCAACCGAAACCACCAACAGAAACATAAATACATAAATGAATATTGGATGTATAAAATACCGAGACATATACGAGTCATTCACACTCGTTAAAATAGTCATATTCGAGATAAGGTCACGTTCGGTGCTTATCAGACAGACGACTGAGATATTAAACCACAATCTAAGACGTGGTAAAAATGACATCAGTTAGTTTAGACGTGATAAGAATGCCGTCAGTTAGTTTAGACGTGATAAAAATGTCTTCAGTTAGTTTAGACGTAATAGAAATGCCCTAGTTTAGTTAAGATGTGGTTAAAATATCCCTAGTTGGTTAAGACACAGAAAGATCAACCGATTTGTGGTTGCATCCATATAATTGTCTATTCAAGGTGGTAAGGGAATCTACAATAAAAATAATAGAATATGTTCATACTTTGCCAAAACTAAGAATCTATTGATATATGTTAAAAAATTTCAGAGAAATGATAGGTCACCGTGCATTTTCTCCAGCTACAGGTGGTGACAAATTGACACATTCTGTATGGATAATACAGGAAAAAGCACCATTATGTAATTAGAAGCTAAATGATAGAATTTTAAAATAAAATGCGAGAAGATAGCTTTTATTAATGATTCAAGAATATCAAAAGAAAAAATAGGGTCACCGTGCATTTTTTTTTAGCTAAAAACAAAATAGCAAAATTCCATGTAGATACCTTCAGGAAATGCACTATTTCAGAGTTACCCCCTCTCCCCTCCCCCCCCCCCCCGCTTTCTATCTAAAAATATAAAAAAATCAAGCAGAAATAATATTAATGTTTATAAGTTATAATCTAATAAAATTCTTCTTTTAAATGCGATTTCGCATTCAGTTATCGGCACCAAATTTTGCTAACTTGATTGAAAATCTTGCCCTTAGATTGTCTGTCTTTTACAATACAAGATGGCGAACGACACCCATACCACTTTAATAAAACTGAACATGATGATATACTACTTGTAAGCCATTTGTTATTTTTTGCGTTTTTTTTTAAATCAATAATATTTACAAACATTGTTTATCCTTGTTTAATGATATATAATTGCATTAATCAACCAATATGATTTGACACAATTTATTATAACTTATATTAAATCCTCTCCTTACATATGCATATACAATAAACACATATGATTACAACAGATACATTAAAATATAAATTCAGTTATATAAAATAAGAAAAATACAATTAGTCGTACTTTTACATAGTTAAACAAGAGCAACAACAAAAAGCAAACAAAAACAAACTAACAAACAAAAAATAAAAAAAAAACCAAACTAACGGGACAGACAAGACAAAACTTCTGAAATCCAATGTTAATCTTCTTGTCTGTTTAATATAACGATACGTCCGTTGAAAGCGAATTTAAACAAAGTGTTTTAATTAAATAGATATAGGAAGATGTGGTGTGAGTGCCAATCAGACAACTCTCCATCCAAATAACAATTTAACATATTTATTAAAAGTGAATTGGGAAACAAGTTTTGAAACTGATATTATTCCCGATATATTCGTTTTTAAAATAAATTATTTGATTCGAATTATCTTGAAAACCTTGCTTCAAACGGGAATTGAAAAATAACAGTTCCTATGACAATTATACCTCATCTTCTTTTATCTTTATAGGAATATCTTTTAAAAACAGGCTGAATCCATATATATATAATTTCAATTGAATTTCAAATAATCGCATCCTAAGACCTATTATTTAAAAGATATAAGTTTAAATATCATGAAATTAAGTATTTGTATATGTATTCTTAAATAGTGTTTTGTTTAAAATGTTGGATGTACACACATAACGTCGATTTATCTCAGTTCAGCTTTAAGTCGGTATGGCGATGGTGACGTTGTTACTGTGGATATTCCTTCAAATGATAAAATATCATCTGGATCGACCTTAGAGAATTCAAACCTATGAAGAAGGTTTGAAAATAAGAGAAACAACTCTGACCGTGCTAACGATTCTCCAGGGCAGATACGTGGGCCTGTAATACAAAATAAAATCAGTCAGTGAGTAAATGAAATAAAGACAACAGTAGTATACCAGTGTTCAAAAGTCATAAATCGATTGAGAGAAACAAATCCGGTCTACAAACTAAAACCGAGGGAAACACAAAATCTACAACAGGAAAACAAAGGAACATCAGGAACACTGTAGTGCAACAAAACAAACGACAACATACATATAAAACGTAATCTATGTTGCTTATTCTTTAGTTTTCTATGTTGTGTCATGTGTAATATTGTTTGTCTGTTTGTCTTTTCATTTTTAGCCATGGCGTTGTCAGTTTGTTTTCAATTTATGAGTTTGACTGTCCCTCTGGTATCTTTCTTCCCTCTTTTATGTTTCTGAAGAGATTTTTTTTATATACCTTCTTCACGATTTTATGAACCTGAACATAAGAAAGTCAGAAATTCATAAAAACCCTAGCCTGCAACGTTATGAGCATATATGACCAACAGTATCCTAAACAGGGAAGTAACGTTATGAGCATTTATGACCAACAGTATCCTAAACAGGGAAGTAACGTTATGAGCATATATGACCAACAGTATCCTAAACAGGGAAGTAACGTTATGAGCATTTATGACCAACAGTATCATAAACAGGGAAGCAACATTATGAGCATTTATGACCAACAGTATCCTAAACAGGGAAGTAACGTTATGAGCATTTATGACCAACAGTATCCTAAACAGGGAAGTAACGTTATGAGCATATATGACCAACAGTATCCTAAACAGGGAAGTAACGTTATGAGCATATGTGACCAACAGTATCCTAATCAGGGAAGTAACGTTATGAGCACATATGACCAACAGTATCCTAAACAGGTAAGCAACGTTATGAGCATATGTGACCAACAGTATCCTAAACAGGGAAGTAACGTTATGAGCATATATGACCAACAGTATCCTAAACAGGGAAGTAACGTTATGAGCATATATGACCAACAGTATCCTAAACAGGGAAGTAACGTTATGAGCATATATGACAAACAGTATCCTAAACAGGGAAGCAACGTTATGAGCATATATGACCAACAGTATCCTAAACAGGGAAGTAACGTTATGAGCATATATGACCAACAGTATCCTAAACAGGAAAGTAACGTTATGAGCATATATGACCAACAGTATCCTAAACAGGGAAGCAACGTTATGAGCATATATGACCAACAGTATCCTAAACAGGGAAGCAACATTCATCCAAGGTCAATTTGGCCGAAGGGAGTTAAAACACGAGTTTCTTAATAATTTCTTGATTTATGCACGGGAAATTTGAAATAAGCAAATGCAATAATAAAATTAAAAACCAATTGTTCAGAGAACAATTGAAAGTCTTTCCACACCAAAGAAATTTGGATAAGAAGGTAGTTTCTTCATACTGATGCGATAAATGATGGTTTAATTATCTTTTTGAGTGATGTAAGGGAGATAATATGCTACTTCCGGTGAAATGAATGTCACATCCGGTCTCATATGATAGCTTCTTTCACACTGATTCCAAAAATATCTAGTTTCTATATACTTTTGTATGTAGAATGGGAGATAATTGGCCACTTCCGGTTTGTTGGAAGTCATTGTTAGTCTTCAGTAATCTGTTTTATGAATCTACATGACAAAATATATGGATTCTGGGTACTTTTAGCTGAAAAAATTGCAAAAAAAAAGCTACTTCCGGTTTTCTAAAGGTCATTTCCGGTAGCCATTTCATGTTTGTTTTCTTGGAGTAGTTGGCTATTGGCCGTTGCCGTTTTTTGTTGTACTGTTTACTGCTTTTGGGTAACTTACAACATCCTTTTTGTGTACTTTTAGTACATCAAATAACTAAATATGTTGACTAGTCTTTTATCTTTTACTCATTCTGATAATTGAGAAAGAAAAATTGTTTTCCTACATGTATTGGACAGTCTTTGTATTTCCATCAAAGTAGCCTCGGTGTAGGACAAATGCCGTCTATCAGATAATCGAACCATTCTACCTGGTCCTACTACCTGAAAGGAAAAAGAGTTTGGTGGATTACTAATCCCCTTAGTTATCAATAGTTTCTCTTTCCCTTAAGGTGGATGGGGTGTCTAAATTATAATCCATAGAATTTTTTAATAATTTGCCAAAATGTAGTTTACATCATGCTTAAAAAAAAGAATGGGTCACGGGGCTTATTTCACGCTACACGGTGTTCATAATTGACAGATTGTGTTTACATTATGCATGGAAAAACCTAATTTTCTGCAATAAAGCGTAAACTACACCATATAATTTTGAGATAACAGATGACAAGATAGCTTTTTAGTGGTATGCTTGAAACTGAAGTTAAGAAAAAGAAAAAAAATGGCTTCACCGGACCCGTTTTCTTGTTACATTAAAAAAGGTAAATTTCTAACATATTCAATTGTAAAAGTACCTTAATCTGAATCATCTGCCCTGGCATTTGGGTTGCCTTCCCTTATGTGGCAAAGTTGGAAATTTTTTTTGTAAAATAGAACCAAATATAAGATAAAACATGTCATTTTCTATATTGAAATGAAAGTTCTCACACATGAATTCCCTTCTATTCTAAAAATTTGCACATTCTATTAAAGATCTAGACCTTTTTTTCTGGTGTTCCCAAATCCAAGACGAACAAAGACACCCTATCTACTTTAAGTATTAGTTGAACTATTTACCCTCATCGAGCATTTGATTAAACTTAGAACTACCCATAAAAGACTTCTGTTAAGAGGTGCAATCAATCCTTACAAAAGACGTTAATTAAAAGGATATAATAACAGAAGCCGATCTATTAACTAACAGGAACAACACCCACATACCAAGTATCGTAGATAAATAAAATACTTACCTTTAGAGAACACCAGAGCTACCAGAAACTGCTTCTCTTTAAAGAGTACATGAGATTACAGGAAAAAACACCCGTGTTGAGATTTGTATAAGTGTCGGTGGAAAATAAATAAGTAAAATTCTTCTAATTATAAATCTTAATTAGTCTTAGAATAGGGAGAAAACAGAACACTCAAAAATGTAAGTTGAAGAGAAAACTAAGACAAAAGAAATACGACGTAACGACAAGCAGGATACTACAAAACAGTACAATGGAAAAGTTATAAATTCAGCAGTATGATCCAAATAAAAAAACAAGGTTGTCCTGACGAGTATGCAGTTCAAGTTCAGCTAGTGACAACAGTCATTTTGTGCAAAACGAGGAACAAATAAAGTACGTGTAAAACATTAAGTAATGTAAAACTCAATTCATTAGTATCAATAATATATCAAACACATGTTTGTCAACTTATTGTAAATACAGAGTGTTTGTATACTTAACTAATCATTTTTTTTTTGAAAAATTATGCTTGCCTTTGTAATTTCCTCTTGGCACCTCTTTTGTACATCCGGGTATTGAATCATCCATTTGAATGACCAATCAAGCGTAGTTGCAGTTGTGTCAGTTCCAGCAGCAAACAAATCTATAATTGATGCTAACAATGCTGCCGCTACAATCGTAAGATATTTATATAATGCAAGGTATTATTCGAAAAAAAAATCCTAGGGGATCTTAAGTACTGCGACAACAAAACCTAATGAAAAGGTTCTATGCTACCGATTAAAATGTAAGGACATCTTAAGATCCTACTTGCTACCGATTGAGAAAGCTTGATGTTCGAAGATTTTGACTTGAATGCGATCTTTGTGAATGAAAGAAAGGAATAAATAACTGATTAAAAGAAGTTATTGCTACGGTCATTAAGGTACTAAGAAAATACAAAAACGAAAGGATTTAATTTGCTAACTTTAAGGATATATTACAGAAAACTGTTTCTTTTCGGTCAAATAAAATAGAAAAAAAGCTTTTTTCAGTAACTTTAAGCTTAAAAACCGGAACATTCTCGAAGAAAGGCTAAACCCCTATTTCCGAGACTAGTTGTATTTTTCAGTTGCAATCGTAGTTTAAGATTTGTTTGTCAGTTTTGCCCCTCAAATACATATTAATATACATATAACGCGTTAAAAATAAAAAAGGGAAAATAAATAATTCCCGTTTTGGTCAAGTTTTGATATTTCCAACTCAATGAGTACTAAAACATTGTGTATTAGATTTTTTTCATATAGACATGCGTGTTGATATCACGGTCCACCAGGAAAATTAAAAACAAAAATTATCATCAATGTAAACAAAATTATCAAGTTATCATTTTATATGTACGAGAGTTGTAATGTAGCTTCAAATATTGTAAGTCTTAAAATTGGGTACATTCAATGATATTCCAGAACTATTCGAATATATTTGGTTTTTGACCAACACTGGTATATACTTGTATTAGTCTCCTGATCAACTTTTTATATCAAAATGACATTTCGTAGGTGTGGAGAAATATTGTAACTCCCAAACAAACCAGGGAAAATTTGTCTGCCAACTTTGTGATGCATTCCGTGATAAGATTGAAACCAGCATACAACACTTACATTGTATTCGCCGTTTCAGAATCTAAAGGATTATGGGTAATTTCAGTGTTCGTACCCCATAATGAAAGAAAACCAAGTCATTGGTATAACTCCCATTGTTTATGACGATGTAAGCCAATCACACCGTGTTGATTAGACATTGTGACATTAGACAACATTAGAATCTTCAAGAATAACTTAGTTACACGGTACCGGTAGACAAAATATATTTATGGATTTTTTTTTTGATGGGCTTTGTTATAAAGTGTTATCATCAAACGTACGATTCATTACAGACTTGTGTTCACTCTCTTCTTTTTCAGCGACCAGATACATATCTATCAAGTCCCGAATGTTATCCGAGTCAAATGACTCTCTATGTTCGGTTATGTGTTGTTCAATATAACTTTTCAGAGTAGACAATCCTTCGCCCCTCAACTTAAGATCGTCTATCTGAAATGATACAATATATTACATATAAAAATTATATAATTAACAGTCCATGAATGCATTCTAAAAAATATTAAGAAAAAAGTGAAATCACCAAAAAAATACTGAACTCAGAGGAAAATCAAATCGGAAAGTCCCTAATCACATGACAAAATCAAATGAAAAAACACACAAAAACGAATGGACATGTACAACAACTGTCATATTCTTGAGATAGTACAGGCATTTTCAAATGTAGAAAATGGAGGATAAATGATACATCTGTATGAATATACTACGGAAAAAAACCCAGCCATATTAGTATACTCTCAGTGGTGACCGCTGACCACCAGGGCTGCCTCAATATCGTAGCAGCTACGTAGTGCTACGTAGATTTTTACTATTGAACGTGTAGCTATAGACAAGTTGTTACATAGATATTGATAGCAGCTACGTATTATACTCCAAGGTGGTGACAAAATGATCATGTAATTGTAGTTGTCAGGAGGAATGCAAAAGACATCAAAGTGTATTCATCTCCTTGTCAACATTAACGAAAGAAGCATTTCAGTCCCATAACTCATAAAAATTCATGTATAAATAGGTCAACTAAATATGATGACAAATACTAGCTTTAATTACATGGTATCAATGGACAACGACAGAGGAAAAACACGTTGCCATTTTGATGATTAAAAAGGGATAGTTTTCTTACATTAGTCACATGTTTTACCATCATTTGACACTTATGCAACACTGTATCAACATGTTGTTTTGAAAAGAAAAAAAGTCTAACTATTATATGGCTTTGAGTTGCGAGTAACATGATTAAGCGTCATATTACCATAAATAAATTCAGAAGCGGATATAATCCCGACGCTGATAAAGTTCCGGGACCTGAAAAGATGTTGTCCATTGCCTTGATGAGTTTTTGAAGTAATTCGTTGTCATGTTTGTATCTGAAAGATAGAAACGAAACATAGACGATTAATGTTCTATACAAATAAACAGCCACGTGGTCACAGCTCTGTAATATAAAAATGTTCTCTGTGCCATGGTTTTTTTTTGCCACAAGTGAAGTCCAGGTCATTGATTAGAACAGTATTTTCTTGACAATCCATTTTGATTTCATACATGTATAAAGCATATTTACCAGTTTTAACAACGATTCATGCCATATAAATAGATTTTTTTTGTTAAGAGAAGTGCATAACAGTTATGAACGTCTCGAGCTTTTTCTAAAAAAGTTTATCGGAAGATAGCACAAACCTGTTGATAAATATTCCGTATCAACTACTGAAATAATACATGATTGTATTATTATATAGATTCTAGGTACTGATGTTGATAATCATCTTAGTTACGTGTTATAGTGTTATCTTATTTGTCTTTGTTAACTATTAACCTTTACTGTTTTTGGTAATACCCTTTAGGATTGACTTCGTACTTGTTCATCCCGCCGTTGTGTTGGTGTGCTAAGGGCATTTTATTTTTATTCTTGTGTTTCATTTAAGCGTATGTGCTTTGTCTATATGCCATTTTTTGTTGTTGACATATTTGGTTGTTTATAGTGATTACGAATAATGTTTATAACACAATGTTGACAGCTGGACTCCTAATTTTGACATTTTTACCTATAATGTCTTTTTGTTTTGTTCACAAATTATTGTCAATATAATGAAATGTTATGCAACTGTCATACAAATGGGAGGTTCCGAATATTTTCAAGTCAGTTTTAATCAACCATCTCCTCAGAAGGAAATGCATGTGGCAAGTCAGGAATATGCCAGTTAATTCCCTTTTTTTTCGTCCTTGTTTTTTTAACCTTAATTCGTTATCCACATTTGATTATATGTAAATGACGTGGATGGGTACTTATACATCCCGTCATTGTGTTATTGTTTTATTTTTTTGCTAATGTACTTTATCTTTATGCTTTTTTGTGTTTATCTGTTGAAACATTTATTTTTCAAGTGATTAAGATGATTTTACAATTAAGACTGCTGTATCCCTATTGTTCTACGTGTTTACCTATCACGTCTGTTTGTGTTGCCAACCCACTGTTGTCAATATAATGGAATTCTATGCTATTGACATGCAAGTGTAAGGTTTAGCGAGCAATAAAACCAAATATTTCACCTTTTTCTACACAAGGAAATACCTGAACCTAATTATGAATATAACAGTTGTTTTCAATACGTGAGATGTGTATTCGATTTTGATTTTGACGATTATTATTAGACTTTCAATTTTAATTTAATGTTTCCTTGGAGCTCGGTGTTTTTGTTGTTTTTATTGTTTGCTAAGCTGTCTGAATTACTAGGAACACAAACAGAAGGTGTTTTAATGGGTATTGACTATACATTAAAACTGATTTGCTATTAATAGTATGTCTACTCCCTGATTATATATTTTATGTTGATTGACTTTATCGCATCAATCATGAAATATGGATACATCAGATAAAAGTAAATACATAGCAATTATAGATGCTTATTCTAAACTAATAAATAACAGGGATACGGAATAGAGATACTTATTTCATACTGTTCTGAGTTCATGACAATTATTATATTTTAAGAGATGTGAATACGCTACTTCTTTTTAAATATATGGCATATAACAGATAACAAGAGATGCTGATCCCATACTGTTCTCATTCATGGCATATGATACATTACAAGATATAAAATTGAGAATGGAAATGGTTGATTTGTCAACGAGACATGAGCACGACCAAAGAGCAGTAAACAGCCAAAGGCCACCGCAGGCCACCAATATGCTTATTCAACAGTTTATATTACAGGCTTTTTACAGCATTGGATATATACATATCCCCCACTGTTCTCAATACGTGACATGTGATACATAACAAGTGATGCTTATCCAACACTGTTTGTAAATACGCAACAGGTATACTTACAAGAGATGCTCTATACCCCTTACGGTTATTAATTCATGATAGGTGATATATTACAAGAGATGTTTATCACACACTGCCCAGCGAACCATACCACGATTAGATCATCCAACGAAATTCATTTAAATAAAATTTGACACATAACAAATGAAACCCCAGATTGTCTTCAATACAAAATAGGCCATGTATTACCATCAATGCTAATCAAATATTGTTTGCAAAGCATGAACGTTGGTGATACGAACGAATACAAGATATTAATACGGAGAATGTGCAATATATGACATATGATACATACGAATTTATGTAAATTCAAATCTGTTCTAAATGCAAAACACGCAAAATATAACGAGAGATTCGTATCCATCATTGCCACACGACGGTACAACGGGCGATGTGCTTATAACACAACCCTGGGTTTCATTTATCATCTCTTTATTTATTTTGGTAAAGCATACAAACAATTATATATATTTGTTCATGATTGATAAATAGAGCAGACAAGTACTAAAAAGGCTATACAATACACTAGTACATATAAAAGATATGAACTAACCTATATCCGAATATAAAACTATGTATAACATTGCAGCTAGCTTTTGTCATTACTTTGCTCAAATCGGTTATCTCCTCTCCTTTCCCTTTTTCCAGGTCGTCTGCGACTTCCTCTATTTCTTCTAAAATATGTTCTTCTAGCGATGATTTTCCCACACCAAAGTCTCGCATTGCTTGTAATGCGAAACGCCTCCTACCCTTCCAGGCATCTCCATTAGCAAACACAATTCCACTACCTGTATAAACCCAAAATTACCATTAGCAAACACAATCCCACTGCCTGCATAAACCCAAAATCTCGCTGAGCAAAAACACTGCCGGCTTTATTCCCAAATTACCATAAGCAAACACAATCCCACTGCCTACATAATCCCAAAATCATTTTTAGTGAACAACATTATAAAGTAGGGTACAAAACAATAATTTGGATACTGGAAAGTATATTTTGTAAACAGGAAAAAAACACAACAAACAAATGATGAAATAAATGCATTTTCAAAAGTTTCAAATATGATTGAGAAAAATACTTTAAAAATGTTGACCTTTTTAAACAGTGTTTATTATGTATACTACTGAATTAGTTTTTATCGTTCATGTTGAAATATTTCATTTTGCTGTTTTTCATTTCTGTTAAGGAATTTGATAGAAAGAAGTTCATATCGAATGTACTACATTTGGGGTCCGACGTCCGTGAATTTTTCAATCATTGAACTTTTATTTGAGAACCACGTAAAAGGCTCAATATATAAATCTGTTATTTTTCTCCATAGTTGAATGATAAAATGCCATGTAATAATCTGAATGAGAAAGACCTGACTATTATGTCAGATACACTCTTAGCCAATAATGCAACTGCATACCAAGCTTGATAATCCTTTGATTTGAAATATCAAATTTCTGAGCAGGACATAAATTGAGTTGAGTTTTATTATCATAGAGGATAGAAGTTAAATTCAAGGTCACAGTTATCAGACTTTGGTAAATGACACATCCACAGCTCACGATGCAACTGTATACCATATTTGGTTAACCTAAGATTAAAAGTTCATAAGATATGAGTCGAAAACAAATTGTATAAGGTTTTATTATCATTGTAGTCAAAGTCAAGGTCACAAAAAACTTTATTTTAGTATGTGTGACATCCCCCGTCAATTATGCAACTATATGTTAAGTCTGGTTCAACAAAGAGTATGAGTCGGATACGAAAGATTTGACTATCAAAGAGGGTCGAAGACAAGGTCAGAGTGTTACGATACAATTGATATAACCTCGGGGACTGGCAGACAGATAGACAGACGGACATTGTGATTTCTTCGCTATATACCCCTGAACTTTGTTTACAGGTTTGTAGTAAAAATATCACGTTTACAACTAAGTTTTGAAGATAAACCAAAGCCCTGTTACAACTTGATATGTATAGCATTGCACTTTTATTCCTCAATATGCCCTTTTCAAAAGTAATATCTGATTGTGAAGTTTTTGTTCCCCAAACAAACAAACAAAAATAATACCTAAGTATTCATACATACCCTATTCAAACTTTCCCTGGAGAGAAGGAACATGGAAGCGATGATCATATTTTCATGACATTATCGAAGTAAAGATCGTTTCCTTTAAAACATTCAATTTGATTAAATTATTTTGCTATTTTAATGTATGACTTACTTCCCTTTACTTTTTCACCTAATTTGATTCCTGGGATAAGGTTGGTCTGTCCATAAATTCTCGTCCTCGTTTCAAAAGAACATCAAGCAAATGTTTATGACCCTGTACAAAAACAATTTGGTATGGTCCTAGAAACATTCGAAATATTGGTCCATACTTCCTCGTCATATCCTCCACAAACTTTTCCCTCTTTGGTGTACTATTAAACTGACTAACAAGTAGAATATTTCCGAAAATAGGCCATGCTCGTGGTCCTGGAATATCCGATTTTGGACATGTCATCCACAAAACTGTTGCAAGAAATATTATTACAAATATAAATATAGCTGTTAGATCGATTCCTTCAAAATAGGAATATGCATATGCGACATCCATTTCAAAACAGAAACAGATAATATACTTGCGGTGATTACCTAATATTTTATCTTATTAAAGCCTATATTATCGTGAACTTATAACAACAATCATGCTTGTTTTTACCTTATGCAATACAAGTATGTTCGTTAAACAAAGGATTTACCTTGAACTCTAGATCTGTTACGTGCTCAATTATAACCTTTATTTAATGACATATATATATTAAGTGTCTGTATCATTTATTTAGTAGTAAATACAGTAGTTTTTTAAATTTGATAAATAACCTGCTGTTTAAACCATATCGTTAAGTTTGATGCGCATCCTGTATCATACCCCTTTATCGAACCATTCTCGAATTTCTCATTCATTTTGTATACGGAGTCTAACGGACAGATTCGAACCAGCAGGCACATTAAGGAAGTTTGCTACTCCGTTTCAAAATAAATAACTTTCCATAACACTAATATATTTATAGGGTATTAATTGAGGAATCAAATAAGCAAAAAAAATATAGGGGTCAATGTGCTTGTTTTCGAGATATTAGCGATTGGAATTGTGGCGAGAAAATGCTCTCTCTTGATTTATACCTTTATCCTTGACCAGTTAAAGTTCTCAAAATCTATTAAAAAATAAATCAGATTTTATAAGAATTTTACAAATGGCTTATAATTATACATGTAAAAAATTTATAAAAACTAAAAAGGGGGTCCATAGGCAAATTGTTTTAATGCATTCAAATAGATAAAACCAGAGGATTTTGAAAATCTGACAAAAAATCCAAAACATGACAAAATTAAGCAAACATCCTTTAGTTTGAAAGGAAATGACATAATTAATTATCGAAATCCTGTTGAGAAAAAATAAGAATAGTCAACGACAAACTCAGATAAAAACGGAAATGGGTCATTTATGATAGTAGTGATTCCGGCTAAAGTCCAATGTTTGTTAAACTATAAATTTATCAAAAATTCTATAAATTCTGCTCAGTTTGTCGGTCTTGAACAATGCAGGGTTTATAATATTCATATAACATTAACATGCTCTAGTCCTGAATATACATATTAATATGACACTGGCCGTTTAGCAGCCAGCTGCGAGGTTATTAGTATTTGTCATGTGATCATGTGAATGAGGATGTTTCACCAACTTATATACAACCTACCCTCAACTAAACACAGTGTTGAGTATGTTTGAAATTTGTTTACTGAATGTGTATGCAATTTTTGCAACTGGACATCATATTATATAGATAAAAGAACAATTAGTAACTTATTAAAATCATTTCATGCATGTACTTGTACTTTTATCGCATACATTTGTACATGATGATTATGTATAAATCTAAATGAATGAAACCTGTACATGATTGAAGATTTTATTCCATTTAAAGGGCTTATACTATAACGACAACAACATGGACAATGAAAAACCAAAGTAACTCATCAATATTATTTCTATACATGATGATCATGTACATGTATAAATACAAATGTATGATAATCACATGTAACATGCCAGACACAAGCAATAGTTCTTCACGTAATTTGGACTCTTGGTGGACATGGTTATATGTTTCATTGGCAATATTATCACATCTCCTTATTTGTATTTATCATACTTATGCCAATGTTTTTGGGGGAGTTCGTGTTGTTAATGCTTTAGTTTCTATGTTGTGTCATGTGTACTTTTGTTTGTCTGTTTGTCCTTTTCATTTTTAGCCATGACGTTGTCAGTTTATTTTCGATTGATTATTTTGACTGTCCCTCTTGTATCTTTCGTCCCTCTTTTTTGCCAATAAAAGCAAAATTTTTAAAAGAAAACATTTGATATAGAGACAGTAGAACTCAATATGCAGAGTGTGGATAATCATTAGAAAATATCATACATTGTACCTTAAATCATGCATACAAGTTATCTAAAGCAAAAACATCAAACAGAAAAGTCAGAAAAATAATCTGTTTACATGTAGATACATATAAACATATGTGTGTCTTCAATATTTGCATATTTAAGATTATAAATAGTGCTTTTAGATATGATATCACAAATTCAGGTTTGAGGCCAATTTAGGCTCTCCTAATAATACTCCTTTATTATTTTCGTTTAATTTTTTTTTAATAAAAATTGTATTCGATTTAAGAAGCTTTTTTATCATGGAAATGAGGATACATGTACATGTATGGTAATGGTTCGGTAAAATTCATACCTGTCAACTTTTCAAAATTTTCATCGTGGATTTAAGTGCAAGATAAATAAATGACTAATGTTCCTCTTACATCGTATATTGTCACACGTCTTTTGTAACCACTGTATTGTTTGAATGAGTATGTTTGCGCTAAAATACCCTTTTAACTCATTTGAATGTGTGTATTATATACAATGTCAAAGTTGGGTCAACATAACTCATGGGGGAAATTCCAAAATAAATTGTGAAAATTATTACTTTTAAAGATTTCATTGGACTTCCTTAGATCTTAATTTTTTTGGGATTTAAGAACTAATCAGTTAGTAAACCCACCCCCCCCCCTCCCCTTTGATGGAGTAAACAGCGAGTCATATCTAATCAGTAAGTAACCTCACCACCACCACCCGCTTTGACGGAATTAACAGCGAGTCATATCTTATCTATTTTCAAAGGTGTTGACAGCTTGAATTTTGCGCAAAAAATGTATTAGTTAAATGTTAGGTCAGTTTATGTTGATCCACTTGTGGTATAGGTCAATGATATTTGGTATGCAGTTGCATATGAATTCAATTTGACATATATCATTAACCCCTCTCCTTAGTCATGTTTTGAATTTGTTTAGTTGACATGTTAAAGTTTATGAATTGTCAATTTAGGAGGAATCTCTTATCGTAAAATGATAAGTCAATGATTGTTGGTATACATACAGTTGTATAAGCATTGGCACATTTCATTTCCACGGAGATTCCTTACATGTAACTTCAGTCATGGCTCATTCTGACGTTGAATATTTGGCATAACTAACATTTGAAGGTATTTTAATCTCAACATTTGAATTTTACTATCAAAATAATAAAAAAGTAAGATATGTATCTGTGTAACCAGGTTATCTAATAGTGTTATAAAACTTTGAAATTAATTTTTATGGTTGAAATGTCTTTAAAAAAGTGTCTATTATTTCCTCGAGGGTATCACCGCCCCAGTAGTCAGCACTTTTGTGTTGAATCCTTTTATTCGTTAGATGTGTTTGATATTCTGACTTTGTTAAAGTTTTGTTTCTTATTTTGTTATAAAGGACTTTTCGTTTGCCATTGGTATTTTCTGTTATTTTATTTTTTTCCATTGAAAATTAGAAGATAAGATTGTGTTTCATTGAAGCAAATACATGTCATTCATCATTTGTTGGGGTGTGAGTTTTACTTCTAAGAACAAACTATTTTTGAACTTTTTCAGAAACAAACCATTTTTTGTTAAACACTGGGAAAAGTTTTGTTTAACTAAATGTTAAAATTGAGAATAGAAATGGGGAATGTGTCAACGAGACATCAACCCGACTATAGAAAAGACAACAGCAGAAAGTCACCAACAGGTCTTCAATGTAGCGAGAAATTCCCGCACCCGGAGGCGTCCTTCAGCTGGCCCCTAAACTAATATAAACTAGTTCAGTGATAATGAACGCCATACTAAACTCCGAATTGTACACAAGAAACTAAAATTAAAAATAATACAAGACTAACAAAGGCCAGAAGCTCCTTACTTAGGACAGGCGCAAAAATGTTGCGTGGTTAAACATGTTTATGAGATTGGAAACCCTACCCTTATACCTCTAGCCAATATAGAAAAGTAAACGTATAACAATACGTCCATTAAAATTCAGTTCAAGAGAAGTCCGATAGTTATCAAAGGTACCAGGATTATAATGTAGTACGCCTGACGCTCAAACAAAAATATTTATAAATCCAAACAAGTACAAAGTTGAAGAGCCTTGATGATCCAAAATTCCAAACAGTTGTGCCAAATACGGCTAAGGTTATCTTCGCCTGGGATAAGAAAATCCTTAGTTTTTCAAAAAGTTCAAAGTTTTGTATACAGGAAATTTATAAAAATGACCACATTATTGATATTCATGTCAACACCGAAGTGTTGACTACTGGGCTGGTGAAACCCTCGGGACGAAACGTCCACCAGCAGTGGCATCGACCCAGTGGTGTAAAAAGTTATCAAGGTACCAGGATTATAATTTAGTACGCCAGACTGAGTCTGAGTCCGAGTCTGATGTAAGAAGATGCAACCAAAGAAACTAAACAAAATGACAATAATACATAAATAACAACAGACTACTAGCAGTTAACTGACATGACTGCTCCAGAGTTCAATTAAACTGGTTAAAATATTATGATTTCATCATATGAATTTTAAATGAGTTTAGTTCCGATGCAAATATCCTATAAGTGAATCAATATTAACGCCAATGTATGCAATCTTTATTGACCTAATAGCAGTATCGTAAATTTATCCCTTCTTAATAAGTCTATTTTAATTTTAATTGTTTTCTTTAATTTGAATTGACTTTCAAACAATCGAATGGTGTGATCGAAAACTGTGGATTCATTATTATTTGTTGTATACCAATAATAGTGTTTTTTTTTGTGGGAACAGAGTAATTACGCATTGATCGTTTCTAAAAGCTTTGTTTGCAGAGATTGTCAAAGCCACGATATCAAATAACCACGAAAATGCGATTTGTCGTCAATCCACGAAAATTGATACCAACAAAAATAAATGTATCCAGTATATATAAACAAAATACTTTGTATTTAATGATACATAATAAGTTAAAATAATATGAGTTTACTGAATGTATTTTAAAATGATGTTTTGTTTGACTCGCAGACATAACGTCGATTTATCTCAGATCAGCTATAAGTCGGTATGGCGATGGTGTCGTCGTAATTCCGGTTATCCCTTCGAATGATAAAATATCATCTTGGTTGACTTTAGAGAATTCAAATCTATGTAGAAGGTTTGAAAAGATTAGAAACAACTCTGATCGTGCTAACGATTCTCCAGGGCAGATCCGTGGGCCTGAAATACAAAAAACGAAATCAGTTAGTGAGTAACGAAGAAGGCACTTATCATACGGGGTATATATCTCCCAATTGATAGGATATTCTCGTGCTAGCATTTCCTATCATGATTTTTTTTATGGAGAGTTGCTACTCACAAGGAAGTTACTAATCCAAGAGTTCCAAATGGTGAAGTTGAAATTATCAATTCGTAAATTTTACGGACGCCATCACGTGTTGGTTGACCGTTATGGAATAACCGTTTCACAAATGATATCGGATATGTTCCTTACGTCGTAACTACAATACCCTTCCCTCTCACGAATGTGACCTACCAAACTGGACTATTTACCGGATTTGTTATCACATAAGCAACACGACGGGTGCCACATGTGGATCAGGATCTGCTTACCCTTCCGGAGCACCTGAGATCACTCCTAGTTTTTGGTGGGGTTCGTATTGTTTATTCTTTAGTTTTCTATGTTGTGTCATGTGTCTGTTTGTCTTTTGTGTTTTTAGCCATGGCGTTGTCAGTTTGTTTTAGATTTATGAGTTTGACTGTCTCTTTGGTGTCTTTCGTCCCTCTTTTATCAACGTTATGTCTTCGCAGTTACTTCATTTTTGATAACCTTCATCATCATTTCTCATTTGAAAGTCAGAAGTGCATAAGTACAGCACAACGTTGTGTGCATATATGACAAAAAAATGTCCTTAACAGATATGCCAAATGCATTCAAGGTCAACTTTGTCTGAGGGAGTCGAAACTTTAGATTCTTAACAATCTCAAATGAACGGGAATTTGAAAGAAGCATATGACATTAACCATGTCTTAACAAAAGCACTAATTACAGACCTGATAATACCATCTCGAACTCAAAGTCTACCGGCAAAGGTATCGACTCAGTGCTAAAGATGGATTAACCTTCACCATGGGCTTACAACTCAATACATGACTGCCAAAATTGGATAAATACACTTTAACATTAGGAGCTACATATAAAGGACCCCTAAAAAAAAACAACAACCAACAAATGACATAACAATTGGCAGATACTTGCACTTGCATTTCCTCGGAGTTCAGTATATTTGTGATTTTTTGTTTGCTAAACAAAACTTATATCATCATTGAACTAACAATCTTAAAACCAAGTACGTAGACATGTTAAACACGGCTCAAATAAGTACATGAATAAATTAACTACACCACTCCTAAAAATACCGTAAACATTTAGGTAATACGAGAGGGACGAAAGATACCAGAGGGAGAGTCAAACTCATAAAATATAGGTAATGAATGAATCACATTTACTCTGGCCACTGAAGAATAAAAATGGCGTCAAAGTAGGATGACAATGAATACTGAGGCACAATGACATAATATTTTATTTAAGAAATACATAATTATATCTTTTTTTAATTTCAATATACCCAAGACTTGCTTCTATGCTTTTCGAAAATAAATGTATATGTTTTAACTACAGTAACTATTTTTTATTTCATATACGTACCTAACGAAAAAGGTATCAAGTTTTCTTTGTTGATAATGTCATTGCTTTGATTGAGAAACCTCTCTGGATTAAACACCTTAGGGTCTCTCCAGATTGTTTCATCAAAATGTACAGAGATCAGGCTAGGTATAAGAATCGTATTTTTAGGTATTTTGTACCCATTGATTGTTGTATCACAAACTGCTACGTGAGGAATGGTGAAAATAGCTGTAAAAAGATAGAAGAAAATATACATGTTGAACAAACTCCACTGTACACAACGGCTAAACATAGCTCTAAAAGAGGAAAGCTAATATAGTAATGATATTTTTGTGTGAATATATTAAGCTTGTAGAGATTTAATCAAGTTTGTTTTTTTCATTCTGAAATTATTACACTGCTATAAAACAATGGATAACACATTTTTAAATCGTGATGGTAAGTGAGTAATAAGGCTACATGTAGGTGTTTTGTTGGCTTCTAAATTCTTACCTCTGTTATCAAAAGTAATTTAATTTGCGGTTAATTCTGTTTACCTTTTCTAAAATTTTGTATGCTGTTGTTATAGTTTAATCATATACATGTATGATTAACATGATTAACTATACATGTCAGCTCTACGACTCGGTTGACATTTCTAAGCTACCAATAATTAACCGATCAATCCTTTACTACTGATTCTGATAATTGAAACAGGACTTTGTTACCTGTATTTGACAGTCTTTGTATTTCCATCAAAGTAGCCTCGGTGTATGACAAATGACGTCTATCTGATAATCGAACCATTCTTCCTGGTCCTACTACCTACAAGTGAAAACAGTTTAATTTGTGAATTACTAATACTCAAAGTTATCACTTATATATCATTTATTTTAGTGATATAATAATTATTTCCCCTTATCTAGCATCCGATCACACGACACGATCGACCCTCACAAAACATTTTAATTTAAAGGACCCAATTCGATCCTTGAGCTAGGAGGTCCTACACTCACTTACCCCGCACAGGAGTTAACAAAATCTACTAGCTTTTAGAGCGCATCTGAGTTATCAGGAACCCCTTCATCATATAGATCACTGGAAAAAAATATTGCCGATATTTGTGTATAATTGGATGGAAAAAACTTAAGGAAATTCTTCGAATTATAAGTTATTATTAGTTTTAAGATTATGGGAAAAAAACATGGAGCACAATAGACGAACAACATACGACAAAACAATAAAAGGAAAAAGGAAATCTGTGCATTATGAGTAAATAAATAAAAAAGCAACAAATATCGAGGCCTGATTACCTGACGGGAGCAAAGTTCCTATACGATCATAAAAGGCATAAAGGTGCAGATATGTAACGCCTTATTTCATACCAATAATAATCCCAATACATTTAACCAAGTGTTTGTATATACAGAACTATGTATGTTTAGCAAAACATTCTTTTTATTATGTATTATGCTTGCCTTTGTAATTTCCTCTTGGCACCTCTTTTGCACATCCGGGTGTTGAATCATCCATTTGAATGACCAATCAAGCGTAGTTGAAGTCGTGTCAGTTCCAGCAGCAAACAAGTCCATAATTGATGCTAACAACGCCGCCGCTGCAATCAAAGAAGATGCATACAATCCAAGACATGATACTAAACAACAAGAAAGCCATGTTTTGTCCACATAAGACTCATCAGTGATGAACAGATAAAAAGTATTAGAAAACTAGACAAGTTAAAGTTAAAGAACATAGAATTCTAAAATTCCAATAAGTTGTGCCAAATACGGCTCAGGTAACATATGCCTGTGATCAAGAATGGTACGATTTCTGATCATATTTTCTCACAAAAATAGCATTTTGTCAATGTGGAGAAATGTTGTATCTCGTATGCGAGCGGATGGAAATTTTTCCCACTGCTTTGTGATACACCCCATGATTGAAACACAATGTGGGTCTACTACCGAACACTTACATGCCGCATCGTAGTCAAAAGGATTGCGAGTATTTCCATTATCCGTGTTCAAAACGAAATATCAACACGCCATTGGTAGAATTCCTAATGTTGGGAACGGTGTAAGCCAGTCACATTGATTAGTGGACACTTTTGAAAAACTTACCTTGAATATTTTGGATTCTGAAACGGGGAATTAGTCACCAATCACAGAAACGGAAGAACATGTTTATCACATAGTATGTCACTGATGAGTCTTATGTAGACGAAACACGCGTCTGACGTACTAAATTATAATCCTGGTACCTTTGATAACTATTATCTTCATTTGGGTTTACGATATCTTGTTTGGTGTTATGATTAAGAGTTATCTTTAAACTTACGATTCAAAGCAGACGTTCGTTCACTCTCCTCTTTTTCGGCTTCTACATACATATCTATAAAGTCTCGAATGTGTTCAGGGTCAAATGTCTCCCGGTGTTCGGTTATGTGTTTTTCAATATACTTTTTAAGAGTAGAAAAGCCATCTCTCCTTATCTTAAGATTGTCTTTCTGAAATGATGAAAAACAATATAAATACTAAATGTATATAACATGCATATGATAAATCGTCAATGAACACATACACAATTCTCAATTTTATTACAGGGGTAGGAATTAATGCCCTTTAACCAGTCGGGGCACTTAGCGAACTCCATAATATTATGGAATTGGCTAAAATTGACTGCTTTATGAAAATCCATAATATTATGAGATTAAATAATATTTCCAGTAATATTATGCGTGTCCATAATTTTGAATATTATTGAATTTCATAATTATGCATGAAAAAATAAAATTTGATGTGTCGGAAAAACAATGTTTTGGGTACTGCTAACATGTTCCGTGATTTATTAATCTTAAAATGCTATTTTTATGATCATCTATTAATTATATTCATCCAACAATCGTCGCCCTCCTCACGTCATCATTATAAATGCTTCCGTCTTCAATGTCTTTTATCTAGTTCAATTTTTTGTACAAGGGAGACAAATCGTGTCGTCTTATAAGCCATATTTTTGTTAAATGTATTATCGTTCCTTAAACAATGAATAAATCGTGTTGTAGAAAATAAAAGTAGAAAATAAGTGTGTCAGTTGACCTTGTTTACAATACATTAGTTTTATCAAGGGGAAATGTTATAAAAAAAATAGTACACATCCTTCAGACGTCTTTATAAATTATAAATGACTATATACACAATAGGTATAGCATGTATAGAAACGCATTACTTTCGCGTGTTTATATGTCTTAATTTGACGAAATTTAATTAATGGTCAGATCCACAAAAACTCATTACATGCAATTGTTATCGTTTCAAATTCAGTTTATATTGCAGACCGTTTCAATGCTGCTTATGTGTGTTTGTGTATATTGGGTAATGTGGATACATTAATTCGAATACAACGTATTTTTCCTGTCACCATCAAATTTGAAATGTTCCTTTTCAACTCATTTAAAATTAAAACTTTGTCTTTTAATGAAATGTTTCTTTTGTTGTCTTACATGTAAATAAAAAATACATCTTAGAATAAAAATCGAGACATTAAGACAGAAATTTAAAAACAAATCACAATCTACAAACATAGGCAGGTAGAAATAGATATTAATTTTGATGTATTACCAATAAATATTTATTTCGACGTCGGTAAATATTTGATGATAGATACACCTGAGTATTCAAAACAGCACTATGACTGTTGTTTCTCTACATAACACATTGAATATCAAAATTAAATCCATCTGACTTTTATATTTCTGCAGAAAAAAATCTTAAAAAATTACGATAACATATTGGTTCTCGAGAACCACAAAATTAATTTATATACAAGTATAAAAACAGCAGAAGAAATAAATTGTAAATATTAAAATATTTCAATGGGAAGCAAGGTCATGTAATACAATATTATTTAGTTTAGCAGTATGATCAATTGGTAAGAAACAGATGACATAATTTACGTTTGATATGAGAAATTTATAAAAATTGCAGAATGAACTCATTATAGCAATGACTAGTTGAAATTATGTCACAACATACTATCTATGGGAGTGCAACCTGTCAAAATAATCTTTTTGCAATAAAGATATAAGTATGAAATGTGGATAATGACTAATGCATGAAGACGTTTATAATATACTTTTACTTTTGTTTGTTAATATATAATATTAAAATCGAAAAAAAATCTATTTTTATTTATCCAAATTTATTTGTTGACTCCTTTGCACATCATACTAGTCAAAACACGAAGTTTGTTAGTCAAAATATAATACAGAATAATATAAATAAAAATATTAAATATTTACAACATAGAAATATGAACACTCCAAAGAAAAACAAATATCAATCACTACGTGTTAAACGCAATTCATTGAATGGTAAATCAGTTGATTCAAACAATAAAATATAATATAAAAGCAACGACAAATGTTGAATAAAGGTTTAAAAATTGTTCTATTATCTCGGCAAATATTCTAAAACTAAAACACCTGTATTTCTTAATTTCCGAATTCAGTAGTATTTTTTTCATATTTGCAAAAGTAAACCAATTACAAATAAAATACATAAAAACCAATATCAAGATATATCGTACAGCAGGTTGCATTTTTTTAAAATTTCCTATGCATTGTTATGTAAAGGAAAATTAGAACACTATTAAAGTTAAAACTAATTACTTGAATCCTGGTCAACATTTCAGACTTGTAAAAAAGCCGGGTTAATATAATATTTTCGTGTTTTGGCGTTAGGAAACTGTTTTTGTCCAATTTAGGTTTAAACGAGTGAATTCATATAAGATATATGATGTCCCATTGAATTGCTTTCAACTAATACAATAATAAATTACATAAATGAATGTTACTACATATTAAGTTTACAAAAATGTCGCGCTTACAAAATACTAAAACAATACAACCACTCTCTGTGAAAGAGGGGCGACAGATTCCAGAGGGACAGTAAAACTTATAGATCGAAAACAAACTGACAACGCTATGGTTAAAAAAGAAAAGACAAACATACAAATAATAGAACACAATACACAACAAAGAAAAGTAAAAACTTAGCAACACAAACCCCATTGGACACTGGGGATAATATGCTCCGGAAGCGTATGCTGATCCTGATCCACATGTAGTACCTGTCGTGTTGCTCATTTTATTACAAAACCGGTAAATACTCTTATTCAGTAGGTCATATACGTGAAACGGAAGGGGAATTTAGTTATGAAATAGGGAACATATCCGATATCATCTGTAAACGGTTAAACCATAACAATCATCTATCATCTACAATATACCACATTTAATAACCATATTCTATCGATGTATACTCTTCGACTATATTACATAAAGGCATTGATTTCAAAGCTGAGCAATACACTGATTCGTTTATTCAAATAAAGCAGTCAATGTGAAAGTTTCGACACCATTCAAACTCAGGTTCATAGACATCTTTGAAAAACTAAAGCTAATGATCAGTTAGCTTTGAAGAAGGCGTATTCTCTTTTGTAAAGTGCTATACAAAGTATTTTTCGCGAAAGCAACATACCATCCGTATATACATTGTACAAGACAATCCATACACTTACATCACACCATAATTAATATTATGGTATCCCATAATTTAAGATATATTATAAAAATCAATAATATTATAAGAACGCATGTGTGGATTAATATTATGAAATTAAATAATTTTCGAAATGCTTATAGATATTAAAAAATCGACCATTTCGTGATAACCATTTTGTTGGCATGTGTTTTGGATTCGGTAGACATATCTATAATTTGGTGGTCTCATAAGATAAAAACTGGCAAAATTTGACATAAGTAACAATTTATTTAGAAAAAAATCATTTATCCGTCATTCAAGCTCTGGTTCATGGACATATTTGAAAAAACTAACGCTTATGATCAGATAGTTTTAAAGAAGGCTTATTCTCTTTGGTAAAGTGCTAGTGACAAAGTGTTTTTTTTTTCTCGAGAAAGCAGCATACCATCCTGTATATCAATCTATGCACTTACATTACACCATAATGAATATTATGGTATCCAATAATTTAATATGTGTTATGAAAATCAATAACATTATAAGATAGCATAATATGTGGATTAATATTATGAAATCATATAATTTCAGAAATGCTTATAAATGCACCAAAAACATTAAAAAAAATCGAACATATTGTGATAACGATTTTTTTTGGAATATTTTTTTTGTTTCGGTAGATATATCTATCATTTGGTGGTCTCATAAGATAAACACTGTCTATGTTTTGAATTTGACATAAGTAGCAATTTATTTAAAAATTAACCATTTATCCGTCAGTTCTTTTACTTAAATCATAACTAAATACAGAAAAAGGGTACCCAGAGGACATAAAACCCTCAAGTCGAAAATAAACTGCCTACGCCATGGCTAGAAAAGAAAAAAAAAGAGGAAAAAAGTAGACAATTCTTCGAATATCTATTCAAATATAATATATGCAAAAGGTTCGTTATCACGATGTGTTCGATTTTTATATTTCTTGCATTGTATTATACATTTCAAAATTTTTGGATTGCATAATATTAGTTTACATTATGATATCGTATAATTTTATTGATTATCATGATATAGAGTAAAATAAGTGCGTGGATTGGTTTGTCCATTGGTACAAATTTATTTTTAGAACACAAGTATTAATACTTGTTTTAAAATATGGATCAAAATCAAATGAATATAATTACAAGGTCAAGCAGATACATATTAATTCGTAATAACTACAGGTATTATGCTCTACCGCATGTCAACTTTCACGTACTTTTATTTTAACTTTAGGGCGGCATACGATACTTGGTGACACCAAACAGCATCTTGTATTAATAGTCATATCAGAAAATGTGCTAAAATAAATTAAATGAAAAGAAACTAAAATTGCTCTTCAACAACGTGTTATCATTCTACATATTTACTATGATCATCTAAAACTGATGACATTAAGATAAGATGTAAGAATTTACGATTTCAGGACAACATAAATACTACGTATACATATGCATAATAAGATCCAATACATGCATTGCATATAAACAGTGATTGGTGTGGTTCTATAAAATAGCTAGTTATATAAACACTATGCTTTTTAGCCCACCTGGTCCGAGTGCCAAGTGAGCTTTTATCATCACATCCGAAAAATTAAAATAAAAAGAACTTTATTTTCAACTAATGATATGTCATACACCATTTATTCACACAATTCTCGATCGCACGTAACACAATCACTTTGCGTCCGTCGTCTGTCGTCGTTAACTTTTACAAAAATCTTGGGCTAAATTAAACCAAACTTGGCCACAATCATCATTGGAGTATCTAGTTAAAAATTGTGTCCGGTGACCCGTCCAATCAACCAAGATAGCCGCCATGGTCAAAAATAGAACATAGGGGTAAAACGTAGATTTTGGCTTATATCTCTAAAAACGAAGCATTTATAGCAAATATGGCAATGGGAATTTTTTTATCAGGTTAAGATCTATCTGCTCTAAAACTTTAAGATGAATTGGAGAACCTGTCGTTGGGTTGGTGCCCCTAAATTAGTAGTTTTCAGGAAATTTTGCAATTTTTTGTTATTATCTTGAATATTATTATAGATAGAGGTAAACTGTAAACAGCAATAATGTTCAATTGAGTAAGAACTATACATAAGTAAGCATGACCAAAATGGCCAGTTGATCCCTTTAGGGGTCAATACTTTATGAGTAAATGCTCTTTTTGTAAACATAAAGTAGTAATGTTTTGTAATCTTTTACAAAAATCTTCTCTGAAACTACTGTGACAAATTTAACCAAACTTGTCCACAATCATCATTAGGGTATCTCATTTAAAAAAATGTGTTCAATTACCCCGCTCGTGAATCAAGATGGCTAAAAATAGCACTTAGGGTTAAGTTTATTTTTTTGGCTCATATATCTGAAACAAAAGCATTTAGAGAAAAACCGCAGTTAATAAAATTGATCATTAAGTCAAAATTTTCAGACCAACCAGGCAACTTGTTGTTGGGCTGCTGCCCCCAAATTATTAATTTTAGGAAAATTTGGCAGCTTTTGGTTATTATCTGGAATATTTGTAAAGATCGAGATAAACTATTAAAAGCAATTATTAATGTACAGCAAAGTAAGAGCTACAAATAAGTCAGAACAAAATGGTCAATTGGCCCCTTTATGAGTTATTGTCCTATTCAGTCAATTTTAAACAAGTGTCATAAATTTTGTAAATTTTTGTAAATTTTACAAAATATTTTTCATTGTCACTTCTGAGCGCCCCAATTTCATTATAGATACAGATAATTGTAAGCAGCAAGATTGCTCAATAAAGTCAAATTTACAAACACATCACCAACACCAAATTACAATTTTGTCATGAATCTTTTAAGTGACGGACACATGCTATTTAGAGACTCGAGTTATTTATTTTAAAGAAATCGCATGTATAGACGCAACTGTACTGGTCGATATTTGCATGTGTTACGGAGTATATATCTTCCAATTGAAACGATATTCCCGTGCTTTTATGACAGTTATGGCTATTTTATATTTTTCTTATAGTATTTGTTATATGATTTATTTTATAACAATTGCATAATGATTTTTTGAAATTTTACTTTTAAATTTGCAAAAGTATCACCTCCTCCAAAGCAGTGGCAGCGAATGTGTGCTTATAACTTAGTTTTTATCCAATATTTACAATAGTTGCATTGATTTCGTACTCATTGTATTATAGTTTCACAACATTGTTTTTCGCTGTTAACATATCGCATGATAAAGACGAACTGCTTACGTCTGCAACATTAGACAGAAAGTTTCACACTAAGTTAACCTGATTCCCAGAGATGATAAAAACAAAGCAATTACATCGCCACCAGCTGCAATTGCAGACGACTTATTTGAACTCTGAATGACTAGACTGACCTACTGAAGGTGTCATAAAATTTAGGAATCCCTTTACGATTAACGTTTAACTTTCTAAACTGTAATTAACTTTTTAATTGGAAAATACTGTTATCTTTGGACGAAAATGTAAATTTGTTTCAATATAGTTATGCTGACACTTGCACAAGTATAAGTAAAATCAATAAAAGCGATTTCTACTCTACAGTGTACTAATTTACAATTATACTCCTTAAAACGATTAACTATTGTTTTCAATCCATGCAAAATTTAGAACTACTTAAGGTCAAGGAACAGTAAATGGGCTATTTCGCAGATTTTGTTAAAAATTTGCATACAACCTTGGCTCGAAGTATTTATTTATCGACATGTAGAAAATTCGTCTGTTCGGATAAGTAGTTGTATTCATATCAGCCTTAGTTCCTAACGTTTTTGTGTTTAGTTAATAAATAAGAATGACGAATAGCATCACAAAAAAAAACAGTTTAATGATGCTGTCAAACTGTCAAATCCAATGTATCTGGTTTTAAATTTCCTCAAATGCGCCCACGGCGAAAGAGTTATCTTTGTTTCATTTTTACGATGCCATGGCGTTTCCTTTAAAATTTAGTATACGTGTCGTTTTCTATCTGGAATGTACCTCTGTTTCTTGATTTACCAACATCGCATTCACATGAAACGGTTCTATGACGCATTAGAAGATCCACTCCGACATGCTTCATTGTCTTTTTAAAAAACTGTGCAATTTTATGAAAGATATGACAATTTTTAAAATACCGTTGGGAATGTGTAAATAGCAAAACCAGAAACCAAGAAACCAGAAATCAGAAACCAGAAACCAGAAACAAAAAATATAAAAAATATGTAATGTTGAATATTATTTTTTTAATAACTAAATATAATTGACATAATATAATTACACATTTATATTAAACTGATAAGGACTGTCATTTATGCATCTGCTGTAGCTGAAAACCTTATCAGATGAAACAAAACTTATATACAAACCAGATGCTCCGCAGGGCGTAGCTTTATACGACCGCAGAGGTTGAACCCTGAACGGTTGGGGCAAGTATGGACACAACATTCAAGCTGGATTCAGCTCTAAATTTGGATTGTGATTAAATAGTTGACACAGCATAGGTTTCTGACACAGAATGAATGTGTTCTAATGAACTTAATTTTTTTTGTTTTCTCTTAGAGCAATTCACTATGCTGTTGAATATTAATCCTCTCAAAAAAATGTTTGAAGAAATTTTCTTTTTATTTATGAAATTTCAAATGAGGAAATTGAACCCAATTTTTTTAATCACATCCCCCTTTCCCTTATTCCAAAACTAATCTCAATTAAAATTTCTAATGGAGTTTGCAACAATAACTACTCATTTAAATACATCATAAAATATTAAGATGTAAAAAAACTGCTTGTTATCACTGAATGGTAAAGATTATTTTAATTTATCAGTTGGTAGTAAAAAGTGAATATACATTGTATATTGTATATATAACAAAGATTTAAGTTGATTCTGGACAAAGAAAGATAACTCCAAATAAAAAAAATTCTTACAATTAGATATTTCTTGCTTACTATTCTGGACAAAGAAAGATAACTCGAATTAAAAACAAAATTGCTGTTTCACAATATTTTTCAATAAGATATTTCTTGCCATTGCGCAATACTGTGCAATTGAAAAGACTTGCTATTGCACAAAACTTAATATAATAATTTTAGATCCTGATTTGGACCAACTTGAAAACTGGGCCCATAATCAAATATCTAAGTACATGTTTTGATTCAGCATATCAAAGAACCCCAAGATTTCAATTTTTGTTAAAATCAAACTAAGTTTAATTTTGGACCCTTTGGACTTTAATGAAGACCAATTTGAAAACAAGACCAACAATGAGGAATCTACATACACAGTTAGATTTGGCATATCAAAGAACCCCATTTATTCAATTTTTGATGAAATCAAACAAAGTTTAATTTTGGACCCCGATTTGGACCAACTTGAAAACTGGGCCGATAATCAAGAATCTAAGTACATTTTTAGATTCAGCATATCAAAGAACCCAATCGATTAATTTTTTGTCAAAATCAAATGAAGTTTAATTTTGGACCCTTTGGACCTTAATGTAGACCAATTTGAAAAAAGGGACAAAAGTTAAAAATCTACATACACAGTTAGATTCGGCATATCAAAGAACCCCAATTATTCAATTTTGATGAAATCAAACAAAGTTTAATTTTGGACCCTTTGGGCCCCTTATTCCTAAACTGTTGGGACCAAAACTCCCAAAATCATTACCAACCTTCCTTTTATGGTCATAAACCTTGTGTTTAAATTTCATAGATTTCTAATTACTTATACTAAAGTTATGGTGCGAAAACCAAGAAAAATGCTTATTCGGGTCCCTTTTTGGCCCCTTATTCCTAAACTGTTGTGACCTAAACTCCCAAAATCAATACCAACCTTCCTTTTGTGGTCATAAACATTGTGTTTAAATTTCATTATTTTCTATTTACTTAAACTAAAGTTATTGTGCGAAAACCAAGAATAATGCTTATTTGGGCCCTTTTGTGGCCCCTAATTCCTACACTGTTGAAACCAAAACTCCCAAAATCAATCCCAACCTTTCTTTTGTGGTCATAAACCTTGTGTCAAAATTTCATAGATTTCTATTAACTTAAACTAAAGTTATAGTGCGAAAACCAAGAAAATGCTTATTTGGGCCTTTTTGGCCCCTAATTCCTAAAATGTTGGGACCAAAACTCCCAAAATCAATACCAACCTTCCTTTTGTGGTCATAAACCTTGTGATAAAATTTTATAGATCTATATTCACTTTTACTAAAGTTAGAGTGCGAAAACTAAAAGTATTCGGACGACGATGACGATGACGACGACGCAGACGACGACGCCAACGTGATAGCAATATACGACGAAATTTTTTTCAAAATTTGCGGTCGTATAAAAAGTGTCAGTTCAGTGTTGGACTGCATACTTAACTTGTTACATTGAAAGGATGACATTGATTATAGATGTTTTAATATTGTTTTATATTCTGGCTGTAAACGTATCTTTCAAGTGGCATTTTGAGTACAAATTGTGTCATGTTATTTAATCATTTAGATAAATAGTGATCAGAATACCACAAGTGAAATTGGAAAAAAAAAATCAGTTACACTGTTCATAGTTTCTATGTAAAAATTAGTAAAAAAAGAATAAACAGCTGCGTCTGCACATATTGTGGAACTGTTTCACAAATGCTGAATCCATGGGGGCTTAAAAGAACATTTAGGATCTCGTCTGCAGTGAGTCCACGGTTAATAGATGAAAATGCCTGATACAGGTCGAAATGCATCTGTCCTTGGAATTTTTTAAACTCGAGTTCTTCCTCCTCTTCCTCATCTTCCTCGTCTTCCATTTCAAAATCTGTATCAACATCTTTTTCTTTTTGAAGAGCTGGATCATAGAGACTTTGAAGAGAGTCTGTGTCTGACGATAGTACATGTATAACCACATCTTTATTATCATCATTTGAGCTGTCGCTATCTTGATCATCACATAAGGGAATTATTTGTCATCTTATCTTTGACCTATTCAAATGCATTTGCACGGAATCATTATGTTTTTTAAATGGTGACTTCTCTGGGGAAGACATAATTTCTATTACTTCTTCTAAATCTTCCTCAACTTTCATTGGTGGTCTGCTTTTCTGAGTTGCTTTTTTTCTTCTCTCCAATGGGAATGTTGGTTCATTGGAATCTTTGGCTTTTATATTTGTATACTTGAAAATACATAACTGTGGATTTATTACACTTTCACCTTTATATTTGTTTTACATCAGCAACCCTTTACTATAAAGTAAACACACGATTAAATGATCTATAAACAATGTCAACCTTTCAACACAATTAAAAATCCAACACTGAACTGACACTTTTTTGTATATAATTAAGTTTATTTACAATTGATAAGGTTTTCAGCTACAGCAGGTGCATAAAGATCAGAGTCCTTATCAGTTATACATGTGTATTTATATCAGGTCAATTATAATTAGTTATTAGAAACATATTCAATATTAGATAATTTTTAATTTCTTGTTTCTTGTTTCTTGTTTCTTGTTTCTGATTTCTGGTTTCTTAGTTTCTGGTTTTGCTATTTACACATTCCCAATACCGTTTGACCCCGGTGAATTATTTTTGCAATTTTAACGTATTTGAATAATTCTCTTCCTCAATATACATGAAATATATACAAGTTGAACATTAGTCAAACAATCATGCAGCTTCATTTAGTTACCTACAGAGTTTAAAGTCACGGATAGTTAATTGTCTTGACGCATTCAACATTTATAAATCATTTCTTTTGTATAATACTAGTATTTTATTTTTGTACAAAGCGGGTTTTAAGAGATTTAAAAAGTTCCAATATGCTTTTATACGGAGGAGTAAGGGGAGGACTAGAGATCTTCTATAATACGAAAACATAAATAAAAAAACAAGAATAAATTCTATGATTTAGAAAAACATAAATTGGATGCGCAATTGCTAATTTATTTTTCTATAACTTTACCCCTCCCTTTTTGCTCTCAAGAATATATTTCATAAATAAGACTTCATCTATTTTTTGGGTGTAATATAATAATAGTTCTCTAACTTATACGATTGGTAGAGCCTCCTAGATCAGTGCTTGAAATCTGTTATGATTATAACAGTCGACGTGCAAAGAAGTAACTAAGGGGACGACCATTTGATTTTCTGGGGGCTGGGGGGGGGGGGGGGGGGAGGCAGGAGGATTTGTTTTTGATCGGTTATTTATAATTGTAAACTGAGAGGACAGATTATTCATTTTCTGCACTATTGAAGCAAGATTTTTCATTTTCATTAAAGCAAGGGACTGATTATTCATTTTCACATCTATATTTATGATATTCGAAAACATACAATTTTTAAAATAATTGTTAATTATGAATGAATAATACATGTGTAGTCAAGTTATTGTCATCTTCACTAGCCAAGGGTTATGATCCACTTCCGCTCTCTTCTTGAATCGATGTGGATCCTAACCCTGGGCTGGCGAAGATGAGTTATTGTGTAGCATGCATTTAATCAAAATTAATCATTATCCCTTGCAGAAATTTTAAGATTCAAGATTTTATTCATAACCTCAGACACATACTTGTGTACAAAAGGAAAATATATACAAACATATTAAGATAATACATAGCGAGACAGGACAACCGAAACACAAATACATAGTAAATTATAAAAGACAATTGATATATATAATTAGTAGTATTTTATACTTTTCTTTACGAAATGAATCATTTGTATTCCCAATCGACATACTTGTATTGCATTCATTCATAGTATTTAAGTTTGGTTTTTCCTAGCCTCTTTCACAAGTATTGTCAAACATATTTTGCCGAGCGGAGCGAGGCAACATTTTTTTTTGAAGGGTTTTGGAACTGCTGAAGGCCCAAGAAGCTATAGACCGGCTGAGTTATTTATTTACAATACATTGCAAGTCAGGTAATTTATTTTCAAACTACTAAAGAACAACCCATTTATTTATCATGGCCGAGTTATTTATTTTCAAAATCCTCCTGCCCCCCTCCCAGAATAGCAAATGGTCGTCCCCTAAGACCAGTGCATCTTTCTTCTTGATCAAATATCTCAACTCAATCATCTCGCGGGGTCCACACGAGTTCACATGTATATGGGCCACGTGTTTTTTTAATTCCGATTTTCATATGTAGTTTAAAAAAAAATAACAAATTAAAAAAGGCTAACCGTATTAGGGAAGTAATGTGTAGTTCCGTCACTCATTGAATATTTTTATGTATTTGAATTCGTCGACAAGTTATTTTATCAATCTCATTTAAATTATATATACCATGTACATGTACGTACAAATGTACATGTGTATATGTTCCAGACCGTATGAGTATTTGGACCGTACACGTACGGTCTATACCGTATGCGTACTTCGGTCGGACAGTACGCGTACGGTCTGATTAATATTAAGATTAATATTAAGAAGTTGGTCAAGTTTATTAGATACACATGTATATAACAGATCAACATACATGTATCTTATATCTCAAATTAATATAAAAAGTTTAATAGTAATTGAAATCAAAACGTAATATTTTAACTATTTGAAAACAAAATCACACTGATTTAATCTCTTAATTTCCTGTATTTAGCATGTCAGTATGTTTCAATATTTGCAGCCCATTATGCTTCTTGTAATTGAAGTTATCAGAAGAAGACATAATGTCGGAGGACAATTGTTTTAGAATATTTAGATACTTTACAAAAAATGCATATGCATAGGAACATGCATGCGCAAAACTTATTAATGTAAAACAAATATGTGGAAACTTGTGGAAGCAAGGCTTTGTCACCTTGGGCCAGAGTAACAAAATAGGATTCACAGATATTAAATTAAACAAATATTTAATCTCAATTGTTCGCTTATTTACTGAATCCATCTCATTGTAATAGTAAGATTTGTGTAACTAAAAATACAGATTATGATAAAAATTTGTTTAAATTTAACCCATAAGATCCCAAAACATGTATGATCAGCTGGACCATACACGTATACTCATACGGTCCGACCGTACGCGAACGGTCCAAATACTCATATGGTCTGGAACATAAACAATTAATGTATGTTTGTTAATGGGACAATGTTTCTCTGTCTTAAAATCAATTTTACTATTCTATGTCATACCTATACAGTAAAGAGTTGAGCACTTTTGTTGTATGTTTATTTCATTCGGTCTTATTTACACATTAAATTCTTCCATAATATCACTGGTGAAGCTCAAATATTTAGTCGGAAGGCTCGGTTTATCAATATTCTTAGATCTGACTTGGTTTTTTTTCTTTTGTTCTAAGGGATGTTTAAATACCCTGCCACGTCAGGTCTATGTTTTAGTTGAGAGGTTTTTCTGTTTGTATCGATCTGATGAGATGATCCATTTTCAACTGATTTCTATATTTTGTTCAAATGTTATGTATGCTATACAATCACCACTGCCACAGGTTAGAAGAAGGTTTGAGCGCTCACAAACACGTTTAAACCCGTTACATTATATATCCATTCGATCACTGATCTGATTTCATTGTTTTTAATAAATATTGCCTTTTTTTCACAAATGAATTGTTTCGCATTTTTGTATGTCGTGGACTTTCATAATCGACTAGAAGGTATCGGTTTTTCTCATTGTTGAAGGCCGAAAGGTTGCCTCTTTTTGCTAATATCTTGTTCATTTTGAACTTGGTGGAAAGTTGCCTTTTATTGCAGAAAACAACATGCAAAACGTTCATTAAACGTTTGGCAAAGATTATACTCCATTTACACTGTGATGGATGGTCTTGACAATATTGAAAAGGTGTGAGATATTAGCAATACTCCATAAAACAAATTGATGAACAAGTTTCCAGACAAACAAAATCAAAAGTGAGGAAAATTTGTTTCTAACAGTTCACTCCCTCATTAACACGAGTAACACTACCAATGCATTACCTCCATGTTGCATTACTTGATATGATAAACACGATCGTACATAAATATACCCGAAGTAACATGAATACCCGTAAAGTATTTCATTAAATCTTCTCGCGTAAGGATTCGATTGAAGAAGTGTTTGATTAACAAAAAACTGTGTTAAGGAAGTACATACCGTTAAAGGGTTATTTTTGCGGGTGTACATTTTCGCGATGTTTCGCTGAATAATGTATACGAAATATTTTGGTGGTTATGATGTTGTCAGATTCAAGACTTTGCATATGCACTTGATATATTAAATTGACGAAATTCATTTTGGCGAATTTGTTCTATCCTTAAAAATAAGCGAAAATTTACCCCCGTGAAAATAACCTGCTTTACGCTATTTGTAGTAAACTAATTGCTACAAAATTGGCCGGTTTTCGAAGATGAGAATTAAGATTGTTTTTTAGAAATTTCGCTCTCTGTGTCCTTGAAACTTTTATTGTTTTATTGTTTATTTTAATGTTGGAAAAAGTTAGATATTCTAGATTTGGTTATTTTATCGTTTTTATACCTCTTGCAGGTTTCTACATTAATACCGGCGTCGTATGACAGGCGTATTCAAAATCCATGTAAGCAACATATACGCTAGTGATTTTTATCGTATTCAACTTGTCATTCATATGTGTATCGTGTGCCTAACCAACTTAAAGCGTGTTAAGGACATACAAGAAGCGTACTGATACGCGTTTATCGGGCGTTCAAGTAACGTAAGTTGTCGTATATCTGGCGTTTGTCTAACGAGATTAAATGCACGCTACGAAGGAAAAACATCCCGGTCGTATATAGGATAATTGTCCGAGCCTTCGGCATGTCTGTGACATGTAGTTATAGGATGCTTAACTGAACTAGTACACAATTAGAAACCAGCTGAGGTCCAGCTACGGGTGCGGTATTTTTTCGCGGAATTGAAGACCCATTTGTGGCCTCCGGCTGTTATCTGCTCTTAGGTCGGGTTGTTGTCTCGTTGACATATTCTTCATTTCCATTCTAAATTTGTTTTAAGTTTTTCTGGAAACATATGGTCTTGTCAATTCAAGGACATCTGCCACTAAATGTCAGAGCAAGTTTTGTTGACTGTCAGAATACATTTTTGATACGCCATGGAAACGTTTTATACGTTTACGGAGCGCTGACACTACGCCAGGCATATGTTACAAACGCCCCGTGTACTTCCAAGTAAAAGTCCCAATAAACGAAAGTCGAACAATATTGAGGCGGATACAACGTGTCCTAAACGTATCTCAAACTGATCTATAGCGTTTTCCAACACGCTTGTAACTTAATTGTGTGTTACATTGTACGTGCGTGTAGCGAACAGGTATTCGCTTGAAAAACGCTAGAGCCAGACGGTTTTTTTTCAGTTGCAAACACCCTTCTTGGGGTTAAAGCGTTAACCAAACATATACCTTTGTATTTCGACGTACTTCGAACGTATGCAACGCGCATGAAAAGGTGAAAAGGTTTGTTAGCGTTTATCTTTCGTGCACCTAACGTATACGGACGTACCCCATTTTCTCTATATACCTGGTGCATGTCGGTCTACACGCCAATGTGTGACGCCGGCATTACATGTGCAGTAACCTCGACGATTGAGTGCACATATATGTAAGAACAAAACAGCTCCCATGTGCACACAAGACGTAATTCACTTTTCATCATCGACTTATGCCTGTAGTTATTGTATATCTATGTACTTTAGTACGCCATTTTTACCCCCGTATACCACTCGCATACCACTATTGCCAGTGGCGATCTATAATAGGGCGTTCAAGATGTATACTTCCCCCTTCTTTCATCGACATTGAAAGAAAATATTATGGTTCTCACAATTGAAGGTATCTAACGGATAAAATATAGGTTCATCTACAGAAGATCCTCTCGCCAGTATGAATTGCCTTGTTGGGATATACACTCCCTTTTCACATATGTATCATGCATTCTTCCTGATTGTACTCAGTCTAATTATTGTACAAAAATGGAATTAAATCAGTCTAGAAAAGACATTTATATTAGAATTTCTTTATCTAAACTTTTTGAAATATTTAAAAGAAAAATTTGTGTATTTTAATAGTAGCATGTCATATCCTAACTAAGGCTACATGTATACACTTGCATTGGGAACCGTCGAGTTATGCATTAAATAATTGCTCGCGTCATAAAACATAATTATAAAAAAAAAATATGGTATTGTTGCCATTGAGACAATTCTTTAAAACAGATAAAATTACACAAAATTTAACAACTAAAGGTTTCCGTACGGCCTTCACTAATAAACAAATCGCATACGGCATAATCATCTACAAAGCCTCGAAATGATCGGTTAAACCATTCAGACGAGAAAACAAAAGGCCTGACTTATTGTTCATATGTGAACGACTAACAAAAGTATGATATATTGCAATGTGTTCCCCCTCGATATCGTAGAAATATTCCCATTGGGAACACAAGATAACAGTGATCATTTGGTAAAAAAATGAAATACCCCTCTATAGGGAATCTTGTAATAAATCCCTGGGTGACACATGATGAAATTATTACAATGTGAAATCTTCCGCTTGGACCACAGTATAAAGTTATCTATTTATGAAACATTATCTGGGGAACATAGAGAAAAAGAATCGGAATAGCAAAATTTTGAACTTCTCGGAAAATTTAAAACGTAGAGTGACTTAGTCCTTAATAAAATGACTAAAAATCAAACACATCAAACGACTGAACGACAACTGTCTTATACTCCTGACTTGGAAAAGGCATTTTTTTCTCTGCAGAAATGATGGGTTAAACCTTGTTTAATAGCTAACTAGTTCTTGAAGTGACAATTAAGAGAACTTCAGTGAACATTAATTTTAATAACATGTCTCTTCAGTAATGCTCGAGGCCCAAATATTTGAAAATCCAAAGGTTATTAAAAGGATGAAGAGCTACAAGCCAAAAAAGGACAAACTTATTAATGATAAAAAAAAAGGGGGGCAAGGAATCAGAGCTGTGCATGAGGATGATACATCCGTTAAGTTTAGGGTACAGATGTTTATAGAAACTTTTTCTTGTATATCCCTTGGGAACACACAATACAATTTGCCTATTTCTGAAATGTTTCATTGGAGAAATTGAAATGGTACATATGATAAAAAGTATGATTTAGTGAACTAGGAACACATAACACAAATTCATCATTTAATGAAATATTCGATGTGGAACACATAATAAAATTATTTTATTAGCGAAACAATATTGGGAGGAAAAAATATATAAACTTGAATCTTGAAAAACACATATCAAACGTTACTGGATACAATGTTTCTTGTTAAATATTCCATGTTTTACCATCGAAGTGTTCTATAACAGAACACATTAATATTATACAAAGAACACATGTACAACCGTTACAGTTAATTAAATAATTATCTAGGGAACACACTCCTTAAGAGATCTTTTAAGATACATATGGTGAACACATACATGTCCATTAAAGATTAATGGTTCCACATAACTCGTTATTTATTTTCTGTTAGGCGGATAGAGTTAAAGAACATGATGTGGGTAGCGGGAGTTGATGTAGGGAAGTTGGAGTCGAGGGATTGGGAACTGGATGAATAGGGGGTGGGGTGGTGGGGTGATAAAAATTTAGTTATTCTGGTGAAAATGTTTTAACCGATTTTCGTATAGAAATAACGGGTTTAAGGAAGTTGAAACCATGCAACACCTGAACATCCGTCTTTTCTGTAACGTTATATGTATATTTTTTTTCATAAATGATTAGACAACCAAAAATAGCAGATTTTAGATGAACATGTACATACTTGTATCCTATGACTTCCTTAATCTTTATAAACATAATAAAAAAATATTTTCACGCAAGTTACTTTTGTAGATTTGTATAGTAAAAGTTATTACAGTTTGCTATCTCACTGTCGGTTCCCGGGCTGAGGGTGGGGTGGGGTTCCGGTGGTTGGAACCACCTCTTTTTGGACGATTAATGCATTTGAATTAGGACATATGGTTGGAACATCCCCCCTTTTTTTTAAGAGCTGGATCCGCCCCTGTATCTTGAGTACGCAATTTACTTTTCATTGCAATATTAACGTGTACAATTTCTAAACAACGCATTTTATACAACATTAAACATGTATGTTAGCGTTCACCAGTATTAACCGCAGATAGAAAAAGGCGCGTTGTTGAAATAATAAAATGTAATTTAACAAACAAGATTGGAATGTTAAAGTTATAGGTTTGTCGCTGATTAGAATAAACAGGCTGGGAGTTCCGATAATAAATTTCAAACAAACGCTACAACTTGACTGTCTGCAATTGAGATTTCCTGTCGAAATAATTATCCGCTTTACTTAGGAAGAATGCATGTTTTGAAGGTTATAAAATGCGAGTTTAATTTTAGTATTTCAGTTTGTTTATGCAAACATCATATTACTACATATAACTTTTAACTGATTCGCTGTAATTGATTGTTATTTTCTTTGAAAAGTTTGCGTCCAGTCAAAAATTATAGATTATAATTGTTCACGACGAGAACAGATAAGTAATAAGTACAACTTGCAGGTCCTTTGTGCCACTGTATTGGGTTTTAACATCACGTATGTTTTAATTTGTTGTGAGATAATTCTGACTCCTACCATTTAGATTTAAACAAATATAATGTCTATCAATAGTAAAACAAGCATAGAGCATGACATTATTCTCATTGGAAAAATAAGAACTTAAAATTGAGAAAAAAAATTGGGAATGTGTAAAAGAGATAGTAACCCATCCGAAGAGCGGAACACAGCACAAGGCCACAAGTGGAATTTTCTTGCATCTAAACAATAAAGTTGTATCTTAGTTTAGCAAAAAAAGTGTAGTCTCCGACACATATAAATGATTCAAAAGAAGAGGTGAATAAAACATACAAGACTACCAAAGGCAAGAGAATCCTGATTTAAGATAGTCGCACAAATGCGGCGTGAATAACATGTTAAATATCTTAACCCCCCTTTCCCGCCTCACTAGACATCTAGCCAATGCGGAATTAACAAACACACAACAATACGCATAGTAAAAAGAAGTTCGAATTCAATGTTAAAAAAGGTAACAAAAGAAAACTATAAGACACGTACATGATTGTATCAGCTTGACAGGGACACATTCGAATGTATGCATATATTGCAAAGTGCACAAAATCGTTCCGCATGTAATAGCCCACGTTTTATAAGCGAATAAGGACCGAATAAGTAACAGGATAACAGTGTAGCGCTGAAACAGGTACATAGGCGCTAATATGTTTTCTTCTCCTCTTAAAACACATAGGTACCACCAGAGACAAGAAAACAATTGAAAATCATTTTCTAAAAGGTGCAACGTATTACAAACGTATGAGACACGAATACGAAACGAATAAGTAGTAGGGTAACAGTCGAGTGCTGAAATGGGTACATACGTGCTTATAGGGTTAAATCACCCCTTAGAACCCAAATTTACCACCAGTGACAAGAAAACAATTGAAAAATGTGCAACGTATAACCCACGTATTATACTCGAAAAAGGCACGAATAAGTAACAGGGTATCAGTCGAGCGCTGAAACTGCTATATACGCGCTGATAAGGTTATATCACCTCTTAGAAACGAAATCTACAACTAGAAACAAGAAAACAATTTAAATTCTTTTTTTCAAAGGTGCAACGTATACCTAACGTATTAAAAGCGATTAAGGAACGAATAAGTAACAGGGAATAAATTGAGCGCTGGAACGGGTACATACGCGCTCATAGGGTTATTTCATCTCTAAGAACACTTAGTTACCGACAGAGACATGAACAAAATTGAAAATCATTTTCTAAAATGTGCAACGTATAATACGCGTGTTAAATACAAGGTATTAGTCAAGCTCCGACACGATATACACCCCGTTAACATGTTTTATAGCTGACCATGCGGTATGGGCTTTGCATATTGTTGAAGGCCGTATCGTGACCTATAGTTGTTAATGTCTGTGCCATTTTGGTCTATTGTGGGGAGTTGTCTCATTGGCGATCATACTACATCTTCATTTTTATACAAGCGCTAAAAGGTGATTTCCCTTCTTCGAACCAAGAAGCAGATCTTCAAACATACGAATATCAAACATTTAAAAGACCCTTTAAAAGGTAGAATGTATAAAAATCAAATAAGAAACAAATAAGTATCTAACATAAAGCAACAGGATATGTTGAGCACAAACACATATAAATAAGTCATAAAAAGGTCATTTTACCTCAACAAATTTGGAACTATAACCAGCGATAATAATATAAACAATTAAAAAGGGGGAAGGATATCAAAAATCGAACAAGTAACGAATAAGGAATAAGTAATAAGTAACGAATAGGTAACGAATAGGTAACGAATAGGTAATGAGGAATAAGTAACGAATAGGTAACGAATAAGGAATAAGGAATAAGTAACGAATATGGAATAAATGTAATAAGTAACGAATAGGGAATAGGGAATAAATAACGAATAGGGAATAGGGAATAGATAACGAATAGGTAACGAATAGGGAATAGGGAATAAGTAACGAATAGGTAACGAATAGGGAATAGGGAATACGTAACGAATAGGTAACGAATCAGGAATAGGATATAAGTAACAAATTGGTAACGAATAGGGAATTGGGAATAGGGAAAAAGTTACGAATAGGGAATAGGGAATAAGTAACGAATATGTAACGAATAGGGAATAAGTAACGAAGAAGTAACGAATAGGGAATAAGTAACGAAGAAGTAACGAATAAGGAATAAGTAACGAATATGTAACGAAAAGGGATTATGGAAAACGTAACGAATAGGTAACGAATAGGGAATAGGAAATAAGTAATGAATTGGTAACGAATAGGGAATTGGGAATAAGTAACGAATAGGGAATAGGGAATAAGTAACAAACTTGACGTCCATAATACTTTTCTCGTCTACAATGTTGGAGTGTGTCTTTGTCTAATATGATATAGACCAAGGTGAGCAACACAGGCTCTTTTGAGTCTCCAGTTATTATTCAAATGGCGTTTTTGTGTTGTTTTAACTCGCCCAATATTCCGAGACAGTAGTGAAAATAGAAGTAATTCGAATCTTTCATTACAATGCAGAAAATGAATGAATAAATAAAATTGAAAGACTTTGTCTAGCTGCAATATTCCTCTTTCAGATGTGATTACTATGACGAAAAAATGATCTACGACACACAATCAGTACATGCAATGCTAAAAACTCAAAAAAGCACACGAACCGCGCTTTAAATGCTTGTCATCACTCGAAATATTAGTTAGGAATTCGATATGGGGAAAATATCCCTCACCTCAAGTTGAAAAAAAAAACAATTTTCACTGTGTAAGTGATTCTTGATGTTGAAAGATTTCAGAAAATCATGAACTAAGCTTTCTCATATAAAAGATGTTGTATGATTGCCAATGAGACAAATCTCCATAAGAGACCAAATGACAAAGAAACTAACAATTATAGGTCACCGTACGGTCTTCAACAATGAGCAAAACCCATACCACATAGTCAGCTATAAAAGGTTCCGAAATGACAAATATAAAACAATGCAAACCTAAATTACGTACAAAGATGAACGAAAATCAAATATTCAATACATCAACAAACGACAACCACTGAACTTCATGATCCTGACTTGGGACAGCTTGTTTGTAGTTCTTTTGTGTGATGAATGCATTAAAATAAAAGGTCGACTTGTTGCTATTTTTTTTCCTGCAGCAGGAAATATTACTTCTCTACCGAAATATTAGAATATTATTAAGCAAAAACTCCTAGAAAAGTTTAATAAATTAATTGAACATATGAACAATACTGCTTATGTTAAAAAAAGATTACAATAAAAGTATTCCAATACAATTAAATGTGTCATGTCATGATCAAACCGACCCGTCAGTTTCGTGCTGGCATAGATGTCTTTCGTATGAGTGATGTTTTTCGAGGCAATTTATAAGAACTATTACATTAGCGGGTCCAGGGAAAGGGGGGTCCGGGGTTTGAACCCTCCTCTCTTTGGCCGATCAATGCATTTGAATGGGAACATATAGTTGACCCCCCTTTTGTCCTGAGTTGGGACCCCCTTTTAAAATGGCTAGAATCGCCCCTGTATTATATGTCAGAGGAAATGCTGTGGTACTCGCGGAGTCATTAGATTATATATTATATGATAAAGATTATATATTAAAGTTTTATTGACTATTTAAATCTACATGTACATGTACATTACCACGTAAACAAAATATAGCGCTCCGCTGCTCCCAGTTTAGTTGAATATGACATAACATTCGTCAAATAAATCTAAACAAACGCGAGAAAAAAAGAGTTCTAGTATTTCACAAGCATTTATTGTAAATTCAATTTAAATTCCAGCAACCTTTCACGTTGAAGTCCGTGAAAGCTAGTACATACGAAAAAAAAAATCAAACGAATTTAACATTCAAACAAATTAATAAATTTGTTGTGAGTGTTTTTCTATTATATAGACTTTTTTAAATGATTAAGTTAGTTTTATTTTAGTTTGTGCCGTCGATTATGGACCTCATTACGGTGTGTTTTCTTTCAGAAACATATTAAAAGTTAAAGTTAAAACAAAAATATTAATTTATAACTAATATCTACGCTTGTGTATTTTGATGCGTTTTCCGTTTTCAAATTTGACGATTAATCTCTTTACTTGTATCACAAAAGATTATATATTAAAGTGGCAAGTGCAATTTGAGGGATCAACGTACCAATGTGACCTCTGTTTCTAGCTAAAGAGGAATGTCAAATCGTTGAACTATCACTGTTATAATGAGGTTTCCTGATGTATTAGAGCCATTAAAATTTCAAATACCTTGTTACTGTAGCTTACAGTACACAGATGTATTAGTATCGTATTACACTTCATTGATAAAACACAATAGTTTGTAGTTACAAGAGCGCAATTATTTGTTGACATTTTACCGGCAAGATTGTACTAATAATAGAATGCTATACGGCTTCTGATTGGTTGATACAGGATTGGAATTTCATTTTATCGAAAGATTATCCAATTAGGTTTAAAAATTGCCGAAAATCATAGTCACAAAGTGACATTTTACGAAGTATAGAAAATATCTTCAATGTCTGCACGTCGATGCCATTAGAAATATGCCTTTTCATTCTGCGAAAAAAGTAGACGATCTTCTTCAACTGCATTTTGAGGCATTTTAAGTCAATTTGAGCCGCACGACCCTATAATTTGTTTTGGTTATTATGCAACACTGGCATTTTTAGTAACAGGAACTGCAACCCGTTTTTCCCTAGTTTGTGTAGTCTAAGAGAAAAAAAATACGGAACACTAGTGGTACCCTATGGAAAATGCATTACGAATAATTGTGCTCTTGTAACCTTGTAACTTAGACTCGGAACTTAGACGATTTATAATTACACAGTTTATATATCTCTGCAGATTATAATGTATTTATAGCACACGTATGGAAACAGATACGCATACGTCAATGTGATTGCATCAACAATTTGCCAATGGTTGTATTTATGTCCTGCAATTATACTATCCAATATTTTTCGATAGACAGGTCTCCTGTTAGAATGCTGTTGCTTTCTTTTAAAGCTTACACAAAAAAATGACATTATTGAAAGCGTCTCCCGGGAAATTAAATATTAATTAAAATTAATTATAATTAAAATACGAATTGTATATTTCAGCTTAGCTCTCATTTAAAATTCTCCCAAACAGAGGTATGCCATGAACAAGACCACTTTTCAAAATCTTACCCTTTAAGCTCAGAAAATTATTAAAGTCATCAGTTAGTTCAAACATCACCCCTTTGTTGATGATTATTTTTTTTAATTATTTTCCAAATGTGTTTTTAGGGGTCCCTTAATACATTATGTACTGTTGTTTGAGTAATAATTTTTGTATAGATATCACTTAATTACTAGATTAGATAATTGTCAGTTTACATAATTAGTACATGTATTTAATAAGCTTTAATTTTAATTATGATTTATATGATATATATCATTCGACTATTATCTAGTCCATTGGTATAATGTTGAGGGTTTTACGTTTATAAGTCCTTAAATTCTTTATTGAAAAGCACTTTACGCCCATATGAGCATGCAATGGCTTAAATATACAGTTTACATATATAAAATAATGAAAAAGACAACGCCCCACAATACATAAAATGGATATAATTTTGTGTTTCCATTTTGTAATTGTTTTACCGAGAGAATACTCTTCACGAAGGTGAAATCCCTTCATGATATTATATATGTTTTCCATTGTATTTAAGAAATCAATGAATAGATTTCATTTGTCTCCCTTATTTTAGAGAATCAGTTTCAAAATATAGTTATCTCCCATCTTAAATTTAGCCTGTAAGTCAAAGGGAGACAACTTTAATTTTCCACAAAAATTACGGAATTCCATAATATTATGGAGTTCGCTAAGTGCCCCGACTGTTAACGTTAAGGGTAAAATTTCAAAGTGTATTCTTTATCTTCCTGCACCAAAAATTACTGTAAACGTCGTTAAACTAGTTTTATTTTATCGTTATTCGTTGTACACCGCCTTAAACCTTCATACAAAATGACAACACTTACTGTTATGGAACTATTGTTACCTTGTCACTGTGTGTGTGTGAAACTTGGATAGCAATTTTATAACAGTCTTACTATGCTCTTTAACTTTTTATTTAATTGGCTTTATAACTTTTTATATGAGCGTCATTGATGAGTCTAATGTAGACGAAATGCGCGTCTGGCGTACTAAGTTATAATCCTGGTACCTTCGATAACTATTACTATTTATCTTAATGTTGAACCAACCTCTTACGTCTGAAAATTGTTTCTTTACCTATCATAGCAATGGGAAATATATTAAATACAGTTATGTGTAAAAATAACCAGTACCATTATCAAATTCAGAACCGGAAATATTCCCGACGCTGATAAAGCACCAGGACCTGAAAATATGTTGTCCATTGTCTTGATGAGTTGTTGGAGTGATTCGTTGTCATGTTTGTATCTGAAATTATGCAAAATACAAATTTTATCATATCATGTCATTTTTTATATCAGCCCCTTATAAGACCATCCATTGTTGATTGGTCTGTATGCATTATATAGATTTGAAATTGATTGTTAAGAAAATACGGTTTCTAATTATTAATGACCTGAACCTCACTTTCAAAAAATATAAGCATGGCCGAAAGTTACATCCATACATCTGATATTGTGACTCGCAACTTATATTGTGACTCGCAACTTATATTGTGAGTCGCAACCTATATTGTGACTCGCAACTTATATTGTGACTCGCAACTTATATTGTGACTCGCAACTGTTATTGTGACTCGCAACTGATATTGTGACTCGCAACTGTTATTTTGACTCGCAACTGATATTGTGACTCGCAACTGATATTGTGACTCGCAACTGATAGTGTATGATGTAAACAGAACTAACCTGTATCCGAATATAAGACTATGTATAACATTGCAGCTAGCCTTTGTCATCATTTCCTTTAAATTGGATATCTCTACTCCCTTCATTTTTTCCAGATCGTCTGCAACATTCTGCATTTCTTCCAAGATCTTTTCTTCCAGCGAGGATTTTCCCACACCAAAATCTCGCATTGCTTGTAATGAAAATCGTCTTCTTCCTTTCCAGTCATCTCCATTAGCAAACACAATCCCACTTCCTACAGAAACCAAATAATTCTCCATTAGCAAACACAATCCCACTTCCTACAGAAACCAAATAATTCTCCATTAGCAAACACAATCCCACTTCCTACAGAAACCAAATAATTCTCCATTAGCAAACACAATCTCACTTCCTACAGAAACCAAATAATTCTCCATTAGCAAACACAATGCCACTTCCTACAGAAACCAAATAGTTCTCCATTAGCAAACACAATCCCACTTCCTACAGAAACCAAATAATTCTCCATTAGCAAACACAATCCCACTTCCTACAGAAACCAAATAGTTCTCCATTAGCAAACACAATCCAACTTCCTGCAAAACCCCCACAATTCTCCATTAGCAAACACAATCCAACTTCCTGCAAAACCCCAATAATTCTCAATTACATGCGCAATCCTACTTCCTACATAAACCCAATAATTCTCCATTAGAAAACACAATCCCACTACCTAGTTGTCCCAATAACAACCTTAATTCCTACATACTCATACTTGAACATAATCAAGTATGGCGTCTGAAACTAAATATTAAATTTTGAAACAAATGCCTTTTCAAACTTAATATCTAAAACTTAAGTATGTGATCTCCTAAGAAAAATCGAAGAAGTCACATTAAAATTCGAAAGTCTACAAAAAAACTTATTCAAAGTTTGCCTTCATCTGCAAAATGCGTTCTCCATAACACCATTTGTGTCCACAAAATACTTATATCAATAGGCAAAGAACCAGGGATTATCAAGCTGACTAAAATAATACTTCTAGATATCAACTATAAAAAATTAAATCTGGTAAATGAATTTACGGTATCACTTGTAATAGAAAGGTTCATAAAGAGAAACATGGTGCATGAGTTTAAAGTTTCACTGATACGTCCATTAATAGAAAATTACATAAAATATATAAACAATATTAATATATACACGCGTTGCTTTATTGATTGTTTTAGTATTTTTCAGAATAAACGGACAAAACACAATGCAGTAAAATAAAAGAACTCTCTTTATGACACTGATTTATTGATGTGTTTGTAAAGGTAAATTAGTCGCTTAATAAGACTACATACATCCGCAAAAGTTTCAAAAGAAAAAAAAATAGTAATCGATAATTGTTAGTACTGCTAATTCGTCACACCCTGGTTATTTCATGCTTATTATTGTTTAACGCACTTGTAAGCATTTGTTTAGTCAGTTATGGTCAGTTATTCTATTACATTGTGTATTATGGGCTTCGTGTTTCGATGTTTACGCCGGCTAGTTTCACACTAGTAATTAAGCCCTTAAATTATCATTCAAAGGTTCTTCACACTAGTATAAAGATACTGATACTGTAACAATAAATGTGTTATGTGTACAGTATGTGGAAATTCGAATCAAATAATATATTGATTCAAACATAGATTTAATAAAGAACAATATGTATATTGTTAGAATAGAATCGTATTTCAGTCACCAAGGTAATAGATGAATAACGCCTTATTTCACGAAACCTTGATTTATGAAATGTGTATCATTCGATTCGAATGTCATCAAAGCGACCAGAGTCAAATTTCGACGAGTAATGTATTTAGAGCGTTAACAAATGAACGATCATATTCTGGGTCAAATTTTAATATCCGAACCTTTTTCAAAAATTTCATAAAAAAAAAGGTAAAAAAGTTTATCAATACCAGTCAACGAATTGGCGCTTCACATATTGACAAAAAAATATATGATATTTTCTTAATTCTAATTAATTTTCAAAGGTTTGTACTACGTAACAACAAATTTTAAAACTCAATAAATTAAACCCTTTCTGTATTTGAAATAACTTGAAAAATCTAATTTGAATTCATGCATACGTTAATATAATTGTTTAAGATGTACCTCCTACTACTTTTTGAGCTAATTTGACTCCTGGTATAAAGTTGGGTCTGTTTATAAATTCTTTTCCTCGTTTCTGTAAAACATCTAGCACATTTTTATGACCCTGTACAATCACGATCTGGTATGGTCCTAAAAACATTCGAAATATTGGTCCATAATTCCTCGTCATGTCCTCCACAAACTTGGCCCTCTTTGGGGAACTATTAAACTGACTTACAAGGAGAATATTTCCGAAAATAGGCCATGCTCGTGGTCCTGGGATATCCGATTTTAGACATGTCATCCATAAAACTGTCGCAAGAAATATTATCAGAAATATAAATATAGCTGTAAGATCGATTCCTTCTAAATAAGAATAAGCGATATCCATTGAAAATAAGAAGCAGATACGCAAATATAAATAATATACTGGCAGTGAATACTTATCTAATCTGAATAGTGCCTATGTTAAGAACTCAAAAATGTTAACGTGCCTAATATTAACCTAGGGAGAAAAGTATATGTTTGTTACACGGTTACACAAAGGATTTACCATGAACTCCGGATCTGGAACGTGCTCAATATTAACCTTTATTTAATGACATGTTTACTATAAGTGTTTTTAACGGCTTGAACGTGCTAAATATTAACCTGCTGATACACTTTGGTAGTGGACTGTTCGATAAACAAAAGATTTTTAAATATCTCTTAACCTACTCTGTATTTATCTTCAATTAAATAGGTTTCTTCTGCGATACATTGTTGTTCGTGATCGTTCAGATGTAAAGATTTTTAAACGGTATTTCTGTCTGAATATTATTATACCTGTCAGAAGACTAGTGGGTTTTCTAAAAGAAAAAAATGCAGAAAAAATGCAGACAAACGCGTGTATCTGGAAAAGTTTTACGGCCACAACCTGTTTAATAAAGATTAAATAAAATGCAAATGCGTTTGATGTACATAAGAAAGATAAACATTTTGTCTTTATGCCTGCAGAATGGAAGATGACAAAATTATAAGAAATTGGAAAGAGGTTCGAGAACCCCCGGACCCATTAGTAATAATTAAAATGAACTGTGCACGTATTGGTCGACATGAGGGACAATATATACACAACAGAAATTGATGAATATCAAGCTGTTATCACTGAGTGGACTGTATGAAACTCATCAATTTTATCATTTTCTACGAGACTACAACAAACTGCATAGTAAACCCCTATCTTAGATTTTAATTTTCTTAAACATTCACTGTATTGCTATGTTGATTGTCCAGGGAAATGCTATACATTTAAATGTTTCTAGGTACATGGGTTTGTATTCATGCAGAGTTGATTTTGAGGTGATAGCGCAGCGATTTTAACCAAAGGGTCAAATAACCATTCAAATTCATAAATCCATTAATAAGGGTACAAATTATGGTTATATGTGTATATATTAGTCAAATCATTATCAACACTAAATTAATCCCAAAGCACTTCTAAATCAAAACTCGATAGACTAAACATTAACAAACACATCTTGAAATACTTTGCAAACCATAAGCACATCTTCATTTTGTTAAGGTATAAGATACAATGTAGATACACGCCTCCGGGTGCGGGAATTTCTCGCTACATTGAAGACCTGTTGGTGACCTTCTGCTGTTGTTTTTTATTTGGTCGGGTTGTTGTCTCTTTGACACATTCCCCATTTCCATTCTCAATTTTAGTGATATATTATTTATGTTATATCTTCTTTGTAAAGCAAACATGAAAAAAGAAGATGAGTAATGACTGTCAACACGACAACTATCCACAAAAGACTAAAATGACACAGACATTAAGAACTATAAGTCACCGTACGGCCTTCAACAATGAGCAAAGCCCATACCGCATATTAGTCTATAAAGCCTATATGTAGCGAATTCAAAAACGTTAATGTTTTTTAATATAAGCTTTTAAAATATGTTCGTTACATTATAGGATTTATCATGAAATCCGGATGTTTAACGAATTAAATATTAACCTTTATTTAATGACATCATAGTATGTATTGCTTGTTTTAACGACTTGAATGTGCTCAATTTTATCCTGCTTAAACATTTTTGTAGTGAATTGTTCGTTATGCAAAAGCTTTTGAATTGTCTCTTTACATGATTTTATGTATTTGGTCCGAGACCACAATTATTTCGTAGTGCATTTCTTTTAGAACAAAAATGAAAATTTAAAAAATCCCACCTGCGCTTTCTCAATGAAATTTTTACAGTGTGTTGTATTACTTTTGGGACAAATTATATCAAAATTGTAGAAAAATTCATCAGCTCTAACTCAAAATATAGACACTTTTATGTTAAGGACGTCTTGAAATCTTTTGACAGCTTCCGAAAGTATGGCTTCTTTTATTTATTTTTTCAGGGGCTATATTTGGAATAATTTGTGCCATTTTAGCCGTAATAGCAATCTCTATCACTTGTATATGTGCCTGTATGAAACATAGTGGCCGTCGAGATTCCGTGATACAACCGAGGACAGTTGTTATGGACAACAGTTAGTACCATAACAAGTGGTGTGGTGTGGGAACAGACTAATCCGATTATTCTTGTTAATTCGCCTTTTCAGAATTTGATGCATTTTGAGTAATATTTTTAAAAGCGTACGATAACATAGGTTTATTACATGAATATTTGGGAATATTTTCCCGAGTAAAGTTTTATATTGCACGAGCATGCGAGTGGCAATATATGTTCTACGAGTGACAATATTCCCCGATAATCATGCAATAATAAACCCTTTTATTGAATAGCAAAATAATATTTGAAAGAAAAAGTTGGTTTAAACTAAGATTTTTTCGTTGATGACGTCATGAATTTTGAGATTTATTGCGACATTATAATTCATTGCACGCTAAGTTTTGGCTACTTTCTGTATGAAATATTATATTGCTATACAATAACTAGAGGCTCTCAAGAGCCTGTGTCGTTCATCTGTTACTGTATTTACTGATGTCGATCATCTTGGTTAGTAGGTGGGGTCATTAGACACTTTTTTTTAAATAGATACCATAGTAATAATTGTCGCCACATTTAGTTTAATATGGCCCATAGTTTTAGAAAAGAAGATTTCAAGTTACAAAAATGACAAAAAGTTGTTCAAAATTGACTATAAAGGGCAATAACTCCTTAAGTGGTACTCTTACAATTTTTATCATGTTGACTTATTTGTAGATCTTACTTTACTGAACTAAATTGCTGTTTACAGTTTATCTCTATCTATAATAGTATTCAAGATAATAACAAAAAACTGCAAAATTTCCTTAAAATTACCAATTTTAGGGCAGCAACCCAACAACGAGTTGTGAGGTTCATCTGAAAATTTGTGAGGGGATAGATCTTATTCTGATTGACATTTAAATCTTGAAAGATTTGCCCTAAATGTCTTAGTTTTAAAGATATAAATCAAAAACTGCATTTTACCACTATGTTCTAATTTTAGCCTTGTCGGCCATTTTGTTTGGAAGGCGGTGTCATCGGACACATATTTTAAACTATATACCACAATAATAATTATGGCCAAGTTTGGTTTAATTTGGCCATGTAGTTTCAGAGAAGAAGATGTTTGTACTAGTTACAAAAACTGACGAAAATGTGTTAAAAATTGACTATAAAGGGCAATAACTCCTTAAGAGGTTGAATGAAAATTTTGGTCATGTTGACTTATTTGTAGGTTTTACTTTGCTGAACATTATTGCTGTTTACAGTTTATCTCTATCTATAATAGTATTCAAGATAATAACCAAAAACTGCAAAATTTCCTTTAAATAACCAATTCAGGAGCAGCAACCTAACAACGGGTAGTCAGATATATCTGAAAATTTCAAGGCAGATAGATCTTGACCTGATAAACAATTCAACCCCCATGTAAGATTTGCTATAAATGCTTTGGTTTTTGAGTTATAAGCCAAAAACTGCATTTTACCCCTATGTTCTATTTTTAGCCATGGCAGCCATCTTGGTTGGTTGGCCGGATCACCGGACACATTTTTTAAACTAGATACCCCAATGATGATTGTGGCCAAGTGTGGTTAAATTTGGCCCAGTAGTTTCAGAGGAGAAGATTTTTGTAAAAGTTTACGGACGACGGACGACGAACGACGGACGACGGACGACGGACGACGGACGCCAAGTGATGAGAAAAGCTCACTTTACCTTGCAGGTCAGGTGAGCTAAACAGCCATCTGATTTATTTTTTACAAATAACAGGTACAGGAATAAGTGTTTGCTTTACTAAAGTATGTACTGTTACAAATATATTTTTATTTATCATACTTATGCCAATGTTTTTGGTGGAGTTCGTGTTGTTAATGCTTTAGTTTCTATGTTGTGTCATGTGTACTTTTGTTTGTCTGTTTGTCCTTTTCATTTTTAGCCATGACGTTGTCAGTTTATTTTCGATTGCTGAGTTTGACTGTCCCTCTGGTATCTTTCGTCCCTCTTTTATGCCAATAACAGCAAATTTTTTAAAAGAAAACATTTGATATAGAGACAGTAGAACTCAATATGCAGAGTGTGGATAAACATTAGAAAATATCATACATTGTACCTTAAATCATGCATACAAGTTATCTAAACCAAAAACTAAAACAGAAAAGTCAGAAAAATAGTCTGTTTACATGTAGATACATATAAATATATGTGTGTCTTCAATATTTGCATATTTAAGATTAAAAATAGTGCTTTTAGATATGATATCACAAATTCAGGTTTGAGGCCAATTTAGGCTCTCCTAATAATACTCCTTTATTATTTTCGTTTAAAAATATTTTTATGAAAATTGTATTCGATTTTAGAAATTAAAAATTTTACCGAAGCTTTTTTATCATGGAAATGAGGATACATGGACATGTATGGTAATGGTTCAGTAAAATTCGTACCTGTCAACTTTTCAAATTTTTATTGTGGATTTTAAGTGCAAGATAAATAAATGAATAATGCTCCTCTTACATCGTATATTGTCACAAGTCTTTTGTAACCACTGTTTTGTTTGAATGAGTATGTTTTCTCTAAAATACATTTTTTACTCATTTGAATGTTTGTATTATATACAATGTCAAAGTTGGGTCAACATAAATCGTGATAGAAATTCCCTAAATAAATTGTGAAAATTTTTACTTTTAAAGATATTATTTGACTTTCTTAGATCTTAAATTTTGCATTAACCCCTCTCCTTAGTCATGCTTTGAATTTGTTTAGTTGACATGTTAAAGTTTATGAATTGTCAATTTAGGAAGAATCTCTTATCGTAAAATGATTGTTGGTATACATACAGTTGTATAAGCATTGGCACATTTCATTTCCATGGAGATTCATTACATGCAACTTCAGTCATGGCTCATTCTGACGTTGAATATTTGGCATAACTTACATGTGAAGGTATTTTAATCTCAACATTTGAATTTTACTATCAAAATAATAAAAAAGTAAGATATGTATCTGTGTAACCAGGTTATCTAATAGTGTTATAAAAACTTTGAAATTAATTTTTATGGTTGAAATGTCTTTCAAAAATTGTCTATTATTTCCTCGAGGGTATCACCGCCCCAGTAGTCAGCACTTCTGTGTTGACTCCTTTTATTCGTTAGATGTGTTTGATATTCTGACTTTGTTAAAGTTTTGTTTCTTATTTTGTTATTCTATAAAGGACTTTTCGTTTGCCATTGGTATTTTCTGTTATTTTATTTTTTTCCATTGAAAATTAGAAGATAAGAATGTGTTTCATTGAAGCAAATACATGTCATTCATCATTTGTTGGGGTGTGGGTTTTACTTCTAAGAACAAACTATTTTTGAACTTTTTCAAAAACAAACCATTTTTTGTTAAACACTGGGAAAGTTTTGTTTAACTAAATGTTAAAATTGAGAATAGAAATGGGGAATGTGTCAACGAGACATCAACCCGACTATAGAAAAGACAACAGCAGAAGGTCACCATCAGGTCTTCAATGTAGCGAGAAATTCCCGCACCCAGAGGCGTCCTTCAGCTGGCCCCTAAACTAATATAAACTAGTTCAGTGATAATGAACACCATACTAAACTCCGAATTGTACACAAGAAACTAAAATTAAATAAATACCAAATACAAGACTAACAAAGGCCAGAAGCTCCTGACTTGGGACAGGCGCAAAAATGTTGCGTGGTTAAACATGTTTATGAGATTGGAAACCCTACCCTTATACCTCTAGCCAATATAGAAAAGTAAACGCATAACAATACGTACATTAAAATTCAGTTCAAGAGAAGTCCGATAGTTATCAAAGGTACCAGGATTATAATATAGTACGCCAGACGCGCGTTTCGTCTACATAAGACTCATCAGTGACGCTCAAACAAAAATATTTATAAATCCAATCAAGTACAAAGTTGAAGAGCCTTGATGATCCAAAATTCCAAACAGTTGTGCCAAATACGGCTAAGGTTATCTTCGCCTGGGATAAGAAAATCCTTAGTTTTTCAAAAAGTTCAAAGTTTTGTATACAAGAAATTTATAAAAATGACCACATTATTGATATTCATGTCAACACCGAAGTGTTGACTACTGGGCTGGTGAAACCCTCGGGACGAAACGTCCACCAGCAGTGGCATCGACCCAGTGGTGTAAAAAGTTATCAAGGTACCAGGATTATAATTTAGTACGCCAGACTGAGTCTGAGTCCGAGTCTGATGTAAGAAGATGCAACCAAAGAAACTAAACAAAATGACAATAATACATAAATAACAACAGACTTCTAGCAGTTAACTGACATGACTGCTCCAGAGTTCAATTAAACTGGTTAAAATATTATGATTTCATCATATGAATTTTAAATGAGTTTAGTTCCGATGCAAATACCCTATAAGTGAATCAATATTAACGCCAATGTATGCAATCTTTATTGACCTAATAGCAGTATCGTAAATTTATCCCTTCTTAATAAGTCTATTTTAATTTTAATTGTTTTCTTTAATTTGAATTGACTTTCAAACAATCGAATGGTGTGATCGAAAACTGTGGATTCATTATTATTTGTTGTATTCCTATAATAGTTTTTTTTTTTGTGGGAACAGAGTAATTACGCATTGATCGTTTCTAAAAGCTTTGTTTGCAGAGATTGTCAAAGCCACGATATCAAATAACCACGAAAATGCGATTTGTCGTCAATCCACGAAAATTGATACCAACAAAAATAAATGTATCCAGTATATATAAACAAAATACTTTGTATTTAATGATACATAATAAGTTAAAATAATATGAGTTTACTGAATGTATTTTAAAATGATGTTTTGTTTGACTCGCAGACATAACGTCGATTTATCTCAGATCAGCTATAAGTCGGTATGGCGATGGTGTCGTCGTAATTCCGGTTATCCCTTCGAATGATAAAATATCATCTTGGTTGACTTTAGAGAATTCAAATCTATGTAGAAGGTTTGAAAAGATTAGAAACAACTCTGATCGTGCTAACGATTCTCCAGGGCAGATCCGTGGGCCTGAAATACAAAAAACGAAATCAGTTAGTGAGTAACGAAGAAGGCACTTATCATACGGGGTATATATCTCCCAATTGATAGGATATTCTCGTGCTAGCATTTCCTATCATGATTTTTTTTATAGAGAGTTGCTACTCACAAGGAAGTTACTAATCCAAGAGTTCCAAATGGTGAAGTTGAAATTATCAATTCGTAAATTTTACGGACGCCATCACGTGTTGGTTGACCGTTATGGAATAACCGTTTCACAAATGATATCGGATATGTTCCTTACGTCGTAACTACAATACCCTTCCCTCTCACGAATGTGACCTACCAAACTGGACTATTTACCGGATTTGTTATCACATAAGCAACACGACGGGTGCCACATGTGGATCAGGATATGCTTACCCTTCCGGAGCACCTGAGATCACCCCTAGTTTTTGGTGGGGTTCGTATTGTTTATTCTTTAGTTTTCTATGTTGTGTCATGTGTCTGTTTGTCTTTTGTGTTTTTAGCCATGGCGTTGTCAGTTTGTTTTAGATTTATGAGTTTGACTGTCTCTTTGGTGTCTTTCGTCCCTCTTTTATCAACGTTATGTCTTCGCAGTAACTTCGTTTTTGATAACCTTCATCATCATTTTTCATTTGAAAGTCAGAAGTGCATAAGTACAGCACAACGTTGTGTGCATATATGACAAAAAAATGTCCTTAACAGATATGCCAAATGCATTCAAGGTCAACTTTGTCTGAGGGAGTCGAAACTTTAGATTCTTAACAATCTCAAATGAACGGGAATTTGAAAGAAGCATATGACATTAACCATGTCTTAACAAAAGCACTAATTACAGACCTGATAATACCATCTCGAACTCAAAGTCTACCGGCAAAGGTATCGACTCAGTGCTAAAGATGGATTAACCTTCACCATGGGCTTACAACTCAATACATGACTGCCAAAATTGGATAAATACACTTTAACATTAGGAGCTACATATAAAGGACCCCTAAAAAAAACAACAACCAACAAATGACATAACAATTGGCAGATACTTGCACTTGCATTTCCTCGGAGTTCAGTATATTTGTGATTTTTTGTTTGCTAAACAAAACTTATATCATCATTGAACTAACAATCTTAAAACCAAGTACGTAGACATGTTAAACACGGCTCAAATAAGTACATCAATAAATTAACTACACCACTCCTAAAAATACCGTAAACATTTAGGTAATACGAGAGGGACGAAAGATACCAGAGGGAGAGTCAAACTCATAAAATATTGGCAATGAATGAATCACGTTTACTCTGGCCACTGAAGAATAAAAATGGCGTCAAAGTAGGATGACAATGAATACTGAGGCACAATGACATAATATTTTATTTAAGAAATACATAATTATATCTTTTTTTTAAATTCAATATACCCAAGACTTGCTTCTATGCTTTTCGAAAATCAATGTATATGTTTTAACTACAGTAACTATTTTTTATTTCATATACGTACCTAACGAAAAAGGTATCAAGTTTTCTTTGTTGATAATGTCATTGCTTTGATTGCGAAACCTCTCTGGATTAAACACCTTAGGGTCTCTCCAGATTGTTTCATCAAAATGTACAGAGATCAGGCTAGGTATAAGAATCGTATTTTTAGGTATTTTGTACCCATTGATTGTTGTATCACAAACTGCTACGTGAGGAATGGTGAAAATAGCTGTAAAAAGATAGAAGAAAATATACATGTTGAACAAACTCCACTGTACACAACGGCTAAACATAGCTGTAAAAGAGGAAAGCTAATATAGTAATGATATTTTTGTGTGAATATATTAAGCTTGTAGAGATTTAATCAAGTTTGTTTTTTTCATTCTGAAATTATTACACTGCTATAAAACAATGGATAACACATTTTTAAATCGTGATGGTAAGTGAGTAATAAGGCTACATGTAGGTGTTTTGTTGGCTTCTAAATTCTTACCTCTGTTATCAAAAGTAATTTAATTTGCGGTTAATTCTGTTTACCTTTTCTAAAATTTTGTATGCTGTTGTTATAGTTTAATCATATACATGTATGATTAACATGATTAACTATACATGTCAGCTCTACGACTCGGTTGACATTTCTAAGCTACCAATAATCAACCGATCAATCCTTTACTACTGATTCTGATAATTGAAACAGGACTTTGTTACCTGTATTTGACAGTCTTTGTATTTCCATCAAAGTAGCCTCGGTGTATGACAAATGACGTCTATCTGATAATCGAACCATTCTTCCTGGTCCTACTACCTACAAGTGAAAACAGTTTAATTTGTGAATTACTAATACTCAAAGTTATCACTTATATATCATTTATTTTAGTGATATAATAAGTATTTCCCCTTATCTAGCATCCGATCTCACGACACAATCGACCCTCACAAAACATTTTAATTTAAAGGACCCAATTCGATCCTTTAGCTAAGAGGTCCTACACTCACTTACCAAGCACAGGAGGTAACAAAATCTACTAGCTTATAGAGCGCATCTGAGTTATCAGGAACCCCTTCATCATATAGATCACTGGAAAAAAATATTGCCGATATTTGTGTATAATTGGATGGAAAAAACTTCAGGAAATTCTTCGAATTATAAGTTATTATTAGTTTTAAGATTATGGGGGAAAACATGGAGCACAATAGATAAAGACGAACAACATACGACAAAACAATAAAAGGAAAAAGGAAATCTGTGCATTAGGCCACACCAATTTGATTCCTTGTTCGACGGACCCGCCCGCACCTATTTTTTTCAAAACAGATTTTTTTTATTTTTATTATATTCCCGCATCCGGAAATGAAATCATGTCCATTTCCCGCACCGTTTTTTTGTAAATATTATAAAAAGATCGCAACATTTGTTTATAAAATCACAGTCTGGCCTTTATATAACGATTTTAAACCTATCAGTACCCCCACAACACTGTAAATAGCTGCGAGAATATTTGTTTGAGTGCTCCGATATAAATATATATCCGGAAATACCAGTACAGAACAAAACGTTAGTTTCTTTCCCCCTAACTTGTATTCCCTATAAAAAATGTTCGTTGTTAAAATAAAGTACAAAGAACTTCTGAAGGATTTGCCTTCAACTGCAATTATAATGTATGGTGACGATCATACCCGCTGCAGGTTTGTGCACCTGTCCAGGTTTATTCAAGGACCTGTCGTTCAGCCGTTATCGTTTGTTGATGTGGTTCATTGGTATTTTACCGTTTGGAAATATAAATTAGATCGTTGGTTTTCCTGTTCGAATTGTGTACAAAACTAAGTTGTGGTCCCTTAAAGGTTGCTGGTTGGTCGGGATAAAAGCTCTGTGCAAAAGGCCGTACTTTGACATATGTTTGTTATTATCAGGTTGGTAACAACCTTCCCTCAGACAAGGGGCCTTGAAGGGGTCATTTTACTGAAGTAGAAAAGAAAATAGAAATACTAAGGATTTGTATAGTGCTACTATACAAAACCTTTGACAACTTAGAATGTCTTACTCAAAAAGAGGAGAAATACATTATATTTAAACAACTTTTCTACAAGAGGGATGGGTTTTTGAATAATATTAAACTGTTAAAGTAAATGTGTTAACATGGTAAAAGTCCAGGAATATTACAAAATTCTTGGGCACGTTTTGACCATTTAATACCAAATATTATAGTTCTTTTGGGAAATATTAGCCCTTTTGTACTTAAAGTGTTTTTACTAAAAAAATATATTATAACTTATATAATGACCCCTCATAAAAGGGATATTCATAACATTAAGGGGTTGTTCTGAACCTGATTATGACTTGGATGGAGAATTGTCTCATTGTCAGTCACACATACATAGGCCAGATTTAATTATTCAATTATTTCTTGTTGAACAGCATGAACAGGGGAAAAATATTTCATAAATTAAAGAAATTTCAAGGTACAAGTGATAAATCAAGTTTTAATATAGTCAAAACCTACTATTTTATGTTTACAAAAAAAAATTATAATCGCTCGCCTCTAATTTTTAAGCTTCGCCTCAAAAATTTGCAAATTAAATATTTTTTTATTAAAATTTTCAAATCGCTCGCTCGCCCCAATTTTTGAAGTCCAAAAATCCGTAGAACAAGAAATTAAATTGGTGTGGCCTTATGAGTAAATAAATAAAAAAGCAACAAATACTGAGGATTACCTGACGGGAGCAAAGTTCCTATACGATCATAAAAGGTATAAAGGTGCAGATATGTAACGCCTTATTTCATACCAATAATAATCCAAATACATTTAACCAACTGTTTGTATATACAGAACTATGTATGTTTAGCAAAACATTCTTTTTATTATGTATTATGCTTGCCTTTGTAATTTCCTCTTGGCACCTCTTTTGCACATCCGGGTGTTGAATCATCCATTTGAATGACCAATCAAGCGTAGTTGAAGTCGTGTCAGTTCCAGCAGCAAACAAGTCCATAATTGATGCTAACAACGCCGCCGCTGCAATCAAAGAAAATGCATACAATCCAAGACATGATACTAAACAACAAGAAAGCCATGTTTTGTCTACATAAGACTCATCAGTGATGAACAGATAAAAAGTATTAGAAAACTAGACAAGTTAAAGTTAAAGAACATAGAATTCTAAAATTCCAATAAGTTGTGCCAAATACGGCTCAGGTAACATATGCCTGTGATCAAGAATGGTACGATTTCTGATCATATTTTCTCACAAAAATAGCATTTTGTCAATGTGGAGAAATGTTGTATCTCGTATGCGAGCGGATGGAAATTTGTCCCACTGCTTTGTGATACACCCCATGATTGAAACACAATATGGGTCTACTACCGAACACTTATATGCCGCATCGTAGTCAAAAGGATTGCGAGTATTTCCATTATCCGTGTTTGAAACGAAATATCAACACGCCATTGGTAGAATTCCTAATGTTGGGAACGGTGTAAGCCAGTCACATTGATTAGTGGACACTTTTGAAAAACTTACCTTGAATATTTTGGATTCTGGAACGGGGAATTAGTCACCAATCACAGAAACGGAAGAACATGTTTATCACATATTATGTCACTGATGAGTCTTATGTAGACGAAACGCGCGTCTGGCGTACTAAATTATAATCCTGGTACCTTTGATAACTATTATCTTCATTTGGGTTTACGATATCTTGTTTGGTGTTATGATTAAGAGTTATCTTTAAACTTACGATTCAAAGCAGACGTTCGTTCACTCTCCTCTTTTTCGGCTTCTACATACATATCTATAAAATCTCGAATGTGTTCAGGGTCAAATGTCTCCCGGTGTTCGGTTATGTGTTTTTCAATATACTTTTTAAGAGTAGAAAAGCCATCTCTCCTTATCTTAAGATTGTCTTTCTGAAATGATGAAAAACAATATAAATACTAAATGTATATAACATGCATATGATGAATCGTCAATGAACACATACACAATTCTCAATTTTATTACAGGGGTAGGAATTAATGCCCTTTAACGTTAAGGGTAAAATTTCAAAGTGTATTATTTATCTTCCTGCACCAAAAATTACTGTAAACGTCGTTAAACTAGTTTTATTTTATCGTTATTTGTTGTACACCGCCTTAAACCTTCATACAAAATGACAACACTTACTGTTATGGATCTATTGTTACCTTGTCACTTTGTGTGTGTGAAACTTGGATAGCAATTTTATAACAATCTTACTATGCTCTTTAACTTTTTATTTAATTGGCTTTATAACTTTTTATATGAGCGTCATTGATGAGTCTAATGTAGACGAAATGCGCGTCTGGCGTACTAAGTTATAATCCTGGTACCTTCGATAACTATTACTATTTATCTTAATGTTGAACCAACCTCTTACGTCTGAAAATTGTTTCTTTACCTATCATAGCAATGGGAAATATATTAAATACAGTTATGTGTAAAAATAAACAGTACCATTATCAAATTCAGAACCGGAAATATTCCCGACGCTGATAAAGCACCAGGACCTGAAAATATGTTGTCCATTGTCTTGATGAGTTGTTGGAGTGATTCGTTGTCATGTTTGTATCTGAAATTATGCAAAATACAAATTTTATCATATCATGTCATTTTTTATATCAGCCCCTTATAAGACCATCCATTGTTGATTGGTCTGTATGCATTATATAGATTTGAAATTGATTGTTAAGAAAATACGGTTTCTAATTATTAATGACCTGAACCTCACTTTCAAAAAATATAAGCATGGCCGAAAGTTACATCATACATCTGATATTGTGACTCGCAACTTATATTGTGACTCGCAACTTATATTGTGGCTCGCAACTTATATTGTGACTCGCAACTTATATTGTGACTCGCAACTGTTATTGTGACTCGCAACTGTTATTGTGACTCGCAACTGATATTGTGACTCGCAACTGTTATTGTGACTCGCAACTGATATTGTTACTCGCAACTGATATTGTGACTCGCAACTGATATTGTTACTCGCAACTGATATTGTTACTCGCAACTTATATTGTGACTCGCAACTGATATTGTTACTTGCAACTGTTATTGTGACTCACAACTGATATTATGACTCGCAACTTATATTGTGACTCGCAACTGATATTGTTACTCGCAACTGATATTGTGACTCGCAACTGTTATTGTGACTCACAACTGATATTGTGACTCGCAACTTATATTGTGACTCGCGACTGATATTGTGACTCGCAACTTATATTGTGACTCGCAACTGTTATTGTGACTCGCAACTGATATTGTGACTCGCAACTTATATTGTGACTCGCGACTGATATTGTGACTCGCAACTTATATTGTGACTCGCAACTGTTATTGTGACTCGCAACTGATATTGTGACTCGCAACTTATATTGTGACTCGCAACTGTTATTGTGACTCGCAACTGATATTGTGAATCGCAATTGTTATTGTGAATCGCAATTGTTATTGTGACTCGCAACTGATATTGTGAATCGCAATTGTTATTGTGAATCGCAATTGTTATTGTGACTCGCAACTGATATTGTTACTCGCAACTGTTATTGTGACTCGCAACTGATATTGTTACTCGCAACTGATATTGTGACTCGCAACTGATAGTGTATGATGTAAACAGAACTAACCTGTATCCGAATATAAGACTATGTATAACATTGCAGCTAGCCTTTGTCATCATTTCCTTTAAATTGGATATCTCTACTCCCTTCATTTTTTCCAGATCGTCTGCAACATTCTGCATTTCTTCCAAGATCTTTTCTTCCAGCGAGGATTTTCCCACACCAAAATCTCGCATTGCTTGTAATGAGAATCGTCTTCTTCCTTTCCAGTCATCTCCATTAGCAAACACAATCCCACTTCCTACAGAAACCAAATAATTCTCCATTAGCAAACACAATCCCACTTCCTACAGAAACCAAATAATTATCCATTAGCAAACACAATCCCACTTCCTACAGAAACCAAATAATTTTCCATTAGCAAACACAATCCCACTTCCTACAGAAACCAAATAGTTCTCCATTAGCAAACATAATCCCACTTCCTACATAAACCAAATAATTCTCCATTAGCAAACACAATCCCACTTCCTACAGAAACCAAATAATTCTCCATTAGCAAACACAATCCCACTTCCTACAGAAACCAAATAATTCTCCATTAGCAAACACAATCCCACTTCCTACAGAAACCAAATAATTCTCCATTAGCAAACACAATCCCACTTCCTACAGAAACCAAAAAGTTCTCCATTAGCAAACACAATCCCACTTCCTGCAAAACCCCCACAATTCTCTATTAGCAAACACAATCCAACTTCCTGCAAAACCCCACTAATTCTCAATTACATGCGCAATCCTACTTCCTACATAAACCCAATAATTCTCCATCAGAAAACACAATCCCACTACCTAGTTGTCCCAATAACAACCTTAATTCCTACATACTCATACTTGAACATAATCAAGTCTGGCGTCTGAAACTAAATATTAAATTTTGAAACAAATGCCTTTTCAAACTTGATATCTAAAACTTAAGTATGTGATCTCCTAAGAAGAAAGTCTACAAAAAACCTTATTCAAAGTTTGCCTTCATCTGCAAAATGCGTTCTCCATAACACCATTTTGGTCCCCAAAATACTTATATTAATAGGCAAAGAACCAGGGATTATCAAGCTAACTAAAATATTACTTCTAGATATCAACTTTAAAAATTATATGTGGTAAATGAATTTACGGTTTCACTTGTAATAGAAAGGTTCATAAAGAGAAACATGGTGCATGAGTTTAAAGTTTCACTAGTACGGTCATTAATAGAAAATTACATAAAATATATAAAACAATATTAATATACACGCGTTGCTTTATTGATTGTTTTAGTATTTTTCAGAATAAACGGACAAAACACAATGCAGTAAAAAAATAACTCTCTTTATGACACTGATTAGTTGATGTGTTTGTAAAGGTAAATTAGTCGCTTAATAAGACTACATACATCCGCAAAAGTTTCAAAAGAAAAAAAAAAAATAATCGATAATTGTTAGTATTGCTAATTCGTCACACCCTGGTTATTTCATGCCTATTATTGTTTTACGCACTTGTAAGCATTTGTTTAGTCAGTTATGGTCAGTTATTCTGTTACATTGTGTATTATGTACTTCGTGTTTCGATGTTTACGCCGGCTAGTTTCACACTAGTTTAGTAAGTCCCTTAAATTATCATTCAAAGGTTCTTCACACTAGTATAAAGATACTGATACTGTAACAATAAATGTGTTATGAATCAAATCAAATCAAATATATTTTATTGTCAATTAATGACGCCCATTACAGGCGGAATAATCACAAGTTAAATTTGGTACAATGATTACAAAATGATTACAATTATTTGAATACAATTAAATCAATGATTACAACTAAAAGACAAGAAAGACACACTAATGTGTATTCATAAAATGTATCATGTTTCAACTTGACAAATACAGTGATCCTAAGAAAATGAATATAGGAAACTAAATTTAAATATTCTGGTTTTTCCCCTGGTGCTTTCATGATCCTACATTTAGAATGAGAAGCTTTATAAATATCTAAATTTCTAAATTATGCCTCTGTCTTTTTACAGTAAAATATATAAACTCACTAAGTTTCTAATAGTTGTTTTCGAACAACATTTAAATTATTAATTAAATTGCTTACTTGATTAAAAATGTGACTGTCTTCATTGGACATTAGCCAAATAAATTGTGATTGATAGTCTTAATTGTGAAAGTTTTTGTAACTTTTAACTATGTTGGAAATAATGGCAACTCTCTCACTTTCCAAAGGTACAGTATGTGGAAATTCGAATCAAATAATATATTGATTCAAACATAGATTTAATTAAGAACAGTATGTACATTGTTAGAATAGAATCGTATTTCAGTCACCAAGGTAATAGATGAATAACGCCTTAATTCACGAAACCTTGATTTATTAAATGTGTATCATTCGATTCGAATGCCATCAAAGCGACCAGAGTCAAATTTCGACGAGTAATGTATCTAGAGCGTTAACAAATGAACGATCATATTCTGGGTCGAATTTTAATATCCGAACTTTTTTCAAAAATTTCATAAAAAAGGTAAAAAAGTATATCAAAGCCAGTCAACGAATCTGCGCTTCACATATTAACAAAAAAAAATATATGATATTTTCTTAATTGTAATTGATTTTCAAAGGTTTGTTCTACGTTACAACAAATTTTAAAACTCAATAAATTAAACCCTTTCTGTATTTGAAATAACTTGAAAAATATATTTTGAATTCATGCATACGTTAATATAATTGTTTAAGATGTACCTCCTATTACTTTCCGAGCTAATTTGACTCCTGGTATAAAGGTGGGTCTGTCTATGAATTCCTTTCCTCGTTTCTGCAAAACATCTAGCACATGTTTATGACCCTGTACAATCACGATCTGGTATGGTCCTAAAAACATTCGAAATATTGGTCCATACTTCCTCGTCATGTCCTCCACAAACTTGGCCCTCTTTGGGGAACTATTAAACTGACTTACAAGGAGAATATTTCCGAAAATAGGCCATGCTCGTGGTCCTGGGATATCCGATTTTGGACATGTCATCCATAAAACTGTCGCAAGAAATATTATCAGAAATATAAATATAGCTGTAAGATCGATTCCTTCTAAATAAGAATAAGCGATATCCATTGAAAATAAGAAGCAGATACGCAAATATAAATAATATACTGGCAGTGAATACTTATCTAATCTGAATAGTGCCTATGTTATGAATTCAATAATGTTAACGTGCTTAATATTAACCTAGGGAGAAAATTATATGTTTGTTACACGGTTACACAAAGGATTTACCATGAACTCCGAATCTGGAACGTGCTCAATATTAACCTTTATTTAATGACATGTTTACTTAAGTGTTTTTAACGGCTTGAACGTGCTAAATATTAACCTGCTTATAAACTTTGGTAGTGGATTGTTCGATATACAAAAGATTTTTAAATATCTCTAAACATACCATGTTTTTATCTTCAATTAAATATGTTTCTACTGTGATACATTTTTGTTCGTGATCGTTCAGATGTAACGATTTTTAAACGGTATTTCTGTCTGAATATCATTACCTGTCAGACGACTAGTGGGTTTACTTTTAAAAAAAAAATACAGACAAACGTGTGTATCTGTAAAAGTTTTACGGTCACAGCCTGTCGAAGATAAATAAAATTCAAATGCGTTTAATGTACATAAGAAAAATAAAAACTGAAACGCGATTTTGCAAAACATTTTGTTTTTGTGCCTACCATGCCTACATAAGGGACGGTGCCAAAATTATAAGAAATTGGAAAAAGGTTCGAGAACTCCCATATATATATATATATATATATATACAACTCGTCTAAACATCAACCCAACAATGTTAGATCTGTAAATTTGCTTTCGCAAATTTTTGGTTCTTCCCTCGCCGGGATTCGAACCCATGCTACTGTGATATCGTGACACCAAATCGCCTGCACTGCAGCCGTCCCGCTAGACCACACGACCACCTGGGCTCTCAAAAAAAGAGCTTTCGGTGGCCATATGTTACCTTTCCACGTCAGTTTTAATCTAGCGGCGTACTACAGTACATGATATATAAGGCATGAAGATGTTATTGTTACAGATCAGCTAAATTATCTATAGTAAAGGATCCTACAAATTAATGTAAGATACAGTCACAGAAAATAATATCATGTACTGTAGTACGCCGCTAGATTAAAACTGACGTGGAAAGGTAACATATGGCCACCGAAAGCTCTTTTTTTGAGAGCCCAGGTGGTCGTGTGGTCTAGCGGGACGGCTGCAGTGCAGGCGATTTGGTGTCACGATATCACAGTAGCATGGGTTCGAATCCCGGCGAGGGAAGAACCAAAAATTTGCGAAAACAAATTTACAGATCCAACATTGTTGGGTTGATGTTTAGACGAGTTGTATATACATTATGTACACAGCCATGTATCACCATCATTGATGGCGATCCGATGGATACATCTGTTGTAGGGTTGTCACTGACTCAGACGTACTTATATATATATATATATATACAACTCGTCTAAACATCAACCCAACAATGTTAGATCTGTAAATTTGCTTTCGCAAATTTTTGGTTCTTCCCTCGCCGGGATTCGAACCCATGCTACTGTGATATCGTGACACCAAATCGCCTGCACTGCAGCCGTCCCGCTAGACCACACGACCACCTGGGCTCTCAAAAAAAGAGCTTTCGGTGGCCATATGTTACCTTTCCACGTCAGTTTTAATCTAGCGGCGTACTACAGTACATGATATATAAGGCATGAAGATGTATATATATATATCTTTATTTTGACAAACCTTCGCAATACAATGGTACACAGAATTTACATGTAATAAATAGCACATTTATAAATCACAGTTAACATAATATGTACACTATAAATTTACAAATACATGTATAAGTTGAATTTAGCCAGGAGAACACACACATGAATTAATATGCCTTATGAATGTACATATAGCTTTTTTAAATATGATTGTTTTGCCATATTCATCACTTCCTTAAATTTAATTATATTTGGATAATCAATATACTTTTTAGCGATATACTTTTGTCTTTCTATAGCCATAAATTTACACTTCATTACATAGAGAACTCCCCGGGCCCATTGGTAATATATATACCCAACAGTAATTGATGAATATCAAGCTGTTGTCACTAAGTGGACTATTTTAAGTGAAAGTCAACTCTATCTTAATTTTATCATTTTCTACGGGACTGCAACAAACTGCTTAGTTAACCCCCATTTTAGATTTTAATTTGCTAAAACATTCACTGTATTGCTATGTTGATTTTCCAGGGAAATGCTATACATTTAAATGTTTCTAGGTACATGGGTTTGTATGCATGCAGAGTTAATTTTGAGGTGATAGCGCAGCGATTTTAACCAAAGGGTCAAAGAACCATTCAAATTCTTAAATCCATTAACAAGGGTACAAATTATGGGTATATATAAGTCAAATCATTATCAACACTAAATTAATCCCAAAGCACTTCTAAATCAAAACTCGATAGACTAAACATTAACAAACACATCGTTATAAGGAAATACTTTGCAAACTATAAGCACATCTTCATTTTATTAAGTTATAAGATACAATGTAGATATATGCAGTGATATATCATTTATTTTATATCTTCTTTGTAAAGCATATATAAAAAAGAAGATGAGGTATGACTGCCAACGAGACAACTATCCACAAAAGACCAAAATGACACAGACATTAACAACTATATGTTTAGGTCACCGTTCGGCATTCAACAATGAGCAAAGCCCATACCGCATATTACTCTATAAAGCCTATATGAAGCGTATTTAAAAACGTTAACTTTTTTTTTTAATATAAGCTTTTAAAATATATTCGTTACATTATAGGATTTATCACGAAATCCGGATGTGTAACGAGCTCAGGGTTAACCTTGATTTAAAGACATCCTAGTATGTATTGCTTGTTTTAACGACTTGAATGTGCTCAATGTTATCCTGCTTAAGCATTTTTGTAGTGGATTGTTCGTTATGCAAAAGATTTTGAATTGTCTCTTTAAATTATTTTATGTATTTGGTCCGAGACCACAATTATTTCGTAGTGCATTTTTTTTAGAACATATATGAAAATTTTAAAAAATCCATGCGCTTTCTCAATGAAATTTTTAGTGTGTTGTATTACTTTGGGACAAATTATATCAAAATTATAGAAAAAGTCATCGGCTCTAACTCAAAATATGGACAATTTTATGTTAAGGGCGTCTTGAAATCTTTTGACAGCTTCCGGAGGTATGGCTTCTTTTATATTTGGAATAATTTGTGCCATTTTAGTCGTAATATCAATCTCTATCAACTGTGTATGCGCCTGTATGAAACATAGTGGCAGTCGAGGTTCCGTGATGCAACCGAGGACAGTTGTTATGGACAACAGTTAGTACCATAACAAGTGTCGTGGTGTGGGAACAGACTAATCCGATTATTCTTGTTAATTCGCCTTTTCAGAATTTGATGCATTTTGAGTAATATTTTAAAAAGCGTACGATAACATAGGTTTATTGCATGAATATTTGGGAATATTTTCCCGAGTAAAGTTTTATATTGCACGAGCATGCGAGTGGCAATATATGTTCTACGAGGGACAATATTCCCCGATAATCATGCAATAACCCTTTTATTGAATAGCAAAATAATATTTGAAAGAAAAAGTTGGTTTAAAATAAGATTTTTTCGTTGATGACGTCATGAATTTTGAGATTTATTGCGACATTAGAATTCATTGCACGCTAAGTTTTGGCTACTTTCTGTATGAAATATTATATGCTATACAATAAAAAGCCATTACAAATAACAGGTACAGGAATAAGTGTTTGCTTTACTAAAGTTTGTACTGTTACAAGTAAAATATCATGGTACCCCGATTCCATGTGGAGCAAGCAGTAAGGTGGATATTTCTTTTTGCGCACAAGTTCAATTTAATGTCCTCTTTGCAGTTCGAGTTTCAACTATGTCGATTTCGTAAACAAAGAACACTGATTTGAAATTTAACTAATAAAGTTTCAAGTTTCGGGTGTAGGATCAAAACAATATAGTTACACATACAAAGAAAAAGAAAAAATCTATTTGTATTCGCTACAAAACAGGAAAAATGCGAGGCGAGCCTTGCTTTTCGTTCTGTTTCTAAAGCTTTTACAAACAATGCATTTACCCATTTCGCTTATGTAATGGTGAAGAAGGTGAAAAGGTTAGAAATGCAATATTTGATTTGGTATGTTTCATGTAAGCTCTTTTTTTGTCCCTATATATGGTGTCGTGTACAGAGCACTGCGTATAATAAACTGGGGAGAGGTTGTATAATTCGCAATGATACATCTAACGACCAGTGATCATATGACTTAGATGTAGGCAACTATAGGTCACTTCCGGTCTTCAACAGTCTCAGGCAAAAACAAATACAAAACAATACAAATGAGAGAAAACTTATAAACGAGAAGTAACTTTATAGGGGTAGAAAAGTACTTGCTTGCACCGAGTTTGCCTGTATTTTGCTACATTTGCTGTCGTTAATATTTGATTAAACTCTTATAATGTTCACTTAATTGTACATTTAATTAAAATAGAATTGAGAATGGAAATGGGGAATGTGTCAAAGAGACAACAACCCGACGAAATAAAAAAAACAACAGCAGAAGGTCACCAACAGGTCTTCAATGTAGCGAGAAATTCCCGCACCCGGGGGCGTCCTTCAGCTGGCCCCTAAACAAATATATACTAGTTCAGTGATAATGAACGCCATACTAATTTCCAAATTGTACACAAGAAACTAAAATTAAAATAATACAAGACTACCAAAGGCAAGAGGCTCCTGACTTGGGACAGGCGCAAAAATGCGGCGGGGTTAAACATGTTTGTGAGATCTCAACCCTCCCCCTATACCTCTAACCAATGTAGAAAAGTAAACGCATAACAATACGCACATTAAAATTCAGTTCAAGAGAAGTCCGAGTCTGATGTCAGAAGATGTAACCAAAGAAAATAAACAAAATGTCAATAATACATAAATAACAACAGACTACTAGCAGCTAACTGACATGCCAGCTCCAGACTTCAATTAAACTGACTGAAAGATTATGATTTCATCATATGAACATCAGGCACAATCCTTCATACCATCATATAATAATTTAATGTAAAAATCTGCTTCGACATCGTCTGTATTATAAACCATGCAATTATATACATTGTAGTACATATACTTGTGTTTTTGTCATGAAAATATCTCATTCAGTTAACATATTAAAGATTAAACTGTAAACACTTGAAAAGGTAATTGATGATAATGCCTTAACTCCTGCTTAGGAAATTTAACTACCCCCCTTTTTATTTCGAAATACTTTCATCAAAATAATGTTATATATGAGTGAGAAAAAAAAAATTAAAACGAGGGATATATTCAATTAAATATTCGTTGTTTAAGCATCATCGGTCCCGTAAAACTATTGAGGCATAGAGTAATTATTTCATCGTACAACTTTGATCAATCTTGACAATTTTCCCTCTTTCTGCTTTTTCAAAATCTTCTATAATTTTTTATAGATTTATGTAACATTGAAAATCTTGACTTTTTTTTTCTTTCTGCATTTTTGTAAAACAAATACGTAGAAATCTTCAACCGCGTTGTTTCACTTTCTTTTATATAATAAGTTAGATATAATTTATGTGCGTATGTTTGGCGATTTGATTAATTCAAAACAGCTTAATAATATTAATATTTACTAATAATCTTCTTTCTTACTATTTATTTGTCTAATACTAATGTCTTTCCTTTATCGAATAAAAAATGTTCAAGGTGTCAACATTACAGCCGATTTCATTGAGTGTGTAGGCAAAGGTCATATCTTTGGTTAACTTGCTTGCTAGCTAAACCGTGAAGTAATTAGTATGTAAGGTAAACTACCCTCCTCTAAGAGTAGAGTAGTCCGACAGATAACCAATATATGTTTATAGGATTTGACTACTTCGAAAGGAGGGCAGTATAGTACCTTTACATTTATTGGAATCGGCTAAAACTGGCTGAGACTTCTTGTGTAACCTGGACATGACAACGCTTGATTTATAACAAAATGAATACAAAATAAAGCATGTATCTACTACAGTATAAGTGATGATTGATAATACTAAAACAACAACAACAAAAAAAAAAAAACGCTAGCATAAGCTTGCATTGAAAAATTTATGAAAAAGGCCATATGGAAAAAAGGTAATACTATGAAGTTACTTTTGAAATTGTAAGTATGTAATTTTACTTTTGCAGACAATCTACACCACGCAAACATTTATATGGTTCTCATCAATATTCACAAGTAGTTCATGCGTATCGACCAAGTGACTACATGTACATGACACATCCTCCACAACCTCAAGTTCAAAGTAAAGCATATTCACCAACTATAAATACACAAACCAATCATAACTATCCATTCACGGTACCATTGTCTAATCCTCCTAGCATACCACCACCACAGCCAGATGAACAACCGCCATCTTACTACGATGCTTTACAGATGGATAGAGAACGAAAGTCATGATAAATCAACAAACACACATTTTGTACATTTTTGTTTTAAAGCAGGGAGTGACTAGATTTTGTACACATGCATAAAAAAAGTGTCTAACTATGATATAGATTGTGTACAAATACGTACTAAAAATCTGGTATCAACAGTGCGATGGTTCGAATTGTCTACACTACAGTACGTGAGATCGGAAGTATAGTGTTTGCAAATACTTTAATATAATTTGGCAAACTAATTCTAACAGCGGTCATACGATTTTTTGTTGTACCATCCTCTGACTTTCTATTAGTGATTATTAGTTAGTGTTTTGAAATTAGAAAATAGAAAATAGACATGACAGTAACAGTGACAGCAAGTTGCACATTTTTGTGTGAGGCGCAGCTACACATAACTCATAGAGATTCGAATTCAAACAATGTAATACATGTTTATGAACCTGAAGTTCAGTAGTTTACGTTTGAAAATGTGATTCATAAGTGTTTCTCGTTTCTCGTTTTTTTTTGTAAAGATAAGACCGTTGGTCTGTCTGTTTGGATGGTTTTACACTAGTAATTGTGAGGTCATTTATAGCTTACGGTTCGGTTCGTATGAAGAAGGTGCATGACTTTTAATGTTTTACTTTTACAAATTGCGATTTGGATGGATACATGTAGTTGTTTCATTGACACTCATACCATATCTTCCTAATTTATGATATGGATATCAATTTTAAATACACCCCCAAACGTTTTGCGAAAATAATATGAATATCTTACATGATGTACTTTTGTACCTCTTATTTTGTTTTTGGTTGACAATTTTGGGGTTCCCTTTTCTAAAACATACATTTGGTCTTAAATAGTTTGTTAGTCTTGTATTATTTTAATTTTAGTTTCTTGTGTACAATTTGGAAATAAGAATGGCGTTCATTATCACTGAACTAGTATATATTTGTTAAGGGGCCAGCTGAAGGACGCCTCCGGATGCGGGAATTTCTCGCTACTTTGAAGACCTGTTGGTGACCTTCTGCTGTTGTTTTTTTATTTGTTCGGGTTGTTGTCTCTTTGATACATTCCCCATTTCCATTCTCAATTTTATTTAGCTATTGCTGTATTTGGAGGTACACATTTTGTAACCGCAACTCCTCCTACACGAACAATCGTTTAAGAATTCAATGTTTCTTTTTTTAAATTAATTTCTATGATGTAAAAGCGTTGACCGAACTACGTTTTGTTCCGTCCTTCTTTCTAATAATATGCGCACGGTCAACGCTTTTAAAACTCCATGAAATTACTTAAAGAAGCATTCAATACTGATACTTGAAATTAGATTTTTTCGCTATGATCATGGAAGCACGATTACAATCGAGTTTTTCTTTTATTTATTATTGAAACGTGTGTCAACATAAATTTTACAATTCATTTTAAAAAATTTAAATGAATGTTGATTTCAGAATGACTCGAGCTTGCTGTTAATCGATCAAAATTACGCATTACATATTAACATACAAAAACACAAGGTCATACTTATGACGTCTTTGCACTAAATCCATTGGATCTTGAATGTGTACGGATTGCTAGTGTAGTCTTAGATGCATATTTTTTTTTATTAGTTAATTGTTAGTGGCTTTGAACTAGCTGTCCGATAACTGCAAGTACTCTCAGATGTGTTCATTGTGTCTTTTTATTGTCGGGATGTACAAGTACCCAGTCACGTCCACTTTTATTTTTGTCCATCTGATGAGTTGAGCCTTTTTCAACTGGTTTTTATAGTTCGTTCTTATGTTGTACTGTTATACCACTGTCCCAGGTTAGGGGAGGGTTGGGATCCCGCTAACATGTTTAACCCCGTCACATTATGTATGTATGTGCCTGTCCCAAGTCAGGAACCTGTAATTCAGTAGTTGACGTTTGTTTATGTGTTACATATTTGTTTTTCGTTCATTTTTTTTATGTAAATAAGCCGTTAGCTTTTTTGTTGAATTGTTTAACATTGTCTAACCGGGGCCTTTTATAGCTGACTATGCGATATGGGCACTGCTCATTGTCGAAGGCCTTACGGTGACATATAGTTGTTAATGTCTGTGTAATTTTGGTCTCTTGTGGACAGTTATTTCATTGGCAACCATACCACATCATATTTTACATAATATGTTCTTCTGAAGAACTATCTAAATGTTTGTTCTTTTACAAATAGAAGCATTCAATTCTTAAATAAAAATCTATCAAAATGAAAAGTACATCCATATTGTATACTCGTATAAGTTCTATTTTCAAAATATTTGACAGTAATTGAATCAAATCTATTTAAATCTTAGCCACTTTTGTAATTTAGATTTTACTTTCATAATTTATGCCAGTGTCAATTGCATATGTATATTTATAAATCTACATCGTATAATATAGAGTATATAATGTAGAATTTAAACTTTGATCCTCTCCAGTGATTTTTAAAGATTGCTTTAAGAAATGACGTAGTTTCTTGTCATTTTGAAATACCACATTTGATTTTCAATTCAGTTTTAGTTTTGAGATGGAATATTATTCAAAGATTTTGTGCTTTCTCTTGGGAATTTTGAATGAAAATGGTAAGACACGAGTAGAATAAACTATACTAGAATATATCCTTTCTCTTAGTTATTACTTGTCACTTTAACCACATTAAAAGTTTATGTTTTCAACAGTTGATATAAGGAAATACATCAGCATCACATACATATATACATATATTTACAAAAAAACTTTTGTCTAGTTTATATCCACAGAACCGTAGCAGCTAGGTGCGATGGAATGGAGGGGGGATTGCTATGCTCTCTTCAACCTTTTGACCAAAACAAACATACTAGGCTGTTTTCTGCTCGTTGTTCGGGTTGTCTTTGACACTTCCCCATTTCCATTTACAATTGCATGGAATATAAAATAATAAAAACAAAAGACAAAAGACATTGACTAACTCATATTTATTATTAATCTGTTATATAAATGTTGTTGTTATATTTTCTTGTCATTTTTCTTTTTCTTTTTCTTTTTCATTTTCATTTTTTTCTTCTAATTTTCCTTATAAACTAATTCTGACAAAAACGTGAATGGGAGAGTTTTTTTTCTTTGTATTATGACTTGTAATTTTTGCTTGAAAGTTATTTTTACTGAATATTTTATATATAGCCTAATGTGCTATAAATCATGACCAGGGACAATATGCTTATACATACGGATTTATTCAAATATTTACTTAGTTGTTAAAGGTGATTTCATAAATGTAAACATACTTTATAAATACAAGATTTGTTTACACTTCTATGTACCTATATATCTCCAATGTCTCAGTTAAGTGAACTCGATTTAAACTGATTTCTATTATATACCTGTGAATACAAGTAAATTAAAGAACAAGAATATATTATAACCTAGGTATAGGAAGATGTGGTGTGAGTGCCTTATAACATAGGTATATACCCCGTCGACCTCAATGAGGAAGCAATCAATTACCATCAATAGACATTCAGCTTAATTCTTAAGTTGAACTTTTATAAATCAAAAGCTGAAAATGTGGTATTTTCAACAAATGTAAAATAAGAAGATGTGATATGATTGCAAATGATACATGTACTACTCTCCACAATAGATCAAATGACATAAGAAAATTCAACTATGGAATTTTACCAATGAGCAGTTACATTTTAGATAAAGCCCATACCGCAAAGTCAGCAAAAGTAACTTTATCCTTGTTTTTTCTTGTACCTATAACGTATTTGATTTTATCTTTTACAGATATAAATAACAGTTTAATGACACTTATAAGCGTTATCGGGGTGTTCTCTCCCTTTTCTTAAAGTAAAAGACCATAATTTATGATGTTTATGATTGTCTTCTTTAACCAAAATATCTCCTCTACATATTTTTTTTATCCTTAATGCCCATTAACCCAATATCTAATTTAACACAGTCAAATAAAAAAATCCAACAATACCGATTATCTACTTATCTCTTCATACACTCATATGCCATTATTCATAATTCCAGAACACCTTATACATGCCACATATCCTTATAACTACATCTCATAATACCCCACATCTCCGTTATCATACACTTCCTTGCTCATATCTACTTATACAAATATACTCCATATCTCTATCTCACATCTCCATATATCAATGTCCTAATCACTAACATTTCCCAAACAATGTATCTTTTATATCATACAGTGCACATGCCGTCGTCTGCATCTTATTCTATCCCACATTTCCTTTATACCTCACATCTGCGGACCCAATTATCCGTATCCCCACATGTACTTTTGCTCATGCATGTACATGACTTTGTCCTTAGCCACATATCGTTATACTAAATATCTCCTTATATGTACCAAATGTTTCTTTAAACCCAACATCCGTTATCACCACATCTCCTTGTAACCATACTTTTCCTTAATGTACCTCACATATTCCTACACATATCCCTATATACATGTACATGTATGTGTATACCCACCATCTCCGTATACCTAAAAGATTCCTATAATTTACATCTCCTTAAACCTCATATCTCTTTATACCCAACATCTCCTTATACCTCATTACTGTAAACCAAATTATATTTATAAATACTTTATTTCGCGTTTTACCCTTTCTTGACCTCTTCGCGGCTATTTCATTTCGCGATATTCTGCTTCACTTGATACAGTTAAAAAATTACAGACAGTTTACCCTCTCGGTCTAAATGATAATATCATGGGAATTGGTAATATATCTAGAACCAATTCCGTTAACATTTTGGATATAGTTTCTAAAACTGTTCGTAAAAACCGTTCTCACGGTCGTAGAACAAATCGCAATCAAAGAAAATTTCGGGCCAATCATACCAATATTTCGGACCTAATTTCTTTAAAAAAAAACCCACGGCAGACATTATCTGTTATCACAACTCTGTTCGTTACCGGTTAATAAATTAAATAAAATTTTGGAGGATTGCAACACAATTGCATATAGCAGTCCTAAGTACAAATGTATGAAATTGTTCAAATTATTATGGCATATTGTTATTCTAAATTATTTCCCAAAATTGATCGCCCTGAAGTTCATAAAAAACATTTTATAAAAATTAAGTATGTCAATAAAGGCTTTGATTTTGTAAATATTGCCGGTATATTTAACGACCATTCTGATAAAGAACAAATTCCTCCATATTTTGACAATACTGAGCTACCTCTTATTTGTTATATTTACAAGAATTCTACCCGGAAATTTGTGTTTAATTATAGTCAATTGTGTAAAGATGTTAATATCAGTGAAAATACACCTACTTCATGTAATTGCAGTAATTCCGAATATATTTATGGACCCATTTCCCATGTTATAACAGGAGATCTTAACATCGTTCAAGACCGAGAGTTAAAATCATTCCTCAGTAAAGGACCTAAATATCGTCCCCCGTCAATAATTAATTGGAATGAGTGTCGTAATATCATCTACGACTCACTCCATACTTACTGTATGAAATGGATAAAACGGGAAAAAGCTGACAACAAATCTTTGGACTCTTTTTTTTAATTCAGAAATGGGCATTCAAAAAATCAGAATGTGAATATATATGTTCAAACTATTTAGGTCATTTTTTAGTAGCAATAAACAAAAAAAACTATGTTAATTGGACATGCTTTAATACTATATATCCCTTGAATTTTTACTAGATAACATTTTTGTTCGCTTTGGGGATTCCGTATATCGTCAGATTATCGGAATTCCAATGGGGACTTACTGTGCACCACTTATTGCGGACCTCTTTTTGTATTGTTATGAGTTACAATTTATGACAAAAATAAGCAAAGACCCATCAAAACAACATCTGATAAACAAATTTAATAATACTTTTAGATATTTGGATGATATTTTGGCTCTCAATAATGACGACTTCAGTATGTATATTAATGAAATTTATCCTGCTGAACTTACTTTCAATAAAGCTAATACTAACAATGACCACTGCCCTTTCCTCGATCTTGATATCTATATCACTAACGGAAAGCTGAATACTAAAAATTATGATAAAAGGGATGATTTTTCATTTCCTATCGTTAATTATCCGTTTTTAGATGGTGACGTTTCCTTGTCACCATCTTACGGTGTTTATATATCTCAAATTGTACGATTCGCTCGTGTATGTAACAATGTTTCAGATTTTAACGAGATAAATCATGTAATACTGAAAAATTATTACACCAGGGTTTTCGATATCACAAACAAGTCAAACCATTACTAAATTCTATCATCGGTACAAAGACATTATTCGTAAATATAGCTCAACATGCAGACTTCTTATACGGTCAGGTATTTCACATCCAATTTTTTTATGGAAATATTCTTTATAAAACACAAAGTTGTCAGTATTCACCTCAGAAACTTACAAAACCTTTGAATTGACTTATTAAGAAGGGATATAATTACGATACGGTTGTCAAGTCATTAAAGATTGCATATTTTGGCGTTAATATTGAGTCACTGATTAGGTCTTTGCGTCGGAACTAAACACATTTATTCTAAAAACAGTTGTTGGCATGACACGGGTTATGTTCTTCTTATATATCTTATGATGGTATGATACTAAACCCCTAACGGGAAGGATTGTGCCTGATGTTCATATGATGAAATCATAATCTTTCAGTCAGTTTAATTGAAGTCTGGAGCTGGCATGTCAGTTAACGGCTAGTAGTCTGTTGTTATTTAATATGTATTATTGTCATTTTGTTTATTTTCTTTAGTTACATCTTCTGACATCAGACTCGGACTTCTCTTGAACTGAATTTTAATGTGCGTATTGTTATGCGTTTACTTTTCTACATTGGTTAGAGGTATAGGGGGAGGGTTGAGATCTCACAAACATGTTTAACCCCGCCGCATTTTTGCACCTGTCCCAAGTCAGGAGCCTCTGGCCTTTGTTAGTCTTGTATTATTTTAATTTTAGTTTCTTGTGTACAATTTGGAAATTAGTACATGGCGTTCATTATCACTGAACTAGTATATATTTGTTAACGGGCACGGGCTGAAGGACGCCTCCGGGTGCGGGAATTTCTCGCTACATTGAAGACCTGTTGGTGACCTTCTGCTATTGTTTTTTTATTTGGTCGGGTTGTTGTCTCTTTGACGCATTCCCCATTTCCATTCTCAATTTTATCTAAATAAATAAGGAAATATTCATGTTTTACATATTCGCAACAACTGTCATATTCTTGACTCAGTACTAACATTTCCTAATGTAGTACATAGTTGACTACAGCTGGTTCTATAGATACATGTAGCCAAACTTCTCACTTGTATGGCCGTCGCATACTAATCCACTATAATAATAATAAAAAAAAACCAATGAAAATAATGCATGAACAAGACAAACAGACATAATATTAGATATTTAAGAATGACGAAAATAGCGATACAGCAGTCAACATTGTGTGATAATGTTAATCATTATAAAATCAAACAAACATGCAACAACACACAGAAAATGGCAAAATAACTTAACATTTTGGTCAATTTTGTCTTGTAATTTTAATACATTATCTTTTTGATTGCTACTAAAAAAATCTTTTCAAAAAGAGAAAAAAAATAGTAGAAGGCTACTTTTTGCCCTTTGACTAAAAAAAAAACTATACAGTATTATAAATCTTAAAATTACACACATGGAAATAATTGTATCAAAAAACTTATATTAAACAAATACACCACTTTTATAGCGTACAAATAATACTGTTGTTCTGACAAATAGTTAGCTATAAATAAATAATTGAACACTATATAAACTCGCGACAATAAATGTTTATTATTCGTGATTATAGGGCTTATTAAAAATTTATTTTAATTTTACTTAAATAACAATTGCATTAATATACACCAACAAATATATTGTTCATTACAAATACATTACTTTGCAGTCAAAATTGTTTTCATACAAAACGCCATTATCCTTACTTTTAGCACATTACATATCTGTTGATTTCATGAACCTCTGGCGATAGTTAGTCTTGTATGGTTTTTGTTTAAATTACGTTTACTTAATATATGTTTCGGAGTCTAGTGTCGCGTCCATTTTTGATGAACTAGCATATATACATATTATTTTTCAAAGACCATCTGAACCCCGCCTCCGGTCTAGGGATTCCTTGCTGTGTTGACGACCAATAAGTGGCCTTGGGGTTTTTTCTGCTCTTAGATCTGTTTTTTTTTTTATTTTGAATATGCCATTTCCTTTTTCCATTTTTCATTTTATTGACAGGGATTCCTTGCTGTGCTGACGACCAATAAGTGGCCTTGGGTTTTTTTTCTGCTCTTAGATCTGTTTTTTTTTATTTTGAATATGCCATTTCCTGTTTCCATTTTTCATTTTATTGACATTGAAAATGCAATGAGCCGATCCCTTATGTTTTTAGTAACGAATGTTAAAATCTAGCATATTAAATAATGGTCGTAAAATATAAACAATGACTATATCTACGCATGCGTTTACTTTAATTTATTTTACTAGTACCACCTATCTCAGCCGGATACTCTTGTCAACTTTATTTATTTCCTTAATATATCTCAACTACCCCAGCCGCGTATTGTTACATGTATGAATCTGGGTGCTTTCGCCAAAAATCACTTTAGCCCCTATCACATTCGCAGGCAACACATTCGTACCCGTTTTGTTGGTTTCGTGTTCATTACTGTTTTGATCGTGCTTTAGTTAGTGTATTGCTATACTGATTTAGAAATAAGTTGTTTTTATTGTTTCAACATAAAGAAACATTCTCAAAGCGGAAGCATGTTTCCTAAAGTTTATTGGGCGCTAACTGACCCGATAACCATTTTACAGTGTAACTATTGTGCCTATAGAAGTACCGATTTCAGATGAATACTGTTGAAGCCACTACTGCTGAGCCTTTTTTAACTGATTTTTATAGTTCGTTCTTATATTGTACTGCTATACCACTGTCCCAGATTAGGGGAGGGTTGGGATCCCACTAACATGTTTAACCTCGCCACATGATGTATGTACATGTATGTGCCTGTCCCAAGTCAGGAACCTGTAATTCAGTGGTTGTCGTTTGTTTTATGTGTTACAGATTTGTTTTTCGTTTATTTTTGTATATAAATAAGGTCGTTGTTTTCTCGTTTGAATTGTTTTAAATTGTCATTTCGGGGCCTTTTATTTAAAGCTGACGATGCGGTATAGACTTGGCTCATTGTTGAAGGCCGTAACGTGACCTGTAACTGTTAAATTCTGTGTCATTTTGGTCTCTTGTGGGCGGTTGTCTAATTTGCAATCATATAACATCTTCTTTTTCTATATTTACGTATTTCCCTAGTATTTCCTACCTCGGTGCTTGAATTCTACTGGTTTGTTAACCTGTATTTGCAACCTTAGCTAATAGTTACTGAACTTGTAGAATGTATCATATATTTATTTTTCTAGTGGTACCTACCTTCGCCGGATACTGTTACAGTTATTACTACAACTATTATTACTACTGCGACACCTACTGGTAAGAATCTATTTGAATAATATATTTCTGAAGCCATATAGATTACCTTATAACATGAAAATAACATTTCATAAAGAATCACGTGTAATGCAATGTTATAATACAGAAACAAAATTGCCAAATTATATTGTTTAAAACTAGGACAAGATAACAAGAATAACTAACTTCTGTACGTATATTGTATTTAAACACATCTCCGATTGTCGGAATCGTGGCACGACTGTCACAAATAAAAACAAGTGATACCGTTGGAACTGATACTTAAACGCTAATTTCCAAATGCATGTAATGCACGACTTTGGCAATTTAAGCTTGATTGCTTTGTTTGTATATTGTACAAATATGTAAGAATAACATCCAATTGAATTAAAATATACTATACTCACACCACATCTTTCTATACCTATATATACAAGTTTAACTAATGGTTATATATATTGCTTGAAGATGTCAATTTTAATTAAAAAGATTAATGCAAACAAAGCAAGCAAGCCAACCAAAATGTTTCTCTACCAGCATTAGGAAGTTAGCTGTAATAGGATCCATCACATGACTTTTATAATTGAACGGTATATTATTAGGGCAATCGGAAGTATTGTGGGAGCAGTTATTGGGGGAATTATTGGATTTGTCATTGTCATAGTTATTATTGCTGCATTATGTGGAGCATGCAAAACACGTGGTAATCGTGGAACAGTAGTCCAACCAGCACACACCACAACAGTCCAAACATTATATCAGGGTATGTATATAGAGTAGTACTACACATTATCACTACAACAGTCGACTATGTATATATACATGTAGTTGGTCTCAATTGTTAATTCTAATACAGTCCACACATCAAGTCAAGGTATAAATATACAGTGATCTCACATGTGAAGAATACAGCAGGCCCCACTTCATTTAAGGAAATGTATAAACATATCTTAGCTTTTCCATTGAACATCAGAAAAGCCGACGCTACACGTTGGGGTATTCAGTGATTCAACAAAATAAACATGAGTACTACTAATTCCATTACGTATTAGTTATGCATAAGTTAATAATTATCAATTATGGACTTATGATACGTTATATGAACCTGTTCAGATTATATTGAAAGAGGACAAAGTCCGAGTGTCAATATAATCTAACAGGTCGATATATAACGTATTAAACGTAGTCCATCTTCCTTATACATTATTTACGTATGTAATATAAACTTTAAGGACTTTTACTCAGAAAATGTATATTAACAGTAGTCTTTCCATGAATTTAATTTAATCAATATTTCAGTATTGGAATATTTCTCCTTTGATAATTAATAATTTCTTTCGTGTTTTAACAGGCCAACAACAACCGCCACAGTATAATCAAGGTATGTATATAGTGGGGTATCTCACGTTAACACTACAACGGTCCATACATCAAGTCAAGGTATTATGTAGAGTGGTCTCGCGCAAATTTAACACTGCAACAGACCACACTTCATATCAGGGTATACATATACATTGTAGTGTTGTCTCACCAGTACACACCACAACAGATAAGACAAGATATCAGGGTATACATAGTTTTGTCTCAACAGTAAACACCACAACAGATAAGACAACATATCAGGTTATGTATAGTGTTGTATCTGCAGTAAACACCACAACAGTTAAGACAACATATCAGCGTATGTATAAAGTGCTATCTTAGCAGTAAACACCACAACAGTTAAGACAACATATCAGGGTATATATAGTGTTGTCTCTGCAGTAAACACAACAACAGTTAAAACATCATAATTATCAGGGTATGTATAGTGTTGTCTCAGCAGTAAACACCACAACAGATAAGAAAACACATCAGGGTATATAAATATCCCCCTACAACACGCCAGAATTTATTTCAGGATTTTTATATGTTGTAGTCGCAAGTTTAAACACTACAACGGTCCATACATTAAGTTAGGGTTTGCATATAGAGTAGTCTCATACGTTAAAACTACAACAGTCTATACATCAGGAACATCATGTTAGGGTATGTACGTAGAGTGGACTTACACGTTAACACTACAACAGTCCACATTTCATATCAGGATATGCATACATAGCGATCTCACTCATAAAGACTAAACAGGTCACATTTCAAGTCAAAGAATGTTTAAATAATGATCACCCACGTTAACACTACAACACTCCATACATCAATTCAGGGTGTGTATATAATGTGGTCTTACACGTTAACACTACAACACTCCATACATCAATTCAGGGTGTGTATATAATGTGGTCTTACACGTTAACACTACAACAGTCCATACATCAATTCAGGGTGTGTATATAATGTGGTCTTACACGTTAACATTACAACAGGTCACACTTCAAGTCCACACTTCAAGTCAGGGAATTTATAAAGAGTCGTATCACATGTTTACACGACAACAGTCCACATTTCATATACGAGAATTTATGTAGAGTGGCCTCACACTATAACACTACAACAGTCTACACTTTATATCAGAGTTTTTATATAAAGTAGTCTTATACTATAACACTACAACAGCCAACACTCGGGTCAGGGAATGTAAAAAGAGTAGTCTCACACGTTAACACTACAACAGTCCATGCATCAAGTCAGAGTTTGTATATAAATGGTGGTCTCGCACGTAAACACTACAACAGTCCATGCATCAAGTCAGAGTTTGTATATAAATAGTGGTCTCACACGTTAACACTACAACGGTCCATGCATCAAGTCAGAGTTTGTATATAAATAGTGGTCTCGCACGTTAACACTACAACAGTCCATGCATCAAGTCAGAGTTTGTATATAAATAGTGGTCTCGCACGTTAACATTACAACAGTCCATGCATCAAGTCAGAGTTTGTATATAAATAGTGGTCTCGCACGTAAACACTACAACGGTCCATGCATCAAGTCAGAGTTTGTATATAAATAGTGGTCTCGCACGTAAACACTGCAACAGTCCATGCATCAAGTCAGAGTTTGTATATAAATAGTGGTCTCGCACGTAAACACTACAACAGTCCATGTATCAAGTCAGAGTTTGTATATTAATAGTGGTCTCGCACGTAAACACTACAACAGTCCATGCATCAAGTCAGAGTTTGTATATAAATAGTGGTCTCACACGTTAACACTACAACAGTCCATACATCAAGTCAGAGTTTGTATATAAATAGTGGTCTCGCACGTAAACACTACAACGGTCCATGCATCAAGTCAGAGTTTGAATATAAATAGTGGTCTCACACATTAACACTACAACAGTCCATGCATCAAGTCAGAGTTTGTATATAAATAGTGGTCTCGCACGTAAACACTACAACAGTCCATACATCAAGTCAGAGTTTGTATATAAATAGTGGTTTCACACGTTAACACTACAACGGTCCATGCATCAAGTCAGAGTTTGTATATACATATTGGTGTCGCACGTAAACACTACAACAGTCCATGCATCAAGTCAGAGTTTGTATATAAATAGTGATCTCGCACGTAAACACTACAACAGTCCATGCATCAAGTCAGAGTTTGTATATAAATAGTGGTCTCACACGTTAACACTACAACAGTCCATGCATCAAGTCAGAGTTTGTATATAAATAGTGGTCTCACACGTTAACACTACAACAGTCCATGCATCAAGTCAGAGTTTGTATATACATAGTGGTCTCGCACGTAAACACTACAACAGTCCATGCATCAAGTCAGAGTTTGAATATATATAGTGGTCTCGCACGTTAACACTACAACAGTCCATACATCAAGTCAGAGTTTGTATATAAATAGTGGTCTCGCACGTTAACACTACAACAGTCCATGCATCAAGTCAGAGTTTGTATATAAATAGTGGTCTCACACGTTAACACTACAACAGTCCATGCATCAAGTCAGAGTTTGTATATAAATAGTGGTCTCGCACGTAAACACTACAACAGTCCATACATCAAGTCAGAGTTTGTATATAAATAGTGGTCTCGCACGTAAACACTACAACAGTCCATACATCAAGTCAGAATTTGTATATAAATAGTGGTCTCGCACGTAAACACTACAACAGTCCATGCATCAAGTCAGAGTTTGTATATAAATAGTGGTCTCGCACGTAAACACTACAACAGTCCATACATCAAGTCAGAGTTTGTATATAAATAGTGGTCTCGCACGTAAACACTACAGCAGTCCATACATCAAGTCAGAATTTGTATATAAATAGTGGTCTCGCACGTAAACACTACAACAGTCCATGCATCAAGTCAGAGTTTGTATATAAATAGTGGTCTCGCACGTAAACACTACAACAGTCCATGCATCAAGTCAGAGTTTGTATATAAATAGTGGTCTCGCACGTAAACACTACAACGGTCCATGCATCAAGTCAGAGTTTGTGTATAAATAGTGGTCTCGCACGTTAACACTACAACAGTCCATGCATCAAGTCAGAGTTTGTATATAAATAGTGGTCTCGCACGTAAACACTACAACAGTCCATGCATCAAGTCAGAGTTTGTTTATAAATAGTGGTCTCGCACGTAAACACTACAACGGTCCATGCATCAAGTCAGAGTTTGTATATAAATAGTGGTCTCACACGTTAACACTACAACAGTCCATGCATCAAGTCAGAGTTTGTATATATATAGCGGTCTCGCACGTAAACACTACAACAGTCCAAATTTCATATCAGAGTTTTTATATATAGTCGTCATTAGGAAATGTATATACAGTAGTCTTTCCATTGAACAGAAGAAAAGCCCACACTACATGACAGGATATTTATATTCAATGGTCCAACAAACAAACAAAAACATGCTTTCTAGTAATTAATTTTAGCATTAATGATGCATATTATCAAATATTTCAGTATTGAAATATTTTTTTTATGATAAATAATGAATTGTTTTGTGTTAAACAGGTCAACCACCACCACAGTATAATCAGTATCCTCCACCAGGTGGCGCAGTGTATCCACCTGTACAAAATGCCGCATATCCACCACCAATGGGAGCTCATCCAGGTCAACCAGCTCCATCAGCTTTCGCTTACAACCAACCACCACCACCGCCATATTCGGGAACAGCACCACAGAAACAATAGCATTGCATTGCAATTGTTTTATAGCGGCTGTTGTCAAAGAATTATGTTGCCATACAAAACAGGTTTTAAAGGACTTGCAATTCATCAATGGAATAACATTCTGTTCTAATTGTATAACTTTGCTGTTTTGCAATGTTTTATTTGTACGGAATAACATTTATTTCGGTAATGAAAGTTTATAAGAATGAACAGTCGTTGTTTATAATTGTTTGATACTCCTACGAAATAAATGAAATGAAGAACGGGAATTTAGGAATGGGTCAACAAGAATACAACCAGACCTCAGAGAAGACAACAGGAGGCGTGCGTAAACTTGCCCTTATATCAATATGTATACATGATCCAATCTCTATCTTAATTAACTACAACGGCGTTATAGAAAAATTGGTCCAAATGCAAACACTTAACATCTGTAACTGCAATAGAATATGTCCCTTTCATAAGACACCAGAGGTTTTGCAAAGGTACTTCAGATTATGCCAGGTTGAACCACCAATTTTAACATAAACAATGCCTGTGCCAAGTCAGATGTATGACAGTTGTTATTTATGTGTTTGATGTGTTTAGGCTTCTGATTGTGCCTTTTCAGTATTGTGTTTCTGTTTGATTTTCCTCGGAGATTGGTATCCTTGATATTTTACTTGTATTTTTTAAATACTGTATAAGCATTGCACTCACCATCTGATGATCTACTTTAAAACGTTATGATTTACCAACTTGGTATCGTGGAATATTGACTGCAAATTAATTGAAACAGGTGTTAAACTCTCTCCATTAAGGAACAATGATATGTGTTCTTGTAGTAGTGTGTCATGCATTTATTCAATGAAAGTCCCTGACCAATACAAAAACGGTTTTTGACATGGTTCGTAGATCAACACACTGGAAAAAGATCCGCTTATACAACAACTACAGTTGCAAACAAAATATCCGCTTGAAATGAGTCTATGCAAATTACAGAAGTAAACGCTTACTCTTAAACAGTGACTTGGAAAGCAGAAATAAATTCGCTTAGCCTCATGGTATAATTAAAAAAAAAATACAAAATACATAAAAAAGCAACCATATTTTCGTGATCATTAACAATAAAAATTCTCAGGAAATGATACACACTATTTAATGAGAATACTTTTTCCAGAATGGAAAGATTTAAAAACATAGTCTTTAACAAAAAGTATACTTAAATTACAAAACGTATCATAAGTGCCAATGAGACAACTCTCCATTCAAGTCTTTATCACTAAAAATAAACATAATAGGTCAAAATACGGTCATCAATACGGAACCTAAGTCCTTGCCTCACACTTATTAAAGTGAGAGGGTTAGCGCTATAGAACCAGGTTTAATCCACCATTTTCTACATTTGAAAATGCATGTACCAAGTCAGGAATATGACAGTTCTTGTCCCTTCGTTTTTGATGCGTTTTGTTATTTGATTTTGCCATGTGATTATGGACTAACCTAATTGATTTTCCTCTGAGTTTAGTATTTTTGTGATTTTACTTTTTAATAGCAACACTCCATACATCAATTCAGGGTGTGTATATAATGTGGTCTTACACGTTAACATTACAACAGGTCACACTTCAAGTCCACACTTCAAATCAGGGAATTTATAAAGAGTCGTATCACATGTTTACACGACAACAGTCCACATTTCATATACGAGAATTTATGTAGAGTGGCCTCACACTATAACACTACAACAGTCTACACTTTATATCAGAGTTTTTATATAAAGTAGTCTTATACTATAACACTACAACAGCCAACACTCGGGTCAGGGAATGTAAAAAGAGTAGTCTCACACGTTAACACTACAACAGTCCATGCATCAAGTCAGAGTTTGTATATAAATAGTGGTCTCGCACGTAAACACTACAACAGTCCATGCATCAAGTCAGAGTTTGTATATAAATAGTGGTCTCACACGTTAACACTACAACGGTCCATGCATCAAGTCAGAGTTTGTATATAAATAGTGGTCTCGCACGTAAACACTACAACAGTCCATACATCAAGTCAGAGATTGTATATAAATAGTGGTCTCGCACGTAAACACTACAACGGTCCATGCATCAAGTCAGAGTTTGTATATACATAGTGGTCTCGCACGTAAACACTACAACAGTCCATGCATCAAGTCAGAGTTTGAATATAAATAGTGGTCTCGCACGTAAACACTACAACAGTCCATGCATCAAGTCAGAGTTTGTATATAAATAGTGGTCTCGCACGTAAACACTACAACAGTCCATGCATCAAGTCAGAGTTTGTATATAAATAGTGGTCTCGCACGTAAACACTACAACAGTCCATGCATCAAGTCAGAGTTTGTATATAAATAGTGGTCTCGCACGTAAACACTACAACAGTCCATGCATCAAGTCAGAGTTTGTATATAAATAGTGGTCTCACACGTTAACACTACAACGGTCCATGCATCAAGTCAGAGTTTGTATATAAATAGTGGTCTCGCACGTAAACACTACAACAGTCCATGCATCAAGTCAGAGTTTGTATATAAATAGTGGTCTCGCACGTAAACACTACAACAGTCCATGCATCAAGTCAGAGTTTGTATATAAATAGTGGTCTCACACGTTAACACTACAACAGTCCATGCATCAAGTCAGAGTTTGTATATATATAGCGGTCTCGCACGTAAACACTACAACAGTCCAAATTTCATATCAGGGTTTTTATATATAGTCGTCATTAGGAAATGTATATACAGTAGTCTTTCCATTGAACAGAAGAAAAGCCCACACTACATGACAGAATATTCATATTCAATGGTCCACAAACAAACAAAAACATGTTTACCAGTAATTTATTTTAGCATTAATTAATGATGCATATTATCAAATATTTCAGTATTGAAATATTTTGTTATGATAAATAATGATTTCTTTTGTGTTTCAATAGGTCAACCACCACCACCACAATATAATCAGTATCCTCCACCAGGTGGCGCAGTGTATCCACCTGTACAAAATGCAGCATATCCACCACCAATGGGAGCTCATCCAGGTCAACCAGCTCCATCAGCTTTCGCTTACAACCAACCACCACCACCGCCATATTCGGGAACAGCACCACAGAAACAATAGCATGGCATTGCCATTGTTTTCTAGAGACTGTTGTCTAACCTATAATGTTGCCATACAAAACAGATGTTAAAGGACTTTCAATTCATCAATGTGATAACATTCTTTTCTACTTGTATTACTTTGCTGTGTTGCAATGTTTTATTTGTACGGAATAACATTTATTCCGGTAATAAAAGTATATAAGAATGAGTATACCTTGAACATTACTGTTGAAGACACCTACGAAATAATAAAATTAAGAACGGGAAATAGGGAATGTGTCAACAAGACAACAACCCGACCAATGAGCCGACAACAGCCGAAAGCCACCAACGGGTCTTCAATGCTGTAAGAAACTCCTGCACCTTCGGGCGTGCTTCAGCTGGCACCTAAACAGAAATGTATACATGACGAATGTTTAACTTGATTAATTACAACGGCGTTATTGAGAAATTGGTTCAAATGAAAACACTTAACATTCATCAGCAACTGCAATAGAAAATGTCCCTTTTATATAACACAAGAGGTTTCATTTGCAAAGTACTTTAGATTATGCCAGGTTGAGTCGACCATTTGTAACATAAACAACAGTTCCTGACTAATCCAAAAATGGTTTTTGACATGGGTCGTAGATCAACACAAATGATAAAGATCATCTTATTCCACAACTACAGTTCAAAACAAATAACCGTTTGAAATTAATCTATGTCAATTACAGAAGTATGCACTGACTATCAAACAATGAGTTGGAAAGCAGAAGTAAATTCCCAAAACATAATGGTCTAATTAAAAAAAAAATTACAAAATACATAAAAAGCAACCATATTTTCGTGTTCATTAACAATAATAATTCGGGAAATGATACACACTATTTAATGAGAATACTTTTTTCCAGAATGAAAAGATTTAAAAACATTTTCTATAACAAAAATGTATAACGTAGCATGAGTGCCAACGAGACAACTCTCCATCCAAGTCTTAATTACTTAAAATAAACATAATAGGTCAAAATACGGTCGTCAATACGGAACCTTGCCTCACACTGAATAGAAAGCTACACAGGGCACCAGAAATGACTAAAATGATTGTAAAACCATTCAAACAGGAAAACCGTCGGTATAATCAATATCTTCAACGAGAAACGAAATACACGTATGCACCACATAGAATGTGACAACCACAGAACATCAGTTTCATGACGGGTTCATATCAAAAGAATAAAATAAAAAGTATTAAAAACATATTTGGTCTAGTTTATGACAAGTCTTTGTAATAAGTGTATATCATATGGGTTGATTAAAACCCCGAATATCCATGAATCTTTGTATCATTGCGATCTTTAAAGAAATAAAATATTTTAGATTGGAAATATTAAGAGAGGATTTTCTTTCTTGTGAAAAAAGTTAAGAAGAGAGTATGAATATATTTGAATTTTGTTGATATTTAAAGATGATAATTCAATCTTTTGTTTACATGAAACTATGCATCTATTGAGTGCTAAATTATATCGTCATATCAAATATACAGACCATGCAAGACCCTCGTGGGTATTCCAGATCATCAAACATCAACTAGTTGTAGTACAAATATAGTCCTATGCATACGGACTTGTTAAATAGATAGATTAAATCTTTTTGAAAATTCTAACAACGTCCAACAACACAGTTTTTCAGATGTCATAACATTAACATGCACACTATGATGAAATATGTTTGAATGGTATACAATCTAAAAGGCAGATAGTATACAAATATAGCCTTTGTATGAGGTCGATACAAGCATATATTGACCTGAAAGAAGTATATTGACTGAGGACGGAGTCAGAGGTCGATATACTTCTTTGATCGATATATCCTGATTTGATCTCATACAAATGCTATATTAGTCATATTATTAATTTCCGACCATATTTGTATCAAAATCTTCATTTGATTTGTTTGAATTTTATAGATATTATATTGTCTCCTTGAGTTTTTATTTAATTTATAATTTTTGTTTAGCATCTTATGTATTTTAAGATTTTTTTCCGTAAAATAGTCGATTAAAGATATCATTTCGGTATATCGGTTTTTAGACATTCCAAAAATAACCGTGCAATATGCCTTTTTGCTGTGCAATATGCTTTTTGCTATCCACCGTTTTCTGGCTACCGTCGAAAGTATAGTTTAACATGTGACTATCCTGAAACGAATCAAATTTGTTAAAATATACGAATTAATAATATTAACGTTTATCAAAGATATGATTTTTCAAAACCGTAGTTCATTTGTTACATATATCTTTGTTCCTGTAAGTCTTTTTCACCTTTAGATACTATTCATTTATTAATCATACATTGAAAACATTTTGCTGTATCGCTTAATGAAGGTTACCACAGTAATTATCCATTTGAGGATTAGTATATTTGATACGCAAAACTTCCATCGCCCTTACTGAATTACTGTAAAACACAAACATATGCTAGAACAAAAGGCCACTGTAAAATGATAAACGGAACATAATTTTGGCATTTCCTTCACACGACAACTACGGTTGAAAACAATCAAACTATTGCAATAGCAAAGCATGGTTGGGATACACTGACGTGGAACGATGAGAGAAAATTCGCACAAAAGAAACATAATGGCATGAACATCCCCCAAATCAAAATAAGTATCGTTATGAACTAAGAGAACTGTAGGATTTAATCAAATCTTTAAACCAAAAACTTAGTCGGAGGAAATGCATTTTTTTCTTGAATGTTGAAAGTTAATACAAACAATCAATTCAGAACAATTCTTTTATTAGAAAATAAAACATATGTTAAATGTGTTACATAGCTGGCTCTTTTATTGAGAAACCTTGACATTTTTAAATAGTATATATCCTTTGGTGGGTTGATTAACAACTGGCCTTTGTATTATTGTTCCCCTCGTATGTTAAATGTTCGAAATTGGCAGCAATTAGAAAAATGAAATATGTTTCGTTAACATTTAAAAATATACTGAACATAATCGAGATTTAAAGATAACAATGATTATATGATAGACGATGCACTATTGAATTTTGGATATTTTTCGTATAATTACACAGTTTTTATGTTTAGAACTACTTAATAAGACTTGAAAAAAGTAAACTCACAAAAATACTGAACTCAGAGGAAAATCCAATCGAAAAGTCCATAATCACATGGCAAAATCAAATGACGAAACACATAAAAAACGAATGGACAAGAACTGTCATATTCCTGACTAGGTACAAGCATTTCAAATGTAGAAAATGGTGAATTAAACCTGGTTTAATAGCGCTAACCCTTTCACTTTGATGACAGTCTCGGCAAATTCCGTTATATTTACAATGATGCGTGAACTAAACAGACATAATAAATAAAATAGTCAAAATATAGGTACAGCAGTCATCATCGTGTAACAATTTTAAAAGTAACAATTTAACAGAACACAAAAACATCTATCTACAAAAAGAGAACAATCAAAACTGCAGTAAAAATGTGAAACAAAATAATTATTATCAACAATATCACTACATACAAGTTTTCGGCTTTGAGACATCGATTTATGATAAAGATACTGACAAAGAATTGCTGCATTTTTTTTTTATTGAAACAAAATATTGGACGTCAGCACATAATTGCTGACTACTAGATTGTTAATACACTAAAGACGAATTATCCAACAATAGTGGTGACACAGAAGTTGAAACACTTACGGATGTACACTTCTGAGGAGCAAAACATTTCTAAATTAAACTTTTTTTCTTAATCGAATTTTGGGGTATGTAAGACTGTAAAAAAAAATTACTGAAGAAAAATTATATGGTGGTGCTCTTGATTTTTTTACTACGGCCCTTTGAGTATACCCAATTTTGATATTTTTTCCCATTTTTCATCAATTTAACCTATTATCGTGAAAAAAATCACAATTCCACAATTAAACTTGTTTTCATACTTTCAATAATGATGAAGTGGACCAATCTGAATAAATTTATAACTTAAAAAAAAACTATAAGTAGGTGTTAATTTACAAAAAAATATTATCATATTTTGATGCTTTTTTTTGTGTCAAATTTACCATTCTGTCAATTTTGTAAATTTTGTTATAAATGATTGAAAAAATATATATCTAAGAAATTTGAAAAGACAAAAATGATACAGGATGTACATGATTCTTGAAAAAAATAATTTTTGTACCCCTCACCCATTTTTTCAAAATTTTGGGTAAAAAGGCTGACTTGTTTGGTAGTAAAATTAGAAAACTGGATTAATAAAAAATATTCATTGTAAATACACAATTTTTTCACAGAGTTATGTTTAATTATAACATTATTAAAATTCATTGATATTTTCCACTTGTATCACATGTTTTGGAAATAATTGCATGGGGATTTCAACGAGACTGACACGTCAGAAGAATATATGCCTAAAACAACAATGACTATAAACAGAACATCCGACGTATGTTTCATCTGCGGTAAAATAATCAATAACACATGATTGAAGGCAGGTGCTTAATTTTTCACATGAGAAAAATAATGGTCTTAGTTCAGGGATTATAAAAAATAAAACTCTTTACACGACACACATTATTCGATGGGCATGTATTTTTCGGAATATTTTCATTAACTCAGATATACTTCATTTAGAGAGTATACAGTATTGAAATTATGAAAATAAACATGATGACTGTGCTATGAGAAGTCATGGTAACTAGTTTATATCATGGGTTGATTTAAGGAAAGAAATATACATGCACATGCCTTGTAGCATTGCTATCATTGAGGAAATCAAATTTATGTAATTGCAAGTAATACGAAAAGGTGTTTTTTTCCGTAATGATTGTTTTGAAATATACTGAATATAATTGAAATTTAATGATTACAATAATTAAATGTTTTTTTTACATGTAACTACGCATCAACTGAGTACTTCAAAATTATACAGTCATATCAAATATAGCGACCATGCATGACCCTCAGGGGTAGCAAAGGTCATGAAACACCCACTTCGTATAGTTATATCAATATTGACTTGTTAAAAAATAATAATGAGGTGTTTTAAACACTCTAACAACGTTATTTCACCAAAGATAGTCAATTAGAGGTCATTATATGGACAGACACAATGGGGTGAGATATATTTGAAGTGAGTTACTATCAAGCTGAAAGACAACTAAAATGCAATTATTAACTTCTTTTAACAAAAGTTTTAATACCGTGGCTCATTTTGTCAACAACACATGTTTTTGAACCTTTATCATTCTCACCTTTATATACTATACAATTTTTGAAATACCAAGACTTTTTTACCTCAGGAATAGATTACGTTAGCTGTAATTTTCAAAACTTTTAGGAATTTTGGTCCACAATGCTCTTCATCTTCGTACTTCTTTTGGCATTTTTAACATTTTTTTATTCAAGCGTCACTGATGAGTCTTTTGTAGACGCAACGCGCGTCTGGCGTAAATATGAAATTGCAATCCTGGCATCTAGGATGACTTAATTTATGAGTTTCACTGCTCCTTTGTTATCTTTCGCCTCATTTTTATTTATTGTATACATTGATAACATCTTAATTTATTATCGCTTTACGGCAATTGGCACAGTAAGTGTTTGAGAAACGCATTTGTACATTTTGTGTTTGTTATACAAAATTTACATCGACTTAACTTACTTATATATCAGAAACACCAAAATATGTTTGAAATAGAAAAATAATGGTCGGACCCCCGTCCCCACCTCAAGAAACAAATATCGTTATAAACAAAAGTTCCTCCTTTATTAACCAAACACCTTAATTTGAGGGAATAAGTTTTCTGGATTGTGTAGAGTTCAAATTCAAATTTTCAAATTCTTCATAAACTTTGAGCCCAACGTCTCATTAGTATAATCAAATATGTGTATATTACACACAATATTAACAATATGCATATTTACCAATATGTGACGTCAGAAGTTTCATCACTACAAAATATCTTTTATTACAATAAACTGTTTCTTAATTCAAAAGAGAAATGTATATACTTTCCCATGTTACAAAACTGTTTTTGTTTTCACCAGACAATAATTATATTAACTTAAAATTTGATGGCCTAGACAAGTATTATTTTTTTCGCAAATCAGTATATCTGTTACATTGTAGGATGAAATGAAATTCATCCTCTATAACTCCTAAATCACAAAAAAATACAATGTCTTTCATTTAGTACCAACAAAACGTTAAGTTTAAAACAAAGGATATGTGAAGACAAACGAATTCTTCTTATACATTTACGAAAAAGTACAGGAACACATTTCTGTACATATAATTGCAAAACTACATTTGTTACCAAATACTTAAATTATATAATCTAGACTTTGCAGAAGAATCTAATAAAAAATGTAACTCTTGGTAATTTTGATAAAACAAACGCCATTTTATCAAAGGTAAATATGAGATGTCTACATTTAAAAACCACTGCTTATCACACAAATTACACATACAATTATCAGTATAGAAACATATTTTAGAATTGATCATCTAATTAAAAAAAATAAACCATGTGTTAAATTCACGTAATTGGACAGTTTTATGAAGAGACCTTAATATTTCTAATTATTCCATGTGTTGGTTTGATAACAAATTTAGTACTAGTATATAATACAAAGACTTGGTGTCATTGTTAACCTGGGTATCCTCATATATTTAAAATTAATAGCAATTAAAGAGGATTTTTCTTGATTTAGTAAAAACACTTTCATATATACAATGTACTGCACATTATGGCGATTTAAAATTTACAATGATTAAATGACAGACTTATGCGATACAGTTTTTTACTCATTGATGATGGCTGTAAATTTCTTTGTCATTTGGTCTCTTGAGAACCCCTATATCAATATTACCACGTTAGCTTTTTTTCGTATAATTATACAATGTTTAGGTATGGAACCACTAAATTGGACTTGATGAGAAAACACACAATCACGCAATATATATTTTAAGGTGGTACCAAACACATTGACTAAAACTAATTTGGGTCGTTTAAATTTTCATAAAATTTTGACAAAATATTTACTTTGACCCTTTGAATTTTTTTTTATAACAAATGAACCATTCACTTTCTCGTACAAGATTGGTTGGATACACAGCTGTTTGACAAACACTAATTTGATCATTGAGAAGCTTAATATTTCCTTAACAATACAAATTGATTAAAACGTTTAACTGATTTTACAGAGTTATCTCCCTGAAGTGTTAGACACCACCTTAAACAAAAAAGTTCCTACGCATAAGCAATATCACTATCTAGACATCAAATTTTGATACATATAAGTGAATGCTTTATTTCCTTTTATTGTTTACAAAATATTAAACGTCAACACATAATTACTGACTATTGAGTTGTTGAAACACTCGGGACGAACTTTCCATCAATTGATGTTGAAACCACTTTAAAAAAAAGTACAAGGACTATAAATACGTGCATCAGACGTTTGCTTTCCCATGTTCAAATAGCCAATTATGGTACATGATTGAAAACTGGAGGCAGACCAAATAAAAAAAAACACGTTGTAAAGCACTGTACAAAAATCAATTTCGATAAAGTTGTGCAAAAATACGGCTCAGGTTATCTTTCCATGAAGTATCACAAGTGTTTCTTATGTCCAAAAGGATACCAGTCTGATTTGGTACAACTGACTCTTGTTTAGAATACGTCAGAATCAAAAGTGGTGCCATACCGAGAGCAGTGGGAGATAACAATTAAAAAGGAAGATGAAATGCATTGAAAAGTAGAAATTCCGAATATTTGTGCTAAATGGCATCTCAGGCTACCTGAAGCTATGTCTGAGAAATACAACAATTTGCGATTTGAATAATGTAACATTCTTTCAGAAGTAAATATACAGGAAAGGAAAGCAACAATTTTATTTATTGTGAGTCATTAATGCTAACTACTGGTTTGTTTACAAACTCACACTTATAGTGACATCAATACCCATCAAAGTTACAAAGCTGATACTAGTAGTTTGATTTTCTACTCACAATTTGTCTACGTTTGTTTATGTGCTACATATTTATTTCCGTTCATTTTTTATACATTTATCAGGTCGTTTGTTTTCTCGTTTGAATTGTTTAACATTTTCATTCCGGGCCATTTATGGCTGACTATGCGTTGGGTGATGTGCCCATTGTTGAAGGCCGTACGGTGACCTATAATTGTTTTCTTCGGTTTTATTTGGTCTCTTTTGGAGATGTGTCTCATTGGCACTCATACCACATCTTTTCTTTAAATTTACATTGGACGGGCTTGATAATATGTATTAACATTTCGTGTGTGTTTAAGTCTAGACGATATCTGAATAACAATTGAGGTGACCACCGAAGACTGCCGACGGCCATTAAAAACATTATCAACCTAAAAATAAATTGAAAGCGATCATGTCCAACAGATTATTTTAAGGTCCGTTTGATTTCCTACTAAAGGTTAAACTCATATATTTATCATCGCTTTACCTATATGAAAATGACTTTTTATGGTCCAAATCTGTCTATCAAATGGTTAACCCGTGGTAATTTTCAATGTAGACTTTATTTTTCGTTTAATAATGAAAACGTCTATTTCATGCGTAAAACACTTCTAACTTAGGGGTATAATTAAAAGTCACACGTATACGAATTCAATAACTTATCTTATCTTGACAAAAAATAAACAAAACTGGCTGCTAAAACCGATTTGTTTTTACCTTTTGTCACTGTCATTATTGGTTGGCCATTTTTTGTTGATCTCGTAGCTACTACCTCTTTTGGGACATATACACATCTTAATGTACCAAACTGTAGAACCTAATAGCTGTTTTAAGTGTATTAAAAATGTTAAAAACATATTCGAAGTTTCTTATACCCATTTATTTGTGCTATTCAAATCCTGACCAATTACTTTTTGTGAATCGAAATTGCATTTAAAAATCTTTTTAACTTATCGATGAATCAAAAACGAAATATTCTATTCATCAATTGAATAGAAAAAAGATTATTGGCCTACATTGACCCAATCCGAAGTTTGATTGTTACTATAAAGTGTAGCTTTATATTTAAATCGCTCATTGAGTACAGCAATGTTCACTGATAGAGATATATAAGGTATGTCAATTTTTCACCATTATTAGTTTAAATAAAAAAACTAAATTTTGAACACATTCGATATTATTTGTAAGTTGTAAGTTATAAGTAAGTGAGAACGATGCATGATTACAATACAACTTTCGACGTATAATAAAACGAATATAAGTTTTACTGAATAATTGAAAGGATTTTTGTCTTTCATTCCACAATTACAGGAAAGGTTGATCACATGCAAAGGTTTTAAGTGTTGTAATTGAATAACCCTTTCAAAAAAATAATAGACGACAACCCTAGTTTGTTTACCGTTATATAACATCTGTTCAACATATACGGCAATTGACATGTTTATATTTACGTAGCCGTCCTTTTTCTCGTATATATATATAATGAAATTTTATTTTTTTAATGACATGATCTACACGGTGGGTGCCACTTGTAAATCAAGAAACCATTCAATGGGACCGGAGATTACCCATGGTGTATTTTTGTGTTTGTGTTGTCCTATGTTGTATATATATTCGTTTCTCTATTGGTTGTTTCAAACAATGGCGTTTTTAGTTTCCCATCGACTCATGAGTTTAAATATTCATTTTGTATCGGCAGCATCCCTTTGTTAGCAGTCCATTTTGGAAATTCCACAGCGTAATTACTAAACATGATATGTCTTTGTTTATATCCCGGATTTATTATCGCTCAATCGATTCCTGACTTCTAAACACTGGTATACTACTGTTGCCTTTATTTTTTTATATGCATAAATTAAAATAATGTTAAAATCAATAGGAAGATAAAAAAAAATTGAAATACCAAACAAAAATTAAAAATTAACACAATAAACCTAGAATGCAAAAAATATTGAAACATATGACTTATCGTTGAAATAAGATTATTAAAAAAACCGCCTTTGTGCAACTGCAATTAGAAATTCCCTGCTCATACTGTGTCAACTACACTACTATATAAAGAAAGATATTTGATATGATTGCCATTGAGAAAAATATCCACCACAGTTCGAATGAAGATATAAGCTGTGCGAAATATAAAGCCTGACGTGAAAATATAAACAATAATATTGAAAACACTAACGGACTAATTTATAACAAAACATTTTTTTTTAAATATGTCCGACATGAACCAACGCCACCCACTGACATACAGGCTCCAAACATAAAACATGCACATATAGAATGCGGCATCGTTAAACTGTTTGAAGGGACCAAGCTTCCTTAACATTCGAGAGTGGTGAAAAATTACAACATAAGAACAGAACAATAGAACAACATAACAACAAAGTTAAAACTAAGTTGTTAAGAGCATTACCCATTATTTCGATACAGAACAGAGAGAGATATAGAAAAAGAAAAGACAGGGCAGACCAGTTGTATTTATTATGGTTTTAATTTACTGGAAACGAAATAAATAGTTATTCAAATAAAAATAATATTCAACGATCTGATAACGATGTTGAATTGACAATCTTTCATCATGAGTTTTTTTTAAAGGATTGATGAGTTTATACGGATTATATCTGAATTTCCGTGCCCGGTAAACAAGATTATCGTAATATAGGATGTGCTATTTCGATTGAAAATTTCAAAATATCTAAAGTTACATCAAAACTTGCAAACCAAATCTTTACATTGATGACAGATCTTCGAAAAATAAATAAAGAATTGGTGGTAACGAAATTCCGTACTGAATAATTTACCAATAATACATAATTTTTTTTCTACTGTTATGGAAAGGAGTTTTTTTTAGAAACGGTAATTATAATGTCTCACGACCTTTCTGTTGAAATACCTAATGTATTCTGATTATTATTGTTTTCCACGTTTGTTTTACTATCACATGGTTTCACATTGGTTTCGCAAAATGTAGAACAGTAAAATATATTGACATGCTTACGTTTGCACCCTGGACATTGTTTATCCAGTAATGACTTTTGGACAGCAGTATACTACTGTAGCTTTTATCTACCATATTGTTTGTTTCATTATCAAAATATTCTAGTGTACTCAGTCTTAAGCAAACTAGTTACTCTTTGTGAAAGTTTTATATCTAACAATAATTTAGAGATGTTCAAATTTACTCCTAACTCGGTAGAGATAGAAACCTAGGGTCTACGAATTTAAGTCCACTTGGTTCACTTAAACTTTAAGTGAGGTGAAGGTGACAGGTAAATATCGTATTCTAATTACGAATTATGTTTATAATTCTTGTTTCTCATGAAAGGTGTCGACAAAACGGGTTTTTTCTTCTTCAAATTGTGATTTAATATATGTAACTTCATTAAATGAATTCGGAAAGATTAATTGACATGCAACTTATAGAATCCTCTGGAACCTTTCGTCTCTTTTATATACGAGTTTTCAAACTTAATGTACTGGTATTTGACATAAGTTCTGAGTTTACAATATTGGAAAAAGATAACCGTAGTGGTCTTGCGTGTCTAGAAGAACATGTACATGTATGTGTACTAATCTCGGAATAAAACCTGAAACGTATATTTTTCGAATCCGCTTGAATTGATCTTTCATGTTCGAACTAAAACCGCGTTAATATAGAGGAGCAAGTTGTCCCCGTCATATTAAGAAAAACTACATATATTTTATCATATCAATGTCAAGTGACCTTTATTTGACAAGGGGAGTGACTTCAGGGCATACGATACAGTTTTGATCCTGTATTTACAAGTTCGTGAAAATTTGCATATGGGCTATTTTTTACCTGATTAAATCAAATATGTAATAAAAAATATACCTTCATGTACTACTTTTTGAGTACAATGAGGTCGAAATTTTGAATATTTGCTCAAAATTCAGATTTGTGGACGAAATTTCTTTTTCGAAAGAAACACACAACTTTTTTGTTATAAAAGATAAACACAAATTGTTTTTTGTAAAATAATCGGTAATTTTTGTATTTTATAGGTACCTTAAAAAAGTATGCATTTTTTTATTCAGAAATAACTCACATTTATCAAATGTTCATGAATTGAGGAAAATACATCTTTTTTTGCTTCATGTTTATCAAAATAAAAAAAGAAATCTTCTATTTACAGTTTTATAAAATTTGGGTCACATAATCTTCCTGCAAAATGAAATAAATTACTGTTTTGAAAAATAGGGTTCCATGAGCTCGTTTTCAAATTAAATTAGTTTGAATGATAAAAACAGTCGAAAAAATGCATCTGTTCCCGATATGTCACATTTTGACGTCGCGAAAATAACATTTTACGTTTGCATTACCTCCCCTGTAAATGTATCGTATGCCCTTAAGATAGCGCAATTATTATAATAAATCTGTAATTTCATCACAGGTAAAGCATACAGTACAAATTAATTATTTGAATTTATACATTAGTTGAGTGCAACTTTGTTTAATCTTTATCCAAATGTGTGTGTTGTCTTTTAAATTTTCACTGTGAGGGCTGTTATTTGCTTTACTTGTTTATTCACGCTTTTTTCTTTTTATTATAAAAAAACCCACCATTTCAATTATTTGTTTTCTACAATACTATAGAATTTCTATCTCCGTTACAGCAATTTATTTTACCTTCACAAAATCCGGTAATATGTAAACCTATTTCTATTTTTAACTTATATATGTAAGAATGTGGAATCATCTTTTTAATATTACAGAATGAAGACGATGTACTCCAATGTAGTAGTTGGTCTACTCATCATTGCAGTGTGTACTGATGTTGTATTACTTTGTCCAAACAACTGTACCTGTACCATGTCACGTGGTCTAGATGTAGATTGCGACAACCAAGGGCTGACTGTAATTCCAAGAAACTTTCCAAATGACTCATATGCAATGTAATATGTTTTTCTTAGTCTTTCATCCTTAGCTATTATCTAATAAGTATTTAACACAAAAATAAACTGATGATCTGTAGATGTTTTCTGAAAAATAAGTCGGGAAAATCGTAGAAAGATATACAGCACCATGTCCTGATCATGAAGTCAAACACACATGACATGGTTAGCCAAAGGACTTTACAGAGAAAATATCTTAAGAGTATGCAAACTTAACATAGATTAAAACGTTGATAAACACAGTTCTAAGATGTTCAAAACAATGGCTAGGACAAGTTTGGAAATAAGTGCAAATAAAAAAAAAAGAGTTCTGCGCCATAGGAAATATTTTTTATATGATTTAGACAGTTTTTTTTTCAATATTGCAAAAATGTGTATCGCATTTTAGTCAATAATAACAAAATCGAAATAATCAATGCACACAATGATTTCTGTATATAGAAAAATTGCATTGTAAGCAATCTCAAATCATTATTCTAAGTACTTGTATATAGGATTGAGGATTGATATGAAGTATATAATATATAGTTTGAAAATCAGTGCTACCCTATTATTTCAAACAGAGTGTGTCTTTGAAATGAAAAATATATCCATCATCGGCCCATTGGTCTAAGCAGTTACTACTGTAATCACTAGCTAGTCAACAATAGCTTGTAAGTTCGAATCCCGCTCATACGGGTGCACTCGACTCCAATCTTAATTGACTAGGATTGTCAGTTTACCTATATCTGGTCACTCCGGCGTCTCAAACCAATAATACAAAACTGGCCTTCACGGAATAGCCTAAATGCGTTGCTTAAAGGTGGCGTTAAAGGACAAAAAAAAAATGTATCGATCACCGTAAGCCCTCCAATGCTGCATGTTTGTCGATTTATGAAGGTTATAGCCATTGCTAATAGTAGTAAGGTCTTGGAATAAAATCAACGGTACCAATTTTGTTGCACCAGATGCGCATTTAGACAATACATGTCTCTTCAGTGATGCTCGTGGCCAAAATATTTGAAATCCAAAGCATATATAAAAGATGAAGAGCTATAATCCAAAAGGTCCAAAAAGTATAACCAAATTCGTGAAAGGAATCAGAGCTTTGCATGAGGGAGATACATTCCTTAATTTATAATAATTTCTAATATTTTATAACAGCAAATTTTAATAACACAAAAAAATCCGTATTTTCATGCCAGTACCGAAGTACTGGCTACTGGGCTGGTGATACCCTCGGGGACTAATAGTCCACCAGCAGAGGCATCGACCCAGTGGTAGTAATAAAATCAACGGTACTAATTTTGTTGCACCAGATGCGCATTTCGACAATACATGTCTCTTCAGTGATGCTCGTGGCCAAAATATTTGAAATCCAAAGCATATATAAAAGATGAAGAGCTATAATCCAAAAGGTCCAAAAAGTATAACCAAATTCGTGAAAGGAATCAGAGCTTTGCATGAGGGAGATACATTCCTTAATTTATAATAATTTCTAATATTTTATAACAGCAAATTTTAATAACACAAAAAAATCCGTATTTTCATGCCAGTAGAAAGAAGTTGGAAGAGTGCTGACCAACTACTTTTTAAGAGATTTATAGTTTCGAATACACTTTAACGCTAAGTTTGTATCTTATTCTTTTGCCACTAAACCTGTTATATTTAATTCAACTTACGTCATGCATTTTTATACCTAAATTTCGAAATTTTGACAAAGATATTGAAATTAACTTTCTTACGGTTTAAAAACAATATGAATTTAAGAAAACACATTCTAATTATGTATATCTTTACTAACGCTATGGACAATTTTGTAAATATAACAATAAGGCCAATATTACATGTAATATGCATGCGCTTATCCATGAATTATGGTTACGTTTGCCAGATGATGCACCCAATGTGTAATGTTAATTTGATTCATGTGCTCCAATTTTAAAACAAATAATAATAATAATAATAATAATAATAATAGTAAAAATTTCTATAGCGCCCTATATAACAATTAAATAACTCTAAGGCGCTTTACATATATATATACATGATACAAATATAATAAGTTTACCACAAAACAAAATGAAATAAAAAATGTTATGTTTAAAAGAACTAAAAACGTATATATGAAAGATATATGAACAGAAATATTTATATTGATAGAAAAATAATAGAATTAAAATCAATAATAAGTACAAAAAAAAATATTTAAAACATAGAAAGCGAAAATATATTAAAATTTAGCAGAAAGATTATAATAAATAATTGAAATGGTCATGAAAACTTTTGCTAGAATAAAAATTGTACGAAGAAAACAAAAAACAAAAATCACAGCACATTTTCAAATAAAAGGAATAAGAATTAAGATAATAGCTTATTAAACGCAAGTCTGTAAAAATACATGTATGTCTTCAATTGCTTTTTAAAACACTGAACAGATCTATCATACTTATGTTGATAAGAAAATGTTAAAACATATTCAATTGAAACATACATTTTCGTTTGATTATTTAAATGCTGCGTAATAAATTTGTGTCTCGTTACCAAACTCATAATTTAAAAAAAAGCATTTATACAATATACTAATCAGTCTATGGAATAAGTGAATCGATGAAAATGTTTCTTATATGAAAAAGCGATGTTGTCTCATATGAAATTGTAAATATGCATACACTCTACGCGAAAATAATGGTTTTCGGTAATGAAAAATATGTTTTGTTGAGAAAATACCAATTTCAAAACATTTTGTTCAAGTACCAACAACAATTATGTCTAAATATATATTTCATAGTTTATAATTAAAAGCAAAGGTTTATGTCCGTGTCAAACTTTAAGTGCTATGTTTTTCTTAGGTACATGAATTAACAAATACTATAAATTCTAATATAATTGCAATTCTTGTAAAATATGAGAGCTGTATTATTTTAATATCACTATATGTAACATGTCAAATTATTAAGCAATTTTAAGGCCACTGCTTGACGTCAAAATATATTTGTTATCATCTTTTCAACGGGACAAGCTTTGATATTCAATGAAAACTGTTGTTCCTGGTTCACAACATTTTCAATGTTAGTAATAAATAAATCTTTAGTTAGACAATATTTCGGCATTCACCTAAAAGGCTTACCAAATCTTTAAACAGACTTATTCAGAAGGGATATAGTTACGATAGTGTGATCAGCGCATTGAATACAGCATAATTAGGTATACGTATTGATTCACTTAAAGGGTCTTTGCATCGGAAAGAACCTTTTGTTTTATAAACCAGTTTTTGGTATGATACGGGTTATGGTATTCACATGTATTTCATGATGGTATAATATTAAACCGCTTATGGGAGGATTGTGCCTAATGTTTATATGATGAAGACATAATCGTTAATCAGTTAAATGAGTTCTGGAGCTGGCATGTCAATAACTGCTAGTAGTCCTTTGATAATACGTATATGTTTAATTGTCAATGTGCTTCGTTTCTTTTTTTAACCTTTTTTGACATTGGACTCGGGATTCTATTTACTGGGTTTAACTGGAAGTATTGCTGTGTATTAATTTTATATTGCCGCCGCCGCCATGTTGTGACTCTCTCAAGTCAGGAGCATGTTGCCTTTACAAATGTATTAGTCTTTAAGTCTTTTACGTTTTTTAAATTTTATTTATTTTTTTATTTTTTCGAGTTGAGTGTGACGTCCATTTTCACTGAAAAAGTATGTATACACATTTTGATAAGAGGCCAACTGAAGCCCAACTCCGAATGCGGGAAATTCCTTGCAGTGTTGAAGATCCATCGGTGGCCTTCAGCTGTTTCCAGTCATTTTATCGGGTTGTTGTCTCTTTCACATATTTCTAATTTTCATTCTCAATTTATTTTCATTCGTGGTATCTGATATTGTTTTATTCCGAGTATGAGTCTGCTCAATTGGATTTTAAGTTGAATGACAGATGATATCTTCAAAGTTCAACAGTAATTTTACATTTTTCTTTGTTTGGAATAATTATTTTCTACTTGACTGTATATTCATTTCCATGTGTAATTTGGAACCGGAATGAATTGAATTGTTTGTCTGAATGTTTTTCTATTCTTTTAAGAAATGATATAACTCTGTCTTTGTTGATATTCGCAGCATGACCTATGATTAAATCAAGTAAGTAGATTGAATATTCACAGAAGCCACATTGGAATACTGCCATATAATCAAAACTGGAGGATGCACTTTGTAAATACAGCTGTTTCTCAAACCATGCCTCTTTTTGGGAGATATATAATATTCAAAGATGATTTTATTTGTTGACATACTGGGTCTCGGATATGATATATATGTTTACATTTACCAGTATAAAAACATACTATTGCGGTGAACAATTAATTCTGAAGCAGGCAGAAAGTAAAGGTTGGGGTAGTCCTAAATTTAAGTATAAGTTTAAACTCTAATAATTTCGGGGCATATAAATGTTTAAAATATGCCGCACTATATTTTGACCATTTGATAAAATAGTAGTGTATATCAACTTTCTATTCTTGGACATTTTTTTTTCAAGAAACTTCACAAAAAAGTGTCACAGTTTTAGCCGCAAATGGAGTTCCTATCATGCCTATAGGACATTGCCTTGTCTATATGTACAGAAATGCAACCTGAAAATATAATTACTCGGTATAACCATGTGATCGAAATTAATGGACTTAGCAGGTTGTTAACCCTGTCAACTATCGATAAGAGGAAACAACATTCTTCGACATTAGTACATTAAAGCGTTATTTGTCTTACACGTACGTTCAAAGCTTGATGAAAGAAATTACATCAGTTTAAAGTTGTCTGATTTGGGTTAAAAAAATCTTTGTATTGTACTAACTTAATCTAAATGTCAATCACTATTTGTTTCAAAAACGCAAAAATTAAAAATAGCAAGTTGCTTTAATTTTCAAAGGTTGGCGAGAATTTTTTCTCTTATCCATTACTCCTTTTTCTCTGCTTTCCTTCTGGATTTTATATCCTTTCTGTTACATGCTTATGTCCTGTTAGTATTCCAAAATATATTAACGAAGGGTATATCTGTTTTAATCTTCATGGAATAACTATCGTCGAATATTTGTTCCATAAGGAATATTTATAATGAAATTACCTATGATTAAGTTTTCAAAGTGACGTTTGCTATAGGAAACAATTATACGTGGACATCATTACTATGCTTATGTTCTAATTCGTAACCTCAACCGAACATAAAACATTTATCAATATAATACAAAACTCTCACATGGGAGTAGCCACTTGCAAAAGTCAAGTGCATTTTCGAAAAAACAAAGATCGGGCATATGTATGATTAGTCTAATATAATTAAATACCTTAATTCTGAGATACAGATAATTGAGTAATAATGTTTTCCTTCACATATCCATCTTTAGCATATTCGGATAAATCTATCTGTCATAATTTCACCATCTATGCGCCAAGCTTAGAAACCATAATTATAAAATAATTCATCCGTATAAAGAAGCTATATCCAAAATAAACTAGCTTAGTACTTAAGTGTAAATCTTTTGAAGTATATTAATGGCATATTATAGACATTCGACATGTATCATTCAGGTACATTACATTGACCTTGAACAAGCAGTGCCATGTCGCCCAGCGATATTGATTCAGCGTACATGTTATTTTTCTGTCCAAGAGGTATTTTTATTTTTGTATTCTAATCAATAAACGTACCTTATAAACAATCAACATACCTTCAATGGTATTCTAGCTAGTGGTCATCCCTATTATTATTCTAGCCTAGTGGCAACCTGTATTGCAATTTTGCCAAGCGGCAATCTGTTTAGTTATTATAGCCCAGTGGTAATCTGTATATTGTTTTTCTAGCTATGCGTCATCTCTTAAACGTTACTCTAGCCAAGCCACAAAGCGTTACTCTAGCCAAGCGACAAAGCGTTACTCTAGCCAAGCGACAAAGCGTTTCTCTAGCCAAGCCAAACACCAATCTATAGTTATTATAGCCAATCGCCAATCTGTATTGTTATTCTAGCCAAGCGGCAATCTGTTTTGTTATACTAGCCAAGCGGAATTCTGTATTGGTATTCGAGCCAAGCGGCAATCTGTATTGTTATTCTAGCCAAGCGGCATTCTGTATTGTTATTCTAGCCAAGCGGCAATCTTTATTGTTATTCAAGCCAAGCGGCAATCTATATTGATATTTCAGCCAAGCGGTCACCTGTAAATATTGTCATTCTAGCCAAGCGGCAACCTTAAGATATTGTCATTCTAGCCAAGCGGCAACCTGTAAAAATTGTCATTCTAGCCAATTGCAAGCGGCAACCTGTTAATATTGTCATTCTAGCCAAGCGGCAACCTGTAAATATTGTCATTCTAACCAAGCGGCTATATATCTTGAATATTATTTAAGCCAAGCAACAATCTATATTGTTATTTTAGCCAAGCGGCCACCCGTAAATATTGTCAAACTCAACACTGACGCCCCAATCATCAAAATCAAAAAACCTTACTAAAAGCATCTGCTTAGACATTCTTATCTCTAGGTATCCATTCAATATCTAAATTAATAGAATACTTTACACAACTAGAAAATATTGACATCGCAAACTATGTAGTTGCGTTTTTACCACTACCTAACTCCACTATACCCACACAATTCTGACTGTCCGTAAACCACTTCAAGACATCCCCGCATGGATAACTGACCTTGAACAATATCTATACATAATTCTAAAGCCTTCCTTTCTCTCCATATCAAACTTAATCCTGTCCCTCAACCAGTCAACATTTAAAAAAAAATAAAAAATATCTGATTCTCTAATAGACATATATAAGCTCCATAAGCAAAACTGCTAGCATCCGAAAATACAATTTTAGAAGGATACTTTATACTAGAAAAATTATATCCCCTTGACCACTGACCCTCTCCTCGTGCATTTGAACTTCTATTATTTATGTTTCTTTAATCACTCTGTAATGTTATGCTCATATTGGGCCCTTTAGTTTTAAAATAAAATATTGTATTGTATACTCTGAAAAACATTCCGAATTTTAAGGCAACATTTTATGTTTCCAACTGTAACTCACTTATGAACTCTTGTTCCCTCAGTCAATATAGACTCAATAAATCTTTACAATAACCGACATTCAGTTATTAATCTGGTTAACGTTAAATTACATTACATAGAAATTACTCAGCCGGCGACCCCGATTAAATGCATGCACTAATAAAAGGGAAAGCATATGTCGATATTGTTAACGGGTTTATAACAGGAGGTCTGGTTTTAACTTCTTCAATACAACCCATAACCAAAAGATCAGCAATAGCTCGAGATATAATTTTTGCATTATCAATAGCATTTTTTTTTTTTTTTTTTTTTTTTTAATTTTTATTTTTTACTAAAAGGAAAAGGATATCCGTGTAAAAATAATGTCTAACACATATGAATTTGGTTCTATCATTTTTCAATAATCGAAATATGTTTTCCGTCTACCTTGAACAGATTGTGTACTAATTGATAATAGATTGCTCATATTCATATGAATCCAGTTGTAAAGTGTTTAATTGCTCTCGTTTATCACTGTCAACAAAATCAAAATAATACTTATCATTCATATCTTCGTTCGCAACTTGTTGGGTGGATAAACTTTGAACAGTTTCGTCTCCAGTGAGCCATCGTCTGGCAACCAAAACAGAAGTCTGTAGATTTTGGTCCATTGTTGTTTTTCTAGTAGACACCAAAACTACGATCAGTAGCACTAGTAGCAGTTGCATAGGTATTATCTACGGGTATAAGGATTGGAATAGTCTCTTCATTTTCAGAATTTCCCATACTAAGTTGAATGTATTGCATTGTAAGAATTCGAAAAAAGCATCTAGAGCACTTGACTGCAATGACTCGAATGACTTTAACTACTATCAAACCACCCGTGCATAAAAATTTCCCCGCATACTTTATATATCCAATCAAACAGACCTTTCTATAAATAGCATAAACACATGTTCCTTACCAAACAAAAACAAACTGTATCGATGTATGTACAACTTTGATAAATATAAAGTTTAAACAAAAGATTGAATTAATACACAGGCAATTTAAATCTTAAAATCACTTTTATGTTATGATACGATACTGTCATTTGAAGTCTAATTTGTCAATCTCAGCGTCGACTATATAACATTTCGTAAAACGTCTAATAAAAAATCAATGTTAAAAGTTTAGCATATTTGTTTGATAAACTGTTTGCCGAAAAATTAAAAAGCAAAGAACTTAAACATTATGTTTTCCATGCTATCTTTTCCAATAAATATATCTTAATGCATAAGCATTTGAAAGTAATGCGTTTATTTTATATTTCAGATTATTGAGTTATAATCCTATTACCATAATCGAGGAAGGAGCATTTGAAAATATGACATTATTATCAGTCGTGTAGGTATTAGTTGGTCATGTTTCATTTAACAATTTGTTACAATTATTGTACGTTTATAATTTCCAGTTGGTGCTTAGTGACGGGAATAAACAAGTGTTTGTTATCTATAACGTTTCTAATTGCACTTCTGTATCATAAACAAATTCATAAAGTAGTCTCCAGCCCTTTACATACTGTTCATCATATAGTGTGTATCATAATTATAATATTTTTATGTTTTTTCGTTTAGTAAACAATTATTTTAAAGCAATTAACTAAGTAAAAAATAGGATTATCTCCATACTTGTTGCTAATTTTTTTTGAAACCATATATTGCTGTTTTTCTGTTATCCTCAATAACACATATATCATCATACTAGAAAGCAATACGTGTAACTGGTCATGGTTATCATAATAAAATACAAAAATATCTAATTTTTCTGATCATGAAAACATTATTAGTGGAAATGCTAATTTCATGCAGTTAAAAATGAACCGTGTATGTTTTTATTGGTTATTCGAATTACACACTATTTTGAATAATTTATTTTTAAAGAGTAAATTATACTTTTCACATTTTTATGTTATAGAAGAATAGAGTTTAGTGCACTTTTGAGTATTGAGGCTGGAGCATTTATATCTTTGCCAAATCTTACACACCTGTAAGTAGTATTCATTTTAATAGTAAAATTTTTGGCGTTATTCTATGCTAGAGACATACATGCGCCTTTTGAAAATAATGGTTTAGATGTCATTTTATGCAATTAGTTTAAGTAAAGAGAGGCCAAAGATACCAAAGTCATATTCAAACTCATAAGTCGCAAATAAACTGAAAACGTCATGGTTAAAAAAGAACAAGACAAACAAAAGACAAACAACAGTACATTAAATATACATGTATATCAATACAATTCATATATAAACTATATATTGTTAGTCACTATCAGATATTTAAAATGTATAAACGTCCTGTTGGCAGCTTATCATTAAGAAGCCTTTAGCGACATCAAATAACTTTTAAAATCGACCATTAGCCCATTAGCGCTATAAAACCATATTTAATCCACCATTTTCTACATACGAAAATGCCTGTACCAAGCCCTTTGTCTTATGTTTTTTTCGGCAATAAAATTTATCGACAGAATGAATGTATTTGTATGCACAAATGTGCCCCTTTTATAATTCAATAGCAGACTTGTTCTTATAAATTCGAGAATCACAGATTTAGCCAGTTTAAACCGCTTACATTCCAATGAACATTAAAAACCACTCACGAAAAATAATAAAGTGACCAGAGATAAAAGAATTTTAGCACACAAACTAGTAAACAGTTGCGAATGATAAATGCATTAGGAAAATGATCAGTATTGCAACAATTTATATTAAAAAGACAACATATCATTCATGTATTACAGACGCTTGGAGAACAATCAAATAACTGTAATACAACCAGGAGCGTTTAAAGACCTACCAAGCCTAGCTTGGATGTATGTATACTATTTTCTTTAAAATATATTAATCAGAAACGAATAATTAAAACATAATTATACAGTCATTTATTTATAACGTGTGTTTTGTCTATCATTATGATATATATATTTATCTTACCTCCTATACATTTCTAGGAATATGATTGGTTAAAAGCCTCCTTTTGGAAATCGTGTATATTTAATATTAGGTTAGTTGGGATGCGGGGCTTATTTCATACACGGTTAGTAGTGGAGTTACGTCCCTTTATATTCCATATGAGGTAATAAGGAGACGGGACTTATTTCATACACGGTTAGTAGTGGTGTTACGTCCCTTTAGAAAAACAAAATAGTACTGAAAAAAATCTTAAAGGTTTCAACAGACGAAGAAAGTAATAATAAAGTGAAATAAATTCATAAAACACATTTATATCAAACAAGTTGTCATTGTTGGCATCTGTTTGTGTATAATCAAAGGAAGTAGTTTCTTAATCATGTTAATGATAAACTGTATTGAAGACTTGCTCATTTTGATAGGTCACTAGTCTAAATTTTACACGTAAAGATAGTCGATAAGATAAATTCGTTACATAGTGTGCTAGTGACGTAATACGGTATATATGGGTCAGTAAATTCCATATGGGAATTCGAGCTCCGCTCTCACCCCATATGGAATTTACTGGCCCCATATATACCGTTTTAGGTCACTAGCACACTATGTAAATAATAGTTTGCTGCGAATGAATATCAAATAAATACATCTGTTCACCTGTTTAGGATTAAGAAATCTCTACGATTGTACGGTTGTATACAGTCTAACTGTTTTAAAATTGAGTTGGTGCTAGAACACAACACAGCAGATTAAATTTTATATTTCATTCCGAAGTCTTATACTTGTACATGTTTACAAGCACCTGCATTTTACAAGCACCTGCATTCGTTCGATTTATATCCGGTCATCAGGCCAAATGTGTACACTTCATTTTTGAGTATGCAAAAAAAGCGTTTATTAAATGTAAAGACATATTTTGTATTCTTTGAACAATAGATTTAAAGTTTGCTTCACAGTCTTCCCTTTTTAGAATCTCAATGCCAAATTAGTTTATTCAAAACAATGAAAATTGTGAATGACAAGGACATCAGTTTAAAACACACATTTGATTGACATATATATAGTTTGGTATTTCTTATAGTTAACTAAATATTTTCAAAGCTTACACAATATTTCCAGAAACGCTTGATTCTACACCAGCGGTGATGATAATCTAGACATTCGTTCACAGGACTCAAAATAAATCAATCCTATCAATATATTGATCTTATATACATAAATTAAAAACAAAAGAATAAGTAATCAATGAAAGACGTGTTTGTTAAATTTGATATATATGCCTTTTGTGCTTCTTTGTTAACTATTTGTTTGTTTTTGTTCTGATTGCAATTGTGACCGATGATGACTGCTATGTTCCTATTTTGACAATTTTACCTCATATGTCTGTTTTGTTCACGCATCTTTGTTAATGTAACGGAATTTGACGCGACTGTCATACAAGTGAGAGTTTTAGCGCTTTACAACCAAGTTAAGTCCATCATTTTCTACATAGGAAATGCCTGTACCAAGTCAGAAATATGACAGTTGTTGTCCATTCGTTTCAAGTGATTTATCCTTTGATTTTTCTCATTTGATTAGGGACTATCCGTTTTGAATTATACTCTGAGTTCATTATTATTGTGATTTTAATTTTTTTGCAAATCCCTTCTTGCATTGCTCAACTACCTTTATGCATTTTTGTTTTTGGCTTGTCTTTGCACGTGTCTTCAAACGGTTTTCAACTGTTCAGTATTAGAAGGGATAACATTTTATTTCTTTACGAAAAATATCAAAGGGACATTCAAACTCATAAATCGAAAGTAAACTGACAACGCCATGGCTAAAAATGAAAAAGACAAACAGACAAACAATAGTACACCTGACACAACATAGTAAACTAAAGAATAAACAACACGAGCCCCACCAAAAACTAGAGATGATGGCAGGTGCTCCGGAAGGGTAAGCAGATCCTGCTCCACATGTGGCACCCATCGTGTTACTTATGTGATAACAAATCCGGTAAATAGTATAATTCGGTAGGTCAAATTCATGAAAGGGAAGGGGTTTGTAGTTTAGGAACATATTCGATATCATTTGTGAAACAGGTATTCCATAACGATTAACCAACTCGTGATGGCGGCCGTAAAATTTACGAAAGGATGATTTCAACTTCACCATTTGGAACTCTTGGTTTAATAGCTTCCTATTAAAAGATTTTATTAACATATATTGTCAGCATTTACTACATACGTCTGGTTACTTTTACGTATTTGTTTCACTTACTTGATTGCAATTAAAAGAAACAAATGACCTAGGTATTGTTTTCTAGTAAAGATAATGTTTTTTTTTTATTTTCTTCTTAGATATTTACAATAATTCAAACATGTCAAAGCTAAACGACCATTCTACATAACGTTACAGATGCATAGTAAACAATAAAAAAAATTAAAAATTAGGCCACAAGTAAACTTGACTTTCTTACAATAAAAACGTCAAAGGCAAATTAATCCTCGTTTAATGTATATACATTTGTACCAATGTATCCTTGTCAAATAATTTCTGATGATTTAAATTTTGATGATATGTTAATATCACTTATAGGATAACATCGTTGTTCTTCGTTCATTGAATTGTAAATTCGTAAGGAGTAAAAGCTTTTATTGGAGTACATTATTAAACGATTGCCTGTTCATATATTCAGTATGAACCTCGTTTGTCATCAACGGACCGTTAGTGCATTGTACAATATACTTATCAAATTTGTCTATCAATGTAATAAATAACAATTCCCCTTACCAGAATGATGCTTTCATCATAGAGCAAAAAAAAACTCAATTAACTGAAAAAACGGGGCGAAAGATACCAGAGGGACAGTCAAACTCATTAATCAAAAATAAACGGACAACGCAAATTAGAGACGAATTCCTTGAAAACTGACGATCCCACCACAACCGTGAATTAAATCAATTGTGTAATATCTGTACAATTGATCTGGCAAAAAATCAAACATATCCTATCATAAATTCCGAGATTACTCTGACGTCCAACGGCTATTTTGTCAGACAAGCTGGGGCCGTGGGACTTCAGAGCTCGTCCCATATCAAAAAGTGAATATTTGCCTGTCCAAAATAGATACGCTGCTTTGTTGCTTCTTGTGCCGACTGACTGCTTTGGAATTTTGGTATTATATAAATCGAGCATCAATCTGTTCATTTTTCATTTTGTCTCTTCATTCATGTAAGTTTCACTCCCTTTCATGAATGTGACCTACCGAATTAGACTATTTACCGGATTTTTCTTTATCATATAAGCAATACGACGGGTGCCACATGTGGAGCAGGATCTACTTGTCCTTCCGGAGCACCTGGGATCACCCATAGTTTTTGGTGGGATTCGTGTTGTTTATTCTTTAGTTGTCTTTGTTATAAAATTTACCGTATGGTACTTATACATCTTTGGATTTCAAATGTTTGGCTCTGAGCGTTCCTGATGAAGGTAAATCCAGAAAAGCGCTTCGGACGCAAGAAATTAATAACGTGTTGTTTTTAATATTTTATGTCATGTGTACTATTGTTTGTCTGTTTGTCTCTTTCATTTTAAGCCATGGCGTTGTCAGCTTTATTTCGATTTATGAGTTTGACTGTCCTTTTGGTATCTTTCGTCCCACTTTCACCTTCCTGCCACCCTTTATTGTATCTGTATTATAACAGTTTTCACAGTGAGCCATGGCATTTTGACAAATAATTCAAACAATTCATTTTAAAATAAAGTTGTATTTTCCGTAACCGGCTTTTAAATATTTTTGTTGATATTTTCAAATACCTATCATAAACTGCCAAAAGTTGAAAAACCAAAAACTGTTGGTAGCAATTTATTAGAATCGACTTTGACACGAATAATAATTTAAATAACGATGTCGATCGTTCAAAATAAATCTATCTCTATGATCTAGTTGTCGGATGGTTTTTTGGGATGTTACTATTAGGAATGTGACTACGTTATACAATTATGGCCCGTTGAAAAGGTTAATATCCAAAATTGTCAACACGAAAATGTTTTTTTGATTTAGGGTGCAGCCCGAAGTGAAATAACTTTTAAGGGTTGACAATTTTGGATATTCATCGATTCTAAGGAGCCACAATAATTTTATAATACCGAACTAACAGTGGAAGGGCATTTCGAACACTTACTAGTCTATATTTTAACATAACACACAGCTGTATGACGTTTGTAAATACATTTGTCTTCGAATAATTCGAATTTACTACAAAAGTAGAATATTTTTGTAAAAATATTGATGGACCCGAAAAGAACCTTTTATAAGAGATACCATCGGCTGCTGGCACTCCCAGCTGTATGCATGTTCAATGCCTTATTTTCTCGTCTCTCGGTGGACTTTCAAGTGTAACATGAACGCTGCCATTTTGTTTATTTACGTTTGTGACGTCATTTTTTTGGGATATAACTCAAGTAAAAATAGGGTTGTCCACCGCTGGCGTAAATTTTTAATATTTATATTTAATGCGTTTCCCTCGGTTTTAGTTTGTTACCCCGATTTTGTTTATTGTCCATGGATTTATGAGTTTTGAACAGCGGTTATTACTGTTGCCTTTATTTAGGGTTTTTGTCCGTTCTTGCAATTGCATGAAAATTAACTGCATTATTCCTTGTGACGTGATAACGTTACACCCAATAGAATTGTTTGTTTGAAATATATGTAAGGTATTATAATAACAATTGTTACATTGTGTAATTATATAATAAATTAAAGAACCTATAATTAAATTAAATGATCAACGTTTTTTGACTTGGTGAGACACATTAAAAAGATAGACAAGCAATAAAGTAATTCTAAAAGGCAATACAGTTTCTTTAATAGGGTTGTTTTTGTTTGTAAGCTCAACATGAGTTTCCCCAAATTATAAATACCTACCGCCCAATAGTTAAGAGACCACAATAGTATAAATTAGTACATAGATTAAGAAAGGGGTCGAAATGAATAATTGTACAACTACATAAAGAACGCAATTTTGTAAAAATGACGAACAAAAGGAAAGGGTAGAAAGATAATTTACTGTGAATATTTGTTGGACGTACATGGGCAAATATAACAGGTCGTCCCATGTCTCACCATTTAACAGAAAAAAATATGACCCTGTGACTCTAACTTTTTCACGTGACAGGCTGTTTTTATGTGTTAGAACTGTTGTTTTTATTTGGCTCGAGCACACCCTTTTACGCTATACCATTCTCTGCACAGTAGTAAGTAAACCAACAACCAAGGTTCCTTTAAGCTGTTTGGAGTTAGAATGTGTGTTTCTTTTTAATTGTTTATTTAGAATGAATTTTACACCTCTGGTGGGTCAAATTCCGTGATTTTTTCAATGTTGCATACATCGTACGACTTTTAATGATTAAAATTGGAGAATCCCCAAGCAATATTCATGCTCGAATTTAAATGCCGAAACGAAAGTTCTTCAGTTGTTGGCTTTTGTTTAAGATTAAAAGGTTGCGTAAGGCCAAAAATATAGAAGATTTACAATAGAATACTATTGTCCGCGATATTCCGCACCATAGGGCAACGATTGTTGCAACGTTGGTTATCACGATTGTGAACTTGCCATTCTTCCTCTCGATCATGGATATTTAATGATTGAACGGAGTTATCTGCGCTTGTCTAAAGAAGCGTAACAATTAAACTACCTTACTGTAGCCGCATAAATTCAAGCAATACTGCGTTGGCATACTATATATAGATATATAATTTCTGCTTTTTCCCTTTCAAACTACTAAGCAACAACACATTAACAGCAATACAAAAAGGAATGTTTGAAGACCTACAAGATCTCTATTCATTGTATGTATATAGTTTTACAGATTTGTTTTCAAATGCAAATGCCAAGGTTAAGGAATGAACGTTATATATTAAAGGTGTTTGAGAAAAAAAGATGTACATAATCCCCTTAACTTCATAAAATTGTGTTGTTTATTGCAGTCGATTGAAATCTACAGTTTAAAATTTGTGTTTTTAGTCGACATCTTAACTTTTAAGTACGAAAGGGAAAGATAATTGCTAAAGATGTCTATGATGCATCTATTCTTGTAAACGGTTACTCTAAATGCTAACACACGCATGCTAAGAAGAATATCATCATAGGTCAGGATTAGAACGTATTCCTTTTATATAATGCAACGATGTTCTCGTCTGAAATTATGTTTTGCTGAATGTCGCTTATCGAAACAATCATTCATCATAACGAACGGGTTGGTACTTCATCCGCTTGTTAAGTTCATACATAGTGAAACGTACATTTTTAACAGACTTAAGCTTTATGGAAAGTAACAGATTGTTACTATTAAAATATTAAGAAAAAAACAGGAATTGTCGTCTTTTTAATGCTTTTTTTGTTTTAATCGCAAACGGATCATGAATCAATACAGTTTCAAGTTTTCACTTTAACTGTTTGTAAAATTACCGGTAAAAAAAAAATCAAAAAACAAATTTTGGTTTATCAACATCTTCTCATAACATGTGACATTTGAAGGTTACTATATTAAATTCATACGATTTATTGTAAGAGACGTTTTATTGTAATAGAAGAAGGGTTGTTAATCTTTTTGTCAGACATGAATTTTACAACAATTTCACTTTTTTGAAAAACTAAGACACTAAGGATATCAGTAAGTACAAAATAAAAATTGATTTTATAATGTTAAGAAATTGATTATTTCTGACGTTCGTAATTTCGTTGGATTTCAAATGTTTGGCTTTGAGCGATCCTGATATAGGTTAATCCAGAAAAACGCCTCGGAAGCATGAAATAATAAAACGTGTTTTTTGTTGTAATTTTTTTTTCTATACGTTATATTCACTTTATAAGCATATTTCTTAGCTGTATAATCCAATTTTACTATACTAAGATGCCCTGTCATTTATGTACGAAATATCTGTTGTGTTTAATAATTATATATTAATAGTTACACTGTAAATTGAGAATACATTGCAACCATCCTTAAACAGTTATTTCAATGCGTACCGTAATATATACTGTCAAAATAGAACCAAGTCGGGATGTTCGCCCTTCTCGTGTAAATATAATTTGTTAGTCGTAAAACGTGTTATGAACTAAAATATATTGATTGGTTTGCCAACTTAACACATTTAACTACATACTTATCCATACTCATTCATGTTCGGCTGTTTATAAAGTTCATTCGTCAATTATTTGTGAAAGCACAGATAAAAATGCAGTTTAAGTCTTAGATTTTAAAGTCGTACAACATACTCAATAATTAATTTAAAAAAAAACTCGAACAGCAACACAAAGTAAAATGGGTTGAATCTTTTTTAGGGATGTCAAGCTCATAACCTTATTCAAAAGTCAAATATTTCATTTTTAAACGAAAACAATGTTTACACTATTCAAATTATTACAACTGAGACCAGTTCAGTCCATCATTGTTTATTGCTTTTTAAATGCAAAACGTATTCGGTAAAAACGTGTTATTTTAATTTGATATGTATATATAGAACAAAGAAAAAAAATTTGCGGAAGCACATTTACATATCTAACATTGTTGGGTTGATGTTTAGACGAGTTGTATATATATTTAATATATTCATGAAAAGATTTGTTTCTACTCAACTGTCAAACGTTTCAAATGGTACTTACATTACTTAAGATTCTGTCATAGATAAAACGTTTTGTTTGGATGTTAGGCTGTAGAAAACTTATTACAAACGGGATAGCAGACATTGATTTAAACGGTAATATTGTTTACCAATTCAGTCAATTTATATTTATCCATGTATACTTATCCTATGGCGTTGTCAGTTTGTTTTAGATTTACGAGTTTGACTGTCCCTTTGGTATCTTTCGTCCCTTTTTTATCCTATCAGTATAAGAACTTGACATGTAGAGAAAATGCAAAAATGTATATGAGACAATATCTGAAAAAGTCAAATTTGTGGCAATAAGAAAAAACAATAAAAAAATGTCTTTATACCCGGCATTTTAATAGCACCAATCACAGAACACATATTTAGGATCTAGGAACTGCTGTCTGTAATTCAAACAATTCTTAAATGTGGTAATAATGGCAAATTTAAAAATGGTCCCAAAAAAATCCAGTGCTTTCCTCTTACCAAAGTGAATAAATTTTAAAAAGTTTCTAATGGGAATAAGGAATAAGTTTAAGAAACTATTTGTAGTTTACTAGTATATCCTGCGATAGTTTATCAAATCCCAATTATTGATTTTAGTATACAAAAGGCTAGGTTTAGAAATATACTAAAATATAGTCAGATATGTCGGCAACATTAAGAAGAACGGACAGAGTTGGTAACAGAAAGGATTTTTTTCTAAAAAAAATGCCCTATTATCTATAGTTTAAGAAAAAACATTATTTCAGATAAGTCACAATTGGAAGAAACAACAAACAATGTCATTTATCATTTGAAACTGTATTCGCAAGATGAAAAATCTGCCTAGGAAACGAAAAATTCTAAAATAAATTCCTTTCTGTTACTATCTTCTATACTAGAATTGAAAAATGTTCTCTGCTGTTATCAAAAGCAAAATCAAATATCCTAGCATAACAAGAGAGAAGTTACTCCTGAGGACAACATTAAAATACCCTTAAAATGAAAAATTTTCTTACATGCTTTATTTATAACAAAATCAGACCATTAATGGAGAAGCTATATATTATCTATCAGATTTGTGTAAATTGGAGGCTGTTTACTTAATTTGAATATTCTTTGAATGATTTAATTTTTAGAAAATAACAGGAGACAACATGATTTTTTGGGGGGTTGACCATTTAAATTATAACATTTTATTAGACGAAATATGAAAAAGAATGCTTAATTGGATACAGTTGGTGCATTATATACTCTTGTTAGTATTAAACTTAACATTTTTCAAAAAGAGGTCTGAATAAAAAAATTACTGTTGCGAAAGATAAGACATGGAAATTATACTTTTTCATATATTGTCTCATGTTAGTCTTATGCGGCAATTAGGGGTCGAACAAACACAGTTGATTTACATAAGAACAACTGCATATACACGATTAATTAAGTAGTAAAATCGTGAAGAGTATAAGATAAAAACAACAAAAACGTCGTAGTCAAAAACCATACAGACGTTTAACTAGCAAAACACAGCAGTTTTCCTTGAATTTAAAACTGATTAGATTCAATGTTAAACATTACCAAAGAAATATGATTTTATGGACTAATGTGAGTCTCACAGTATACAAGTAACGCTATAAAACGAGACAAGTTTTGGTGTTTTTAATTTAGTTACTTAAAGTTCGAATTATATTTCCTTAGTTGTACTTCAATTGTGTGATGTGTTTTCAATTGAATTGTAGTACGTCGCAAATTTATAGGGAACAATTTGAAATATAAGTCTTAAAATCATGCACCGGTAATAGGATAGAATAGCATCATTTAAATGTCTAAAATTACTGTATTTTGTTTCAGAGATCTCTCAGATAATCAAATAAAATCAATAGAAGATGGAGCATTTCAAAAGCTATCATCACTTTTTAGACTGTATGTATACATAATAACTATATTAAATCGTGACTCATATTTCAAAAATAAATGTAAATTGTATCAGTGGCAGAATATATGTACTACTGTCAAAAGTTTATTGTTTTATTAAGTTAAAAGGAATTCTGCTACTATCAGTGATCAACACTTTCTGGAGGTTCTGGCTATTATTAATTTTGCCAAATATGGCTTGATTAGTTTGATTGGTCATGTAAGAAAAGTGAGAAAGGAAATGGTGAATGTGTCATAGCGACAACAACCCGACCACAGAGCAGACAACAGCCGACAGCCACCAATGGGTCTTCGATGTAGCGAGAATTCCCGCACCCGTAGGTGTCCTTTAGCTGTCCCCTAAAACATATATTTACTAGTACAGTGATACTGGACGTCTTACTAAACCCCGAATTATAAACGAAAAACTAAAATTAAAAATCATACAAGGCTAACAAATGCCAGAGGCTCAAACTTTCAGCGGGGTTAATCATGTTTATGAGATCTCAACCCTCCAGCTTTACCTCTAGCCAATGAGCACATTGACATTCAGTTCAAGAGAAGTCCGAGTCCGATGTCAAAAGATGCAACAAAATAAAATAAATAAAATGATAATAATACATAAATAACTACAGACTACTAGCAGTTAACTGACATGCCAGCTCCAGACCTCAATTAAAGAGGAACGAAAGATACCAAAGGGACAGTCAACTGATTGAACGATTATGTCTTCATCATATGAATATCAGGCACAATCCCTCTCGTTAGGGGTTTAGTATTATACTATCATAAATAATATGAATAAATAACTCGTGTCATGCCAACAACTGGTTTATTTTTAAATAAATGTGTTTAGTTCTGATGCAAAGACCCTTTAAGTAATCAATATTAAATTCAAAATATGCAATCTGTAATGACCTGACAACAGTATCGTAACTAGAAACCTTCTTAATAAGTCTGTTGAAGTTTTTTGACACGTTTTGTGCTTTTATTGTAAAAAGTGTTATGAAAAACGACGTGGGAGGCCACTCATGATTTTTGAATATGATTTTTAAAAGGTATCACTACAAACTGCTCAGAGTCTAAAAAGACCAGTTTTGTGCTCTACCAGTGAAATCGAGCACACATTTTACTCGATTAGTCTTTCCAGTACTTTATTGTACTTAAGTGTACTCGACTAGGTCTCGACTTTACATACTAAGTCTGATTCAGTACTTGATGATCTTTATGTAGTCTGAAATGGTCTCGACCAAGGCGCGACCAGGCTTGACCTGTCTCGACTTGCTTCGACTAGTCTCGATTCAGTCTCAACCAGTCTCGATTCAGTCTCAACCAGTCTCGATTCAGTCTCAACCAGTCTCGACTAGTCTGGACCTTCAAATTTAGACTTGACTGGTGTAAAGTAGCCCATTTAACTAAATTAAATATAGATCTTACAAAATTCCAGCTTATTTGGTAGTTTGATTGCTTGCTTTGAAATATTTTTTTTTTTTACAATAGTCGTATTCAGTTTACTGAAACACAGGTCATTATGTAGTTCGGTGTATTGCTGTCAAATTTAAGAATTAAGTTAATGTAGGTAAAAAAAAAAAGGCTAAGATTTGCACTTCGGAAAAAATTTAGAAAGTACACTTTAACTTTTTCATATTGAATTTTTATCAAATTTTGCAACTAACTTAGTAATTAATTAAGCTTACTGAATAACAGGTCATTGTGTAGTTTAGTGCATTGCTGTAAAAATTAAGAATTAAATTAATCTTGGTAAAAAAATCTAGAATTTGCACTTAAGAATATATTCAGATAATACAATAAATTTTCTTAATAACTTTTTCAAATCAACTTGGATTTACACCAAACTATACAGCTACCTTGGTAATATATTTATCTTACTGAATCCCAGGTTGTTATGAAGTTTGGTGAATTGCTTTGAAACTTAAAAATCTAGATATATAAATATTACAAAAATAGCTGCATAGTTTGATGAAAGTTCAAGTTGATTAATAAAAGTAATTAAACAAATAAAGTGTACTATCTCTATTTAGTTCAAAATGCAAATCCTAGCTTTTTTTTACCTAGATTAATTTGAATTTTGCTGAGTGTATCCCAACAGCTATGTAGTGTGCTATATTAAATTAATGATACAACATTCCAATATCATTCCAACTCACACAGACATTGCTATAACTACAGTGGCCACACACGTAAACAAGAAGAGACAATATAAACAAACCACTACCATAAAACCTTACATTTTTCTACGGATTGAATTGTACATGTAATGAGATTTAAAGTTTGTTTTTGAGAACAGAGCAGTTGTATACAATTATTATCATTTTATTTTAGAGCTTTGGACACCAATCAAATAGCTACAATACAGAAAGGATTATTTCAAGACTTATCAACGCTATATTACCTGTATGTTTGTATTTTTACTTCATTTATTTAAATCATTCTGAGGTAAAACAATAATAAGATAGTTAATCTTGTAAAATCAAAAACATCCGTAGAGGTTGACATCAAATAAAGAAGAAAAAATCGTTTCATACATCAGTCTAATAATTTACAAAAGCATAAGTGCGTGACATTCGAATTGTGCATTATTATTCGCTTGCCAATTAAAAAGTTTTTTTGCACTGAAAACCAAAAATTCAAAAGCTTGTATGCTTCAGGGTAGAATAAATTTACTAATACGAACATTTGAAAACATATCGTATCATTTATATAGACAATAATAGTGTATTAACTTAACAGGCTTAAAAACAGGGAAATGGGAGGCTCATTCGATCGTGTGCCCTGTTCGGGTCGAATACTTATATCGTTTATATGTACCCTTAATTGTCTTTATACTGCAATCTCGAAAAAAAAATCATTCTCAATTGTTGTTTATTGTGTTATTGTTATTTATTTGATTTTATTGAAAACATTATTAGTTTGAACGTTTTAGAATTTTCACATTTGTATTCAGATGTACATTACCCTTTGTATATATGTTTGAATTGTAATCAAGCTGTAAATGAAGACATTGATCCGAACAATTTTATTAGTCGATCATGTAAAATAAAATAATAAATGGGATCATGAAAAATAGGCTTGATTTAGAGAGAATTTTAATTTTGAAAAACTAGACAGTTTATAACATGATTTAGTAAATGTAAATTTGGAAAGTATTAATGATGACATCATAAACTCTTTTGAGAATAAAATCGGATTAATTCTAATAAACTTCGCAAAGGAAACATAGATATTGGGGAAATGTCCCTGTAAAAAGACCTCATATCGTGTGGAGTAATATTATAACTCAATAAAGTGTTGATTGTGTAGTGTGCAGTTACATGTACCTGAAATATGGTGACAAAGACACATTAATACTATGAATAGATAAGTTTAATGAACATACACTAGTATTTTGTCATGGAGCGGTGATAAATGATTTCTATGGTTCTCATATGATTAGACGGATTTAGTCTGACCCACTGATAGTAAATGCACATATATAGTATGTACACTGGAGTTTATGTCTTAAATTCAGTAGATATGCATATATCTTGATTCGTTGAAATGAACGTATTGGGTTCAACAAAACCTTCGACAAAGTGTAAATACAAGATTTTGGTAAGTTATATTGAGTGTTGCTTATGTGATGTGTGCACGTGGTAACCTAAAATATGGTGACAAAAACACATTCATACAATTACCTTGAATAGATAATGCCCGCGTCACACTGTCCCGATTTTTACGCCGATTACGACACGATTATGGAAATTTTCAAAATCGGGATTGATCGTATCCAGATCGGGCTATTCGTAGTGCCATCTTTAACCATCGTAGAACCATCGGCCACTTTTTCAAGCCTTCGGGGACAACTTCGGGAAGGGTTCTAAATTTTTTAACATGTTAAAAAATCCCCGAGGGTGCGACCGATGTTGAGGGTTCGTATTGAATTCGTATTACCATCCTCACCATCGTAATGCCACCAGTTTCCATCGTTTCCATCGGGCAGTTTTGACATTACGATGTCTACACGAATTAAACACGAAGCTACCCGAAGGTCTTACGATGGCAACACGACTTCGTGAAGACCTCGTAATCCCGTCGTGTTGGCATCGAATAAAAGTACGAAGGCGACCAGATGGAACTACGACGGCAATAAATCCAGCTAAATGTAAGTTCATTTTCACACTAAAATACATTTAAAGTGCCATGCGCGATATGCACTGGTCAGTCTAATACGACAGTTAAGAAAAACGTTCACAAAACATGGAGCTCATATCATATGATTCTATGAGAACAGGAAAGGCGACAGCGTTGTTTCTATTAATTCAAATGGTGCAAGAAGAACAGTTATTACAGGCTCATGATTTACTTTTACATGTAAAATATTATTTTTTGTCAATTTTTCATATCAAGTAACATAATGAAAATCATAAACGCGCCAATTACACCAACACCGTAGGTAGATGTATATATGCCTGCGTCACACTGTCCCGATTTTTACGCCGATGGCAACGCGATTATGGAAATGTTCAAAATCGGGACTGATCGTATCCAGATCGGGCTATTCGTAGTGCCATCTTTGACCATCGTAGAACCATCGGCCACTTGTTCTAGCCTTCGGTGACAACTTCGGGAAGTGTTCTAAATTTTTATACATGTTAAAAAATCCCCGAATGTGCGTCCGATGTTGAGGGATCGTATTGATTTCGTATCACCATCCTCACCATCGTAATGTCACTGGGAATGCATCTTTGAACATCGTATTGCATTCTTGTTTTCATCGTTTCCATCGGGCATTTTTGACATTACGATGTCTCCGCGAATGAATCACGAAGCTACCCGAAGGTCTTACGATGGCAACACGGCTTCTGGAAGACCTCGTAATTCCGTCGTGTTGCCATCGAATAAAAGTACGAAGGCGACAAGATGGAACTACGACGGCAATAAATCCAGCTAAATGTAAGTTAATTTTCGCCCTTAAATACATTTAAAGTGCCATGTGCGATATGCACTGGTCAGTCTAATACGACAGTTAAGAAAGACGTTCACAAAACATGGAGCTCATATCACATGATTCTATGTGAACAAGAAAGGCGACAGCATTGTTTCTATTAATTCAAATGGAACAAGAAGAGCAGCTATAACAGGCTCAGAATTTACTTTTACAAGTAAAATATTATTTTTTGTCAATTTTTCATATCAAGTAACATAATGAAAATCATAAATGCGCCTCGTACACCAACACTGCAGGTACACGTATAAAGGGAAAACAACTTATCTCCATTATATTATTCTGATTTTTTATGTATCGCAATTTTGTTTTTATATGTCATATTTTGCCGCATTTGTTGCTTTTCCCACATCCTTCCTTTTGTCTATTTTATTATGATATTCTCCTGGGAAAAGCTCTTTTTGAATAAAACGGACCAACGAACCCATTACCTTACCTTTAAGATAGATCAGTAAACATGGGCATACTTATGGGAGATTATTCAGACTAGTGCAAACATTTTAATATTGTCTTTAGAACCAGCAGGTAAAAAATTAGTTTAAATTAGTTTAAACATATTTATTTATAGTGGATTGTGAAACAAGTTTTGCAACTTATATTAATCCCTTTCCACTTTGCGGGTGCGAGTGCTGCCTTGTAGCGGCATTAGCCTACTCTTTTTCGAAATCTACAAGGGTGTCTTTAACGTGCAAGAGATATGGCTCTCTTAACACGGGTCAGCCATTTATCGTCCCCGTCCGACGGACTATCATCGTTTCCTCGCAAATGGTGTCAAGGGAGAGCCGAAATTTGAGTTCCTGAAATTTTCATCCCAAACGGGAATCGAACCAGGAACCTTTGTGTTAGTAGTCCGATGCACTAACCACTACACCACGGCTCTCTTTAAAAAATGAGCAACCAATTTCCTGTGTAATATGCTTTTTCAAGGAGAAAAAACAAGTCCATCTGCATGATCTTAACCTTTGGCCTTGATGCATCTTAAGCTATACACAACGTCTTTTAGACATCGTATGGCCATCGCGCCATCATCCTAATCCATCGTGTAGCCTTCGTATTCCGTCGTGAAGCCTTCGTGATCCATCGTGTAGGCTTCGGGTGAGATATGAAGCTAAAATACCCGTCTTCGGTTAACCTTCGTACGTCCATCTTTTGCTATCGTATATAATTTCGGCACCACCACAAACTTCGTACGAACTTACATTTTTTGCATTCGGGTGTCCATCGTATATAAAAATCGGGACAGTGTGACGCGGGCATTAGGGAAACCAACTTTTTCTTTATTATTCTGATTTTTATGTATCGTCTGAGTTGTTGTCACTCGAATGTTTACTCCATAACCATTTTGTTTCTATATGTCCTATTTTGCCGCATTTGTTGCTTTCCCCACACCCTTCCTTTTGTCCATATTATTATGATATTCTCCTGGAAAGAGATCTTTTTGAATAAAAGGGATCAACGCATTACGTTACCTTTAAGATAGATCAGTAAACATGAGCATAATTATGGGTGATAATTCAGACTAGTGCACACATTTTAATATTGTCTTTAGAACCAGCAGGACAAAAAAATGAACAACCAATTTCCTATGTATTATGTTATTTCAAGGAGAAAAAATAAGTCCATATGCATGACCTTGACCTTTGGCCTTGAACGTTAAAAATGTCAGATCATTTCAAGGAGGAACAAATTACCAAATGTGGTTAAAATCTATTGAAGCATATTGGTTTTAGAGTGTCCACAATTTAAATGCATCGTAAGCTGTACATGACGTCTTTTAGACATCGTATGGCCATCGTGTAGCCTTCGTAATCCATCGTGTAGGCTTCGGCTGAAATATGAAGCTTAGATATCCGTCTTCGGTTAACCTTCGTATGTCCATCTTTCGCTATCGTTTATGATTTCGCCACCATCGTATAGACTTCGTTATTCATCGTACTTGCTTCGGTCACTTTTTGGTATTTTAACGAGATCGGGACCAACTTCGTACGAACTTACAATTGTCACATTCGGGTGTCCATCGTATATAAAAATCGGGACAGTGTGACGCGGGCATAAACAAGTTTAATAAACAACACTAGTAGATAAGCACATTCTACTGAATATTTAATATAAACTTTAATGCAACAGTCTTTCATTTTTGCTTCACATTACGATGTGAAGCTATTGGTTTCAGTTGACATACATACCATCTTGAAATACATACTGATCTCACATAATAGATTCTAATTGGTTGCATTATGGTACCACTGCAAAACCACAACAGCTTTTGGCTTAATCGTTTCATTATGTATATATTTCACAATAAAATTCCGACAATATTGAAATATCACATTCTAATGCGTGTTTGTTTGCCTCGTTTATCTGCAATATACACGATTTATTTTGCTAAACCATTTCCTATACAATGTTTTGCATTATCTTTATTTTATAAATTTTGACAATCTAGACTTTCTTCCGAGAGGCACACCTCCAGAGTCGTGTCTATTTGTAAATGTTTTAATTTTTAAGAAGTAATTTCAGAATTTGAAAAGAATATGTGTTTTACGAACACACTTAAAGTAATTATTTTTTTTATCAACTACTAGTAATATCTAAAAATACCACGTTCATAATACCAAATAACAACCAAATGTACACATATAACCTAGAACTTGTAAGTCATTATATATATATCAGTCTAAATGCATACCTCATATAGATAAAAGTAAAAGTTTGTACTTGAATGTATGTGTCTGTTGTTTATGATCGTATACGTATATGCATAATTTGGGTTAAATCACAACATTTAAGGATTGTTCATAAATTATTTTCAGACATTTGTCAGACAACAGTTTGACTATGGTTCAGAATCACTTTTTCGAAAACCTCACTAGCTTAAATGAACTGTAAGTATAAATATCAAAGTAATAAGCAATAATTTATAATTTATATAGTGATTGATAGTTTACATACCTAATGAGCATTTTATATAAAATTCGAATTCACCACAGTATTCAAATATTTGAACAAGTTTAAATTAAAACGATCAAAGACAAATTTTTAAAGTAAATTAAGTACATGGTTAAAACAAATTCACAACAATAAAACATCTAGCGCCTAATTCACACCTTTAGGATTTCGGATTTAATCCTCTTCATGTTCCGAAACACATTAGGCTTCAACAGGGAATCTCCAACTCGTTTTATCTTTCGCGATTTCGTCTATATGATTCCAGGTGTAACCATGTCTTTTTATCTCTGTTGCTGTATTTATTCTCCATGTTCATTTTGGTCTTCCAAGTTTTCTTGTCCCTTGTTGTGTCCATGTCAACACCTTTTTTTCACATGCCGGTTGTTCTCCATTCGCAATATATGTCCTACGCTTTCTCATGATCTCGTTCACGATATTCTTCACAGGTGTTCATTCTGATAGTTCACTCTTTGAAATTACATGTGGCCATCTAATGTTAATGATTCGTATCAATCGTCTAATTCCACTTACATCATTTTAGTTGTTTTTCTTGCTTCTGAACCGCACTGCATAACTGATTTACCATATCTCACATGCAATCTAATCCTTGTCTTTCTAGAAATTTTGTTGTTTTTCATATGTTCTTCATGTTCTTGAATGCAGCAGCTGCTTTGCCAATACGGATGTTGATTATTTCCTTCTGCATTAACTCTACTACCAAGATATTCAAACCAATTTACTCGGTCAAGTTCTTTTCCGTGCCCTGTCTTTGCGCTTTTATGCTTTGTAGCTATCGTCATCACCTTAGTTTTCGTTACATTTATCTTCAGTCATACTTTCGCTGCCGCTGATGTAACTTTATCTGTAATTTTCTACATAGGTTCTTATGTATGAGAAAAGAGGCTGAAATCATCAGTAAAGTTTATGTTCTATACAAATTTTGTAGTCCCCGCTGTTTACCATGCTTTTTGTAACTTCGTACTGTATTTGGCCTTTTAAACATATTTTGATTCAAACGTCACTGATGAGTCTTTGTAGACAAAACTCGCGTCTGGCGTATATACGAAATTTCAATCCTGGTATCTATGATGACTTTATTTAAGAGTTTTGCCTTCTTCATTCCCCAGTCAACCACTAATACAAATAGTAAAGGAGATATTATGCATCCCTGTCTTACTACAGATGTTATTAAAACCAATTTGATAGTTTTTCATTATGTCTGACTGTACATCTAAAACCCATCATACATTTCAATAATGATGTTAATTATTTTCTGTGGAATTCCATACATACTCATGATGTACCAAAGTCACTCTCTATGGACACTATCAAATGCTTTTTAGAAGTCCACATAATCTATATATAATGGGTGATCTCCATTCTAGTGCGTGTTCTATAATATTTCTAAGTATAATGATGTTATCTAAACGTGCACGGTTTGTTCTAAATCCACTTTTTTCTTCCCGTAGAATAGAATCGATTTTGTCTTTGATTCATTCTAGAATCATTCTTCAAAGTATCTCATCAGGCACTGATAGTAAAGTAATTCCATGCCAGTTGTTACAATCTGTAAGGTTACCTTTCTTTGATTGTTTTATGATGATATCATTTTTCTACTGAGTAGGTAGTATTTCTTTTTCTCAGATTTAATTCAGTACATCATGTAGGATGTACACATTGAGATATATGTTTGCTTTTAGTACTTCAGCTGATATTCCGTCTGCCACATGCGCATTGATGTTTTTAAGTTTCTTAATTGCTACTTTGGTCTCTTCAACTGTTATGGGTCCCATTTCTTTTCTGTTTTTGGTGTCCTGTCCTGTCAACTGAGAATTCTGGTTCAGGTCAATTCAACACCTTTTTAAAATGCTTTTTCCGTCTTTCTATTTGTGTCTGAAATTTGGACATTGTCTGACCATATTTGTCTTTGATGTTATTATTACCACTAAGTTGTTTTGTAAGGTTGTACACATTTCTCATATCTCTAACTTTAGATGCTTTTTCAGCCTCTTCTGCAATTCTATCGATGTATGCCTTTTTGTCTGACTTTCACTTCTTCTGCACTCATTTGTCCCTTACTATTATATAGCTCTTTCATTCCATCTTGTTGTACTACTGTTGCTTGGTTTGATTTTGAGTTTAATGCTTTTATTTCAATAATAAGAGCCTTTTTTTTAAATCCATTTATTTATTTCTTTATTTTTATAACCTACGATATCTTCACTTGTTTTTAAAATAAATTTTACTCATATGTTGCAATTTAGTATTTATGTCGATCTTATTTTCTTCAAGTTGTAAGACCTCAAAGTTCTTCAGTTCTATATTGAAGTTTTGTTGTATTTCAGTGTTGAAGTGTTCCTATATCTTGCTTGGTATTTTCATTTATTTATTCTTAATTTTAATCTTAGCTTTCCAATGACTAGGTAATGATGATCGCTATAAACTTATGTTCCCCCAATTATCAGATTGTTCATAATACGCATCTTTACTAATCTTTCACATTGGTTGTAAATTACCCCAAGCCCATATTTTCCCATCTTTTCGTCTGTGTTACTTGAACCTACTTTTGCATTAAAATTTCAATTGATGGTAAGTATATAAAACTTTTGGTGGCCATTATCATCTGATTTGATTTATCATAAAAATTCTGTTCTTCATGTAGTCATTCGTTGTGTCAAAGCATTGGATAGCAGTCATGTGCCCATAACTGGTCTTCGTGTGTATTTTCATTATTCTTCGATTTACTGCTATCCATTCTACAACAAACCTGCTTGCTTTCTTACTCGATAGAACAGCTTCTCCTCTAGACTAACTTTGAAAAGGACCCCCCCCCCGATAAACGATATAACTGAATGCACAAATACTGAGTTAAGTCAAAAGTTGTACGACCATCAGATCAAAGCACTAAGACAAATACATGATAAACACCTAGAATTTATAACTCGAACCATCTTGCATTACTTGTAAAGTATTTATCTATTTATTTCTCCCTTTGTTATTTGTATAAAGAAATATTTTTATTTGTGTTTTTTAGATCATTGGCCAACAATCGAATAACTACAATACAGCAAGGATCTTTTAAAGACTTAACAGGACTTGTCCTGCTGTATGTATATAATGTGCTTCAATATATGACCCAGAAGTTAAAGAAAACAAAAGCATAGGTCAATTCAACCATACTGACTCAACTAATTATCAATATGTTTATTGACAATATAACAATAAAAAGATGTAGTTGATTGCCGATAAGCTAATTTCCACCAGATACCCAACACCGTAGGTCATTAAACGACTTTCACAATAAGAAAATTCGATATCGAAAAGCAAACCATAAAAGGCCGGAATAGACAAATGTAAAACAAAACTCAAATTAGAAAATGAACTGCGTGATTTATCCTTTAGTTTTCCATGTTGTGTCATGTGTACTTTTGTTTTTCTGTTTGTCTTTTTCATTTTTAGCCATGGCGTTGTCAGTTTGTTTTAGATTTACGAGTTTGACTGTCCCTTTGGTATCTTTCGTCCCTCTTTTATGTTCAAACAACAATATTTCACAACAAACGAAAAAATCTGAATTACAGGTTCCTGGGAGAGTTGCAAAACAACACAACGCCAGAAAAAAAATTACAGATAAATTATAAACTAACAACAATTAGGATATATACACTAGAAGACTTCCACTTAATCGCAGGCTCCGGACTAGGGACAATGACAACGCTAAGCATGTGTGCGAGTGGACAACCATGTCTACTGACATTGACATTGGTTTATCAGTATATAAATGACACATAGCTGAGAGGGCAATAGAGCAGATTGATACCCCGAGAAACCATTATCAACTGCGGTGAAAACAAGCTTGATAATGCTTTTTCCAGGGGTACCAATGTGCTCTATCAACCTCTCAGAGATGTGTTATTGAATTTATTATACTGAATGTGCTATCATAATTGTCTTATAGTTTAGAATTATATAAACGTATTTGTATGACGTCACGTACATAACAATGTGACGGGTTTTAGGAAAATCATCAGAAATGAAGCAAGACGTTTTATGTTTTAATTTTGACAGTCAAGTAATAAATTATCAGCAAAAACGTAGAACTTAAGAAATGCCTTTAATTACTTGATGTCGATTTTTTATTGGTCTGGATGAGAGGGTGACATTAAAAAATTCCAGCTCAGCCACGGAATAGAGGTATCTCCCTCGTATTAACCAATCAAAATATGGCATTGTATAATAATATGACATATATACGTCATTTGTTGCCGATAAATATTGGAACGGTATTTGTTGTTTTCCGTTGATCTTTAAAACAAATTTCTAATTTTCTATTATCAAAATATGGAAAGATTCAACGTTTTATGACCAAAAAAAAACAAAGAAAATTGTGTAGGCTGTAAATAAACAAATGAGATAACGTAAACGCCGAATTCATTCAAATGATACGCGGCTCTTCTCAAAAGACATACGGACTTGTGTATTTATGAGAGAATGTTTTCTTTTACATGTAGCATGTTCGTTCAACATCTGTTTTTTTTAATCAAGTGAAATACTTATCACTGGTAATATTTTCATCATAACTGTCAGAAACAGTTCATTTTCATTTAATTATTCTAGGTACTGACGTTATCCTTTTTTATCTTAATATCATCTTACAGTGTTCCTTATATTGGCTTTCCGTATTTTTAACATTTACTATGTATCCTGTTGGCGTGGCGCGGTATTTATACGTCCCGCGATTCTGTATTTGTCATTTTTTGTATTCTTGTTTTTCATGTTCGCTTCTGTGCGTAACAATTTCTGCATATTTCCCTATTTTTTGTTGTTGACACAAACATTTAATTGTTTTTAAAGTGATTAGGTATATAGCACTAGGTTGACTGCTGTACCCAAACCATTGACATTTTCACATAATTTATCGTTTTTTACACATTAATTCTAATTTTATACAGTGTATGCGACTGTTCTACATTTTCTTCAGTTATATAAATTAGAAAATGACTGTACCAGGTCATAAATAAGACAGTTGTTATCCAATCACTTTATCTGTTTGAGCCTCTGATTTTACCATTTGCGTACGGACTTTCCGTTTAGAATTTTACTCGGAGTTCGGTATTTTTGCTATTTTTACTTTTTACTTCAATATGCAAATATGTTCAGCCAAGTTTTATATCATATATCTACTAAACTGTGAATTGTGTGAAATTGAGGTCACTTATATGCAATAAAATAGTATTCGTAGTAGCAATATTTGGTTTTTCATCAATTTTATCATATCTATTTTTTAAAGCTGATTTGGTTAGATTTTAATAACCTTTATGGTGTCCTTCGTGTATGTTGTTTTGTTTCTTTATTATTCCGTCGATTTATAATAAAGCGACAACACTATTGATGGTACCGAAGATACTCCGAGTAGTAGATAGCTATGACATTAAAATCGGTATTTGCTGTCGACAACACATCACTAAAAGAAAAGACTAGTGTAAAAGGATTTGGTGATCCATATTGTTTTCAGGAACATATCCCTAAATGCTAGCACATTATCATACAACTCGTTATGTAGATAGCAGAAAGGGACACTATCTTTATCATGTATGAATCTCTCATTGTACATCAATATATAAATATATATATATATGTATGCATTAAAGCACCGGAACGTGCCAAAATTAATAAACACACGTTTTTAGTTTGTTTACTGCAGGCATGAAGAAAAATATAGTCGGCACTTCTGTGTTGACTTGAGTTATCATTGAAATGCTCGTTATTATAAATTTACTTTTGACAAAACTTTATTTGTTTTGAAAAACTAAGGATATTTTACCTCAGGAATAGATTACCTTAGCTGTATTTGGTAAAACTTTTAGGAATGTTTGGTCCTCAATCCTTTTCAACTTCGTACTCTTTTTGGCCTTTTAAACATTTTTTTATTCAAGCGTCACTGATGAGTCTTTTGTAGACGACACGTGCGTCTGGCGTTATATAAAATGTAATCCTGGTATCTATGAGGTGTTTGTATACATGTCATACCTGCTGTCTGAAATGTAGTTGTTAATGACTGTGTCATTTTGGTCTTTTGTGGATAGTTGTCTCATTGGCAATCATACCACATCTTCTTTTTATATGACAATTACTTGCCGTCATTTTCCTGCCTTTCTTTTTTTTTCTTTTGATAGGAATCACTATACAGTGTTCATTCTCACATAATAAAAAGCTGTTTGCATCTGGTGTTTAACTAGAGGAGACAAATTTGAAGTTTATATATCGAATATTTTTCTTTAAATATATTATCTTACAACCAATCATTATAGTACTTAACTGACATGTTATATTATGAAAATTACTTACAACATTCGTACAATGAGCTTCATTATTAGGGTCACGGTGTATAAAATATAAAATATTTTTTGATGTAACATGCTTACAACTATTTGATAATGCATTATGTATCAATGTAGTGGGTGTGTTATTTAGAATGATGTAATCATACAAATACTCGGGTAAGTTGATGGTAATTTAGACTTTTTTCCTTGTTTTTTTAGATATTTGAAAGGAAATAATTTGACATTTATCAGGAATGATACTTTCGAAAATATCATCTACTTACGATATCTGTAAGTACACATATTATATAGAGTAATTAAAAAAAGAATATTTTGAATAACTTCTTTTTTTTCATTGCTGTAAGACCTGATTTCACTCACTCCTTTTTTTGTCTTTAATTCTGATATTTCAGTTAATTTAGCGTGTGATGAACTTAGCTTTGGTTCGTGAGATAATGTGGAAGTTGTATTTAGGAGAAACTCTAAACATGTGGTTTGATAAAGCTCATTTATTTCAAATGTATATATCTGACTTTCAGCAGTTGAGGATAATATGTATTCTTTATTGTTTTGCATAGAATTGATCTATCTCAGCGACAGCAATCACCGGTGGACCATCATAACCAGTGAAACAACAAATAACAAAGTGCATTTTTGTTATAATAAACTGATACAACTTGTAACAAACAAACGTGTAAAGACTGTTTCAATATTTTTTTAGTTAACGTTGTAATACGTTTGTCTAAATTCCAAAAACCATTCCCTCTTTCATGTTTATCTAATTTGAAAGCGCTCATTCTAAGCGACGAAATCTGAAAAGGTGCTAAATTAGGAATGTAATGCACCCAAAGAAATTTTACCTGTAAATATTTAAAATGAAAAAAAGATGAATAAAACATTTATATTTTAAGAATGCCTTTAGAAAATCTTATTGTCGATTTCAGTAAATAGGGCCTTTTTTGTAAGCGTAATGTAGTATATAAGACAAAAATCACTTCTGCTCTATATATTAATTTTTATTACGAATCACAATATCCCGGCTATTATATTATATGCAAATATAAGAATGTGACATTAATAATAAAAAGACACACCATTGTTTTTTTAAATTTTCACTATTGATATTTTATATAAACTTAGTTATTTCAGTAATTATAATTTACACGATTTTCAACGGTTCCTTTAATTACAGAACAAAACAGAACTCTTAATTTGATATTATATTGCAGATAAATACACTTTATTATTTACATGCATGTAAATATAAATTAGGCCGTAAGTATTCTCGTTTGAATTGTTTTACATAATAATGTCAGTTCGGGGCCTTTTATTGTAGAAGTCGTACTGTCAAGTATTGCTGTTAATTTCTGTGTCATTTTAGTCCCTTACGGATAGTTGTCTTAGTGGCAATCATACCACATCTTCTTTTTTTTTTATATGTTTATGATTTTCATCCATTTGAATATATCAATCTATATACATGCTATCATAATATTCTATTATAAGTGGAGTGCAAACGCATGGTAGACACTCTTCTGTAATAATTTAATTCTCTAATAGATATAATAGTATTTAAGTAGGCATTCTTAAAGTCCTGCAAAACATTCGTGAGATATTCTTCTACATGGGTTAACATAATTCAACACTGATCTCATATTGATTAAATTTTGTTGTTAGTCATATAAAGTATTTTGGATTCCCCATTTTTGTTTGGTATAAACTGTATCAGTTTTTTTTAATACATTTTTCTTGAATGCAAAATGGAACATGGTTTGACCCCCTAGCACAGTCTTAAAGTGTGTTTTTGTTGCTTGCAATATATCACATTTGTTTATTTGTAACTTTTGTAAATCATGTATATACATCAAACTGTCATCACTTTTGGGAATCTCATCTGATTTATTTACATTATCGATGTTGCATGCATCTGGATGCAATGATGAGCCCTTTAAAGTGTGCTCATTATAAAGTATTTGCTTTGGTCATTCGTAAAAGGTGTGCAGTTACTCATTATATAGTTACTTACATGGTCTACATGGTCAATGGTTGATGGTTGTCTCGTCAAAATTCATACCACATCCCCTTGTTCAAGTTAATTGACATTATACAAGCCTACAGTACAGTATTATCAAATGCATGTTGTCTTGTTTTTGATAGTTGTCAGACTAATAGTAACAAAAAGCAGCTTTGATCGACATGATGCTGATGTAAATAAAAATTCTTATACTGGAATGTCAAGTCTGCTCTACCTACATGTACATGATGTATAATTCAATTTTAATTGATACTCTATAATACAAAGTTTTTACTAGTCTATAAAACCTTGTACACTTTACATTATCTATAATCATGATAATAAAATGAAGTCAGGTCAAATTAACAAAGCAGATGGTGTAAACCTTATAGCTCTGTTATATGCAAAATTTATGGTTTATAGTAACAGAGAAAAAGACTTAACCTCTAAACCACGGACATTTGGTTATTGTCAGATGAAACCAGCCTATCAAACATGTACACCTAACATTCATGCCGTATGCAAAACAAATAATGATCCTATACATGTACAGTGTAGCTTATACCATGTATACCATCTGACAAAACGTCTGATCGAAAAAAATTGAAAAAAAACAAAACCACAAAAACTCAACATTTTCCAACATGTCCAATGAATCCATAACATTTAGCTCAATTTCTGATAAATACTACAAGTCAGAAATAGACATGAACAATTGTCCCATCATCATCTATACGTTATTTATACATGAAGTAATCGATAGCGTTTGCATGATTTTACCGGCTGCAAACATATCCAGAATTACAATCAAATCAGATTGGTATTCCTGCATTTTATGTTTGTTTATATAAAACCTACATAAAAGATGCTAGTCTGCATAAAGTGGATCCAGAAGATAAAATTGAAAATATGATAGAGGCAATAATTATTGTGATTCTATTCTACGAGCACAACAGATCCAAATTTTATCAAATATCATATTCATCAGCTCAATATCAATACCAGAGACTTTCTGAATGTTTCTTTTCGTTGTCAATTCAATCAATGCCCTACACCCCCTTTCCCATATATGTTCAAATGTATTTTTTGTTAATGGATTAATAGATAAAAAATATTTCAAAGTATAATCAAACGACTATAGAAAAATATGATATTATCAATAAGTGCTAATGTAAAAGAGGGACGAAAGATACCAAAGGGACAGTCAAACTCATAAATTTAAAACAAACAGACAACGCGATGACTAAAAATGAAAAAAAACACCAAACAGACAAACAATAGTAAACATGACACAACATAGAAAAGTGAAGAATAAACAACACAAACCACACCACAAACTGGGGGTGATCTCAGGTGCGCTGGAAGGGTAGACAGATCCTGATCCTCACGTGAAACCCGTCGTGTAGTTTATGTGATAACAAATCCGGTAAAAAGTTTAATTCGGTATGTCACATTCATGAAAGGAAGGGGATTGTAGGAACATATCCGATATCATTTGCGAAACTGATTGACATTAATCCCTTTCAAATTGGACTTGCGCTACAATAGTATCAAGAAATTGGATAACAAAAATTCGTTGATAACTTACATGTTTATGTGTTTTGCATTTCGTATGATGAGGTACGATGATACCTAACAATCTAATCATCAACCTGATGAGTTAAGCCTTTTTCAACTGTTTATATGTCATTCTTATATTGTGCTGTTACACCACTGTCACAGATAGAGGAATGGTTGGGATACTGCTAACCTGTTTTACCCTACTAATTCTGTACATATGTGTTTGTACCAAGTCAGGAGCCTGTAATACAGTAGTATGTTGATATGTTACATATTTGTTTTTCGTTCATTCAGTGTACATATAATAGGCCGTTAGTTTTCTTGTTTGAACTGTTTTACGTTTGTCATTTCGGGACCTTTTTTACCTGACTAGGCGGTATGGGCTTTGCTCATTGTTGAAAGTTTTACAGTGACATTTATCTGTTTATTTATGTGTCATTTGGTCTCTTGTGAAGAGTTGTCTCATTGACAAACACTTCATATCGTTTTTTATAATTATCAATTCATGAATTTGATAAGATTTTAACTAGCGTCCACGTTCCAAAAGGTATTGTTCCGTTGTCGTCTAACGCTTGTCTTATCAAGGAAGGATCTGATGACAAGAGTCAGCTGGCTGAAATCCAGATTGAAACTTTGACAGAAGGTTATTTATCCTCATATGATTAAACAAGTGTTTAAAAAGAACTTTTCACGTGACCTATAGTTGTTAATGTCTGTTTCATTTTGGTCTTTTGTGGATAGTTGTCTCATTGGCAATCATATCACATCTTCTTTTTTCTACTTTTTACTGTTTACAAATTTTTGAATTCTTTGAAAAACTAAGGCTTGTCTACCTCAGGCATAGATTACTTTAGCTGTATTTGGCAAAACTTTTATGAATTTTGGTCCTCAATGTTTATCAACTTCGTACTTTATTTTGGCCTTTTTAACTTTTTTTGGATTCGAGCGTCACTGATGAGTCTTTTGTAGACGAAACGCGAATCTGGCGTATATACTAGATTTAGTCCTGGTATCTATGATGGGTTTATTTACAACCACTGGGTCGATGCCACTGCTGGTGGAGATTTATTTCCCCGAGGGTATCACAAGCCCAGTAACAAAGTGCTGACTTGAATTGTCATTGATATGGTTACATTTATAAATTTACTGTTTACAAATTTTTGAATTCTTTGAAAATCTAAGGCTTTTCTACCTCAGGCATAGCTTACCTAAGCTGTATTTGGCAATTTTTTTTATGAATTTTGGTCCTCAATGCTCTTCAACTTCGTACTTTATTTGGCCTTTTTAACTTTTATGGATTCGAACGTCACTGATGAGCCTTTTGTAGACGAAACGCGCGTTTGGCGTATATACTAAATTTAGTCCTGGTATCTATGATGATTTTATATCCATAATCTCACAAACAGTACTAAAAACAGAACTTGAAAGATAGTTAAGAAATACGTGTGTACTACCTTGACCTTTGAAAATAGGATTAACATTGGCAATGTTTCATGGAACCTGTTTAACTAAAATAGACAGTCAAACTGTTTTTTTTTTAAATTCAAAATATTCAACTGGTCTAACATTTCTTCTCAGTGATGACGAATTTGTTTAAATGGCATGGAAGAGGCGTCTTATTATCAGAAATTTTAGTTCCGTATGCATATTAGCTTAATTAGCAAAAAAATGTTCAGGATCTTTGATTTGTCCAATAGATGAATAAAGATTTGGCCATCATGTTCTAAAAAAGTGGGTAAAATTCAGTTTGTTTGAAAAAAAATGACACGGATTTGGCAATACGCCGTCATTTACCAGGAAATTATGAGACATTAATATAGAAACACTCGATAGCAAGGATACCTTCATTCTATTGCTAGAGGAGTTGTATTCAAACTGCAGACTGAAATGAAATATTCAAGCTCTCTTGAAAGTTAAAGGTTAAACGAGGGCAGGACAATTCTCCGTCAGTCAACGAGCAAACCATGTCTTTGATGAAATGATTACCATTTAATAAGCCAAAAGAGCGCTACTGAGCCCCTGTCGATATAGTGTCTTTAGTGACATATCTTGTTCCGAAAGTTGTAAAGCTCAAACAGAGTCAGTTTTCGTTTTGCTGCTTCGGTTCAAAGAAGTTTTAAAATTCCCAAAGAAACTTTCAGAACAAAGTAAACAAATAATCCTTTCCGGACTGGTTTCAAGGGGCAATAATAACTTCCTTGTCGGACACTTGTGACAAATATCCAGTTGTTGAGCAAAGCGATAAGTCAACCGTTTAAACTAGAAATGTCTCAAGAAATAAGAGAGGATTTTGACGTACCTCGTTCGATCAACAACTTTGCGCCGTATCACAGCATGGTCAATGCCAGACGTTCTCATATTTTCAGAATTACTGGGTTTTTACTGTTGTTTAAGCAAATGCAGGTCTTTGCAATCTTAAATTGTTAAATTGGCCCCAAAGTTTCTAGCTTGTACCGACCACCTCCTAGTGAAGCTTCAATTATACAGCACATCTTGAAGTCATCTTTCAAACCAAATTCTAGATGAATGTATATATTACCAAGTCGACTATTGTGTTGCCTCTACAGTTTGGTTTGAAAGAAGTGAAGTTTGTTTTTGAACCGGTCTTGTTTGAAGATTTTTTTTTAGCTCACTTCCTTCAAGACTTGGTGTGCATGTGCCAAACATTGTTTGTTCGGTAGTTTCATTGAATATTTTTATTCCTCATTTATGGACATTATGTTTTCTGTTCTGTTCTGTTCGTCCGTCCGTTCGTCCGTCCGTTCGTTCGTTAGTTCGTCTGTCCAACCGTCCGTTTGTCTCGCTTCATGTTAAAGTTTTTGGTCGAGGTATTTTTTAATAAAGTTGAAGTCTAATCAACTTGAAACTTAGTAAGCATGTTCCCTATGATATGTCTTAATAAATGTAATACCAAACTAGAATTGCCATTGCAAGCAATAGCGGATGTCACCCTTCCCCTATTGCCACTAAGCGGCATCCATTTGAAAACAATTTAACAGTGAATGCAGGTCAACGCATTACAATATATCTTTCTGTAACTGTTCAGTTCATTTTGAGCAATGTCAAAAGTTTCACATTTCTTCTGTTTCCATGGCAACAGCAGCCATTTTGAAAATTCCAAAGTCAAAAGTCTCATCTATACATGCCAGTCAACAATAATATTAAGTTTCATTAAGTTTGGAGCATTTTGAAAATATTTGACATTTCTGCAGTTTCCATGGCAACGGTGGCCATTTTGGAAATTCCAACTCCAAAAGTCTCATTCAGACTTGCCAGTTAACAATCATATTAAGTTTCATCAATTTTGGAGCATTTTGAAATTTTTGAAATATTAGCCCTATATCCATGGTAACATAGTAGTTCCAATGATTGTCAAAATCATACAAAACCTGTATATAGTGGACAACTATATTGCATGAAAATTTGATGATTTTAAGTTCAAGCATACCAAAGTTATTTACCAAACCCAGACGTTTTTGGAGCATTTTGACGTTTTTGCATTGTTTTCATGGAAACAGCAGACATTTTGGAAATTCCAACGCCGAATTCCACATCTACCAAAGTTGCTCATCGTTATGTTAAAGTTTTCAAAAAATTGGAGCATTTTCATATTTTTGACATTTTTGGTGTAGTTTCTATGGCAACATAGTAGTTCCAATGATTGCCAAAATTCTCCAAAAGCAGTATATGGCTGCCACCTACATTGTATTAAAATATAATGATTCTGAGTTTAAGCATCTCCAAAATATTCACAAAAACCAAAAAGTGGAATTTTTTACATTTGTTCAGTTTCCATGGTAACGGCGGCCATTTTTTACCATTCCATAGCAAGGTGCACAACTTCAGTTGGGGGTCCTCATTATAGTAGAGTTCCATCAACATTGGTTCCATTTTACTACAAAAAACCTGACGGACAAAAAAAGGTGGAAGAATAATAATAACAAGTAATCCTGTGTTAGGATGCTAACACAAAAGTCAAGTTTCCATCCCCTAATGCTTTAAAGAAAATGGTACGACAGTTTAAGGGGTCAGAAAGAGAAGAATAAGAATAATAATAACTAGATTTGCCATTGCAAGCAATAGCGGATGGCACCCTTCCCCTATTGCCAGGTGAGCGGTAGCCATGGTAACGGCGGCCATTTTGGAAATTCCAAATTCAAAAGTCAAGTCTACATTAGCTGAGCAACATTTGTTAGAAGTTTCAATAAATTTGAAGCATTTTGAAATTTTTCATATTTTTGCTGTTTCCATGGTAACGGCGGCCATTTTGAATATTCCAAAGTCAAACCCCCGCTGCAATTTTTTCCCTCCATAATCATATACCATTTAATGTCTCTTGAATAAATTTAACATTGATGTTCTGGAATGTTCCATGAAAATTGAAAGTTTTGACCTTTTAGCATTGTTTCCATGGTAACAAGAGATATTTTGGAAATTCCAACGCCAAATTCCACATCTTCCAATGTTGCTCATCCTTACTGTGAAGTTTCCTGAAGTTTGGAACATTTTGAGAATTTTGAAATTTTTGGTGTAGTTTCCATGGCAACATAGTAGTTCCAATGAGTGCCAAAATCATCCAACACCTGTGTATAGTGGGCACCTACATTGTATCAAAATATACTGATTCTGAGTTAAAGCATTACCAAACAGTTCACCAAAACCAAAAACTGGATTTTTTTGCATTTTTTCTGTTTCCATGGAAACGGTAGCCATCTTGAACCATTCCATGCTTACTGCAACTCTGCATGTGGGGGTCCTTACTATAGTAGAGTTCCATCAACATTGGTCCATTGGATTTCGAAAAATCGCCTGGACAAAATTGGTTGCAAGAAAAATAATAATAACTAGATTTGCAATTGCTAGCAATAGCGGATGGCACCCTTCCCCCATTGCCAGGTGAGCGGCAGCCATTTTGAAAATTCCAAAGTCAAAAAACGCTTCTAGACATGTTTATTAACTATGTTGTTAAATTTCATCTCGTTTAGAGCATTTTGAAATTTTTGAAATTTTTGCTGTTTCCATGGCAACAGTTACTATTTCCGAAATTCCAAAGACAGGTGCCACTTTGGAACATGCTATGCAATATATCAATAAAGTTTTAATAGATTTGATCTTAAAATCCTTCAGAAAATACAGCTTTAATGTATTTTCCAATAGGTCCAATGTTAAACTTTTGCCTTGTTTCCATGACAATGGCGGCCATTTTGGAATTTCTAAATATTGTCAGTTTATCAGGGCATACCAAGGAACATTTCCATAAAGTTTCATCCAGTTGGGTCTTACAATGAAAGATTTGGAATTTTGATTTTTTTTTACATTTTTACCGTTTCCATGGAAACGGCGGCCATTTTGGACCATTCCATAGCAAGATGCACAACTTCACATGGGGGTCCTTATTATAGTAGAGTTCCATCATCATTGACCCATTAGATTCCGAGAACTAGCGTGGACAAAAAGTGTGGAAGAAGATTAATAAAAATAAAAAGAAAAAAAAGAAACGTAGAATAACAATACGTCACCCCAACTCCGTTGAGGGTGCCATAACTAGAATTGCCATTGTAAGCAATAGCGGATGTCACCCTGGTCCACCAATTGCCACTAAACAGCAGCCAAGTCGAAGTTTTCCAGCTTTAAATGCAGATATATGTATGACAACAAATGTATCAGTTGATTTTCAGAGCGTTAGGTTCGCATTTTCAATTTTGAACTATTATACTGTTTCCATGGCAACAGCGGCCATTTTGAAAATTCAAAAGTCAAATGCCACATATATGAAGGGTGTTAAACATTTTTGTAAAGTTTCATAAAGTTTTGAGCATTTTGATTTTTTTGCCGTGTTTCCATGGTAACGGCAGCCATTTTGGAAATTCCAACTTCAAAATGCAACTCTGCACATGTCAATTACCATTCCTGTAAAGTTTCATCCAGTTTGCAGCATTTTGATTATTTTGAATTTTTTGACATTTCTGCTGTTTCCATGGCAATAGCAGCTATTTTGAAAATTCCGAGTACTGTTGATAACTGAGGGTACCACTGCCAACATTTACATAAACTTTCAAGAGGTTGCCTCTTATAACGAAAGATTTAGAATTTTGATTTTTTTTTATATTTTTGCAGTTTCCATGGTAACGGCGGCCATTTTTTACCATTCCAATGTCCCTTGCACAACTTAACATGGCGGTTCATATTATGGTACAGTTCCATCAACATTGGTCTGACCAATTCTGAGAAATAGTCTGGACAAAATGTGTGGAATAATAATAATAATAACTAGATTTGCGATTGCAAGCAATAGCGGATGGCACCCTTCCCCTATTGCCAGGTGAGCGGTAGCCATGGTTACGGCGGCCATTTTGGAAATTCCAAACTCAAAAGTCAAGTCTACATTAGCTGTGCAACATTTGTTATAAGTTTCAATAAATTTGAAGCATTTTGAAGTTTTTGGTATTTTTGCTGTTTCCATGGTAACGGCGGCCATTTTGAATATTCCAAAGTCAAACCCCCGCTGCAATTTTTTCCCTCCACAATCATATACCATTTAATGTCTCTAGAATAAATAAAACATTGAAGTTCTAGAATGTTCTGTGAAAATTCAAAGTTTTGACCTTTTTGCATTGTTTCCATGGTAACAGCAGCGATTTTGGAAATTCCAACGCCAAATTCCACATCTTCCAATGTTGCTCATCGTTACTGTGAAGTTTCATTAAGTTTGGAGCATTTTGATATTTTTGAAATTTTTGGTGTAGTTCCCATGGCAACATAGTAGTTCCAATGAGTGCCAAAATCATCCAATGCCTGTATATAGTGGGCACCTACATTGTATAAAAATATAATGATTCTGAGTTAAAGCATATTAAAACAGTTGACCAAAACCAAAAACTGGAATTTTTCACGTTTGTTCCGTTTCCATGGTAACGGCAGCCATCTTAAACCATTCCATGCTTCGTGCACAACTTGATCTGGGGGTCCTCACTATAGTAGAGTTCCATCAACATTGGTCCATTGGATTTCGAGAAATCGCCTGGACAAAAATGTGTGGAAGAAAAATAAGAAAAAAAAGAAACGTAGAATAACAATATGCCACCCCAACTCCGTTGAGGGTGCCATAAAAATAACTAGAATTGCCATTGCAAGCAATAGCGGATGTCACCCTGGTCCACCAATTTCCACTAAACAGCAGCCATGGTAACGGCAGCCATTTTGGAAATTTCAAAATTGAATGCTGCATCAAGAATTACAAGTTAACATTCCTATAACGTTTCATACATTTTTGAAGAATTTTCAAAATTTTGCTATTTTTGAACAGTTTCCATGGCAACATTTGAAAATTCCAAAGTCATACTGCTGCTTCATATTGTGCTCCCGATAATATTATACCATCATATAACATTTAAGGGCTGTAGAATTAATTTAACACTAATGTTCTGGAATGTTCCATTGAATTTTTCATATTTTTGCTGTTTCCATGGCAATGGCAGCCATGTTTTTAATTCCAAAGTCAGGTGCACAACTAGACATGGTGATCAACATTATGTTATAGTTCCATCAACATTGGTCCATTCAGTTCCGAGAACTAAGCTGGACAAAAAGTGTGGAATAAGAATAATAAAAAAGAATCGTACAATAACAATATGTCACCCGACCTCCGTCAGGGTGACATAAAAACTATAAATAAAAAAAAGAATCGTACAATAACAATATGTCACCCGACCTCCGTCAGGGTGACATAATAATAATAAGAAAAAAAAGAAACGTAGAATAACAATATGTCACCCCAACTCCGTTGAGGGTGCCATAACAAGTAATTCTGTGTTAGGATGCTAACACAAAAGTCACCAAAACGGACCCCACATCATTGTTCTGCGGTATCATTGATGCCAAATAATGTGTGTGCAAAGTTTTATTCAATATGAATTTTTTTTTTTTTTTTTTTACATTTTTGCTGTTTCCATGGCAACAGCGGCCATTTTGAAAATTCCAAACTGATAAGTCAAGTCTACATCAGTTAGGCAACATTTGTTATAAGTATCATTAAATTTGAAGCATTTTGAATTTTTTTGACATTTTTGCTGTTTCCATGGCAACGGCGGCCATTTTGAAAATTCAAAACTCAAAAGATAATTCTACATAAGTTAGTCAACATTAGTTATAAGTTTCATTAAATTTGAAGCATTTTGATTTTTTTCATATTTTTGCTGTTTCTATGGTAACGGCGGCCATTTTGAATATTCCAAAGTCTAACCCCTACTACAATTTATTCCCTCCATAATTATATACCATCATATACCATTAAATGTGTCTAGAATAAATTTAAACTTGATGTTCTGGAATGTTCCATGAAAATTCACCCCCCTAAAATTATGCCAGGAGACCCCCTACTGAAATAAAAAAAGTTCCATGTTGAAGCAGACATGTGTCTGTAAATATTCATAGAAGTAATCATTATTCCATCTACTCTACATACAGTAGGAAATTTGAGAAATGTAAAAAAAAAAGCACTTTGAATTATGTATTAGTTTTCTTCTAGCATATTCTAGAAGACGTTTTGCACATAGTCTTAATCACAGAATTTTGTCTCAAATTTTCGAGTTTTTTTTTTTTTTTTTTTTTTTTTTTAGCTGTTTCCATGGCAACGGCGGCCATTTTGAAAATTTCAAAGACAGATGACAATACAATATAATTTTAACGGGAATGAGGTTAAAATCTGTACAAAAATGTTACTTTGACGTTTTTTACCATATGGGTCCAATGTGCACTTTAAGCATTATCTCCATGGTAACAGCAGCTATCTTAAAAATTCCAACGGCAATGAATTCTACAGTTTATACTGCTGTTTTCTAGTTACGGTTTTTTTGGCCGTATCTGTAGCGGTTTATTTTTTATGAATTAATTAAGGATTTATTTTCGTTTTTTTCACCTTTGGACTGTTTCCATGACAACGGTAGCCATTTTGAAAGTTCTCAAGATGGATATCACGCCTTCTAGCAATGAGTTATTAGTTCTGAAAGTTTCATTTAATTTGGACCATTTTTCGGTTTTTCACATTTCTGTCGTTTCCATGGTAACAGCGGCCATCTTGAAAATTCCAAACCCAAGGTGCACATCTGCACATGGGGATTGTCATTATGTTGCAGTTTTATAAATGTATGTCAAGGCATCTCCGAGAACTCGGCTGGACAAAAAGTGTGGAAGAAAAAATTCGTAGAATAACAATATATCCCCCCTTTTTCAAAGGGGTGACATAACTAGAATTGCCATTGCAAGCAATAGCGGATGTCACCCTGGTCCACCAATTGCCACTAAACAGCAGCCAAGTCGAAGTTTTCCAGCTTTAAATGCAGATATATGTATGACAACAAATGTATCAGTTGATTTTCAGAGCGTTAGGTTCGCATTTTCAATTTTGAACTATTATACTGTTTCCATGGCAACAGCGGCCATTTTGAAAATTCAAAAGTCAAATGCCACATATATGAAGGGTGTTAAACATTTTTGTAAAGTTTCATAAAGTTTTGAGCATTTTGATTTTTTTGCCGTGTTTCCATGGTAACGGCAGCCATTTTGGAAATTCCAACTTCAAAATGCAACTCTGCACATGTCAATTACCATTCCTGTAAAGTTTCATCCAGTTTGCAGCATTTTGATTATTTTGAATTTTTTGACATTTCTGCTGTTTCCATGGCAATAGCAGCTATTTTGAAAATTCCGAGTACTGTTGATAACTGAGGGTACCACTGCCAACATTTGCATAAACTTTCAAGAGGTTGCCTCTTATAACGAAAGATTTAGAATTTTGATTTTTTTTTATATTTTTGCAGTTTCCATGGTAACGGCGGCCATTTTTTACCATTCCAATGTCCCTTGCACAACTTAACATGGCGGTTCATATTATGGTACAGTTCCATCAACATTGGTCTGACCAATTCTGAGAAATAGTCTGGACAAAATGTGTGGAATAATAATAATAATAACTAGATTTGCGATTGCAAGCAATAGCGGATGGCACCCTTCCCCTATTGCCAGGTGAGCGGTAGCCATGGTAACGGCGGCCATTTTGGAAATTCCAAACTCAAAATTAAAGTCTACACAAGTTAGGCAACATTTGTAATAAGTTTCATTAAATTTGAAGCATTTTGATTTTTTTAATATTTTTGCTGTTTCCATGGTAACGGCGGCCATTTTGAAAATTCCAAACTCAAAACTCAATTCTACACAAGTTAGTCAACATTAGTTATAAGTTTCATTAAATTTGAAGCATTTTGAAGTTTTTCATATTTTTGCTGTTTCCATGGTAACGGCGGCCATTTTGAATATTCCAAAGACAAAGTGCTGCTGCAAATTGTTCTCTCCATAATTATATACCATCATATACCATTCAATGTGTCTAGAATAAATTTAACTTTGATGTTCTGGAATGTTCCATGAAAATTCACCCCCCTAAAATTATGCCAGGAGACCCCCTACTGAAATAAAAAAAGTTCCATGTTGAAGCAGACATGTGTCTGTAAATATTCATAGAAGTAATCATTATTCCATCTACTCTACATACAGTAGGAAATTTAAGAAATGTAAAAAAAATTTGACCCCACCCATCTTTGAGCCCCCCTAATTATGCCAAGATGACACCCTGGTATCACGGACATTGGGCTCTGCAACCCCTATGATGCAGACCTATACCCATAAAAAATATAAAGTTTCCATCCTCTACTGCTTCCTAGTTCCAGGTGGGACAGTTTAAGGGGTCACAAAAAGAAGAATAAGAATAATAACTAGATTTGTAATTGCTAGCAATAACGGATGGCACCCTTCCCCAATTGCCAGGACAACGGCAGCCATTTTTGAAATTCCAAAGTCAAAGAGCACATCAGCACATGCTATTTACCATTCTTGTAAAGTTTTAGAAAGATTGGAGCATTTTGAAAATGTTGAAAATTTTCACATTTGTTACGTTTCCATGGTAACGGCAGCCATCTTGAACCATTCCATGCTTCATGCACAACCCAACATGGTTGTCCTCACTATAGTAGAGTTCCATCAACATTGGTCCATTGGATTTCGAGAAATCACGTGGACAAAATGTGTGGAAGAAAAATAATAAAAATAATAATAAGAAGAAAAAAAAGAAACGTAGAATAACAATACGTCACCCCAACTCCGTTGAGGGTGCCATAACTAGATTTGTAATTGCTAGCAATAACGGATGGCACCCTTCCCCCATTGCCAGGTGAGCGGCAGCCAGTTTGAAAATTCCAAAGTCAAATAGTGCATCTACAGATGTCTAGTAACATTTTTGCAAAGTTTCAATAAGTTTGAAGCATTTTGATATTTGGATATTTTTGCTGTTTCCATGGTAACGGCGGCCATTTTGAAAATTCAATACTCAAAAGTCAAGTCTACATAAGCTAGGCAACATTTGTTATAAGTTTCATTAAATTTAAAGCATTTTGAAGTTTTTCATTTTTTTGCTGTTTCCATGGTAACGGCGGCCATTTTGAATATTCCAAACTCAACCCCCCGCTGCATTTTTTTCCCTCCACAATCATATACCATTTAATGTCTCTAGAATAAATTTAACATTGATGTTCTGGAATGTTCTGTGAAAATTCAAAGTTTTGACCTTTAAGCATTGTTTCCATGGTAACAACAGATATTTTGGAAATTCCAACGCCAAATTCCACATCTTCCAATGTTGCTCATCATTACTGTGAAGTTTCCTGAAGTTTGGAGCATTTTGAGAATTTTGAAATTTTTGGTGTTGTTCCCATGGCAACATTGTAGTTCCAATGAGTGCCAAAATCATCCAACGCCTGTATATAGTGGGCACCTACATTGTATTAAAATATAATGATTCTGAGTTCTAGCATATCCAAACAATTCACCAAAACAAAAAACTGGAATTTTTCACATTTCTTCCGTTTCCTTGGTAACGGCAGCCATCTTAAACCATTCCATGCTTCGTGCACAACTTGATCTGGGGGTCCTCACTATAGTAGAGTTCCATCAACATTGGTCCATTGGATTTCGAGAAATCGCCTGGACAAAAATGTGTGGAAGAAAAATAAGAAAAAAAAGAAACGTAGAATAACAATATGTCACCCCAACTCCGTTGAGGGTGTCATAACTAGATTTGCAATTGCTAGCAATAGCGGATGGCACCCTTCCCCCATTGCCAGGTGAGCGGCAGCCATTTTGAAAATTCCAAAGTCAAAAAACGCTTCTAGACATGTTTATTAACTATGTTGTTAAATTTCATCTCGTTTAGAGCATTTTGAAATTTTTGAAATTTTTGCTGTTTCCATGGCAACAGTTACTATTTCCGAAATTCCAAAGACAGGTGCCACTTTGGAACATGCTATGCAATATATCAATAAAGTTTTAATAGATTTGATCTTAAAATCCTTCAGAAAATACAGCTTTAATGTATTTTCCAATAGGTCCAATGTTAAACTTTTGCCTTGTTTCCATGACAATGGCGGCCATTTTGGAATTTCTAAATATTGTCAGTTTATCAGGGCATACCAAGGAACATTTCCATAAAGTTTCATCCAGTTGGGTCTTACAATGAAAGATTTGGAATTTTGATTTTTTTTTACATTTTTACCGTTTCCATGGAAACGGCGGCCATTTTGGACCATTCCATAGCAAGATGCACAACTTCACATGGGGGTCCTTATTATAGTAGAGTTCCATCATCATTGACCCATTAGATTCCGAGAACTAGCGTGGACAAAAAGTGTGGAAGAAGATTAATAAAAACTAGAATTGCCATTGCAAGCAATAGCGGATGTCACCCTGGTCCACCAATTTCCACTAAACAGCAGCCATGGTAACGGCAGCCATTTTGGAAATTTCAAAATTGAATGCTGCATCAAGAATTACAAGTTAACATTCCTATAACGTTTCATACATTTTTGAAGAATTTTCAAAATTTTGCTATTTTTGAACAGTTTCCATGGCAACATTTGAAAATTCCAAAGTCATACTGCTGCTTCATATTGTGCTCCCGATAATATTATACCATCATATAACATTTAAGGGCTGTAGAATTAATTTAACACTAATGTTCTGGAATGTTCCATTGAATTTTTCATATTTTTGCTGTTTCCATGGCAATGGCAGCCATGTTTTTAATTCCAAAGTCAGGTGCACAACTAGACATGGTGATCAACATTATGTTATAGTTCCATCAACATTGGTCCATTCAGTTCCGAGAACTAAGCTGGACAAAAAGTGTGGAATAAGAATAATAAAAAAGAATCGTACAATAACAATATGTCACCCGACCTCCGTCAGGGTGACATAATAAAAAGAAAAAAAAGAAACGTAGAATAACAATACGTCACCCCAACTCCGTTGAGGGTGCCATAAAAACTAGATTTGCGATTGCAAGCAATAGCGGATGGCACCCTTCCCCTATTGCCAGGTGAGCGGTAGCCATGGTTACGGCGGCCATTTTGGAAATTCCAAACTCAAAAGTCAAGTCTACATTAGCTGTGCAACATTTGTTATAAGTTTCAATAAATTTGAAGCATTTTGAAGTTTTTGGTATTTTTGCTGTTTCCATGGTAACGGCGGCCATTTTGAATATTCCAAAGTCAAACCCCCGCTGCAATTTTTTCCCTCCACAATCATATACCATTTAATGTCTCTAGAATAAATAAAACATTGAAGTTCTAGAATGTTCTGTGAAAATTCAAAGTTTTGACCTTTTTGCATTGTTTCCATGGTAACAGCAGCGATTTTGGAAATTCCAACGCCAAATTCCACATCTTCCAATGTTGCTCATCGTTACTGTGAAGTTTCATTAAGTTTGGAGCATTTTGATATTTTTGAAATTTTTGGTGTAGTTCCCATGGCAACATAGTAGTTCCAATGAGTGCCAAAATCATCCAATGCCTGTATATAGTGGGCACCTACATTGTATAAAAATATAATGATTCTGAGTTAAAGCATATTAAAACAGTTGACCAAAACCAAAAACTGGAATTTTTCACGTTTGTTCCGTTTCCATGGTAACGGCAGCCATCTTAAACCATTCCATGCTTCGTGCACAACTTGATCTGGGGGTCCTCACTATAGTAGAGTTCCATCAACATTGGTCCATTGGATTTCGAGAAATCGCCTGGACAAAAATGTGTGGAAGAAAAATAAGAAAAAAAAGAAACGTAGAATAACAATATGCCACCCCAACTCCGTTGAGGGTGCCATAACTAGAATTGCCATTGCAAGCAATAGCGGATGTCACCCTTCCCCTATTGCCACTAAGCGGCATCCATTTGAAAACAATTTAACAGTGAATGCAGGTCAACGCATTACAATATATCTTTCTGTAACTGTTCAGTTCATTTTGAGCAATGTCAAAAGTTTCACATTTCTTCTGTTTCCATGGCAACGGCAGCCATTTTGAAAATTCCAAAGTCAAAAGTCTCATCTATACATGCCAGTCAACAATAATATTAAGTTTCATTAAGTTTGGAGCATTTTGAAAATATTTGACATTTCTTCAGTTTCCATGGCAACGGTGGCCATTTTGGAAATTCCAACTCCAAGAGTCTCATTCAGACTTGCCAGTCAACAATCCTATTAAGTTTCATCAATTTTGGAGCATTTTGAAATTTTTGAAATATTTGATCCTGTATCCATGGTAACATAGTAGTTCCAATGATTGTCAAAATCATACAAAACCTGTATATAGTGGACAACTATATTGCATGAAAATTTGATGATTTTAAGTTCAAGCATACCAAAGTTATTTACCAAACCCAGACATTTTTTGAGCATTTTGACGTTTTTGCATTGTTTCCATGGAAACGGCAGACATTTTGGAAATTCCAACGCCAAATTCCACATCTACCAAAGTTGCTCATCGTTATGTTAAAGTTTTCAAAAAATTGGAGCATTTTCATATTTTTGACATTTTTGGTGTAGTTTCCATGGCAACATAGTAGTTCCAATGATTGCCAAAATTCTCCAAAAGCAGTATATGGCTGCCACCTACATTGTATTAAAATATAATGATTCTGAGTTTAAGCATCTCCAAAATATTCACCAAAACCAAAAAGTGGAATTTTTCACATTTGTTCCGTTTCCATAGTAACGGCGGCCATTTTTTACCATTCCATAGCAAGGTGCACAACTTCAGATGGGGATCCTCATTATAGTAGAGTTCCATCAACATTGGTTCCATTTTACTACAAAAAACCTGACGGACAAAAAAAGGTGGAAGAATAATAATAATAACAAAGAAACATAAGAAAAGCAATATGTCACCCGACATTGTCGATCGGGTGACATAATAAGAAACGGGACAAAAACATAAAGTCTCCAAAACTCCGTTTTGGTGACTTAATAATAAGAAAAAAAAGAAACGTAGAATAACAATATGTCACCCCAACTCCGTTGAGGGTGCCATAACTAGATTTGTAATTGCTAGCAATAACGGATGGCACCCTTCCCCCATTGCCAGGCGAGCGGCAGCCATTTTGAAAATTCCAAATTCAAATGGTGCATCTACAGATGTCTAGTAACATTTTTGCAAAGTTTCATTAAGTTTGAAGCATTTTGAAATTTTGGATAATTTTGCTGTTTCCATGGTAACGGCTGCCATTTTGAAAATTCCAAACTCAAAAGTCAAGTCTACATAAGCTAGGCAACATTTGTTATAAGTTTCATTAAATTTAAAGCATTTTGAAGTTTTTCATATTTTTGCTGTTTCCATGGTAACGGCGGCCATTTTGAATATTCCAAAGTCAAACCCCCGCTGCAATTTTTTCCCTCCATACTCATATACCATTTAATGTCTCTAGAATAAATTTAACATTGCTGTTCTGGAATGTTGAAAGTGAAAATTCAAAGTTTGGACCTTTTAGCATTGTTTCCATGGTAACAAGAGATATTTTGGAAATTCCAACGCCAAATTCCACTTCTTCCAATGTTGCTCATCATTACTGTGAAGTTTCCTGAAGTTTGGAGCATTTTGAGAATTTTGAAATTTTTGGTGTAGTTCCCATGGCAACATAGTAGTTCCAATGAGTGCCAAAATCATCCAACACCTGTATATAGTGGGCACCTACATTGTACTAAAATGTAATGTTTCCGAGTTCAAGCATATCCAAACAGTTCACCAAAACAAAAGACAGGATTTTTTCACATTTGTTCTGTTTCCATGGAAACGGTAGCCATCTTGAACCATTCCATGCTTACTGCAACTCTGCACATGGGGGTCCTTACTATAGAAGAGTTCCATCAACATTCGTTCATTGGATTTCGAGAAATCGCGTGGACAAAATTTGTTGCAAGAAAAATAATAATAAGAAAAAAAAGAAACGTAGAATAACAATATGCCACCCCAACTCCGTTGAGGGTGCCATAATAAGAAACGGGACAAAAACATAAAGTCTCCAAAACTCCGTTTTGGTGACTTAATAAGAAACGATACAAAAACAATAAGTCGCCAAAAACTCCGTTTTGGTGACTTAATAACAAAGAAACATAAGAAAAGCAATATGTCACCCGACATTGTCGATCGGGTGACATAATTATGATCTATCCTATTGTAACAGTCAACTGGTTTATTTGTATTACTCACATTTATTATAATATTTTAGAGGAAGGTTTTCAAGAACTGGCATACTGTACATCATGTACATTACTAAAGTGTTATAAGATGAGTTCGTGAATCAGAATCAATCCATTGACTTCTGAACATTATAATTCAAACAGGTGTCTTGATTTAGTATGTGATTGTAACGTTCCATTCTGGTCCTGGCTAAAATCAAAATTAGAATCAAGATCGTTTAACTACGAGGACGTAACCTGTTTAGATTTTAACAATGCTAGACTATCAAGTCTTCAAGAAAACGATTTGGATAATAATTGTGACGGTAAGTATTTTTATAACTTTGCATATTTTTTTGAAGAAAAAAAAACCAAACACATGTGCATGATAAGTAATACATTCTTGTTTAATATACTTAATTCAAATATCATCATTAAAATGAAACATGATGTGCAGTAAATGTATAATTAGTACAGTGATTTGACATGCATACAACTTACGTTATATAAGTAAGATCAAGATATGGTCATTACACAAACCCCGAAGTTCACTATATAAACGTTATGATATGAACACATATGAGAGTTAACAATTACATATTATTCTGTGTAATAAATAGTACACCTTACTACACCTGATCAGTCTTCTCGTTAAAAGCTTGTTAAAAGCGGTATATCTACATATGTATGCTCAAACTTTTCAAAAAATCAATGGATGTCATGGATGACATTAACTAAAACGATGATCACATTTGTTTTGAAATATGTTGAGGTGAGTCGTAATGTTTTCAGAGTACATAAGCAAAGTAAATATTTTTGTATTTCATTTCATTATTTTTTTATTTATATGCATTATAACTTTCGAAGAAATTACACCAATGAATGTCCCTAGTTTTTATTTGTAACCTAAATTTTTTCATCATTATCCATATTTGAGGTTCAAACATCGACAAAGTAATGTTTCCTTCGTCAAATTTACAATAAATCTATTTTTTATTTGCACACTTTACGCATACATGATACCATTACTAGTATGATTTTGTATTGCATATTTTATGATGCATTGTCAAATATTATAAATGAAGAACATTTTGTTTTAAATCAAAGACTATTCCTGTCATCCCGAATATTGTTCAAATGGTGGATATTGTAGCCAAAACAGCTACGGTACTTTAGTATGCTCGTGTGTAAATTACTGGACCGGTGATACATGTACAGGTGAGTTGACTTTGTTCAGTGGATAAATACAGCATCCTTGTGTGAAGCGGTTGTCTTATGTTTCTATGCCATGGACTATAAAACCAGGAGGAAATTATCGTCTCAACTACCTTCATATAAAATTCTAATTAACTGGAATTCACAAAATATTTGAGAATGCTTTCCTAAACATACACATACTGGTTTCAAATATGTCGCAGTAGTTTTAAAGGCAGTAAAAAAGTATAGCCTACTGTTTGCCCCTTCCCAAGAACAGAATACATTAATAATAACATTTATAGTGATACCATTAAACTGCACCAGATGTGCATTTCAACAATACATGTCTCTTCAGTGATGCTCGTAGTCAGAATATTTGAAATCCAACGCTTATATAATTGATGAAGAGCTATAATCCAGAAGGTCCAAAAAGTATAGCCAAATCCGTAACATTCACAAACACAATTGTACTCCATTCTTTCAGGAACTTTTGCTGGCTTTTTTTTTTAATAACTTACATATATATATATCTCATTTCCATCGTTAAATATTTTAAAGATCGATTCAATTGTATTATGTGCTACAAAGACAATTGATAGTATTTACTAGAAATGACGAAACACTAACTATGAATGTTAAACTTAATGATCTCTCGTGAGGAAAGTTAGTTTTCAAGTCTAGTAGTTCATCGTTTTTATATTGTCTCTTGAACCGATTTCACATTTTTGTGACAAAAGTATGCTAAATGTTATATTTTTTAAGCTTAAAGTAAAAAAACATCTAATTAGTATCAGGAAGCTGAAGGTTTGCAAAGGGTCATCTTCGTTCTAACAAATAGACGATTTGGACATTAAAATATAATCATTTAGTAGGAGCGAAATCTTAAAGTGTAATATCTCTGAAATATAATGAATACAGGGATTTCATCGTCCACAGATAACGCATTGTAATGGTTTGACGTATAAGAACTACACATATTCACCTTGGGTTGTATTATGTGACTTAAATGCACACAACATCCATCAAGGGATTATGAGAAACTCAGTGATCAATTATATATTAGTACTTACAGACATTCATATTCTATATTTATATTTTTAAATGAGTTTTGAAAGTGAGTAGTAATATACATTGATGATAAAAATTTTACACTTGAATTTGTTATTTGTTGTACGGTTCCTCTGAATATTTTTTTTTATGAATATCATTGCAAGTTTTGATTTTTTATCTGTGTCATACTTATATCACCCCAGTTGGTGGAATTCAATCCTATTTTTATTATTTTGTGTTTTGTTATCTGTTGTTTGTCTGTTTGTATGTCTGTCTATTTATTGTTTTAGCTATTACTTTATTTTTTTTGTTTTTTTTTTCGATTTTTTCGTTTTAATGTCTCTCTGTTGTCTTTCGTGTTGCTTCTTTAATATACACATTCCAGGTTGTACGATTTAAGAGATATACAAAGCAATTTATAGGAAAAGCTCGTTGATTTTTAGCGTTTGCTCTATATTTGCGGTTCCAAAAACTAAGTATTTTTCAACAGAGTTTAAAAGATTGATTTCTAAAATCCCATACTCCATACTTTAATGGTTGACCAATTCGAAATGCATGTGTTTTTATTCACTAATCACGTGACTGAATCTCGGGATGTGTAGAATCATATCTAGTCGACTAACCTGTTATATTTTACGCTGCCGACTTTTTGATTCAGTGAAGATTCACATGACAGGAGATGCAATTTATCCAATAGAATAACTTGCTTCGTTCCGTTTCATACAATTCTATCTGTTTATGTTTAATATCTAATTTGTTTTTGATTTTTTATTCATGCTATCATAACATCGGTAATGTACAGGTGCCCTTATAAAAGGTTCAATTAATATTTTAGCTGGTTTGTTATTTGTTGATTAACTTGTCATATCATGCATATAACAAACTTTATTTTGCATATCCAAAGGTTATAAAAAAAAATGATTTTTTTTCTCTAATCACAGATGAATCCTGTAATCACGACTATTGTTTAAATGGTGGATCTTGTAGTCGAGACAGTAACGGTGACTTGATGTGCTCGTGTTTTGGTGGCTGGATCGGAGCGCAATGTAATGGTAAGAACTGATTTAACAATGTCTACAGTGCACTTTCAAGACCCCTGTTTCTAACACATGTATTATTAAACTCAGTGGAGAATATCGTCTTCACGACGATCTTGTCATACAGTAATTCGGTTTACTTGAGCTCACAAAATATATGAGCACAGTTTTAAAAACGCTAACCATAATACAGATGGTTGCAGTCCTAAACGACTGGTCAATGTTATCATATGACAGTTGTAGGACTACTGTAACCGGTCTTAAAACCAAAACCAAGTTCACTGAAAATGCTGACTTGATCATATGAATGTCAAATAGGTTAACATCAAGCTGATCCGCTTACCTCGAAACCAGCCCTGTAATAAGTTAAATTCGATCGTGACAATTCGAATGCAAGTGTACTGAAGTTCAATTTGGGCCAGTCTGCTCAACACTAACAGAACACAAAGAATATGGATACGAACAGTAGTTTTACTTACTTGGAATATATAGAGGTAGTACAACAAAAATATGTGTTAGCATCCTCTATCATTGTCCATAGTTTTTCTTAAAATCAAAAATGAAAAAGTTATGGTGGAAGCATAAATTGGTAATATGACTGTTAATGTTGACGAGAAGCCCAAACGCATCCGAAAATTTAACAAGAACTTATATACCAGAACACTATTTAGTGTTACGTTGAGTTATTACATGTACTCGAAAATGTAAACCAAAGGCAAAGAAGGGAAATAACGAAAAAAAATGTTGTAAAACATTTAACAAAAAAATACTGACATTTAAAGGACATACACAACTTAACAGTGTTGTAACCATCCCATCTTATACATTTTTTTTGTAAATTCAGTAGACAACCGTTGTATCCTCCTTCGATCAAACTGTTCCCTTTCTTTAATGATGCCTGCATGTGCATATGTGAACTTGCAAAATTTTATTTGATTTATACAAGAAATAATTGGAAAAGATATTTTAATGTATTTAAATGTAAAGGGAATGAAGTTAACTTACTAATATGCTATAAATTAATTCAGTAAACTACGCAAGCATTAAAAATATTTGCCCCAAAATGAGTTTTGTAAAGGTTACTTCTGCACCAAATCTGTAGTATAATCTGTAATTTTACTATGTCATATTTGCGAGTGTGAACATGTTACTGGTTATTGATTCGCGAGGCGGTTGTTACATTTAAAACAAAAGATATTAATTCATCGGTTTTGTTCCTTTTACAATGTTATCGGATTTGTCTTCATGATTAATTCATTGAATTTTAACAGCGGTAAACTTTTGTTGCCTTCATCAAATGAACACTTGATTAAATTGCACAATAGGTGTACATTGCTTTTTTTGGACTGCATATCTAAGAATTTACTAACTTTAACATTTATATAATTACTTTCTTTTCTTTGAATTGTTTGCTATATACACAAAACGAGAATCTGAATTGGAAAACAAATGTAAGTATTAAATGATGTATTCATTATAAATTCTTTTTTTTATTATACTTGAATTGATTTTTTTAATCAACGAAGTTTTACATGTAAGTATGTGTTTATTTTAGTGTAAGTTAATCGAATCAACATAAAAATGTATTATTTCTACAATATTCTTTTTCAGATCTTTCATGTTACTTTTTGTTACCTTGAATAATACTATTTATATGTTTCAGATGTATATTTTGGGGAAAAAAGAACTTTAACAAAAACAAAAATATTCAGACTATCATGAGCATACTTGTATTACAAATATATACCTTTTTTCTTGACATGTGCAATTCTAATGATATATGTTTGAACTGTTTATGTAGATTATCATCTTTTCAGCTTAAGAAGAAATTAGTATTCGTATTTTTTTTATTTTTATTATCTGCAACCATTTTATTCATTTATTCAAACAGTGGAATTTACATTGCTAACTATTTTGTTTGTTCCTGTACAATACTTTCTGTGTAACTCTTTCTAAAAATAGTTCAGAGACTTAAACCAAGCTGTTAAGTAGAGCGAAATTAAATATTTATATAACCAGTATATTTCTTAAGTAAACATCATAAAGGAAAGACGCTTTTTTTAACAATCTATTCAAAAGCATATTTGATATAGAAAAAAGCTTACGTTCGCAATAGTTTAGTTATCTATGAGATCAAATTAATCCAGAGAAAACTACACAATCCTTCTCATCTCGTTCTGTTTTACATTAACAGGGTTATTGATCCATATGTAAAATAAAGAAAGGAAATTGTACATATGTCAAAGAGATAACAACTCGATTAATGAGCAGAAAATCACAGAAAACCAACAATATGTCTTCAACACAGGGAGAAACTCGAAGATATGTCTCCTGTAGAGTTTCATAGTAAATGTCGCTCATGTTTAAAAGCAGTTACACTAGAGAATTTGGAGTCTTTTCTGATAAAATGGACAGAACCTTCATAAAAATGGTAATTTGGATACATCTGTTCATTATTGTGTGTTTTAATTCTTCATAATGAGAAGGACTTTACTACTTGGTGTTATATATACACGCGCAATCATTTAGACATTTGGATCTAATTTGGTTATCGAATAATTTTCCGTCATATTTGTGCTTTCATTAATCTCCTGTTTCAATCTCATTTCAAGAAATATGTTTTCTTTATTATTTTAATTATAATTTAGATTTGCATTTTAAAATAGGCATGGGACAGTGGTTTAATAGTTCAACAAAGGAACCAACTATACAAATCAGATGAACAATGCTAGTCATCATATGGATACCAAATAAAAAAGTATCGGAAACCCAGAGTGGACGTGGCCTGGTACTTGTTGATCTTAACCTGAAAACGACACCACGTACAGCTCTGAGAGTACTCACAGTAACTGACAGCTCGTTCAAAGCCAATAGTAATTTATTTATTTAAACAATCAGGCATCTAAGACTATTATTTTTCAGTACTCATCAAACATCCAATGGATTTAGTGTAAAGACGCCATAAACAGTTAGAGAAAAGCCTGCCCTTGTGTAAGTTTATTTCACCCAGACACACGAGATATAATACAGGTAAGGACTTCAATCGTTACCCTATATATTATAACGCTTAAAGTTTTATAGCTTACAATAAATAGTTAAATAACAGAAATACCGAACTCCAAGGCCAAGGTCAATTTGAAATAAGAAGTCCAGTATCCAATGGCAACAACAAAAGCTTACACACATCATATGAATGGAAAACAATATTCCTAAATTGGTACCTTATGTTGAAAATGGTGGATTAAACATTGTTATATAGCTATCTGAACACATCACTTTCGAGCAAACAGGCATTATAGGTAAAAATGACAAAACATGGGTAAAGCAGTCAATACTGTAATTCATCCTGAACACTAACGCATGCCATATTTGGAAACAATTGAACTGCTTCTTTGAAAAAAAGAAGTTATGAGACAGTATAAAGTTGATTCTACAGTAAGAGTATCCATTATTTTCTAATTTCAGGTAGCGCCAATTCGCATTCTTGCAGACATTCAACCGACCTTCAAGAATTGTTCCTGAAATTACATGAGAACATGCGACGACTTTAAGAAAAGACACCAACAAAATCATTATCGAAGTCATGGGACTTTTGTTTTGATATCTGAGGAAATATTACAATTACGTACATTATCTGATTATAAATGAAATGTTAAGTGTTCATGTCATAGGTAACTGAACCTTTAAACAATTTATATGACAATATATAAAAAAGAAGAAAAATAGAGAAAACATACAATAGAAAAGAAGAAGAAAAAAAATGAAGAAAAAAGAAATGAAGAAAAAAAGAACAAAAGAGTAGCAGAAAAAACCAACAAAATGTTAATGTTAATTAGGGGTGGGTGGGTAATGCAGCCAATATTGTTATCTTGCCAGTTACAAGCCTGGATAAATGCAGAGTGGCCACCCTTGTGTACAAGTAAAGTAGAAAGAAGGAAACACCATGAACACATACGAATAATAATCATTATTATAATTGATATAAAAAATTCCCAATTCACTGATCGGCAAATTGCTGTAACAAAGGAGAAAAGTAATTTGAATTATACCCTAACATGTTTAAATGAATAAGGCTTTCGTTCCATTTATGATTAGTTTCTTTCCATCAAGACCAGTTTTCCTCGTCATCAAATCAATATATAAGCAAGATTACTTTACCCTTCAGTCTACGTTGGATAGTACGTGTAAGTGTACAGGCCAGCATCTATAATTGAAAACCTCTTATTTGTACAATTTCAAAACAAGCGGGAGATACAAAGGGAACATTCGAAACTCATAGATTCAAGAAAAACTGACAACGCTTTGAAAAAAACTCAAAACTCAAAACTACGTATCATTGTTTTATGTTTTTGTCAATTGTCTTTTTTCGACATGTATAATCATTCCAAAAAAGGGTTTAAAACCATATACATCTATTTGGAAATCAAAGATAAAAACCTATGGAACATTATGACTGCTAAATGGGCGATCCAAAATTTAAAAAAATAAATTGTTAGTATGTCCGGAGTATTACACCTTCACGACAAACGTTTTGTACAATTTAGTATGCATTAACACTTACTGACGGGAAAAGAACCTGTTATGAATCTTCACATGACTGTAGTATAATGCTTTTGTTCAATTGCTAAGATCCGTGAGTGAAAACGTAATTTTTTATATTGTTTATATTTTTTTATTCTGAGCTGCTTTTGTGTAATGTCCTTAATGCTTTTCGTTATTCGTTGTTATTTTGTGATTAACATGTCAAAATGTACTATTATATTATTTATCTATATTTTTCTCTGTCTTTGGTGTTTTTTTTATTTATTTGTAATCTGTTCCCATCATGTAATGTTGTAATTTTTTTTCGGTATATTCAACATTGTCTTAAACCCCGGAGGTTTGGCTAGCCACATAAATCAGATTGTTTTTTTAAATGTCCTTAACCAAGTCAGGAATATGGCAGTTTTTATCTAATAGTTCGCTTCTATGAATATTGCATTGTTGTTTGTTTTTGTTGTATTTCTGTGTTCTGTTAGTTCGTTGTTTTCCTCTGCTAGTTGATGTATTTTTTTTTGGTTTTAGTTTGGTACCCAAATTTGTTTTCTCTCAATCGATTTTTTACTTTGAACAACGGTATACTACTGTTGCTTTTAAGATACGTTTGGCCATTTTTTTAAGAATAAATTGATAGAAAGTATGCAACTGCTAGTTACGAAGACGTTTTCAGTTTGTTTTAGATTTATGAGTTTGTTTTAGATTTATGAGTGTGACTGTCCCTTTGGTATCTTTCGTCCCTCTTTTAAACAATTTTTGTGGAAACAAAGATACACACTTATGATCAGAAATGTTTATTGTACCGCAAACAGTTTGAGAAGCAATGAACACTAATGTAATCAATAGATCAAATGTCTCCATAATATATTGTGCCCTTTTTTCTCCAAATTTTTTTCTTTTCTTTATTTCTATTCTTATTTAGTTTTTACCTCATTTTTCGTAAATTTGGATGGTAAAACAGAAAGGTATTTTTTTTTCTTAAACAAGGGACACTACGGTATACACTCATGCTTATGGTTTAAGCAAATAACCTAAACACTTACATGAATTAATCTTCAAAGTGAATAATGTTTTACGCATACAACATTTTTGCTCTAGTTTTCAAGACAACTCTGCATATATTTTTTTTATCATTATAACCAAAAAATATCCAAGAATATCTAGATTTAACAGACACACACAAGCATACGATCTAACCATTTTTAACTCATACTGTGGGTATAACTTCAAAATAGGTAATGACATTAGACAGATATTAACATAACAACTTTATGTAGACGAAACGCGCGTCTGGCGTATAAAATTATAATCCTGGTACTTTTGTTAACTATTTACACCACTGGGTCGATGCCACTGCTGGTGGACGTTTCGTCCCCGAGGGTATCACCAGCCCAGCAGTCAGCACTTCGGTGTTGACATGAATATCAATTATATGGTCATTTTATAAATTTTCTGTTTACAAAACTTTGAATTTTTCGAAAAACTAAGGATTTTCTTACCCCAGGAGTAGATTACCTTAGCCGTATTTGGCACAACTTTTTGGAATTTTGGGTCCTCAATGCTCTTCAACTTTGTATTTGTTTGGCTTTTTAACTATTTTGATTTGAGCGTCACTGATGAGTCTTATGTAGACGAAACGCGCGTCTGGCGTATAAAATTATAATCCTGGTACTTTTGATAACTATTTACACCACTGGGTCGATGCCACTGCTGGTGGACGTTTCGTCCCCGAGGGTATCACCAGCCCAGTAGTCAGCACTTCGGTGTTGACATGAATATCAATTATATGGTCATTTTATAAATTTTCTGTTTACAAAACTTTGATTTTTCGAAAAACTAAGGATTTTCTTACCCCAGGATTAGATTACCTTAGCCGTATTTGGCACAACTTTTTGGAATTTTGGGTCCTCAATGCTCTTCAACTTTGTATTTGTTTGGCTTTTTAACTATTTTGATTTGAGCGTCACTGATGAGTCTTATGTAGACGAAACGCGCGTCTGGCGTATAAAATTATAATCCTGGTACTTTTGATAACTATCATGGGATACACATGATTTTGGATTGTGACGCTTGTCATACAATGTTTTTTTAATATAATCCGTTGTCGACTGGGGAAACTAATATAAGAATATTCTGAAAAAAATATCTTTCTTTGTGATTTAAAAAAAAACAGTGTTATATTTTTCCGACGAAAAATCTTTCAAACATGTAATCATTGTACGTTGATCCTCGATAACTTTGTTTGTCCTTGAAAATACATGTCCCTAGTTCTTCTGATAGTATAATGTGCCACCAAGGATTTTTGTATGGCTAAAAAACTAAACTTTTTCTACACTCTCATTCAAAAGATTTTTTTTAACATAAAACAATTATGGTAGAGAACGAGGGATACTGATACTTGTGATTTAATGATAATGTACAGTGCATACAAAATAAAGTTAAATCCTTATAGTCACAGCGGTATTTTTTTAAGAACACAAGAGCAAATCATTCTTTTTTAAATCTGTACTTTATACATTTTGCTCAAACCTATCCGATATCATATATTTATCGCAGCAATGAAAATTATCTACATCATATTTTCATATGGTCATACATCGAATGTTTTTAATAGATTTTGATTTGTGAATGGCACTATAAATTAGTACATAGAATAATGGCATTCAGGATTGGTAAATGTTTAATTGCAATACTCATATATGAAGACCCTATTTCAATACTGAACGAATAACAATGAGATGAAAAACAACGATCCAGAGTTGTTGACGTATTTTCTAAACATATTAAAACTTAATCAAGAGTTGTCTCCCTTTTTCTGTTGTGAATTATAATTCACAAATACCAAATACTAACTAAAGACTTTCTGTATATTATACTCATTTGTGTAGAGGTTCCATCCTCTGTAATTCATATACAACTTATACAAAAACAATCCTTTGAATTAAACATACATTTTATTACACCAACTTGTATTTACATTTTCATGACTAGAATATACATTTTTTACTTTTTGGCAATACTTTGGCTACAGAGTATTCTATGATATTTTGTTGAGGCGCCAGGGTGACTACTGATTACCTACACACAATGGCTATCAGCTGACCTATGTTGACATAGTGTCATAAAACCCCTGGTAGTTAAACACGGTTACACCACCACCTACCATGGGGAGTGACCGGGGAAAACACTCGTATTACCAATGCTCCAGTTAGCGCCCCACCTGTTGGCAGGTGTAGGCCTCCCCTCTATGAGATGAGGTGGAGGAGGTCCCAGAGTCACCCATCTGTAGACCACACCGTTACCACTAACCACATTTTCCAAACCTGCAAATTTTATAACTTGTCAGGCCCAGAGCAAGGGCCGAGTGAAATAATCCCCCAATCACTACCAGTCTCCCTGGACCGCCACATGAGAGCCCAAGTCAGCTTCCAAATCTGACATGGGTTCTCACCTCCACAAAATTTTCTTTATTGACTCTAAGGAAAAGTTGATTATGTTGTGCGTAGGACCGACTCCCCCCTACACAAACCCTTGTATATTATTCAAGAAAAACCTGATTTCCAGTTTGTGACAAATAAGTTCCATTTGTTTTGTATAAAGACACTTCACTTGCCCTAATGTTCTCATGTAATATAGCTTTACCCCTCTTTTCCGTAACAAAGATTTTGTTGGCCACTAAATCACTCTTTTTCTGTTCTGTTCTATTATTGCACCCACATTCAAGGGTGCAACATGCCAGTATCGCACTGTAGCAATAAAGGCCATATTATAATAACCTTTTTAAATAAAGCCTGGTTACGTAGGGTAGACCATTTTTTTCATTTTCAATTAAACCATTTGATGTCAATTCTAAATATGTCAAATCAATAGCTCCACAGAGAATAATAATAAAATGGGGAGATGGTAAAAACAAATATTATTTTTGCATCCAGTAGGGAGTTCAAATCTTAAAGAGACTATAGAGACAATAACAAGTGGAAACAAGGAGCTATCGTTCATAAACTCGTAACAGTAACTTATCTAGAAGTGACATATTTTTCAGATTCGTAACTTCATACCGCAGGAAAATAAAAACATACCAAACATACTTGAAATTACCATATCTGATATTTACACTGAATTAATAACCTAACCAACATGTAATTCACTTGCGATACCGAAAAATCTGAAAATAAGAATGAATCCGAACAAACTAAAATAACCGAAAACAATTGAAGTAGATGCTAATGATACTATAGTTATGCACCGCACATAAAGAGTAAGAAAGGCACCAGACTGAGAGAGACTTATTGAAAACATATATGACTGTAACTAATTGTGGTTAAGTTAGTGCAGTGATATAACTGTAGGTTTAGGATTTCATAATTGAACATTAAAACTTGACATGTAGCTATTTAGTTCAATTGAGTGCAAAGTGAATTTATTGCTTTCATTCACTAGAGATTAATCTTGTTTATCTTGATCTTCTTAATTAAAAGGGGGAGGATTGTTATGTTAACAACAAACAAATGGAAGTGTTTAACGACCTTGTCTGGTTATGTTTACATTATACGTTATCACTAATTTATAGTTGAATCGGCTTATAATTAATACTGACAGTTAGGAATTTATAATCATCAGATTAGCGGATGTTGTGTATTTGTCCTTTAACCCTGTGATTGTACTGACACGCTGTTTTGTACTATGGGAGATGTGATGTGTAATAGCCAATATTCACCGTGTATATTTCCCCAAGATAAATTTGGATTCTTCTCTATTTTTAGCCTAAATTGCTCGTCATAGGTGGCCCAGTTTTCTGACCTCGTTGCCGCTAGTCTTATATCGCGCATATATTTTAACAATTCCTGTGCCCGTGTGCAGTATTTCGCAATGTAGACACTCATAAAAACCATGAATGCTGAAGTCCATTCATTTATGGACAAATTAACACTCGACGATCTTTTTTCAATGCAAATTTTTCCCCTTTTTAATTTCAAATCGCCCTCGTCCACCTCTTCCATTGCTTTTTGCGTTCTCAAAAGAGAATGCAGCTCAATAAACTTTCCCTCCCAAATTTTTTCCTTAATTTTAAAAGGCACGTGTTCCCCCACTGTGTCATGAATGCTAGATTCTTGTGAAGGAGTGAAATCAATGGAATTATTTGCAATTTCAAAGTTTTTGTGTAACGGGTCGTGCCTTAAAGAGGTGAACGCTCGTGCATCCTCCTCCGACTCATTACCTGATGAAAAATCAGTAGTTTCCACCAGTCCTTCTGCCACCACGTGTCCGACCCCTTGGGTTTTCTTTGCAATTCTTCTCCGGCCAGCTCCGTCCTTCTTTTGGGTTATTTCCTCGTTCTGCATTATCTGTCCGCCTGTCCTGTTAGCCGTTCTTCTCTTCTTTCCCATGGCCCTTGATGGCGATCCTACGGCATTTCTCTTGTTTGGCATCTTTTCTTTTTCTTTTAAAAGTTTAACTAATTTGTGTAACACCTGCTTTCTAGTCGACAGCAAATTAACAAGTGCCCGATTCGGGAATTCCAAAATTCTAATTCAAGCTGATACGGGAATTCCAAAATTCTGATTCAAGCTGCGAGCGCCCTCTATGGCCATGCCGAATATGGCAATAAGCTACAGGCTGCAACACCCACACACCCACACAAATATTTGATTGAATTAAACCAGATTATTGAAAATATGAAATTTTTATAATCTCTATTATTCAACTTAAATTGCCAACCATTCATTATATGTAGCCCTCTATTAACATTATGTATTATACTGAGCAATAAAGGTGCAATTGTGACAAATAATTTGTCATTAAAAGAATCTTAAATATTCTTAAATCAAATTGTAATCATTTTGTAATCATTTTACCAAATTTAACTTGTGATTATTCTGCCTGTTATGGGCGTCTTTAATTGACAATAAAATATATTTGATTTGATTTGATTTTTCTGACTAAGCAAGGAAATGTCCCACCGATCTTTGATTACTATAATTACGATGTTATCAGAAAACGTGCAGGTGTAAGGAAGTTTTAAATTCATAATTGAAAAACACCTTCTTCATTTTGTCTATTTCAAACTCAGAGATGGGGTAACTGATAAAAATGCTAAATAGTTTAAAAGAATAGAGATAAACATCCTGATAACGAGATGGTCAACTTATTATTCAAATACATTGTCAGTTTATTTTTGATTAATGAGTTTTACTGTCCCTCTGGTATATTTCTGACATCAGACACTCAAATCAATCCATGTGTTCGTAGATAGTAGATGTTGTTGTGTCCTGTTAAATTGTTATACGATGATAACTGATGTTCCCATATTTTGACTATTCTATTGATTGTGACTGTTTATTTAACGCATCATGTAAATGTAACGGAATTTGATGAGACTGTTATTAAAGTGAGAGGGTTAGCGCTATAGAACCAGGTTTAATCCACCATTTTCTACATTTGAAAATGCCTGTACCAAGTCAGGAATATGACAGTTCTTGTCCATTCGTTTTTGATGCGTTTTGTTTTTTGATTTTGCCATGTGATTATGGACTTTCCAAATTGATTTTCCTCTGAGTTCAGTATTTTTGTGATTTTACTTCGTACCTCTTTTACTGTGTTCATGCAAACAAATGTTTTTTAGGTTTGTTAAAAATACTAAGAAAATGCTCATTAGTTTTATATTAAACGTGAATGTTATTGTTATTTTTATTTATATCTTAAACTTAATTCAATTATAGACGGATAACATACATATATACGTTAAGAAAGCATATTGCATTTCTTCTCATACAGAGATGATTATTTTTACAATAAAAATACTCTCGAGTTTAAAACGTCGTCGTTATATAATACATTTTTTACCTTTGTTTTACCTTGAAATTTGATTTGTATCAATTGAATATTTGATAAAAGAAAAGGGCGGTATGTATAAAGCCGGACGAAGTTGTTGTAGACGCGTAACATAAACAAAAAGGGTTTGGGCTTCGGATTCACAAGTAAAATTTGCAATTGTCATTCCACACATGCATATAATATGGATTCATTTATTTTCCTGGATATCAAATATGGTTGTTTCCTGAAAATTTCATATTTTTTATATTTGATTTCGTAGTTTTGTTCTGCTTTGTTTACAACACGTGCAAAGAGTATTGAAAATATGTAATTCGTTTTACATTTGAATTTATGGTTCATCTGTACCCACCAAAACAACAAAAATTGTTATCCAACGAATAATAATGAATCCACAGTACGTGTGTACTTTTTCTCATTATTACTATAAGCCTTCTTTTAATTTATCCGTCCATGCCAATTGATAAATCATGTAAGCACAACTCGTTATGTTAAATATTTTAGCTGTCAGTGAATAAAGATATAACAATGTATAAATAAATAGAAGAATATACGAGCAAATTAACTAATAACAAACTATTCGATATTTTGTCACGTTGTATATTACATATAAATCACTTAGCACGTAAGGTGGTTTGATTGACGGGTATTCTCAATCTGATAAGTTGATGCATTCTACATATTTTCTAGTGACACATATGACATATGTAAAACGACATGTCCTTACTATATATAGACGCTCTATGATATAGATTACTGAAAACAAAGCAAGTGCAAAAAGTGATGTATATGTATTCAGAAAAACATCCTGTTCAAGGGAAGATAAAATCTGTTGTTGAAGTAAAAATATATACTTTTGTTTAAAATGCATGCAAACAAATATCAAACAATAAACCCGAAACTTGCGTTTAGAGATCAATCAATTGTTTCAATGCGGGGGTATGATAGCATCGTCAGGGTTTTCTATATGTGTTCGTATCAACTTTGTCAGTTTAAGAGTTCCTTTACGTTGAAAATGAAAAACAATCTACATTTTAAGTAGAATACAAGGTAGTGTTTTGCTATGCGTTGAAAGGTTACACATACCGCCATTTTGGTGTGAGAAGGATATAAAAAAACTGATGTTTGTTTTATCTTACAAATAAAGTCTTTCCCAAAGATTCGAAGCAAACATCAGCACATGCATACGTATTAACGCCTCGTTTCTTTCTTTGTAAGTAACAAATGAACAAGCGATCAGAAAGCAGGGTCAATATACATTATAAATATTTTTAATAATCGTTATGATTAATAGTTTTTATTTCCAAAAGAAAGATATGAAGTTGTTAATATTCTCAAAGAACGTTTTACCCTTTGCAGGACACAAATAGTTAACAAAACAAAAATACTAAACTCTGACAATAATTAAAAACGGAAAGTCCAAGAACAAATGACAAAATCAAAAGTTTATATACATCGATCGATGACAACTGTCTCATCCCTGACTTATTAAATAGGCATTTCGAATGTGGAAAATTGGGAGATTAAACCTAATTTGATAACTAGCTCAACCTCTCACATGTAGTAACGTCGCATTGAATTCCCTTATATAAACAACAATGCACGAACGGAAACAAACAGGCAGGTAATATGTACAAATGTCGAAAATATGGATACAGCATTCAACTTTTTGTTGTAATCTTGATCACAATAAAACAAATGTGTCGAAAAAGAAAAAAGAAAATGACATGTGTAAAGTGCTTGTTCAAATACCTTTCAAAAGAGGTACGAAAGACACCAAAGGGACAGTTAAACTCATTAATCCAAAACAAACTGACAACGCCATGGCCAAAATTGAAAAAGACAAACAGACAAACAATAGCACACACGACAAATCATAGAAAACCAAATAAAAGACAACACAAACTCCACCAAAAACTAGGGGCGATCTAAGGTGCTCCGGAAGGGTAACATTATTTAACAAATTCTGTACTAATACAATTCCAGTCAGGTTTTATTCCTGATGGGTCTACGGTAAGCCTACTCCTATGTATGATTATCGATTTGTACTTGAGCATTAGACATAGAAAAAGAGATAAGGGTAATGTTCTGATACATACGTCGATCATTCAACCGAGTTTGGCATAAAGACTTACTTTAAAAACATTAAAAAAAAATAACTAATGGAGGTTTGCTACTTTGGGTTGAAACCCAGAAAGATAACAAGTTGTCATTGGTGAAGAAACAGCTGGCGTACCCAAAAGGACTATCTTGGATCATATTTTATTCCTATTTATATAAAAAAAAATGACAATCAAGTATATATAATGTAATAATAAACTTTTTTTTTTAAATTATATTTATAAAGTGGTTGATAACGAATATGAATCGTCAGAAAAGCTACATGATATTAAGAACATAACTAATTTGTCTAATCAATGTCTTGACGCCAAACAAATCTATGAAAATGATCTTTGCAAAAGGGCACCATAAATCTCATCACCCACCAGTATATATGAATAAAAGTATCAACCATTAAAAAGGTAAGTCGCACAGGCATTTAGGAATAACCGAAGATGGAAGCTGGAATTATTATATACAAATGATTATTGATGAATCTGTTCCATGATTAGCATTATTCCGAAAGTTAAAAGGTAAACTAAAAATGAAAAATTTAGAAACTATTTATCTATTTTTTTTACGCAAAGTCTTAAAATAGGATATTGTCAGGAATAATATTCCTGTTAATTTTTAAACATCTTTGGAAAATTTGCAACTATTAGTAGCATGAATTGTCCCAAATAGCCAAGAGATAACATCTAGAAAGTTGCTGAATGATGAAACAGGACTAGAAAGTCTCCAGTCTCGGCGTAATATTCATAACTTGTTGAATTGTCACCATTTTTTCAGAGTGATTGTTATACTAATCTTTCTATCTTAGTTCCGAATCAGAAGCTAAATCTACATTAATTCAGTCTCAAAATTTCCAAACTAAATCACGCAGAACAAGTTCTTACCACAAGTCATTTCTACCAGCCGTTCTTAACCTTTCAAACGATAATCTAGACGACAATCGTTTAAATCAATCGAGGTCGGGTTTTACGACGTATCTCATTCAAAGGCTGTAGAAGAGAACATATTTGTCTAGCAATTCTAAGACGAAGACTTCAAAGTAGTGTTCTTTGTGACAATCTATATAAAAAAAACATACCAAAGATACACTGCGTTCCTGTGGTCACTTTTAAACTACTGATTACTTGTCCAGAATATAAAGCAATTCGAACGGATATTATCGGGATAGTCTATTGTATTAATCTTAAGATCATATTATATAGAAACAGTTTAAGTTCTGAAGAGAACAATATGCAAATTTAATAAAGTTTGAGTATAAATAAATCAAACCGTTTGGAAAATTGAACTTGTGTGTGTTTCTATATTCATGATATTTATTGATGTTAACTCGAATGGACTGCCCGTAATCGATTATAATCGGACCTTTGTGGTCGTTCTGGTATGTTGGAACGTAAAAGTTTACTGTTTTCTTCTATTTGGTAATTTTGGGTCTATCATGTTTATGGTATTCAAAAAGGAAAATTCGTAAAAAAAACCTGCAAAGTTACATATATTTTATGAAAAAAGACTTAATTATAATATGACAGATTCGTTTGTTTAAAGTGTTTAATACTATGAAATTGAAACAATCAAAAACTATATTCGTTCTAAATCCATCAGCGTACATTCAGTTCTCCGAATTACACATAAAAACAACTATGTATGACTAATCTACGTATGCAAGACACCTATCTTTGTTATCCTGGTTGATCTAAATAGACAAAACAATGTTATCGTTCCTTGATCAAAGGTAGATGTCGTTTCGTTACTATATTATAGAGATGTAGAAAACAAAAATAACATTGCATGGAATAACTTTTAAGGAAAGAGGTTCGAGAGGTATGTTTGATTTTGTACATTCATATCTTGATTATATTTTAAATTATGTATGAAGTTTTAATTGAGTAACAATGGATTTGAAATACTTGATAAACACACAAATGTTAAACTTAAATAGAATGTTCAAAACGGGACACAGTTTGTTTTTTCCCAGTCATAGGCAGTAAAAGGTAAACATATTAAGCTCTTGAAATCAGTTAGATAATTTTTTTGAAATACAAAGTTAAAAAACTCATGTTTACAATTAGGATATGCAGTTATAACATTGATTACAAATATTTTTTTCAAAATAAGACTGAAACACAATCTAACAGTTTTGATTATTGCTTCGTATATAGGCATTTTATACAAATATATTAGTCTATATAACGTGATAACTGCATGTTATACCTTGTCGGCCATTGGATTTCTCATGATTTTGAAATACTTAACGTTTGAATATTCTTAAAGTGTATAGAAATCAACTCTACGATGTAAAAGTAGACATGAATACTTACTTTATACCCAACCGTTGAAACCTGTACTTTACATATTACTAACGCCCGTGTCATACACTCCTTTCAGTGCTGTTCCCATATTGTAAGCATGATACAATTAATTAAAATCAACGAATTTTAATCAATTATGACTATCCAATCTCAATTGTCAAAGAACTTGTCATATAAACTGATGTATCTGTGTTTATGAAAAAACAAAGTTTGAATTATTATGCATTACACAAGTGCTTGAATTATTTTAATTTATTATACTGTCCAGATTTATGCATAGTATGTGCACCGTTAAATGTAACTGAAATTCAAATGTGTTAACTGCATATAATGTTGCGTGATATGTGTTCATGTTTTTCTTAATAACACACTTAAAAGGTATTGTTATTTACTCATGAAAAATAAATTTCACAAAAATTAAATCAATTTGGACCAGCTTTTCCGAAACTCGTTGCAAGTTATCCCTTTATATGCACGTATCTTTGCAAAAAAAATTATTGCATCATATTATAAAAAAAAAGGTTTGTTTTGTTACAGGTTTTTTTAACTGTTTTGATCATCGGAGCGATTTTTAGCTACGAATACTCAATTTAAATCTTTTAGAAACAAGTGAGGCTGTTATTTATTTTGTGGTAATATTTTGTAAACAGACTTCATTTTGACATCATCATGCAGAGTTTTGACGTCATAAATCTACGCTCTGACATTTGTTTAAATTATGCCTTAGTTAGTATTCCCTACGTATATGTACATGTTATTAAAAATAATGTATATACTTCATATCAAAAGTTGTAGCTTGTTTGGTATATATAGTACAGTGAATTTGTATAATCAGGGAATATGTAGAATCCCTGATTTTTCAGGGAATATGCAGAATCACTGAAATCATAAGAAATTATATATAATCATCTTTTATCCCTGAACGTTTTAATAACTATTCTGCATACTTTCTAATATAATTTTAGGGATTATCAATAATTATTCTTAAAAAACACACTTAAAAAGTATTGTAATTAAGGTGTGTCTATTCTGTCTATTCTTTGTTGGTCTTAGCATTATGTATTCGGGTTTAGTTTTCTGTAATTAGTTAATACTTCAGTTGCATTATGTATATATCTTTCATATTCATGTGATAAAATGTACTGTTTGCAATAGCATGAATTGTTCTATAGAATAAGGATGTTCTTATCCCGGTCATAAAAACATTGCCGTATTTGGCACAACCTTTTTCAACTGTTGATCATCAGTGCTGTTTAACTTTGTACTTTTTTCACTTTCGATCTTTTAATATCTGGGCGTCACTGGTGAGTCTTGTGTGGACGAGGCGCGTTTTTTAGCGTATTGAATTTTAAACTTGATGCTTTTTGTTATCTTTTAATCATGTATTTCTTTGTCTAATATGTTCCCCTATTTATTTGTATTGTAGACCTGTACTATAATGTTGCCATTTCAATGTTATATTTATTTTTGCCATTAAAGTGCAAGGTTTGGTATGCCACAAAACCAACCAGGTTCAACCCACCATTTTTATTCCCCTTTAAAAATGTCCTGTACCAAGTCAGGAAGATGGCCATTTATATATTATTGTTCGTTTCTGTGTGTGTTGCATTTTAACGTTGTGTCGTTTGTTTTCTCTTATTTTTGAGATAATAAGATAAGACGTGGCACGGTACTTGTCTATCCCAAATTCATGTATTTGGTTTTGATGTTATATTTGTTATTCTCGCGGTATCTTGTCTGATGATTGGTCTGTTTCTGTGTGTGTTGCGTTTCGTTTGTGTTGCGTTTCGGTGTTGTGTCGTTGTTCTCCTCTTATATTTAATGCGTTTCCCTCGGTTTTAGTTTGTTACCCCGATTTTGTTTTTCGTCCATGGATTTATGAGTTTTAAACAGCGGTATACTAATGTTGCCTTTATTTATGGATCCTTTGTTTGTTAAAAAAAACCCAATATAGACAAAATATCATTTTTTCTTTCATATTCCTTGTAAGATAAAATAATTCTGCTTTTGAACACAGAGGATAATCTGAAAGATATAACAAACAGAGGGTTTCGAGATAAAGTTGAAGACCTCAAAATTAATCATAATCAACATTCCATACCAGATTGTTTTTTTTTAATTTAATCGCGAAAAAAGTATACACGGCTGTATCATATATCATTCGAATCGAAAATATGTGTACTTTAAAATCAATGTTGTCGTCAGAACTAATTATGGTGCAGTTTTTCAGAAATCAAGATCAAAGGTCAACCACCATTTTCCATACAAAATTACAATGAATAACAACTAAACTTACCTAATCACAATTTTGTTTTTAGCAAAACAGCTTGGATTGTGTTTTCTCAATCAATTGTTCATCCAATACTAAGAAATTATCAAAAAAAAAAAAATTGTATCGAAAATGTGAAACAGTTTTTGCAAAAAGGGGGTTGACCCCGTCCCTTAAAATATGTACTTTTTCGTAATCATTTTTATTATGACCACCAAACTGTAAAAACAAATTAAAAGAAAATACAATAAAAACATATCATGCTTGCTTTAAGATAATAATAGGTTTGATAACTAAGTTTTGTACACTTAGGGTAGGGTTTGTACACGCCAAAATGACAATAAACTGTCTAAACACATACTTATGTTTGGCTTTAAAGAAATTGGATGTTATGACAGTCATTACAAGGAACATAAAACAGTGCAGGACATTTTTATATGTGGTACAACATCATACATGCACATTCAATTTGCAAATCGCACCAAGCCCTACTGACAAATAAAATGTCTTACTTTACGGTTATTCCATTAAGGTCAACAAACTCGCGATAGCGTCCGTAAAATTAACGAAGGGATTATTTCAACTGCACCATATGGAACTCTTGGTTTAATAGCTTCCTTGTGAGCAGTAACCTTCTTTATCGCTATTTTGTTCATTTTTCCTTTGATCTTTTTTTGTAATAATTTTCATATCATGCTACTCGCTTGAGATGGAAAATTATCGCTAGAAACTAAGCATGCACGTGTGGCGTTGCTAACGAAATTGACATGAAATTGACAGCTTCGTCATAGGTAAAATAGCGATAAAAAGATTATCATTGTTCGTCTCAACTCGATTGCCTTTCTCGTTTTCGCCGTCCCGGTTCAAGCGAGAAAATCAATCTCGTCGAGATGATCACCGATAGTCTATAAATCAAGTTAAGAGGCTGTCCAAGTAAATATCAGGCAAATCCTGTGATATGGGTGGCACATCATAATTTTTTTCCCACTAAATTTTTGGTTCCGATGCAATGTTTATATCATACAAAGGCTATATATGTCAAAGATATTTCTGAACCAACTGTGGATGGCTCAGAAAATGATTTTAAAGTTCACTAACAATGCAACACAATTTTACCCAAAATGAAGAGTTATCTCCCCTTTTCAATGAATTTTCAGTGCTTTCTATGTATTTTTTTTCTCTTTATTTGTTGCAGTTAATAGAAAAACAAAATTCAACTTTCAGAAAGAATGAATTTATGATATGAAATAGATGAAATCATTTTAAAAACAAAATATGTCATGTGCCATCCACTGCCTGGTTTTTCCATGGACACCCTCTTAATCATGATAGGAAATGCATGCATGCCTGTAAAGATACTGATGCGGATGGGCATCTATATCATGGTTTGGTTCAAATGGGTAACTATTGCTTCAACGCTGTTTGTTTGATGTCCTCATGCGAATAGTCACTTTTGCATGTAATATCTAGTAGTTCATTGCAATACTTCAGAACGCCAATAAATGACGAATCAGAGCAGATAAATAAAATAGGCCAGCATTTTTTGGACGATAGCATCAATTGTGCCGACCAATCACCCACTCGTTCTTCTCGAACGTTTAACAACATGATTTGGATGTCGACCAGAAACATATCCTTTTATTTGAAAGTAGGTGATGTATAGTGTACCCATTCTTTAAACAAACCGATAATAGGCTGTATATGGTCTTCAAACAATTTTTCCAGTCTAGTTTAAATGTCTAAGGCTTAGTCTGTTTGATCACATATACAAGTATGGAATTCTAACAACACATTCCAGAATGCAGATGGTATCTGATCAAAGTAATCAAAAGGTCATACACCAGTGTATAGATGCTAATATAAAAAAACGTGTAGGGCTTAAAACACAAGTATGAACCCTCATTTAACCCTGTTAAAGTCTTTAGCATTCAGCAATAGTTAAGCTGTATGTCCAATATACATACCAGCATCAACCAAAAAATCGCGAAGACAACAATCGGTCCCGATATAGGCTAAGAAACACAACCAGCTGTAGAAATCACGAAGCCTAAGAAAATGGCGATTAAAAAAGTCCAGCGTCGACCATTTTACTTGTTGCGCAATTGCATATAGTTGCTGGTCAAATGTTTGAATATCGAACTCTTGTCCAGCTTCATTAGACATGTAAATACATTTCTGCATGGCAGCTTACACTGTAGCCTTGTTATTTGGTTTAGAATCTATAATTGGAGGATATGCTACAACTGTAACATCGGCGCCATTTTTAGACAAAAGACAAGTGTACCCTGTTCAAAAATGAATCTTTTGTTCATCCCCTTTTATTTCTATTGGAAACTCTATGACATCCCTCGACAAAAGCCTGGAGAACACCAACAGTTGGTCAACATCATTACTTTTATCATGATCACATAATAAGTTGATCGTAAGCATCCGATCGTCGTGGTGGTTCTGATCTATATTTTAGGTTAAGATAAGGAAAGCCATCGTTCAATAATGTTGTTGTATCATCTATAGCAAAAAATCTCTTTATTCCTCGCTTGATTCGTTCTGAACAATAGTCATAAACGCCAGCTAATTTAGTTTGAAATACAGGCCTAGCAAGAGGAAGGAAGGTGTTTGTTCCATCTATTGTCTCGGCGTTCATGTCAATATGATCAAAACCCTCTTGAATCGATCGACCTCCTCCTGAAATGGGATGAATGTCTCCTTGGATATATCAATAGCCACTGATACGTCTGATCTCAGGATTTGCAACACCGGCAAGGTATCTTTGCAATTTAGTATATGAAACGCAAAACATATGTGCGTTCAGAATTTCAATAAGACGATTCGACCCAAAATCGTGGTAAACTTGAATTGCAAGACCAAGATAAAAAAAAGTGTAAGGATGCTACGACTAGTTGCAACAATAAATTCCGTTAAAACCAAACTTTTACTCAGACTTTCTTTTTTTATACTCCAATTAAGTAATTTGACCAAAGAATCGGGCATTGCATGCAAAGAATTTTCGAATGATACCTCCGTTGAAGTTGGAAAGTGTTCTTTTAAAAATCTTACTTTGTCAATGTCTCTCCATATTATACTTGCTACTGAAAAAATGAGTAGGTAATCTGTTTGATCGTTATACATACGACTCCTTCGTTTTTCATTTGACCATTTTAACTCTGCTTAAAAATTATTGGCTTCCATGATTGCATCCCATTGTGTTTTATTGCTACTCATGTTGCTGTTGGACTTAACCTGACCTTGTTGTGATAGAATGACAACAATATAATCGTAATAGTTTTCCAGATATCGCTGCATATTTCTTTTGTTGTTTAGCTTGAAGGCATATTTTCAGGTAAAGATGAAACAAACTTCCAAATTAAAGAGGATAAATCAACATTAATGCTAAAGGTTAATTTGGAAAAAGCTGTCATATTTATTGATTCTCATCCTGAAGTTGTAATACCAATTACCTCATTATCTTTATTGGAATACTTTAGATATTTTGCCATGCACTGGTATGGCAAAAATTTTCTTGATGAAATTTATGTAGGAAGGTTTAATCAACATTATGGTTTGCAGCGTTTGTAATGCGAGTAATCCCGTCATATGATTCAATTTTTAAAAATAATTGTCTTGTTTGTAGCTTTTTTTATTGCAAAATACACCAACACTTCAATTGGTAGGACAAGACATAGATCGAGTTAAAAAGTGACTAAACTGTCCTGTATTTAACAGTCCGCTAAGTCATTTTCTTGTCTCTTAGTAAACACCGCAATGTTTTGTTCACTTGTTTTACATGTTTTATGATATACCATTTCCATACTTTCATTCGGTAAATCACTAAATGATTCATATTTACTTATAAATTTCGTGTAAATATGACCTTAACGCTTACCATCTGCAGCAAAATAAACGCGTTGTACTGTTTTTAGTAAATAGAACAACTGTTTCATTGCTTCTTTTCTGGAGAATTATACGTTTTTCTAATATTTAACTCGGTTTCCTAAGCTTTGCAGAACTAGGGCCAAGTTTCAACAAACTTCCCTGTTGTGCCATCTTTTGGGTTTGGCCAGATCTCAATTTCTAAATATAACTTCCAACTAAAACAAATGTTCTTCTTAAATGCATTAAACCTTATCAACCCAACCTTAAAATAGAAAACAACATACAAAATAAACTAAAAAAAACAAGAACCTTAAGTAATTACAAGTAATATCAAGTAATTATTGCTATATAGTAATTAGTGTTGCCAAATCGTACACTTTACCTTACTAAAAATTTGTCCGTTTAAAAATCTATAAATTATTAAGAAACTAAGGTTTCAACTCCCTCAGGCAAAGTTGGCTTTAGATGAATTTGGCTATTTATTTTAGGTATTTTTGACTTACAGCTCTTCAACGGTTCCGGTACTTATACATCTTCGGATTTCAAATGATTGGCTTTGAGCGTTCCTGATGAAGGTAAATCCAGAAAAGCGCTTCGGACGCAAGAAATTAATAACGTGTTGTTTTCAATATTTTGCCTAAACGGTTACTCGGATAACCGGTAAACCGATTGTTTTAGTTGATGTTTGAAGGCCTCATCTACATAGATATAAGAAGCTGTGGTATGAGTGTCAATGTGATAACCTTCAATTCAAGTCATACATTCACGTTTTTATAATACGATGAATTGAAAAACAAGGAAAACAACATGTTTAATAACTTATTGCGTCCGAAGCGCTTTTCTGGATTTACCTTCATCAGGAAGCCTGAATATCCGGAGATGTATAAGTACCGAAAATCGTTGAAAAGCTATATGTAAAAAAATACCTAAAATAAATAAACAAAAAAATCCTCTTAAGCCAACTTTGCCATGAATTTACCTTAATTTCATAATAATTGAAGTTTTTCCTTTGGTATTATAAGTAAAGGCAACAGTAGTATACTGCTGTTCAAAACTCATAAATCCATGGACAAAAACAAAATCGGGGTAACAAACCAAAACCGAGGGAAACGCATCAAATATAAGAGGAGAACAACGACACAACACCGAAGGCTTGTCTGTGAATATTCCTGGCGAAGTCTGACTTTTAATATTCAAATACACCGTATTAACTATGGCGTGTGTACTAACTTCAGATTAATAAATAAAAATAAATTGTCTTGATGACGTAGAATTGAATATGTCTGAAACCGATGATTCTTTTTTATTTTCTCTTGTTGTCTCCCAAAATAATGTGGAATGCTTCAATTTGAAATGATTAAGCCTAAGCTTGTTACTCGAAATATCAAGTATATACTGATTACATTCACATATGTTTGCATTTCGCAGTTTTTGAGTTGTATTTTATTAAAAGTATACAGAGTTTTGCACGACGGAGATTGCACATTCAGATATAGGTCTACACAATATAAGAACACAGATGAAATAAAAAAGTACATCGTAAAATTTAATCGCATTACTGATTTAAAATTATAATCCTGGTACCTTTGATAACTATTTACACCACTGGGTCGATGCCACTACTGGTGGACGTTTCGTTCCCGAGGGTATCACCAGCCCAGTAGTCAACACTTCGGTTTTGACATGAATAACAATAATGTGGTCATTTTTATAAATTTCCTGTTTACAAAACTGAATTTTGCGAAAAACTAAGGATTTTCTAATTCAAGGCATAGATTACATTTTGTACCTTAGCCGTATTTTGCACAACTTTTTGGAATTTTGAATCCTCAATGCTCTTCAATTTTGTACTAGTTTGGCATTATAAATATTTTGATATGAGCGTCACTGATGAGTCTTATGTAGACGAAACGCGCGTCTGGCGTACTAAATTATAATCCTAGTACTTTTGAGAACTATTTACACCACTGGTTCGATGCCACTACTGGTGGACGTTTCGTCCCCGAGGGTATCACCAGCCCAGTATTCAACACTTTGGTGTTGACATGAATAACAATAATGTGGTCATTTTTATAAATTTCCTGTTTACAAAACTGAATTTTTCGAAAAACTAAGGATTTTCATATTCCATGCATAGATTACCGTAGCCGTATTTGGCACAACTTTTTGGAATTTTGGATCCTCAATACTCTTCAATTTTGTACTAGTTTGGCTTTATAAATATTTTGATATGAGCGTCACTGATGAGTCTTATGTAGACGAAACGCGCGTCTGGCGTACTTAATTATAATCCTGGTACATTTGATAACTATTAAAGTTACTGCTAAACAACATGTATACTCTTAATATTGCCTTACGATCTTGTCACGAGCTGAGAGACAAGTTTTAATATTTTTTATATTTTTGGATTAACGATAAAAATCAATATACTGGATAATTGATATGTCAATTTAATTACCACGACGATTCTTTTTAAAGGAGACAGAACTATTTAACGATTTCAATATACATTTATCTATCAAAATTAAACAAAAGTCCGGTTAACCGGTCAGCGTTTTGGGTATTCGATATACGGTCGTTCAAACGGTAAACCGGTTAACCGGTTAACCGTTGACAACACTAATAGTAATCCAACATATGGTGCGCTCGAAGTTCAAAATCAATAAGGTTAATAATATTAGACCTGATCCGTAAATGACATAAATGTCCGGTAATAAGTAAAATTGTTCGATAGATAATATTTTGGACGCTACTTTACGTCTTTTTGAGAAAATTTATATGATCAAAATTAGTCCATAAATTAAAGATTAGTGCGTTCTTGCAAAGTATTAAAATCCGGTAATGAAACAAAATGTCCAAAGTGTCAGAGCTTTGTATCGTCATATTTTGTACAAAAGACTTATTATGTTAGTTGTATGGCTTAATAGATAACAAATATATACATGTTATATTTAAATCCAATAAAAAAAATATATACATGTATATGACAATGTTTAAACAGCAAAAATTACATGCCTTGTAGAGTTTATATTTATGTAATTTTTACCAACAAAACGATAAATTAAAATAAACTGCACCATACGACTTTTTGACGACCTATCTAAAATTAATGTAACATAATGTTTTAAAGATATTTACCAATTTTTAGCCGTATACCATACAGTTAAATTAAACTTCAACTCTTACACTCTGTTAAGAATCGCCTTTTTACTATTCCGTCAGAGCACTACTACTTATATTTTCCTTTAAAGAGTTTTATCGTTGATGTAATATATTAAGAGACAGCCTGATATTTTTTCTTGTTCTTTCTTGGGCAATTCATCTTTGTAATGATAAGGTCGTTGAACAAATTCATACATTATTTCTGTTGCAATTCGTAAGTTCAGTTATTGCAATATAGGTTACGTTTTTGAGCTTATACTGTAAAATTCTAAATGCAGTTCATCTACGTTTCTGCTAAAATCAATGTAACGATTGTGTCAATCACTTGCATTATGACATGATCATATACAAAAGAAGATGTGGTATGATTGCCAATGAGACAATTGTCCACAAGAGACGAAAATGACACAGAAATTAACAAATCTTGTTCAGAATGAACATTGTCTCAATCAAGGGATTTTGATAAACTTCTGACGTCAAATCGTAGTTCAGAGAAAAAATCCAAATTGTTGTCGCACCCCCACCTTCCCCACTGTGTTGAACACCCAGACAGAAACATATGTTTTCGTTTTAATTCACACATCCAAACGTTTACGTTATCATTGGCTATTCTAATTTCTCCGACAATCTATTTCACTGTCACAAATCCAATGATATGTAGAAATATAACGCTGTGGTATGAGTGCCGACGACACAGCTGTGTACGAGAATTCAAACAGGAAAACCAACGGTGTATTTTTTCTTAAAAAGATAAATACGTCAACAAACGACAACAACAGAACAAACAAGTTCATAAAGTGGTCCTTGCTGGTATATTCTAACTATAAGTTTTACAGACTGTTGATAACATTTTTTTTAATTTCAGAATGAAGATGATTTACTATAATGTAGCAGCTTGTATACTTATCATCGCAGCGTCAACTGAAATTGTACTATCATGTCCCAGCGAATGTTCCTGCTCCACAAATAGCAATGGGGTTAATGTAAATTGCAAAAACAGAGGACTTACTGTTATTCCACGAAACTTTCCAAATTCATCATACTACATGTAATATGGATTTTTTTTATTACTAATCGCCATTAATTATTTTTGAGAAATATTTCAATACTTATACACTTTTGATCAAACACAATGTTTTAATGTGGAATTTAGTTTATCCTTCATTGTTTACAAGATCACTAAAGCATTATGGCTATCTCACCATTACTTCGTTTCAGAGATTTGGAGGACAATCAAATAACTACAATACAGCAGGGAGCATTCGAAGCCCTAACAGCACTGCAGAGACTGTATGTATAAATGTTTATAGAATTAAGCACATGTGGTATGCGAGCCAATGAGACAACTCTCTATCCAAAACACTGTGACAAACGTAAATCTTTAATTACAGGTCAATTTAACGTACGGCGTTATAGAAGGAGCCTGGACTCACATGGAACAACAAATTATAAAGGGCCCTTAAGTGACTAGCTTAAAATAATTTAAACAGGAAAACCAATTGTATTATCTATATCATAAGCTGACTTGCTTTTACTTTGTTTTATCTTTTTTTCTTCTTCAGGTATATGAGTGGAAATAATCTGACATTTATCAAGAATGATACTTTTGAACATAACATTAACTTACAATATCTGTAAGTACAAAACATAGGCTTTGAATGATTGATAGTTTAAAGTTGTTAACAACCGACTTTGTTTTTGTAGTTAAGAATTGAATGCTTCTTTTTGTAACTTCATTGGGGTGTAAAAGCGTTGACCGAAGTACATTGTGTATGAAGCGCGGAAGCGCTTTATACTACAAATGTGCGCACTGTTAACCCTTTTACAACCCTATGAAGTTACAAAATGAAGCATTCAATACTCATAATTACATTTTTTTTAGCTATAATCATGAAAACACGAATTTTATTATTGTTTTATTTAATTCACCTGTGCACTTTATTGTGGGACCAGGTGTTATCATGAATGAAAAGTTTTATTGAGCAATGCAATCGCTCACGGAATAATACGTGACGTCTTGCAGTTAGCAAATCAAAATAAAGTAACATAATGAAATATAAATCTTATGTTATTATTATTAAATTATTACATGTAGGTTCTTATGTAATGGTGAGATAAAGTGAAATTTAGCATTTGGGATAAAAACCAAAACATGAGGTTGAATGGGATTTGTTGTTTTTTTTTCAACATACAAAACTGATTACGAGGTAAATTTCAGTCGTTGAAATTGGCACATTAGTCAAAGTATGAATTTAAGATGATGAAGACTATACACATCAAAGTGTGTGATACAAGATTTACAAAATATTTTCAGTAATGTTAGTACAATAAAAAGTTATATGTCAACTAGTTTTACCTAAAAATCGTGTAGTGTAGTTATAAAAGATGTTATTGTAAAAATTACTTGAATTTTCACAAATGTATCACAGGGATACATGTATCATAGACCTATGTAACAATATGTAACAAGTTCACGATTTAAACCGTTCATTTCTTTAAAAAAACCATAATTATGTAACTGTCAGCAAGGTATTGAACAAAACTGTTATTGGTATTGTTTTAAATTCTAATAGCCAAATAAGCTGTTAGAGAAAAAAAACGTCCAGAGCGAAAACAGACAGCATAATTTCTCAATTTGTGTATTTCTTTATACTGATGTCCAATGTTAGAAGCAGCAGTATTTGGTTTCCTCTGATAATGAAGTAAAAAAAAAGCAAATAGGACTCTTAGTCCATTCCCTATTATCAGATTTCACACAATAGAGCACGCACATGCAGTAACTAGCCAAACTCATGCATTACCTCATATTTAAGATTTTAAGAGCTAAATATTTTTTTTTGTCTAAAAGGCTTTTTTTTAAGCACTAAAATGAAGTGAAAAATGGTTCTTGTAATTATCCTTTTAAAGTTTGAATTATATTTTAATAATTACATTTAATTTAGTGATGAAATTAGATAATATCATCACAATGTTTTAATGTGGAATTTAATTCATCTTTCACTGGTAACAGGATATCAAAAGCATTATCGTTATCTCGCCATCACTTTGTTTCAGAGATTTGCATAACAACCAAATAACTACAATACAGCCGGGAGCATTTCAAAACTTAGCAGCACTGCTGACACTGTATGTATGCATGTTAATGCAGACACTGTATGTATACATGTTATGTTCTTCTCATATAAATTTTGATAGTATGATACTCAACTCCTAACGGGAGGGATTGTGCCTGAAATTCATATGATGAAGACATATCAGTTTAATTGAGTTCTGGAGCTGACATGTCCGTTTACTGCTAGTAGTCTGTTTTTTTATGAACTATTGTCAATTCATTTGTTTCTTTATTTACATCTTCTGACATCGGACTGGGACTTCTCTTGCACTGAATTTTAATGTGCGTATTGTTATGCATTTACTTTTCTACATTGGCAAGAGGTATAGAGGAAGGGTTGGGATCTCGTAAACATGTTTAACTCAACCGCAAATTTTCGCTTGTCCCATGTGAGTCTTGTCTGATTTTTATTTTTAGTTTCTTGTCTATAATTCGGAGTTTAGTATGACGGCCATTATCACTGTACTAGTATACATATGTTTAAGTGGACAGCTGACGGACGCCTACGGGTGCGGGTGTTTTCGCTACATTGAAGACCCATTGGTGGTCTTCGGCTGTTGTCTTCTCCATGGTCGGTTTGTTGTCGCTTTGACACAATCCCCATTTCCTTTCTTAATTTATTATAGGAAGAAGCACATGTGGTATGAGTGCCAATGAGGCAACTCTCTTTCCAAGAGACACTAGGAAAAGCGTAAATCATTAATTACAGGTCAAGGTACGGCGTTATAGAAGGAGCCTAGACTCCCATTGAATAGCATGTTACAAAGTGCTCCAAAATGACTTACATAAAACAATTTAAACAGGAAAATTAATGGTAATATCTATACCATTAGCTTACTGCTTTTACTTTATTCTTTATTTTTTTCTTCTTTAGGTATTTGAGTGGAAACAATCTGACATTCGTCAAGTATGATACTTTTGAACATAACATTAAATTAGAACATTTGTAAGTACAAATATATGTATTGAACGATTGATAGTTTTAGTCGTTAACAAACGACTTCGTTTATGTAGTATTAAATTATTTGGTTCTTATGTAATCATGAGATAATGTGAAATTTAGCACTTGTGATGAAACCTAAACATGTACAGATGGGTGCGGTTCTAACCTTGACAAAAGTTAACTTAAAGCAGACTTGTTAACTGCTTTCTTAGTTAACTTAAGAATTTTTAAGCAGTGAAGCAGGTTAACTTTGTCGTTGTTGGACCAGACCTACGGTCTCCTTTTTTTGGACTGCTGCAGACCTATTGACAGGTCTGCACCAGTCTTGGCCTGTGGACAAATCTGCTTTATACCAGTCCTGATGATAGGTCTGTCCAAGACCAGACCTGTGGACAAGTCTGTTCCTGACCAAACCTGAAGACAGGTCTGCCTCTTACCAGACCTGTGGACAAGTCTGCTTTTGATCAGACCTGAGGACAGGTCGGCTTATGACAGATTATCGTTATAAGAGTTTTCATATCAGACTTTATTTTAATTAAAATATTTAAACAACAATTTCACAATATTTTTCCACAGATGTCAAATTTAATTATTTACTGTACTAGATATTATACAAAATTCTCTTTTTTCATTTGATATACATGTATTCCTATATACATAAAATAATGGTTATACAATCACATAGAGCTACTCATAAAGGAAATGAGAGTGTCTTTTTTTTATTAGAAGGGCGGATAGAAAGGTTATCCAACGCATCGGAACAATATTATTATGTCACGGGATATCAACAACATTGTCGACGTTGCTTCGTTCCCCGTTTTTCACCTGTCCCTTCCTCAATTTTACTTTATGCATAAATTTATACATGTATTGATATTTCATTGTTATTCAACTTGTTTGCATTGGATTTACTATTCTATTTTCCGCAGACTACTCTTACAGAAATTGTATAGTGTCCGTAAGCATACGGTGCGGTAAAACTATCAAAAATTTCATGAAATTCGTCAGATGTGTCGAGAGATTTGTCTTTGTCGACTAATTGATTTATTGGACGTCCCAACTTTATACTGAATGTGCACTTGAATGAAATAGTTGCCGATTGACGTTTAACTACAAAAAAAAATCAATCAACCGACAATATAGATTAACAATATACATACTATTCCCAGAAGAGAACCTCATATGATATACTTTTTTTTTTATCAAACAGTACAAGTGAATTCAGACATGTCAGTGTTGTTACTTTGGTGATGCGGCCTAATAGTTTTACACAAAATCATGAACTACTATATCTAGTGATTGTTCAATGTTATGAATAAAGAGATGAAATTGGGACTCTTACAATTTATGCAGTAATTGTTTTCCAATATCATTGATTACATGTACATCTAAGGTCCTACTAAAATGTGCACAGGAGCGCAAAACGAAGACATTAAGGCACTCGGTACAATACTATGCGGGTATATATATTTACAATTAAAAGTGCACATATGGTCAGTGTTGGTCTAATAATTTTGTTGTACAAGTCAGCATGAGGTATCAAAACTACTCAAATTGTGTTACGTATCAATATTTTTAATCAAAGAAGGACATGCTGGCACCCTAAATTTATGCGAACAATAATTGATTTTTATTGTATAGCAATATTGTTGTCCGATGTATTATACATTGAATCCTGAAATATAAAATATGGCTGACTTACTATGCGGGAATATAGATTTACAAATTAAAGTGCACATATGGTCAGTCTTGGTCAATGCGGTAAAATAATTGTGTTATACAAGTCAGCATGAGGTATCAAAACTACTGAAATTGTGTTACATATCAATATTTTGAATAAAAAGAGGACATGCTGGAACCCTAAATTTATGCAAACAAAAATTGTTTCTTATTTTATCGCAATATTGCTGTCCATTGTATTATACATTGAATCCTGACTTAAAAATATGGCTGATTTACTATGTGGGTATACAGGCATGACAGATTTACAGATTTACAAATTAAAGTACACATACATGTATGGTCAGTTTTGGTCGATGCGGTCAAATAATTTTGTCGTACAAGTCAGCATGAGGTATCAAAACTACTGAAATTTTGTTACATATCAATATTTTGAATAAAAGGAGGACATGCTGGCACCCTAAATTGATGCGAACAAAAATTTGTTGTTATTGTATTGCAATATTGCTGTCCAGTGTTTTATACATTGAATCCTGAGATAAAAAAAAAAATATGGCTGATTTACAATGCGGGTATATAGATTTACAAATTAAAGTTCACATATGGTCAGTTTTGGTCGATGCGGTCAAATAATTGTGTTGTACAAGTAACCATGAGGTATAAAAACTACTCAAATTTTTGTTACGTTTCAATGTTTTGATTAAAAAAGGAGGACATGCTGGCACCTTAAATTTATGCAAACAAAACTGTTTTGTTATTGTATTGCAGTATTGCTGTCCATTGTATTATACATTGAATCTTGATATACAAAATATGCCGGTATATAGATTTACAACTCAAAGTGCACATACGGTCAGTTTTGGTCGATGCGGTCAAACAATTTTGTTGTACAAGTCAGCATGAGATATCAAATTTATTGAAATTTTGTAACGTATTTAAAATATTTTGAATAAAAGGATGACATACGTAGTCATATATTTAAATGAATTAAATTATTGCTGATTGTGGCTGCATAGTTCAAGGATGTATACAACTTACATCAAATATACGTATTTTCAAAGATATACATAATAAAGTGCAAAAACAAAGGTATCGGAATATGTATTAAGTACCCGTTATCATTGTAACCAAGGTCGCTTTTATAATTTATAGATTGTCAGATCACAGATAAATTTGTGTTACAAGCAACGTTTTATGCGTACTTTATTTTCAAATATTTGTTTTTAATCCTGTTTATATAACGAAAGTATTAATTTTACTTTATTTTCAATGTTTATACTACGAAACAAAGATCTAACAAAATATTTTGAAAAAATCGATGTAGAGCGGTCCTGGTTACAAGTTAACTTAGTGTTGAGCAGACCAGTCAAAAGTTAACATGGAAACTGGTCTGGTTTTGTCAAAGCAAAAGTAAACTTATGTTAACTTTGTGGTAGGACTGGTTTCGAAGTGAACTTATGTTAACTTTACGGCAGGACTGGTTCCGAAGTTAACTTATGTTAACTTATAACAGGACTGGTTCGATGTTAACTTATATCAATAGCGGACCTGTTACCAAGTTATCTTCTTGGCAGACATAAAAACAGTTCTAGGACCAAGTTTGCTTTTCAAGTTAACTAGATTTTGGTCCTTTGACTGGTAAGATCAGTCCTTAATCCGGTTATCAAGTTAACTTGCTGTACAGGTTAGGACGTAAATTTCAGTCGTTTAAATTGGCACTTTATCAAAATATGAATGTAGCACGACGAAGACTTGTGTGATACAAGATTGATAAACAACTATACGTTTAATTTCAAAAAAGTTAATACAATAAAAAGTAATATATAAACTCGTTTTACCTTAAAATCATTCGATGTAGTTATAAGAGGTGTTACTGTAACAAATCACTTGAACTTTTACAAATGTATCACAGAGATGGATACATGTATCTTAGACCTATGTAACAAGTTCACGATTTAAACTGTTCAATTATTCTTAAAACATTATGTAACTGTTATCAAGGTATTGAACAAAATTGTAATTATTGGTATTGTTTTGAATCTAAGATGTAAGACAATAAATGAAGACCAGTATAAGCTAAGCGAAAATGACGGCATACATTTCTTCATTTATTTATACATATAAATGTGTTCTTTTCGAAGCAGCGTAACATATTGCTTTCTTTTGATAATGTCTAAAGTAAAACAAGTACGACTGTTAGTCTATTGTTTTATATCATAGTACACACAATATAGCATATTTTGTCTGTATCAGTATTTCGCAACTTATTTGTCTAACATTGTTAATGCGTTAACCAAATAGTTAGCCCATTTCAACAATGATCGTTCAAGAAACGATTGTGTTAGCTATTTCTTTGTCTAAATATAAATATGTATATTGAAAAAGAAATTCTAAGAGTCACAAAGGTTTACAAAGATAATACAAAAAAAGGTTCTTAAACACGAAGTTGCATGTAAATAATCTATCATTCTTAAATATCGTAAAGCAAACACGACACTTGTTTTGTAATTCAAAGATGATTATATTAAAATTCACGCATAACCTCAAAGTATGATTGTTAAGCAGTTAATTAGAAAAATTAAGTTCTCTAAACTATATGCTTAAAGTTTTGATTATATTTCAATAATTACATTTAAAATATTTGACAAATCATGAAAATCGAAAATTTCAACACAATGTTTGAATCAGGAATTTATTTCAACCTTCATTGGTAACATGATAACAAAAGCACTATCGTTATTTCACCATTACTTTGTTTCAGATATTTGTACAACAATCAAATAACTACAATACAGCAGAGAATATTTCAAAACTTATCAGCACTGTTGGAAATGTATGTAAATATGTTTATAGAAATAAGCAGATGTGGTGTGAGTGCCAATGAGATAACTCCTTTTCCAAGTCACAATGTATATAAAGTAAATCATAATAGGTCAACATTTAGCCTTCGCCTTTGTTATTTGCACTTTTAAAAACAATAGGCTCTAAAGAGCCTGTGTCGCTCACCTTGGGGTATGTGAATATTAAACAAAGGATGCAGATGGATTCATGACAAAATTGTTTTTTGGTGATGGTGATGTGTCTGTAGATCTTACTTTACTGAACATTCTTGCTGATTACAATTATTTCTATAGATAATAAACTTAGCCCAATAATTTCAGTGGAAAATTTAGTAAAAATTTACAAATTTTATGAAAATTGTTAAAAATTGACTATAAAGGACAATAACTCCTGAGGGGGTCAATTGACCATTTTTAGGTCTTACTTTGCTGTACATTATTGTTGTTTACAGTTTATCTCTATCTATAATAATATTCAAGATAATAATCAAAAACAGCAAAATTTCCCTAAGATTACCAATTCAGAAGCAGCAATCTAAAACGGGTTGTCCTATTCATCTGAAAATTTCAAGGCTGATAGATCTTAACCTGATTAACAACTTTACCCCAATGTCAGATTTGCTATTAATGCTTTGGATTTTGAGTTATAAGCCAAAAACTGCATTTTACTCCAATGTTCTATGTTTAGCCATGGCCGCCATCTTGGTTGGTTGGCCGGGCCACGCCACACATTTTTTAAACTAGAAACCCAAAAGACGATTGTGGCCAAGTCTGAATTAATTTGGCACAGCAGTTTCAGAGGAGAAGATTTTTGTAAACGATATACTTGAAAGAAGAGCAGTAACTCCTAAGGGGGTCACCTGACCATTTTGGTTCTGTTGACTTATTTGTAAATCTTTCTTTGCTGAACATTATTAACGGGTTGTCCTATTCATCTGAAAATTTCAGGGCAGATAGATCTTGACCTGGTTAACAATTTTACTTCATGTCAGATTGCCCTAAATGCTCTGGTTTCAGAGTTATAAGCCAAAAACTGCATTTTACCCCTATGTTTTATTTTTAGCCATGGCAGCCATCTTGGTTGGTTTGGCGGGTCACGCCACATATTTTTCAAACTAGATACCCCAATGATGTTTGTGGCCAAGTTTGGTCCAATGTGGCCCAGTAGTTTCAGAGGAGAAGTTTTTTGTAAAAGTTAACGACGACGACGACGGACGACGGACGACGGACGACGGACGCAAAGTGATGGGAAAAGCTCACTTGGCCCTATGGGCCAGGTGAGCTATCTTTGTTTCAAATAAAAAAAAACTTAAAATAATTTAGGATAAAACCATTCCTGTTAATGTCATTATGGGTAAAATGGTTTTATTATATCTTGAAGATATTTTGTCTTTACATTACATGGTTTTTACACTATTTATGATTATGTTGGGAAGATACTCAATATCCTTTAGTCTTTACTTAATTTTATATTTTATTTTGATATTTAATTATATGGTTTCGCAATGACCTGATGTGACTTACTGAATTTTACTTATTACAAGTTTTGTACTAAAAGGAACAACATGACGGGTGGAGAAGGATCTGATAGTTGTTTCGGAAAGTAAAATGTGGTTTTTTAATTTCGTAATAATGATGTGGTCGTTCCAGTATTTGATATAGCGGGTTTGTTATTTTAAACGAGGTTATTACATCTATTCATGAGGCATCCATGGTTATACCGCTTAGCTTTTTTGAAGAAAAAAATATCTATTTGAAACCGAATTTATGGTCGTTTGTTGGAAACCTATCGGGTTTTATCTATCGAGTTAAATTTTGCGTTACTGTTCTTGTTATATATTCAATTCTAAAAAATAAGCGATAATTATAGTTAAAGTTCGAGTTAGAGTTGAGTGTAAGTCACATTTAAAGGTAAAGTTCAATTTGAAATTCGACTATAACTTTTCAGTACTATGTTGATGTATTTAAAATCAGTACGTATTTTAAAGTTTCGTGGCAGATTCAGGTTTTAGATTGACATTTCTGCAAAGGTCTTGGTGCATGATTAAAGTCAGTTGAAATCTGTACACAAAACACTTTTTTAACGTAAAGAAGAATGTCTTCCAACAAATGATTCCATCGGCTACATTTTCAATAGTTATTCAATACAAATAGTAAAGATCAAATTTTTCCATCGTAACAAAAAACAGGCCAAAGGTAAATAAGAGATATCGAAAACGAATTGACAATGTCATGGCTAAAGAAACGGAAGAATTTTACCTTTTTTAGATATAGAAAGATGTGTTAAATAACAATTCAAACAAGTAAACCATTATATGTCAATATAGGCCTTCAACACGGAACCTTGGCTCACACCGAACAACAAGCTAAAAATGGCCCAAAAATTACTAGTGTAAGCCATTCAAACGGGAAAACCAACGGTCTTATTTACATAAAATAACGAGAAACGAGAAACACGTATTAATCATTTTAATTACATTAACAAACGACAACTATTGTACATCAGATTCCTGACTTAGGACAGGTGCAAAATATAATTAAAATGAAAATATGGACGTAAATATAATTGAGGATGGAAATATGGACAAGCACAAAAAGGCGCGGAGTAAAACATGTTTTGTGAGACCTCAAGAGTCCGAGTCTGATGTCATAATATGTAAAAAAAAAAAGAAAAAGAAAAGAAACTCAGCGCATACATAAATTAACACAGGAATACTAGATCCAGATCGGTAAAGATTGATTGTAATGTGAAATTATGTAGAATGTGATGCGAATACACAAAGATAATGATATTTTACGATATCTTTCATCGATTTGTCTTTTCCTAATTGATTCATGATTATACAACATTTGCCTACTGCTTTTTACATTAGTCTTTAATTAGTTTTTAATTAAATTAATTTTGTTTTCTTCAGAAGTATGAGTGGAAACAATTTGACATTTGTCAAGAATAACACTTTTGAACATAACAACAACTTAATATATATGTAAGTGCATTTATCTTTTGGATAATTGATAGTTTTCTTACAATACCAAACCGCTGTTCTCATTGTGAGATATATGGAATAATACATGGCAAAATCCGTATCATATGTCGTATCATCCCGAGACATCAATATCAGCCCAAGGGCCTTGGCCCGAGAGATGATATTGGTCGAGGGTGATATGGCATTTGATACGGATTTTGACATGTATTATACGCTTTATCACATATTTCAACAGGAGAGTATTATATCATATGAACTGTTTTCTGATCCATAGCACTGGGTTACCTTCAGTTCTACTTTTGTCTTATTTCAAAGGCCTTAAGAGAACTGTTCACTTATCCGAAGCACATGGGTTACCTTACAATTTGCGTGCTGGAGTTTTAAAAATATTTTGTTTATCATTGTATTTATTTGTGTGTTTTGTAATTTGTATAGTTGCATTTAGTGTGCCAAAAATATGAAAACTTGACGTTCGTGACGTCACGTACCAAAAAATGACGTCATTCAAAAAATCAAACAAACTGACTTTATTTAAAAAAAAAAAAGAAAAAAAAAGTAGGGGCGTGATAAAGGGTAGGGGTATGATAAAGGGTATGCGATAAAGGATAAAGGGTAGGAGTGTGATAAAGGGTATTCGATGAAGGGTGCGCATCAAAGTTGCGCAATATGGATTAAACCACAGGCTATTTATTAAATATGCGAAACTACTACTAAACATATGATAAAATGTGATAATTAGCTATTGCGACATGACCCTAAACATGTGGTTGAATGAAATTGAATTTATTGATGATTTAACATCCTTAATTGTTTACGAGGTCGATTACAGTCTTTAAAAATTATAACATTTAACAATATATGAATACAAGATGATGAAGGATATAAGCACAACCGTATTTGATACAAGAATAACAAAACATCTATAAGATACAGAAAAGTTATTACAATGAAACCTTTTTACTTATACACAAAGCTAGTGTAGTTATAGAAAGTGTTACTGTAACAAATCACTTGAATTTTTACCAATGTATCATAGATCTATGTAACAAAATCCCTATTTTAATTGTTAATTCAATTTTAAATGCAGTTATGGAACATTTTGCTAGGTTTTGGACACAACTGTAATTTTGTATTGTTTTGAATTATCGTAGCTGTAAAAGATGTCAGGATAAAAATAGTGACCAGTATAATAGTGATCGGCATAATTTCTTCATTTGTTAATACATATATATAGCATTTTTGCGCCTGTCCCAAGTCAGGAGCCTCTGACCTTTGTTAGTCTTGTATTATTTTAATTTTAGTTTCTTGTGTACAATTTAGAAATTAGTATGGCGTTCATTATCATTGAACTAGTATATATTTGTTTAGTGGTCAGCTAGAGGACGCCTCCGGGTGCGGGAATTTCTCGCTACATGGAAGACCTGTTGATGACCTTCTGCTGTCGTTTTTTTTCATTTGGTCGGGTTGTTGTCTCCTTGACACATTCCCTATTTCCATTCTCAATTTTAGTTAAGACTACTGTAAGAAGCAACGAAACGTATTTGATTTCTTTTGTTTTGCCTGAAGAAAAACAAATAGTACTGTTAGTTCTGATATCACTGATGAAAACCATGACGAAGCACAAAGTATATTTTGTTATTATGACATTTTACATACCTCTATTACCTGCTATGTGTCGGAGGTATCAGAAAAGTTGAGATCTTACGAGACATGTTTAACTTCACCGAAGTCAGGAGTCTTTGTTAGTTTTGTATATTTTCTAACTTTAGTCTTGGTGTTTAGTCATATATATGCATGCCAATTCACCTAACTAGTAAACATTTTGTGAGGAACTTGCTGAAGCCCGCCTCCGATTGCGGAATTCTCTCGCTTTGTTAAAGAAAAATAAAAACTCAAAAATACTGAACTCCAAGGAAATTCAAAAAAGGAAAACCCCAAACAAAATGGCAAAATCAAAAGTTTAAAACACATCAAACGAATGAATTTATAACAACTGTCATATTCCTGACTTGGCACAGGTCAGAGATCTATTGTTGGCCTTTGTGGTTCTGCTATTTGATCTCTTAAACACATTCCATATTTCCATTCTCAATTTAATTTCTTTACAAATAGATCAATTTTTTCTGTTTCTTTTGCCAAGAAATTGTCAGTTCGTTTTCGACTTTTAAGTTTGAGTGTATCTTAGTTACTTTTCGCCTGTCTGTTGTTACCCTTGAAGAATTTAATCTTAACTATGTGTGGCATTCGAATGCACAATCTTCGTGGTGTGCGACCGATGATTCCTGAAAAAATTATTTTAACAAATCGGCTTCTGATGTCTTGTAATAGATTTTAGAACAAAGATTTAATATATTTTTAGTTAAGAGTGTCTTTAAGTAGACAGATGTTTTAGGATAGTTTCATGTAGTTAAATGGACTAATGATTAAATGGACAGATTTTGTTCAAACCAAATGTTTTTGCAGTTACCTGCAATATTAATAAATATAGATCCTCAATATAATTTAAAAAAACAAAACAAAACAAAGAAGAATTTGATGATTGATGTTTAAAAGACTGGTAATCCTTTTTGATAATATGAATCGATATTTCTCATGATCTGAATTAAGAACGTGTAACAAAATCTGAAAGGGGAATGATTAATAAACATATACACCATCAGCATCAGGCTGAATTAGTTTATTGACCTCGAGGTGTATTATTGACCTGAGGAGTAGCCGAACTCAATAGTTGTATAGGAGGACAATCAACTTACAATTTGAACAATAGCTAGTCATTAAGTGTTTTATTGTACCGAAAGAGACAACAGACAATAAATGTTTTGGCTAAAGCGATTATGGTTATATCGAAAGCAGAAACACAACCATACTGTGTAACTCTCATGTTGCCGTTGGGACCCATGTGTCCATACTTTTTGTACCCGAGAGGAACATATGTTCATGTTTTAATTTATACTAGCTTCTCATCATTGCCATAATTCTTTTAGATAATAGACCGATTATTTAATAGTGATTTTTTTTTCTTTAATGGATCCAAAATGTGACGTTCATTAATGCGTGACGTCATATATAGAATATATCGCCATTGTTCGGCATGTAATATCCAAGACATCCAATAAACTCATCATAGATATTCTGTCGTATTTTCTGGCACAGAGAATTACAAACTCCAAAAACTACTGGCTGCAAGCTGAGGATACGTCACACACTGACACAACCTTAAATACAATAGGTCAAAGCAACAGCATAACTCCCTCGGTATAATCAACATCCTCGCATCCAGAAGCTGCAGTTGTAATTTCGTGAAATATTATGACGCTCGCGTTCAAATGGATGCATTGGCGGCAAATAGAAATCATTCCCCGATCAAGTAGCTTGCAATTTGAAAAAAAAGTGAAATTTGGTGTTCTTATTCTGTATAGAGTATGTTATAAATTATATACCTGAGTGTTTAATTTAGGTTTCGTTGTGTATTTTTACACAAATAAAAAAAGTTAGACATCCCTGATATATTGCATTTTTTTTACCAAAAGAAGTTGATTTGAATATTAATATTGATTTTAAAAAGACCAATGTACAAATGTACCTTTAAAAAGATGTGACCATACATGTTTGACAGTCATTAAGATATCGACGTATTGTGCATCGTATAAATTTGAGTATTTAAGTCCGGCCATTTGAAACTTGTATCCAGACACTGTGAACAAGGTACACAGACGAATATAGGTGGCTCAAAGATGGCAGAGTATCGTCATACATTCATCAGGATTATCTTATAAAGCTGTTGGGCGACAGATGGGCTACCATTATACTGTATTCACCAGGCTTGTGTGGAAACAGATCCAAACAAATGACGTAAAAGACTCACAAAGATAGACCACTGGTGACATCGCAGCGAAAAGACAGGGCACTGCAACGCCTGATTAGACGAATGTCATTCACAACAAGTCCTGTTCTTAAAAGAGAATGGTTACCGTAAAGACAGCTATCAACAAGAATCTTGTGAAACCGGTTGAAATCAGAGGGACTAAACTCAAGGAGGGTAATTTGACGTCATATTTTAAATGAGCGACATCAACAACTGCCTTTGTCATGGTTCTCGTCATGGTTGGAACTTTGAGAACTGGCGCAAGATTCGTCAGTCATACGAGAGCAGTTTTTTTCTGAATGTTACAGATTGAAGTTTGAGAGCTTGGAAACATAAAAATACAGCATATATCCGAAGGAACATCCAAGCAACTGTCCCTTACGGTGGATGTTCTGTGATAGTAAGGGATGCATCTCTCATAAATGCAAATTGTACTCAGTGACTATAACAGGAAACCTTAATGGCGATCAACACGTATACGTACATCAAATAAGTTCTTTAGCCAGTATTTGTTCCTAATTTTGATAACCACCCATCAGCTGCAATACCTATATCTATGGATGACAACGCTAGGTTGCATCGTTCAAGGGCAGTTATAGCATTTCTTAAAGGCGCAGGTAACTGCTCTTCCATTGCATGCCACAAGCCCGGATTCTAATCTGATAGAGCATAAATGGGACACGTTAGGGCATGGGGTACCAGTTTTCGAATCACTTATACAAATGTTACGTCAGTTGGAAGCAGCATTGCACCAGGAATGGCGGATTTTGCACAGCAAGAAATCCGACGACTGACTTGAGAGATAAAACGCCGAGTTGAGGCCTGCATCCAATCAGGTGGTGGTTTCACCTGATATTGGATTTGAACTATGAATATCATTATCAGACTTACAGTGGACGTTTTTATGTGAAATCAAAAAAGTGTCATGCACAACGAACGCAAAAAGTCAATACTTAAAATAGACATGATGAAGCGTTTAAACAGGACTTATGGTTTTGTGGCAATCGATTCAATAAATTATCATTTTTGTTGAGATTGGTTTGGGTTTTCTTAATATTTCTTAAACCTAGTTTTATCTTATAACAGGGTAAATTACTTTTTTTTTACCCTTATCGTAATATTTGTCAATTCGAAAAAACGTGAAGATGCTTAACTTTTTTCTTTGTGCATGTTTATATTTCTTATTTTAATTATTCAAACATCCGTATGTTTATATGTTTACCAGTTTAACAACTTAATTACAATTGTGTTGTATTATGTGTTTTTGAATTGCAATATTGTACTAAGCTAGACTGTAATCACAAAAACATGACGCTAAATTTATTCACATCAAATTCAAACAGAGATCTTGATTTGGTATGTGATTGCAATGTTCCGTTTTGGTCATGGGTAAAATCACAATCGTTTCATGAAGACTTTGTCACCTGTTTGGATCGGGGAAATGTGAAACTGTCAAGTCTTCAAGAAAGTGATTTCGATAACTGTACCTGTAAGTATTTTGATGATAAAAAAGAGCTCTCGGGAGGGAAAGGCAATATAAAAATGAAAAATTATCGCTTAACAACATGTGTCATCTAAACCTTTTGAAAACAGTTATTTGTCATAATTGCAGAAGACGTTAGAAAGAAAAAAATGTAGATCTGGTCATAAAAAAAACAAAGAAGCAAACTATTTATATCATATGAGCAGAATGTGACCGTTTACAATTATACTGATGCGTGTATCATAAATAAATTTTACTGATAACACTTGAATGAATAAATATACACGTCGAGAGAGAGAAAGCTAATTTTCAATTATTCATCTTATTTTCACATCTCTTGAGCAGTGGTGGAAATATTTTTCACCACTAATGTATTATCGGTTCTCAGCAAATGACTGGTCGAAATTTAATTATGACGATAACATTTCTGGACTTTTTCTTAATTTTTCCTATTGTGATGTCCTAAAAATAGGCGACATGCCTTATGACGTCACATATAAAGAACACAGCTGTCTGCAAATCTTTGAAAAAGGTAGAATAAAAATCGTCTATTCCTACACTCTCAACAGTTAAATTTCAATTATTTAGAAAGCTCGACAAGCCTCCCGCTTTAATAATTAGAATTTAGATGCCTCGACTGGAAAAATATCTCATACACGTGTAGCAGCGATGGAATCTATATTGGCATATACAAAAATTAAACAAATGGAGGCTGACAAGTATTTTTTTACATTCATAAAGATGATCGTTATATTTGTTAGATAAACGTTAAGATGACTCGTAATTTGTGCAAACAAGAAATTAAACATTCAAACTAGTCTTAGATACACAAAAATAACACAAAAGAAACACAGAAGAGCTATGAATGCAGTGATAGGCTTAGGAAATGTATATTCATTAGAAATGCTAACAAAAACTGTGTTTTTGTAAATAAATACAATCTAAATCATTCGCTTGAAACAAAACTTGTCAAGATAATCCCGCAATACTCTTTCATCAGTATAATTAGCAGAATTATCAAAGTTGTAACTGGTTTTTTTTTCAATCCAATAAAGAATTAAGGTATCCATATCTCCCCTTTTCCTATATCTTTTTCGTGATGCCTAGCTGACTGATGTCTATTCAATTTTCGTTTTTTAATGTGATTGACTAGAATAAAATTTGAAGAGAAAACGCGTTGTCACTTTAAAAGTAAAACTATCGGGTCAAGTGATAAATTCTAACAACACAGAAGAAAACAAATAAAAAGCACGACACTGTGTATATTTCTTTTAAATGAAAGTGATCGGAATATGATAGACAACATTACGTTAAGAACGCGCAACTTATATGTAATATAATGTATTTTTTTATTTATATTATTCTTTTATTCATGCCATACTTACACAAAAACGTTAGAATTTCACAAATTCAAATTGTTATTTTTAATACTAATCACAGACGACTCATGTTATCCTGACTATTGTTCAAATGGAGGATCTTGTAGTCAAAACAGCTATGGTGATTTAGTATGCTCGTGTGTCGGTGGATTGACTGGTACTACCTGTACAGGTAAATGGAATATAAACAGTTTGAAAATATTATAAAATTGACAAATGAACTGGGAAAATCGTCAAAGAGACAACAACCCGACCAAAGAGCAGAAAACAGTGGAAGGCCACTAATAGGTAATCAACACGTTCAGAAAATCCCGCAGGTGGCCTCTAATCAAAATGTGAACTAGTTTGGCGAAAATGGACGTCGAACTAAACTCTTAAACATATAAATGAACTAAAATTAAAAAAAAAAACAACAAAGGCCAGTGCTCTTAACTTCGGACAGTCTCAAACATGCGGCGAAGTTTCGTCAGATCTCAACCATCTCCCTATAGCTCTAGCTAATGTAGCATGTTATAACATGTTTCTATGCCAAAGATGATAATACAACTACTATCATTACAAAAATCATATTTTTTGAATGCAGATTCACAAAGGAAATGCATACTTATATGATGTATTCTAATGAAATTCGTTTGTAACAATTATTTACATTGCACGTTGGCAAGTATTTTGAGGGGTTAGATTCCACATTTTAACATTGCGTTACAAATAAAACCACCATTTTCAATTCCTAGTTTTTGCGGGTATGTAATTTCTCAAAAAAATAACAGAAAGACCCATTTTAAGACTATACATCTTATCTTTTGTCTATATTGAAACAATTCTTAAGAGAAGTATAAATACGTATAGTATTTATTTTTTACATCCGCAGTATACATATGACGTCACATTGTTTAGATGCTAAAGACGATGCAGTGGTTTCGCGGAGTTTTTAATTTATGGCATTTTTAAGCCAAAATATTTACTAAATAGAATTTATTTTGATTTGTGTCATCATAATAGTGATAATGTATTGTATTTTACGCTTGGCGTTCGTAAAAAGCTGTCGCAAATTGAGTTTACGCGGAGCGTAGCTTGGTAAAATTTACGATAGTAAAATCTACGCTTTACGGAGGCTAAGCTTAAATACAGTTATTTCCTCATTTTTAATTGAACAGACAATACTTTATATAATACATGTATGTTATGGTCAATAATCGGTTGATACAATAAGGTTAATTTTAAAAGCGATTTGTGTAATTTAAAAGTTTTACATGCATACCTTATTAACTTACTTACTTACAATTTTTATAATAATAATTGTAATTCGTGTATTGTACACCTGCGTTTGATATTATATAGACATGATATATTGTTCAATTTGGATTAGAATGAACAGGACAATTAATGATGAATTCCAGAAACATGTTTATAATTCATTATCAAAAGCGGGTAGGGTAAAGAGAAATTGTTAGCCTTGTCGTTGAAATTTGTAAACGAAATAAAAAATAAAAAGTCTTTGTCTATGTTAAAAGTTCCTATTTATTGCTTCTTTACAGATATAATTATCATAATGCTTTATACAGTGCAAAAATAAATGTTTGCATATTGCTTTGTTATAACATACGCATTTACTAACTTTGCCTAAATCATATATATAGAAAAATGGTTTCAGATTTAATGTTGTCGAAATTATATATCAATGAGAAATGCAAGTAACTGCTTATTATTTAATAACTTATTTTGTATTTCAAGTGAATGTATCGTATAATTCATTTTTTCTAATACGTTAAATTTCTTTTTATTACATCCAGGTTAATGTAAAAATTAATAAACGTATGTATTGTCATCATCAGTGAAACAAATCTATATACTTCAACCAGATTATATTTTCACGATCATTGTAAAGATCTTGCAGGTTGTTTTTTGTAACTTTAGAAATGTGTAAGATGTGTAATGAATGCCTTAAAGACAAATCTCTATCCAATTCAAAATTTGTAAAAGTAAACCACTATAGGTCACGGAGCCTTGGCTAACACAGAACAGCAAGCTATAAATGGCCACAGAAATTACTAGTGTAAAACCATTCAAACAGGAAAAACCAACGGTCTCATCTATAAAATAAAAAAAAACGAGAAACGAGACACACTTATGAACCACATCAACAAACAACAACCATCAAAAATACGGCTTCTGACTAAGAACATGTGCAAACAAATGCACCAGATTAAAATGTTGTAGGTACCAACTTACTAAATCATTAGTTTAACATCACAACATAGAAAGACACTCTATAAAGTATGAATTGAATTGGCAATGAAATAGATTAACTCAAACAAAAGACATATTATTAAAAGCAAGTGAACATAAACTAAACGAATCAATTTGATCTATGACACAATGTAGATACAATGTAAGAACAATATAAATTAAAGTATGCATATTCTTGTATTTCATAGGTATGGACATGGTTGTGATTATGTGAAATAAAATAAAAACACAGTACTTTTGATTCATACATTATAACCTTTATTCAAATTATTTTCAATTTTACAAACTACAGTTTTAAAATGAAAATAAAACGCGAACTACATCATTAAAGAAAATGCAAGAACATTATCATTTCAAACATTATAAATAATAATAAACCATAGGTTGATCAGCATGAATTCTCCAAATTCAGGTAGAGCAAACCTGTTAAACCTTCCTACTTCACTGATAGAAAAAGTTGTTGATAAGATACTTTTTTGAAGTCACAACCGAGGAAGCGTTGACTGAATTGTTACTGCGACATGGAACATGTCTGTAGTCATCTGTTAAAACCAAATCCGTATCGGTTAAATTCACTATCGAGGGAAGTAGTTCGTACATATTTGTATCGAGAAAAGTAGTTCGCAAATAGTACTATCAAAATATCATTGCATTCATTTTATATTATGGAAGTGCGATTCCTTATTTCGCTCTGTTTGAGTGTAGCTTGTTTTGGTCTTAATTATATTTCTAGCTGTATTGAAGTCTTAAAAATATTTGTTAACAATTATGTTTTGTTCAGTTGCAATTACTATGTGGAAGTGAACTGGTCATAGCTGACTGAACATTATGTAGAGTTTTGATTATTTGTCGACAATATCATGTGAGTCGTTTTTATTTCTCCAAAAATCAAAAGATCAATAACATTTAGCTGGGAATAAAAAGAACCAAATCCAACTTTATTTTAACTGTAAATCTATAAAGGCAACTGTAGTATGTTTAAAAGTAAAAAATCAATAAAAATAAAACAAATTTGGGTTGCAAACTAAAGCCGAGGGAATACATCAACGATAAGAAGAAAACCATGAAATAACAGAAACAGAAGTGTAACAAAAACAACAGCAATGCACCATACATATAGAAACGAACTATTAGTATTAGATAATAACTGACATATTCCTGACTTGATTCAGATATTTTAAGAAAAAAAATGTGAATTGTACCTGGTTTTGTGGCTCACCACACCTCCGCGATTTATGGCAATGTTAAATATACCGATATATAAGTATGTACTGGTCTAAATTGAAATCAACGTTCAAAGCTATGCATGATTGCGTTGGATAAAACCCCATTTTTTTTATACGTGAGCATGTATAACAAATTTCGTTGTAGAGGGTTCTAAAAGCAGCACAAACAATATTTACCGAAAGACCAAAAGAGTGAAAAAGTATATTTTATCAAAACTGTTTTGACTTACAGGTAGCACAACTGATGTTCTTAAACCCTGATGACTGCCATTGACGATTGCCAAAGGAATCGATCACAAGATGTAAAAAATGGATCTTTATATTAATCTAATACCAAACAGAAAACAATAAATATATGTTAATCATCATAAACAGTACACAACTTTAATAGCATAAATTATGTCTTTTCATCTTGTTCAGTCTATATTTCTGTCGAAGATTATATAACTATGCGTAAGCCTTATTTTAGTATTGGTATTGTCATCTGATAAAGTCATGTCAATTTTAAGTTGCCCAGTTTTATCTGCCTTTAAAATGTTTATGTTTGAACCCGTCGACCCGGAACTTATCAATTATTGGATATATTAGTTATTTGGAAAACAAAAAGTCCTGGAATGGAGTATTTCTTAAACAGCAGCAATTGTCCTTTATTAGTTAGAAATAAAGTTGAATTCTTTGATTCACTGTTTTACGTCAAACCCGGTAACAAATTGAAAACTGTACCTATACACATTATTTCAAGTCCAGATTTCTTAGTATTCGTATAATCATCTTAAAATTAGAAAGTCTTACTGATTAAAATATAACAATAGGGAACAATTTGACAAGGATTGAATTTAGTAGTGTCAACCTATTGATTATGACCAGTGTATATAGCAAAATCAAAATACACCGTTTGGTGGTGCGCCTGTCAGATGCGAAACATACATATAGGTAAATAGGTAACAGGTGAAAATACTATTGGTTTCGGTATCGGAATCGACCCAGAACTTGTTAATTATTGGCAATATTTATTATGTAGAAAACAAAAGGGTCTGGAGTGGTGTAATTTTAATTAACACCCTGTCCTATATTAGCTATATATAAAGTTGAATTCTTTGATTTTTTGTTTTTTAACCAATGACGGCTGAAAAATTTGACCTCGTTATTTTATTATTATAGATATGGTCATAATGTATTAGTCATCAACATTAAATTCCACCTGCAGAAAAAAAAAATAAGGTTGTGACCAGCATTTGTCTTTAAAAAGACTATGGTTCCTTGCATCAGCGTCATATGGTCTCTGGTTGGTAGTTATATCATTTACACATCTTCTGATTTTAATACAATTGACAATGTCTTACTCATTTGGTGCAAAATTAGAGAATATGACGTTGACATCAGAATTTTTTTATTTCTTAATAAACACGAAATACGGAATTATGTGACCAATGCATTTGGTCTTGGAGAAAAAATCATATCATACCTCAAATTTATCAACGTTTTAACAAATTGAAGATATCCTTTATTACTTTTTATTGCAGCCTTTATGAGGACATTACTTTGTTCGCTCATCAAAAAGTTTACAAAAGGTTGATCTGTTGTATTTCTGTATTATTATATGTTGTATCACTACATGCAGTATATCATTTGAATTTTACGTAAAACAGTCATGATCCTAGTAAACACATGTATTGCTATTGGAATAAATTCTCTATAAACATACTTTGAAAAACTTTGTGTAAATAACCTTCTCATATATACCAAAACTAAATAGTGTACGCCGGACGCGCGTTTTGTCTGCATCGGTGACACTCGAAACAAAATTATTTAAAGTCAAAATCAAGTTTTGTTCATATTCTTTGAAGTTTATTTACATGTTTCATAATTAATTTTTTTAAATTGTTATTTGTAGAGTTGTCCAATTGACACTCACAACACATCTTCCTATATCTATTCACTCTTAAAATTTATTCTTACTCATATGGCGGGTTTTATTAAAATTCTATTTTCATTTAAAATTAAGGTAGTGTGATACATTACCAGCAACAAGCTCACATTGAAAAATCAACTTTGTGTAAATTTCTGTTAAGTCAATTGGTTTTTGTTTGGGTTTTTTTTTATGATTGATTTTTTAATACTTTTTTTTAAGTGCAAGGTAATATTATTAATAAAAAGTACCATAGAAATTCACATAAATTGAAATCAATCTTACCTGAACCAATCAAAAATGTATGCAACGATAGGAAAATATTAAAGATATTTATTGTTAACAGTAAAACGAACCAAAACGTCTTTCTCTAAAATATTTTACTGCATACAGGAGGTTTATCTTGATAAAGTTATAATATTTTGAATAATACTCTTGCATAATTGAAACTTTTATACAGGAATGATGAGATTCTACATGTATGTGCACACCCGAATCCCAGCATGGACCATTGTTTATCACACCCATAAAGTTATCTAGAACTTGTGTTGTCGCCTTTATTCAGACTTGGTAAATATACTAGTCAACAAAAGAAACGATACAAGACTTTTTTTCAAATTAAAGATAAAGTTTTCCGTTCATTGGAACAATATTGAAGGAAGTAATACTTAAAATCATTATGGAAATATAAATCCGTTAAAAAATATTTTGTTTTGCTTTTGTGACGTTTTTTTCGCGAATTTGTTTTTTTTACAAAATTTACATAAAACGACAATTTTAAAAACAGAAGTTCCAACTAATGATGCCAACCTCTCATTTAAAGGTAAAGACAGTGTTTGCCATCAATTTGTTTTTAAAAATCGTCCGGTTTCTTCGTTTATTTGTTAAGCAAAGTTCGGCCCCACGAGAAATCGTTAAAATGTATACAGTATCAACTGATTTACCATAGACAGTATGTGTAGAGCGATATTCAAAAAGCGGTAACAATCTTAAAACTAATCCGAAAGGTTCGAAATTTACTATGTGTTGTTTTCATATATAAAGCATTGATTTGAGACGAAAATATTTTTTTTTGTTTGCATTTTTTGAGATTTCAAAAAAACCTTTTTTCCCAAAAATTTGAATTCAATTTCATCACAAGAACCCATATACATTAATGATTGAAAATAACACTCTACAGTGTATATTGTTCTACACGTTATTTATCATTCTTTGTGTTAAAGGCATCGTGTCATAGTATTTCAACTGTCATAACCTTAACGAATTACAAGCGAAACAATGCCTTTTGGCATTGTTTATCGGATGTGGATGTAGTGTTTTGCTGTTAACGCAGCTCTCGTAGTACTTTACCATTAATCTCATTTTTATGTGAACCTTTATTGACACATATGTGTCTAATAAGAGTTGGAGTAAGAATGCTGCGGTCGTAGTTCAAAGAACTTATAGATGTTTGCATATCCGCCTTAACACTGCTAGAAATTAGCCAGAAAGAAATCTGTTTTTTCTAAAATTAAGTGAAATTATCAGGCGATAATGTAGATGAGAAGAAAAGTAAAAGGAATTACAGATAAACTTGGTGTGACCGTTAAAGAGGGAAACTTGATTCGGAGTGATGATGCTGATACAAAATTGTTAAAATTTAATGAAGCTAACAAAGTTGCATTTGAGATAATGTTTAACATAAAATCTTGTTAATAATTATTATTTTGAATACGAACCATACTGAACCTATTTACTTGAGTAACAATAAAGGTAGTTAAAAACTAATGAGCAGCCATAAGTTGAACATCATGGAATACAGTAAATATCTCATCATGAAATTTTCTAATTTTACATCAAATAAAGACTTATATCATGTAATCCTATTAAACGTAATTGTGATACTATACATCTTTTACAGAACACGTTTGACAAAATTGGATAAAATTAAAAGTGCTGTTTTGAAAGACTGACGAAACAAGACGTGTTTAACAAAGAGGAACAGCGCTATACAACCTTGTCAGATTTCATATGAACGTCGATCACTTTACACAATCAACTCTTCAATCATCTGACCAAAGTGAATCAACATCATGAAAAGACTTTATAGTAAAAACAACATCAGAATCTAGTAACATTTAAGTTAGTACTTTGGAATGATAAACTTACATTATCATTCTGTAAATGTAGTTATAGAAATTGAAAACTTCTGGTATAAACTGAAAAAGAATTAACAAGTTTAAATATGTTTAAAAAGGAACAAAACAGAAAAAAAGGAAAGTAAAGTAAAAAAAAGAAGAAAAAAGATTTAAAAAAGCAAAGAAAATAAAAGAAGGAAAAAAGAAAAAGAAGGAGAGAGAGAATAAAGAGAAAAGAACGGCTCAAATATGGATATTCGGGATGGAGGTGCGTAATGCAGCCAATATTAACTTGCCAGTCACCATCCTGGATGAATGCAGAGTAACCATCTTAGAAGGAAAGTCCAGAATTTTAACACTATCAAAAAATGTCTTTCACTCCTTTATCAAGGTTATCAATTCACAATTCTATTGCAACAACGTTTGTAACGTTCATTTTGATTGGATAACGTAACTTATTTACATGGCATCAATTGATAATTGATGCTATGGGACGGCACATTACAGATTTTGAAAACATGTTTTAACGTTGTTTTCTGTCAGTTTCATTTGAATGGGGATACCAATAATGTATTTTAAGCTACGACGGCATCAATTGGGGATTTGATTGTCGCAAATACTCGTTTACTGTCTCTTTTTACGCGTCGCCAGTAAACTTAATTTGCGGCCATCAAATCCCCAATGATGCCGTCGGAGCTTAGAATATAATACCGTTATCTCCTAATTGCATTTTAATTTTACTAGTATCAGGAATAAGTCATTTCAAAATGTGCTGGATGAAGCATCAATCTGAGTGGCTTTCATATTACAGGGGGATATGATTTAAACCGTCAACAGTCACATTTTGAATAACAATAACACAGAAGTAAACTCTGTACAATTCCTTACAATATTCAGGTGTTAATTGTAGGCAACATTACACACATTTATAAGTCTGCTAGATATAATTAGTATTTGTTATATCGATGATGCTGAATAATTAGAAGCCTCATACATTATGTGTATAAAAGAGGGGCGAAATTCATCAGAGGGACAGTCAATTTCATAGATCGAAAATAAACTGACAACGTCATGACTAACAAAGAAACACACACAATAATAGTACAAAACACAATATAAAAAGCTAAGGCTTATCAACACCGTCCTAACCCAAAAACTGGGGGTGATCTTATGTGCTCTGGAAGGGTATGCAGATCCTGCTCCATATAAGGCACCCGTCGTATTACTCCTATTATTACACTCTCGGAAAATTGTCTAATTCAGTAGGTCAGATTTGTGAAAAGGGAAATGGATTGTAGTTAAGATATAAGGAACATATCCGATATTATCTCTGAAACGGTTATCCACAACGGTTAACAAACTCGTGATTGCGTCCCTTAAATTTACGATAGGATGCTTTCAACTTCACTATTTGAAACGCATGGTTTAATAATTTCCTTATGACGAGAAACCCTCTATAATAGTTATCAAAAGTACCAGGATTATAATTTTATACGCCAGACGCTATAAAAGAGATAATGATTAATGAAAGGAAAAATAAATCCGGGAGCTTTTGACTAACAGCAAATGTAGACGAGACACTGGGTTCCGCGAAACTCTTATGTAGTTTTGAAATGGTCATTGCAGAACGTATGCTACTTCACCAGGTACACATTTCTACCAGTGCTCCATGAACACATAACACTTGAAAATCTCTTTGTACAATTGAAAAAAAGAAAAAAGAATTACTAGTTAATGTAATGAAGTGTTATTTTATATCAGTATGAAATCTAATATTATATTTCATGATTATAACATTTGTATAATATATATTTCATTACATTGATGGTCAATCTCTTTATACATTGACAGTATTTCTTATCATGATTCCTTGAGGGTTACTGCTCACTAGGAAACTATTAAACCAAGTGTTCCAAATGGTGAAGTTGAAACCATCCATTCGTAAATTTTACGCCTCTGCGACATTGTTGGCCGTTCTGAAACAGCCGTTTTACATATATTATCAGATATGTTCCGAAATATCGTGAGCCTAAATGCATCAATTGGAAATATAATTTCAAAATAATGATGGATTCGGTCGAATATAATTATGTCAGGCAATAGGTTAAGCGTGCGAAGGAAGACGTAGATAATCTTTCAGAATTGATTAAGGCTTTGGGGTCGGTGATTCAAATTACAATTAGGAAATTGAATGGGTCCATCAATACCCATGCTACGTCAAGATTTAATTACCCAAATATTGCAAACATTTTCCTACCTCCATAACAAAAATGTTGTTGTCTCCCCAGATAAAAACCCGAACAACATCGTTTTTGTGTGTAAAACTCATTACGTAAACTGCTTGATAAATAGATTAGGTATTGACAATTCACTTGGAACACATATCCTCACCACACTTACCAACAAAGAAATCCTGGATAATCATAGGTCTGTTCTATGTTCCTTTGGAATTACAACCAAAGATGAAGAATTGAATCTTTCATCACTGTATTTGATACCTAAACTACCATGGTATTCTTACAAACAACGTTATATTGCTGGGTCTTTCAAATGTTTCACGAACCTTTTTTCTAAATTATTAACATCTTTTTTTTTCCTTTTAATACCTTTGTTTTTTAACTCTTGAACAACATTTCCTAAAAGCCATATTTCAGGTAAAATATCAGAGAGCTTTTGATTCTATTCAAAGAAATCTCCCGTTATTTAAACTGCTGAATAATATTATTAACGAAAACAAATTCCGAATTATACAACTATGTATAACGATATGAAATCCCGTGTTGTTTTCAATAAATCTGACTTCTTCCCATGCGAAATTGGTGTACGGGAAGGTGAAAATCTATCGCCTACTCTGTTTTTTTATAAGAATTTTCAGAAGAGTTAGATACAAAAGGGTTACAGTCAATAAGTGGAGACCTAGAAAATGAACTAGATGTGTATCTTAATATTGTCTAACTGTTATATGCTGATGATACTATTTTATTAGCGAATAGTAACTGACTAACACTGAATTTCAAAATATGTTAAACAATTCTGCCATATGATTTTAACAAATGGCAACTTAAATAGTTATCAAAAGTACCAGGATTATAATTTTAAACGCCATGTTGATAAAACAAATATTCTTGTTTTTGCAAATGGCAGACTTCCACAATATTTGAAATTTGTTATTAATGATAATGAAATTGTGATTATTCAAAATAATAAATATTTAGGAATATTTTTTTCTAAAAGTGGTTCTTTTTAACAAACTAGAAAAATACTTACGAGATCAAGGAATAAAGGCTATGTATTCTATCTTAAAGAAGAGTAGAATGTATGACTTATCTATTGAATGCCAACTAGATCTTTTTGATAAGGATGTTGTACCTATTTAGTTATATGGGTCAGAAAATTGGGGGTTTGAAAACTTTGAATTACTAGAGGTGCACCTAAAATTTTGTAAATTCATTTTACATTGAAAACAATCAACCCCAGACTGTATAGTTAATGCAGAACTACGACGATTCCCATTATTTCTGTATGCAAAGTTCGTATGATAATTTTTTTAATTATAAACAGTAAAGAGTTAAAAATTTCTAATGTTCTTTTCAAATTATCATTATAGATTTAAATAAATATGGTTTTGAAAGAAAATGGTTGATTTATATTGAAATCATTTTAATAATTTTTAAATGTCTAATATTTGGAAAATGGATTTTGCTGACAAATGGGTATTAACAAGTGATGACCAAAAGCTTGAGGATCAGTTCACACAATTATGTTTGTCACAGATAGAAACATTACTTAAATGCCATATGTTACAGATTTTCTAAAAATAATCTGATATTTGAGAATTATTTCAACATATTGCCTACTAATTTATTATTTGTATACTGCATATTTAGATGTGGTAGTCACCGTTTACCAAATTGAAACAGGAAGATGGCGAGTTTTCTCACGAAACGACAGACTTTGTCATCTATGCAATTCAAGTGAAATCGGTGACGAATATCATTATATAATGACTTGTAAATTTTTTAGATTTAGAGAGAAAGAAATTTTTACTTAACTATTGCTGTAAAAATCCAAGTGCATACAAATATAATAGTTAATTAATTCAGACAAAACTATCATTTAAGAAGATTATGTAAGTTTATAAAAACAATACAGGTGAAAGTCAGTCCTCCAAGTCAAATTACGGTTTTTTCACACATGTGCATGCTTATATAAACATATATGTAGTTGTTAATTTATATTTTTTCTATTACTATGACATGTAGTTCATTCATTCACAAATGTTCCTTGAATAACATTCGATCAACAGAGAACAATACATAAATGGCTAAATGAACGAGTCTCATATATTGCTTATTTATAGTCATTTTTTTAATAAGTTTTCTAAGGCCACATAAATTCAATTTCTTGTTCTACGGATTTTTGGACTCCAAAATTTGGGGCGAGCGAGCGATTTGAAAACTTTAATAAAAAAATATTCAATTTAAATTTTTTTGAGGCGGAGCTTATAAAGACAAGGCGAGCGATTATATTTTTTTTGTAAACATAAAATAGAAGGTTTTGAAGTTATTAAAACTTGATTTGTCACTTGTAATTTGACATTTCTTTTATTTCTGAAGTTTTTTCCCTGTTCACCAAAGAATGATTAAATCTGGTCTATGTATGTCTGACTGACAATGAGACAATTCTCCGTTAGAGTCATAATCAATTTGGGGGCAACCCCTACATGTTATGAATATCCCTTTTATATGTTTTATGAGGGATCAATATAAGTTATAATATATTTGTCTTTACAAAAGGGCTCATATTTTCTTAAAGAACTATATATCTATCTGGTATTAAATGGTCAAAACATGTCCAATAATTTTGTAATATTCCTGGACTTTGACCATGTTAACACATTTATTTAAACAGTTTAGCATTATTCAAAATAAGTGGACCCCTTTTTTAGAAAAGGTTGATTAAAATATGATGCAACTCTCCTCTTTTTAATACAAAATTCTAAGTTTTCAAAGGTTTTGTATAGAAGAACTATACAAATCCTTAATTGGTATTTCTTTTTTCTTTTCTACATCAGTAAAATGACCCCTTGTCTGAGGGAGGGTTGTTCTCAATCTGATAATAACAAACACAGGTCAAAGTACGGCCTTTCACACAGGGCTTTCAATTTTGAAATTATCAATTTCCCCACCTTAGTAGTAATATACCAACTTCACCTGCATATGAAATATACATTTCCCAACTTATTAGGTATTCAAGAGCTTGCAGCTCCTATTCAGACTTTGTAAAACGTCACCAGTGTCTGAGTAGAAAGTTGATGAACCAGGGGTATGTCAAAGAACGTCTCGTCCTTTTTCTAAAAAAGTTCATCGGAAGATACCCAGAACTTGTTGATAAATATTCTGTATCAACTTCACAAATAATACAAGATGGTCTTGAAGTATAGATTTTGCGTACTGACGTTTGTTATCATCTTAATTACGTATTATAGAATTTTGTTATATATCTTTTTTAGATATTCATTTGAAGTGACTCAGTGGTTATGTAAAACCACATACGTTAAACGGCAAAATTATTTCATTGATTGATATTACTTTTACTTAAGGATCTTGACATACTATGAATGGCAAAACTATTTTATTCAATAATACTACTTTTTCTGTTTATTCTATTTTTTATGATATACATTTGACGTAAAACTGTACTTATGTACCCCGTCATACTTTGAAACACACCATTATTTTATTTATTATTATTACTTTTACTGTTAAGTCTGGTTTTTGTTATATCTACTTTGCGTGAGTCTGCATTTATGTATGCCGTCATACGACATAATTATTTTTATGTCTACCTGAGCGAATTTCAAACGCGCAATTTTACACCAGTAATGAAAACCTTCTATCATTTGTGGGTAGACTTTACATAGATAAATTCAGCCGTATTTGACGTGAAACTGTACTTATGTATCCCGTCATACTTTGAACCACACCATTATTTTATTTATTTTTATTACTTTTACTGTGAAGTCTGTTTTTTGTTATATCTACTTTACGTGAGTCTGCATTTATGTATGCCGTCATATGACAAAATTATTTTTATGTCCACCTGTGCGAATTTCAAACGCGCAATTTTACACCAGTAATGAAAACCTTCTATCATTTATGGATAGACTTTACATAGATAAATTCAGCCGTATAAGAAAAGCAAAATGAGAATGTTAAATTGATGTATGCCTGTTTGTGCTTCTTTGTTACATTTGTTGTTTATGTAGTGATATTAAGATGATAACACAATATTGACTGTTGTACCCTTATTTTCGAATTTTTACTCTTTGAGTATGTTTGTTTTGTTCATACATCGTTGACAATGTAATGGAATTTGATGCGACTGTCATACAAGTGAGAGGTTTAGCTAGCTATAAAACCAGGTTCAATCCACCATTTTCTACATTAGAAAATATCTGTACCAAGTCAGGAATATGACAGTTGTTATCCATTCGTTTGATGTGTTTGGACTTTTGATTTTGCCTTTTGATTTTTGATTTTCCTTTTTGAATTTTCCTCGGAGTTCAGTATTTTTGTGTTTTTACTTTTTGATACAGACCAAACAGCAAGCTATAACTTTATTCATAACCTCTTTCAAACGTCATTCTCTGTTCAATTTATGTTTGGAATCCACTGTTACAAACCCTCATTCAAACCAATACAAACTTCAAGCTATAATTTCGGATATTGCAAGTCACACACTTTTCAAGCAAGTTCGTATTTGAAAAGATAAAAAAGAGTAAAGATCTTTTCTAAATCTTTCCTTTGCCAACAAAGGTCTCGACGGCGTCAACCTAGGCAATATCCTTCATCATAAATTAGTTCAATCCAAAATACCTCCTTATTTCAAAGACCATTCTGTACCAATAATTTCTTATACCTATACCAAACCTATTGCAACTAAAATTTTCAATTACAAACGTGTTTTGCAGGATCTCAATATTGACGACTTCAAGTCTAAATCTCCTGATTGCACTTGTGCTAGTTCCCAAATCACATATAATCCTGCTGGCCACGTTATTACCGGTGACCTTAACAATGTTAATAACACTTCTCTACAAAATGTGTTATCGAAAGGTCCGAAATATCGTGAGCCTAAATCCATCAATTGGAAATACAACTTTGAATTTTATATGGATTCAGCCGAGGATTATGCCAGGCAATGCGCTAAGCGCGAGAAGGAAGACGTAGACACTCTTTCCGGAAGGATTAAAGGAGATGTGACATGATTTTTTTTTGATTTTTTTTTTGTAAATAAATATTTATTTATACATAATTACCCCATAAAAAACATCGAAAGATATATAATTATCGTTTAAATGGATAAATTATGAATTCAAATATATCGATCTGTCGACCTACTAATTATGCATATTTCAATCCCGGAAGTCACTCAGAACGAGGCTGTGACGTCAGTGGTTACATCAATCATATTTGACTGACGGGTGTATATACATAATTAGCGCTATTTCATTTCCGAATATCTTAAAGAAAAATACATGACAGTGATTAAAAATGGTTCTGTGTGCTGCCAGTGGGTGCAACAATAGACATAAGAAGGACAACTTAATTAGTTTTTTTCGTTTTCCAATTAACCCGCAAACCAGGAAGGCGTGGACACATTATTGTAAGAGATGGGACTTCCTACCAGGCGCTAGTCATAGACTTTGTTCCGCCCATTTTACAAATTCATGTTACGATCGTGACCCAGAAGTAATGAAGAACCTCGAGGGATGTCCTACCATGAAGCCAAAACTCCGTCCAAATGCAGTACCTGACATTCCATTGACGCAACCAACAACAGCTGAGCCAAAGCCACCTTTACCTAAGCGTGGAGCTTTTGAGAAGCGGAGAAAAGCTGAGGTAAATATATATATTTTTTTATCTTCGCAAATATTTTATTGCATCCCCTTTTAATAATATATATTTTTTTAATAATTTCAATATCCAAATAAATATAGCTAAGTGTTGAAAATTTTGTATCGTGTACCTCCTTAGTGTACCTCACTACCTGTTCACGTGTGCAGGTGTGTACATCGAACCATAAAGTTACATCGATCAGAAGTTACAGGTATGCGGCACACTTTATCCCCAATACTTGGTTACCTTTTGAAGTTGAAAGCTACAGGTGTCATGCCCCAGGGTGGTGATAGGTAAGACATAGGTAATACGCAATATTGCGTAACATGCGGCGAATCTGTGTACATCAATGATCACCGGCGGGATGCACAGGTGAGGTTGGAAAATAGACTCGAGAAAATGTTACAGACACATATTACGCAATGCATATCTGTTTTACCTGTAGGAATAATCATTTCCCGACTGTCGGTTAATCAACGGGGTTTTACAGAATAGAGAAAAAAGGACTGAAAGTGCGGCTTAAAAAAAGGGGGTGGGAGGATAGGAAATAATGGGTTGCTGAATTTTACGTTGTAATGAATGGAGTATAATAAGCAAACTAATTAGACAATAAAGAATTAATTTTTAAAGTAAAAATTAAAAATGTCAAAGCCTGTCAGTCCCTATAACTAAAACATAACCTGCAGTACATAGATTCTAATAAATATTAGGCAGGTGTAAAAAGTGTATTGTAATTCATTTTCTATTATTTACCCTAATTATTTGATTTATTTATCATATGGAAAGTCATTTTATTTCTTAATAAAAAAATGTGAAGAGATGCTATGATAGAAAGTTGATGCAAGGTTATTGAGGTGAAATATGCAAAAGGTGACTTAAATGAGAAACAAATATTTTGGCTAGTGTATGTATTCAAGTCTTTATATTGCACAAGACATGAAGCTGAATAATATAGTTTTAATAATGCAAATAAATCCAATTGATACAGACCTGGGAGTAGTAGATAAAGTATAAGTATAGACTGAAGATATACACATTATAACATTTCAGCAAAAACAAAAATCAGTACTTATTGAAAATGTTCATCAGGATGATTAAAGAGGGGACAAAGACATGAATTTATTTTATTGTATTAAAATTTCTTAAAATATTACTTTTAAATTTCCCCTGTTATATGTCATACTTATTACACATTTATTGTGAGCTGCTTCAGTAATTCAAATTTCACACCAACATACTTGGTTAGGTCAGAGACATGTCTCTGGTTAGGTGATAGATAATTTATTACCTGTCTTTTTCTCTTATTTAATGCAATTTAATTACCTGTTCAACTCCAACATTTTTAAGAAATATATTTTGATAATAGAGATATATATATATATGGTGAAGTAATTGATATAAAAGTAATGAAATTTCTACACAGATCATTCTATATACATTCTAAATTTTAAAATGTGCATTTAATTTCATATTGTGTTTATACAGTACATGTATGAGGGGGGGGGGGTCTGTTATTCTGTAAACATTTTCACCCCTTTTTTCTCAAATCTTAAAAAAAATTAACACCTTTTTTCTCTAATTTTTCACTTTTTTTGCCCTTTATTCTCTAGATCTAATCTTCATTTTTTAGAGGCATTATTCTATAATCATTTAACACCATCCAAACCCTCATGTATGTATGTAGTGTAGCTATAATAAACTTTAAACTTGAACTGTACACTAAAAATTCAAATTATTAAATTAATATATAAGAACCAAATAATTGGTGGTAAACTTGCAGGGAGATATCCAGCCATTTTCGAAAAAAAAGGGGGGGGGGGCAACTTTATGTCCCCATTCAAATATATTGATCGTCCCCATAAAAGGGGGGGGGGGTCTAAACCCTCCCCCTGGATCCGCCACTGAAATTTTGATTGCTACTCAGACAACTATCCATGAAATCTCAAATTAAAGGGATTTAAGAAGTAATATGTATATTTCTCTATGTTTTTGATTTCATTATAATTGTAATTTTAGACCATTTAATTATTCAGAAATGCAATTGACCATCATAGGCTGATCCAGGGGGGGGGGGGCCTTTTGTGGAAAAAATTGGTTAATTATATAGGGAATCACTGAAGCATTTGTGACTGGACTGGAGCAAATGCAACCCTCCCCCCCCCCCTTTGTAGGTGTCAGTGGGAACCCTTAGGAAAATTTCTGGATCCGCCACTGACCATGAACATTGTGGGACCACTTGTTTTTTATATCTCTTTCATAGTAAAGTTGTGTAAAACTAAATAAACAACAAACATTTATTCTTTGCAGATTCTACAGCTTGCATATGACAACTATGAACGAGAGACGGAATGTGTACAACTCCAAGTACCAGACAGTACCACAACACCAGAACCAGAACCAGAGCTGCCAACCTCCAATGTTACAGAGAACAATACATCCAAAGTTACCATGGTTACACAGACTACTCCACCACCATCACCAAAAGTAGTAAAACACAAGAAAAGCCAATCCTACCTCCGTCCACAGCAACGTACCAGGAAACATCAAACAGATCTTAAGATTACACAACCTTCAGCAACATACAGTACAATTGCTACACAGACTGATGATGACATTACAAAATGTACATGTGCCAGTACTCTACCTACAACAACTCACACCACTTCAGCCCAAAACTCTGATGACGATGAGGTTTCCAGCCATGCAGATAGTGATGAGGACTACCAACCCTCAGATGATGATCAGAGGTATGTAGTACTATATGTATAATTATTTTTTGGAAATAGAATATATATAAATTGATCAACCTGTTTAAAAAACAGACTCTGTAATCCGCTTCCAGTCTCTTTGAAACATTCGTCAATTCCATTCTCAATTTTTAAAACTTTATATACTTATATTAATTCAATATGTATATATAAAAGAAGATTAGGTATGATTGCCCATGAGACAACTCCCCACAATAGACCAAAATGAAATCAAAATTAACAACTATCTATAGATCACATATGGCCTTCAAGAATAAGCAAAGCCTCTAATGCACAGTCAGCTACAAAAGGCCTAGAAATGACAATTCAAATAAGAAAACTTACACATGTTTTTAAAAACTAAATCCTTAAAACAAAATATAAATAAAAATCGCTGAAAGAAAGATGCTATACTGAGGACAAGAAATAGTAAATTTTGATTCATTTTGTATGTAGGTTGAAATTTAACTTGTAAAATGAACATAGATAAAAGAAGAAGTTGTGTGAGTGCCAATGAGACAACTCTCCATCCAAATAACAATTTATAAAAGTAAACCATTATAGGTCAATGTACGGACTTCAAAATCGAGTCTTGCCTCACACTGAACAACCAACTTTTAATGTATGTGCATTTGTCATTTCATACCTTATTGAACCAATTCATTTCTTTTACCAACAAAATGTAATTAATTTTCATCTAAAAATAAGGTCTTAGGACCATCCAGTGTGCAAGTATTTGCTGGAATTCATTTTAGTATCGCATGCAATGTAAAACTATATATTTTTTTTAGTTCTGATGCTGACGCCGATGACATGAATGATGAACCCAAAAACTCAAGAGACTAACGGGCTAATAAATAAACAACAGTTCACAGTTAAGATAACCTTCAGCAATAAGCAAATCACATACATGTAATGTCAGTTTCAACACAGGGTCCATAGTTATCCAAAGGATATGTGATGAATACAAAGTCTTGTTTTGTCACAAAAAAATAATTTATTTATGATTGTTAGCTGTTTACCCTAATTGTTAATGTTTATATTTTCATTTTGGACATAGATTTTTATATTTTCCTTTCTTATTTCCAATTACAGGTGTTTCTAAGAAGTTAGAAGCGGCAGCAAAGAAGAGTGGAGGCAAAGACATCCGTCCATGTTCTGCTGATCAAGCAAGCTGTTGTTTCCAGAAAGGAACATGACTGCTCGTCCTATTCAAATGCTGCAGGGGATGTAAAGATACTTCAAAACCATTTTCCGGTCAGTTTGACACATACATTCGAGCCATTCCAAAAGGCAGACCTCATTGCAAGACACAGGTCACGCTTTCAGAGATAGAGGAAAATTATTGAGAACAGTTTAATGTTTGTACAATATGCAGTGGATGATCATTGTAATCTTTTACATGTGAATAATATTCATGAGTTTTGAACAATGCAGCCTTTGTTCATGTTATTTATTGTGAAGAAATATCAATCTTGATTTTTTATTTAGCAATAAAAAAAATGGTATAAGGTACACTTTTATTATTTAAATTATTCTGTTGATCTACTGTGCAAGGACAAAAAGTCAATGTTTTTATTAATACAAGTGTTTCATTTAAAATAAATAGTTACAAAAAGTCATCAGTCCAAACTTAATTCATACAACTGCATATTTGAAGCCACAGTATTCTTCAGACGGGAAACTGTCTCTAATTTTTTTCACAACACATGCAGGCAAGATCTTTCTGTTGTGACGTCCAAGGCGATGCCATATCCACTGAACAAATCTCCTATATGCCATAAACCTATATTTCCTACAAAGCAAAACATCAATTATATTCATATACAACCTATTTCAGTACCATACTTTTAACTGATATAAATATATTTCTTATTGACCTTTTTTTTATTTTAGAAAGACCAAAACATTTTAAATCTGTTGTACCTGTCATTTTGTGTTGTATTTAGGTTAAAAAGAAATATTTAGGATTGATAAATATTACCTACGGTGTACTGCCATGTATATATTTGCTACCTATGTACATGATGTATATTATTATGACACGAAAGAACTTGGGCCTTTCTACATGTTCAATATGCTTTGAAATATATTATGTATAAACAAATTGTATCTGTGATATTTGAATTATGAATTTATCTGTGATATTAAATTATTATTTAATTCATCTGTTAGTTTCTTTATTGAATTGTCAATGATTGTACTAACTCTGTACAATTAAAAATATTGAAGTCACTTAACTGCTTAAGTATTGCCTAGAAAACAGTGAATGAACATGGATTCAATAAAACAATAATTGATTTGAAATTGATCCAACATGAACATGAACCTAGCCTACTACTATTTCAAAACTTACTCATTGATGGGTTCATTGTCGTCAAATGGACCAACATGCTCCATGTATGCATACATGCTGACTTGTAACACATGACGGTTTAAGCAGTTGGCAATAAAGACCTCATGTTCTGTGATGCAGTTTAAGTCATCTGGTTGCATTAAATAGCTTACAGCTGATATGTCTGAACAGCATACACATTCATCTGCTGTGGTCATGGAATTGCAGTTTCCACAATCACACCTATAACATGAAAAAAAAATTATTTATGTGAAACCAGCAGTACAAAATACACAATATAGTAAATATAACACAAGAGTAGGTTTCTCAAATAAACTTTTGGCCACGGTTGATCATAAGCAAGTGCAGATCCTAACCATGGATAAAGGTGGGAGGGGGGAACTATGTGTCCCCATTCAAAATTATGAATTGATTGTGGAGGTATATTTATATATCTTGAATTAAACTCTATAAAAAAATATCATAAATGTGGTGATGTCTTGTTCATATATACTATGCTCATCAAATATATATGGACATTTTTTTCTTTTCATTGCCAAAATTTTATTACTGTCTAGTGACTGGTTTACTCCAATACTTCTTCAGGTGGTCTGTTTATACAATATAACATGATGGACATTTTTTTCTTCCCCCACCCCCCCTGTCCATTTATTATATTTGACAGTTCGTAATTCTTTATATGTGAAGCAAAAACTGTATACGACGTAGTAGGCGTCCCAGAAAAAAAAAAATAAAATAGCATTGCCAAACGTCATAATTATTTGGATTAGGGCAGAGGGAAACAAACTATTTTCGGTGGATAAATTAATCGTAAAAAAAACCCAGAAATTTACATTTTTAACTGTTATACATGCATCTGCCATTAATTGAACTCTGAAAGTGTTTGGTTACAAGTATATTTATCATACGAACCAGTTTGTGTTTACAAGGCGATCGACATTGCTTGAAAGATCGTCAATGTCGGACTCTTCGGATGACGAATTTATATCTTCTTCTTGATTATTTTCCACAAGTAACGGCTCAAACTGATACGGTCGAATATCTAAACTTTGAGAATTGCCTTGTAAACTGCTGTCAACACCGTCCATTGTTTAATTACGCAAAAATGCGATGTACTTCGTCCATATTGAGACATTTTCTCAGCTTGTATCCAGTGACGTCACCACGATCACGTGACCGGTATCTCATTAAAAATCAAAGATGACGACAAGCGCTGGATTCTTTGACCATAAAAAGTTATTTTAATGAGGTTTTGACAAGAAAAATTAATTATAATATACTTTTTTACCAATTTGAATTGATTAATTAAAAAAAAAAAAAAAAAAAAAATTGTGTCACGTCTCCTTTAAGGCAGTGAGGTTGTTGATACAAATCAGAATTACGAAACTGAATGGGTCCCTCAATGCCCATGCTACATCAAGATTTAAAGACCCAAATATGCAAAAGTCATATCCGACCTCCATGACAAATATGTTGTTGTCCTCGCTGATAAAGCCCCAAATAACATCATTTTTGTGTATAAAAGTCATTACATTAACTGCTTGATACGTAAACGAATTAGGTATTGACAATTCACTTGGAAACTCAACATATACCCTCACGACACTTACCAAAGAGGAAATCCTGGATAATCATAGGTGTGTTCTATGTTCCTTTGGTATTTCAACCAAAGATGAAGAACTGGATCATCCATCACTGTATTGGATACCTAAACTACATAAGTGTCCTTACAAACAACGGTATATTGCTGGGTCTTCCAAGTGCTCCATGAAACTGATATCATCAAGATGCTTGATTTCTTGATTGACAACATATTTGTAACGTTCGGGGAACGTGTTTTTCAACAGACTGTCGGCGTTCCAATGTGATCAAACTGTGCACCTCTACTTGCTGACTTCTTTCTTTTTTATTATGAGGCTGACTTCATGCAGGAATTTTTTAAGGAAGAAAGATAAGAAGTTAGCAATATCCTTTAACTCTACTTTCCGCTATATAGATTATGTTCTTTCTGTAAACAATTCAACATTTGGTGACTATGTGGAACGATTCTATCCCATCGAACTAGAAAAAACGGATACTACAGATACAGTTAAATCGGCTTCATATCTTGACTTACATCTAGAAATTGACAATGAGGGTCGGTTGAAACAAAATTTTACGACAAAAGAGATGATTTCAGCAGTCCAATTGTGAACTTTCCATTTCTAAGTAGCAACATTCCAGCAGCACCTGCATACGGGGTATATATCTCCCAATTGATACGATATTCCCGTGCTTGCATTTCCTATCATGATTTTCTTGATAGAGGGTTGCTGCTTTCAAGGAAGCTATTAAACCAAGAGTTCCAAATGGTGAAGTTGCAATCATCCCTTCGTAAATTTTACGGACGCAATCACGAGTTGGTTGACCGTTATGGAATAACCGTTTCATAAATGATATCGGATATGTTCCTTACGTCGTAACTACAATTCCCTTCCCTTTCATTAATGTGACCTACCGAATTAGACTATTTACCGGATTTGTAATCACATAAGCAACATGACGGGTGCCACATGTGGAGCAGGATAAGCTTACCCTCCCGGAGCACCTGAGATCACCTCTAAATTTTGGTGGGGTTCGTGTTGTTTATTCTTTAGTTTTCTGTGTTGTGGCATGTGTACTATTGTTTTTCTTTTCCCTTACTTATATTCCCTATAGAAAAAAATTCGTTGTTAGAATAAACTACAAAGAACTTCTGAGGGATTTGCCTTAAATTGCAATCATATTGTATATATGCCGGCATGGCTTTGTCAGTTTGTTTAAGATTTATTAGTTTGACTGTCCCTTTAGTATCTTTCGTCCCTCTTCTATAAAGGACCCCAAAATGATAAACGTACACAATTCGAACAGGAAAACCAACGATTTGTATATCCCAACGGGAAAATACCAATAAACAGATAAACATCAACAAACGATAACTGCTGAACGACAGGCCCCTGAATCAATCAGGAGAGGCGCAAAAACATGCAGCGGCTATGTATAGTTTTGTTTTGCCGGCATATATACAATATGATTGCAGTTTAAGGCAAATCCATCAGAAGTTCTTTGTAGTTTATTCTAACAACGAACATTTTTTATAGGGAATATAAGTGAGGGAAAAGAAACCTATGTTCTGTTCTGTACAGGTATTTCCGCTATTATAAATTTATATCGGAGCACTCCCACTTTGGATAAATAGATTTCATGCTGAAACAAATATTCTCACAAATATTTACAAAGTATGGTGGGGTGCTTTTATGTTTAAAATCGTTAAAAACAGGTTAGACTGTGATTTGAAAAAAAAAATGTTGATATCTGTTTATAATATTTACAAAAAAAAACAGTGCGGGAAATGGACATGATTATATTTTTCGGATGCGAGAAGCGGGAATATAAAAAAAATCTTTTTTTAAAAAAATAGGTTAGGGCGGGTCCGTCGAATAAGGAATCAAACTGGTTTGGCCTAAACATTACATTTTGACAATATTTACATTTGTTCATTTTAAAATTTAATTTCATTTACATGTCGTTGGTATAATTTTTGACATTTATTAAACATTATTTCTGATATATTCCAATGTACATAGACAACTAAATGTAGAAGAAATGGTTGAAGGAATCATCACCTGCTCGTTTTTCATTTTGGCCTTCCCGTCTATCAATAAATATTGTACGAATAACTCTTTGTAATCGCTTTTCAGCTTTAGTGAAAAGAGTAAGGATAATAATTTGTAGTATGGTAATATTTCATAATGCATAGGTAAAAAAAACACAAATTCATGTCCGTCCTTACAAAACATACAAAAAAAGAAGTATATATTTTAATCAAAATCGTTCCTACGCATAGCTGTTTCTTTGTCAATATGTGAAATATTGGGGAACATTTGCTCTGTTGTTCAGATCAGTAGTACCTGTTTTTGTACTATCACACTTCGGGAAAGCGGTACACTCTTATATACAAATAATTGTATGTTGAATATTTCAGCACAAGTCCGGATAATGTACAGTTTTGACATGAAATGTCTGCCACCTTATTTGAACTTAATCCTTGTAGTGCGGGGACCGTAATATTACGACCGTACACATACAACCGTTATGATGGCATCAATGACGCACCATGCATTTAGAGGTCATCGAAATGCCATTTAAATCGTAGTGCATGCACGTTTTCTAAATCTGACACTATTGATTGTCATGTTTCTAACTTTCAATATTCATTATGAGCTCAAATACGAACTTCAATATTTGATATCAGACAAATTGTTTTTTTTGGAGGGGTGTGCTTACCTTTAAGGTCTAAAACACGGTGTTAAGAGAATTGAAACCTTGACAAATACCGTTAACCTAAATGCATATAAAGACTGATCGTGTTTATAATCAAAATACGCCGAGGAAACAATCACTTCCGGTTGCAGGTCCAGTTAAAGTTCAAAATCGAAAATAATCGTAAATTTTGTGAATTTTGGTGCAAATGACCTTCTTTACACTGATGAATCCCAGTTCAGTTTCACTCTGACCTAATAAATGATAAATGTGTTCACTGGTGTCCACTCTACATGAAAACTACAGATGGATGAATCTATTAGCATCTCTCGGACTTACAGGTCGTGAAGAAGAACGAAAAACCGTCAAAATTGACGCTTTTTGCACCTGAGGACCAACTCAGCATAGTAGGGATTAAACAAAGTAACCATATATGCTTGAAATTGCCACATTTAACACAGAAATCAACGGGGCTATGCATTAATGTGTTATATTTTCACTGAAAGGCCTGTGGAATTCAAAATATCATACCCATTAAAGTAAAAATTGGTCACATTTGTTGTTAGTAATCATGTTACGTTATATTTCATAATTATATATATGACAATTATGTTGGTGTCAAATTACAAAGCTCGAAATTGCTATTATAGGGTATTGTAGCATCTTTTAATCATTTAGAATGCAAAGAATTAGGACTTTACCTGTAGTTTTATTTTTTGCATTATTTAAGATTGAAATTGATTTAACATGTATATTATGAATTGTTTATAATCTAAATAAGCTTTTGGTCAAGTTTTCTAGTGAGAGTTTACGTTTTGTTGGCTTTCTAAGTGTATAATTAAATTCCAAGGAAATTGATGAACACTTAGTCTAAACATATTTATCTATAGTGGATTGGGAAACAAGTTATTGCAACTTATATTATCCCTTTCGACTTTGCGGGTTCGAGTTTTGCCTTGTAGCGGCATTAGCCGAAATCTATAAGGGTGTCTTTTACGTGCACTAAGAACGTTTCCTCAAGACCATACTCGCAAATGGTGCCAAGGGAGAGCTAAAATTCAGTCCCTGAAATTTTCTCCCAGGAACGGGGTTCGAACCAGGAACACTTGTGGTAGTAATCCGATGCACTAACCACTACCTTACGGCTCATTCAAGTAAGTTCACTGCTATTTCAGTAAATATCATGAGTAGGAACTGAAAAAGTTTTTTTTAAATCATATCTGTCACTTAAATATTCATATGGAGATTTCTGTGTATAGCGAATTTTTTACTACATTAGTACCACTCCAATTTGAACTTGAATTCAGTGACATAGTGCTTTGACAAAAGCTCTATGCGTTTTCTATAGTAGAAATAGGTCATAGAAGGAATTAAGTAAAGCAGAAATAGGTTTTACAATTTTGATGTTGATACATGTGTAGAACCAATAATGCAGGCCCTGTCGGAAAGAACATACAAGACCGAAGCTTGGGGATTGGGGAACACTGTATAATCCTTGTTGATATTTAAATAATTTAATTTTGGTTGTAACGCGTCTTCTGATTGGCTGACGTTATTTTGTTATAACCCCATAGACATAATTTAGTCATGTGACCGCGACGTCATCAACGTATTTTCGTGGTTTTCTACGGTTCAAAATGGAATTTAGAATAATTTATAAGAAATGACTGTAATATTTTTTTTTGTCTATTCGAAATAACTACGCGCTTTATTACGTGTGCACCAATTTTTTTTTAAATTTTATTTCTTCATAGACAGAAAAAAATAATACAGTCATTTCTTAAATAAAGAAATATATAACATAACAGCTTAAAATAGAAAGAAAATCATCCTAGTTCAACATACATATTCAATAGATTTATCCTTCTTTTGTTATATAAAACAATCACCAAAGAGAACAATGATTCAGATAAATGTTCTTAAATGTTTGTGAAAAGTGCATTCGAGATAAAATCAAATCATTATAGCCCTAACTGTATTTTACGTAGGAAAACATTGTTCTTGTATTTATTTTTTTGTCTGCATAAAATACTAGTACATGTAATATCATTCAATGATCCTATCCATTTTTGTTATATGAGTATTAGTAATGAAAATTCTAAGAATCAGAATTTCATTTAAAAAACACCATACTTATGCCTTTTCAACAATTGTCTATACCTACAGTTAAGAACAACTACGATAGGTAAGATGTAAGGGGTCGTGTTAAAAACAAAAATTGAAAAAAAAGTATTGATCGCTATTGATTTTATTGCTTGAAATTTATTTGATTCACAATAATACAACTTTCCAACAGAGCCCAAATGGCATGTATGTTTTTAATAGGTAAGACGAAAAGGATGGACTTGAAATCACCTTCACCTTTTAATGCATTTAGTGCTGAAACAAATTAATCGTTGTTGGCATGCTGCAAAATCGTTTATTAAAGACTCGCATAATCATTAAAGTGACGATAAAGCTGTAATAAATGTAATAAGAATATTAGATGACAGCGAAATATTTTTAATTATTTTTTGTTTGATACATCGTCTGTAGAAATATGGTCAAAACAGTATATAACCGCCAAATCAAATATGCATGCGTAATGATAATCATTATAGTTTCTGTCTATGAGATGACTCATCAGTTTCACCTGTAAACAGTAGGTGGCTTTAGTCGGTGTCGAGAGTTGTTGAAAGGTTTTCAGTTTTAAATCGACTTCACAAATTTGTACATTGATTCATACCATTTAGGATTTACAAAAATATTTATACTTCATAAAAATTGCTAACTAATCTTTTTTATATAGAGCAAGGTCACGTACATTGTACTTCTTAACATGAAAAATTACACTGCGCAGTAAAGGTGATCCGTCATCTGAAAAGAAAATTCTCTATTGAAATATTTGATTTAATTGGATTACAAATATTATGTCGTCTGCATAACTTGTGTAAATGTATTAGCGAATTCAATTAATGTCTGATTAAGCAAGAAAACACTTCCCGCTTACCTTTCATTTCTATGATAAAAAGTAATTAGAAAACGTGCACCTTTTTAAAATTTAAAATTAAAGTTTGATGACACTTCCTTCATATTGTTCATTTTAAACTAACTGATGAAAGAAAAAGACAAAAATAAATAGTACATTCAAACGGATTGAGAAAAACATCCTGATAAAGAAGGTTAAAAAATATACCACGCATTTTATTCATGCAAACTAACACTTTTGTAAGGTTGTATTTTTTTTAAACAAAAAAATGTTTACAGTGCATATATGGTTGTCCTGATACAAAAAAATGTATGTTTAACCCTGTTTTCTAATATGCTGAGCATGTTTGTATTTCAGTCTATACCATTGCAAACGGATACAAATATATATTGTTAGACTCAGATCGATGTCCGTTCTTTAATCAACGTCCCTTCCTCAATCTGATGTAACATTCTCAAAACAAGGATCTAATATTTTTACCCCCGAATTGATGACAAAATTAATATAGTTGACTAAGAAAAAGAAACAGAAACAAACAACGTTTGGCCCAAAATAATCAACTCAGATAAAAGAAACCAACCTGCTTGGTAAATGGACAAAACAACCCGATCCGCTGACATTATAGAAACACTAGCTGTCAATCTCATGTTCATAGATTTGACTCAAATCTCCTATTTGGTTTATATCCATGTTAAACATTTATCGAAATTATACATATGATAAAAGCCTTAAATAAACTGTTTACCAGGCATGGACATGATAATATGAAGCTTCGTTTCGTATGTATTTTACTCTAGTCGCAATCTAACTAACTGTCGTGTTGACTTTCCAAATATCACCAATCCCAAATAAGCGTTATAAACACAAGTTTCTTTAGTACAATTTGGTTTGGAAATTAGTATGGCGTTCATTATCACCAGTATATATTTGTTTAGGGGCCAGCTGAAGGTTGCCTCCGGTGCGGGAATTTCTCGCTACATTGAAGACCTGTTGGGGACCTTTTATTTAAAATATAAAAAGATAAGACGACTATATTTGACTAATTCACGTATTCATGACACCTATCAACGGTTAACTGATCAAACTAAATAGATTTGTTATCTTCCCTTACAAAATGTAGGGGTCGTTTCATAACAGTATTATAAAGCTACACACAATACTTTTAATGACATAACGTTTAAGGAAAGAGGTAATGAAGGTATGTTTGATATTTTACTTTTTAAATTAAATAAAAAATAATGTACGAATGTTTAATTGATTAGAAATTACTTAAAATACATTATACATGTTATATACACGAAAACTTTTAATTTCAATAAAGCTTTGAAACATAAACTGTACAAAGGAATTCTTTTGATATCTCATTTATAATATTGAAATTAAATAAGTTAAAATTAAGAGTATAAGAATATGACAGATACAAAAATTGATAATTGCTATCTAGGCACTTGTATATGTATATGTCTAGCTTTTTGAAGAAATAACCTTTGTATGAATCTTTACATTAAAATACCACTATTTGATTGTATAATGCGATGCGAGGGATATAACCAAAGCCACGATTGACAGTGTTTTCTCTGGGTAAAACTCATCTATTTGATATTTAGAAAATACATATGATAAAAATATATCGGGCGATATAATACTTTTAAAGTGCCTAGATTATCACTGCATTCTAATAATGTAAGAGTTGATCAATATATTTACCTTCTCCATGACCGGAGCAGGAACCTGTAATATGTATATGTATGAATAATGCTATACACTACTATTCGGATTGTTCCTTATAGCATAATGCAAATTTTCTAAAATAACCCTAAATAAAACGTACCTATTTCCCACTTTCAAAATGTCGCTGAAACCTATATTAAATGTTTGTCTCGTTGTTACAAAAGCGATTTCAAAATGATTATCCATTACACAAGTTTTTGAACAAGTATTAAATAATGTGGTCTAGGTTATATCCGAGCATGTTAGCCGTTCTTCATTTGTCAATGTCATAGATCGAGTTAAAAAGTGACTAAACTGTCCTGTATTTAACAGTCCGCTAAGTCATTCTCTTGTCTCTTAGTAAACACCGCAATGGTATGTTCACTTGTTTATAATTTGTAGCAACTTTTACATATTTTATGATATACCATTTCCATACTTTCGTTCGGTAAATCACTGAATGAATCATATTTACTTATAAATTTCGTGTAAATATGACCTTAACGCTTACCATCTGCAGCCAAAAAAAAACGCGTTGTACTGTTTTTAGTAAATAGAACAACTATTTCATTGCTTCTTTTCTGGAAAATTTTACGTTTTTCTAATATTTAACTCGGTTTCCTAAGCTTTGCAGAACTAGGGCCAAGTTTCAACAAACTTCCCTGTTGTGCCATCTTTTGGGTTTGGCCAGATCTCAATTTCTAAATATAACTTCCAACTAAAAAAAATGTTCTTCTTAAATGCATTAAACCTTATCAACCCAACCTTAAAATAGAAAACAACAAACAAAATAAACTAAAAAAACAAGAACCTTAAGTAATTACAAGTAATATCAAGTAATTATTGCTATATAGTAATTAATGTTGCCAAATCGTACACTTTTGCCTAACCAGTTACTCGGATAACCGGTAAACCGATTGTTTTAGTTGATGTTTGAAGGCCTCATCTACATAGATATAAGAAGCTGTGGTATGAGTGTCAATGTGACAACCTTCCATTCCATTTCAAGTCATACATTCACGTTTTTATAATACGATGAATTGAAAAACATGTAAAACAACACGTTTAATAACTTATTGCGTCCGAAGCGCTTTTCTGGATTTACCTTCATCAGGAAGGCTGAATATCCGGAGATGTATAAGTACCGAAAATCGTTGAAAAGCTATATGTAAAAAAATACCTAAAATAAATAAACAAAAATTCCTTTGCCATGAATTTACCTTAATTTCATAATAATTGAAATGTCTCCTTTGGTATTACAAGTAAAGGCAACAGTAGTATACTGCTGTTCAAAACTCATCAATCCATGGACAAAAAACAAAATCGGGGTAACAAACCAAAACAGAGGGAAACGCATCCAATATAAGAGGAGAACAACGACACAACACCGAAGGCTTGTCTGTGAATATTCCTGGCAAAGTCTGACTTTTAATATTCAAATACCGTATTAACTATGGCGTGTGTACTAACTTCAGATTAATAAATAAAAATAAACTGTCTTAATCACGTAGAATTGAATATGTCTGAAACCGATGATTCTTTTATTTTCTCTTGTCTCCCAAAATAATGTGGAATGCTTCAAGTTTAAATGATTAAGCCAAAGCTTGTTACTCGTACTATCAAGTATATACTGATAACATTCACATATGTTTGCATTTCGCAACTTTTGAGTTGTATTTTATCTAAAGTATGACAGAGTTTTGCACGACGGAGATTGCACATTCAGATATAGGTCTACACAATATAAGAACAAAGATGAAATAATGAAGTGCATCGCATTACTGATTTAAAATTATAATCCTGGTACCTTTGATAACTATTGACACCACTGGATCGATGCCACTGCTGGTGGACGTTTCGTCCCCGAGGGTATCACCAGCCCAGTAGTCAACACTTCGGTGTTGACATTAATAACAATAATGTGGTCATTTTTATAAATTTCCTGTTTACAAAACTGAATTTTGCGAAAATCCTTAGATTTTCTTATTCCAGGCATAGATTACATTTTGTACCTTAGCCGTATTTGGCACAATTTTTGGAATTTTGAATCCTCAAAGCTCTTCGATTGTGTACTAGTTTGGCTTTATAAATATTTTGATATGAGCGTCACTGATGAGTCTTATGTAGACGAAACGCGCGTCTGGCGTACTAAATTATAATCCTGGTACCTTTGAGAACTATTTACACCACTGGTTCGATGCCACTGCTGGTGGACGTTTCGTCCCCGAGGGTATCATCAGCCCAGTAGTCAACACTTCGGTGTTGACATGAATAACAATAATGTGGTCATTTTTATAAATTTCCTGTTTACAAAATTGAATTTTTCAAAAAACTAAGGATTTTCTTATTCCATGCATAGATTACCTTAGCCGTAGTGGCACAACTTTTTGGAATTTTGGATCCTCAATGCTCTTCAATTTTGTACTAGTTTGGCTTTATAAATATTTTGATATGAGCGTCACTGATGAGTCTTATGTAGACGAAACGCGCGTCTGGCGTACTAAATTATAATCCTGGTACCTTTGATAACTATTAAAGTTACTGCTAAACAACATGTATACTTTTAATGTTTCCTTACGATCTTGTCACGAGCTGAGAGACAAGTTTTAATATTTTTATATTTTTGGATTAACGATAAAAATCAATACACTGGATAATTGATATGTCAATTTAATTACCACGACGAAATTTTTTAAAGGAGACAGAACTATTTAACGATTTCAATATAAATTTATATCAAATCTATCAAAATTAAACAAAAGTCCGGTTAACCGGTTAGCGTTTTGGGTATTCGATAAACGGTCGTTCAAACGGTAAACCGGTTAACCGGTTAACCGTTGACAACACTAATAGTAATCCAACATTTGGTGCGCTCGAAGTTCAAAATCAATAAGGTTAATAATATTAGACCTGATTCGTACATGACATAATTGTCCGGTAATAAGTAAAATTGTTCGATAGATAATATGTTGGATGATGCTTTACGTCTTTTTGAGAAATTTTATTATGATCAAAATTAGTCCATATTTTAAAGAAACAAAATAACCAAAGTGTCAGAGCTTTGTATCGTCATATTTTGTACAAAAGACTTATTATGTTAGTTGTATGGCTTAATAGATAACAAATATATACATGTTATATTTAAATCCAATTTTTTTTTTACATATATGGCGATGTTTAAACAGCAAAAATTACATGCCTCGTAGAGTTTATATTTATGTCATTTTTACTAACAAAACGATAAATTAAAATAAACTGCACCATACGCCTTTTTGACGACCTATCTAAAATTAATGTACTAAGTAACATAATTTTTTAAAGATATTTACCAATTTTTAGCCGTAAACCATAAAGTTAAATCAAACTTAAACTCTTACACTCTGTTAAGAATCGCCTTTTTACTATTCCGTCAGAGCACTACTACATATGTTTTTCTTTAAAGAGTTTTATCGTTGATGTAATATATTTAGAGGCAGCCTGATATTTTTTCTTGTTCTTTCTTGGGCAATTCATCTTTGTAATGATAAGGTCGTTGAACAAATTCATACATTATTTTTGTTGCAATTCATAAGTTCAGTTATTGCAATATAGGTTACGTTTTTGAGCTTATACTGTAAAATTCCAAATGCAGTTTATCTACGTTTCTGCTAAAATCAATGTAACGATTGTGTCAATCACTTGCATTATGACATGATCATATACAAAAGAAGATGTGGTATGATTGCTAATGAGACAATTGTCCACAAGAGACGAAAATGACACAAAAATTAACAAATCTTGTTTAGAATGAACATTGTCTCAATCAAGGGATTTTGATAAACGTCTGACGTCAAATCGTTGTTCAGAGAAAAATTCCAAATTGTTGTCGCACCCCCACCTTCCCTACTGTGTTGAAAACACAGACAGTAACATATGTTTTCGTTTTTATTCACACATCCAAACGTTTACGTTATCATTGGCTTTTCTAATTTCTCCGACAATCTATTGCACTTTCACAAATCTAATGATATGTAGAAATATGACGCTGTGGTATGAGTGCCGACGACACAGCTGTATACTACAATTCAAACTGGAAAACCAACGGTGTATTTTTTCTTAAAAAGAGAAATACGTCAACAAACGACAACAACGGAACAAACAAGTTCATAAAGTGGTCCTTGCTGGTGTATTCTAACTATAAGTTTTACAGACTGTTGATCACGTTTTTTTTTATTTCAGAATGAAGATGATTTACTATAATGTAGCAGCTTGTATACTTATCATCGCAGCGTCAACTGAAATTGTACTATCATGTCCAAGCGAATGTTCCTGCTCCACAAATAGCAATGGGGTTAATGTAAATTGCAAAAACAGAGGACTTACTGCTATTCCACGAAACTTTCCAAATTCATCATACTACATGTAATATGGATTTTTTTTATTACTAATCGCCATTAATTATTTTTGAGAAATATATCAATACTTTTACACTTTTGATCAAACACAATGTTTTAATGTGGAACTTAGTTTATCCTTCACTGGTTACAAGATCACTAAAGCATTATGGTTATCTCACCATTACTTTGTTTCAGAGATTTGGAGGACAATCAAATAACTACAATACAGCAGGGAGCATTCGAAGCCCTAACAGCACTGCAGAGACTGTATGTATAAATGTTTATAGAATTAAGCACATGTGGTATGCGAGCCAATGAGACAACTCTCTATCCAAAACACTGTGACAAACGTAAATCTTTAATTACAGGTCAATTTAATGTATGGCGTTATAGAAGGAGCCTGGACTCACATGGAACAGCAAATTATTAAGGGCCCTTAAATGACTAGCTTAAAACAATTTAAACAGGAAAACCAATTGTATTATCTATATCATAAGCTTACTTGCGTATGCTTTGTTTTATCTTTTTTTCTTCTTCAGGTATATGAGGGGAAATAATCTGACATTTATCAAGAACGATACTTTTGAACATAACATTAACTTACAATATCTGTAAGTACAAAACATAGGCTTTGAGCGATTGATAGTTTAAAGTTGTTAACAAACGACTTTGTTTTTGTAGTTAAGAATTGAATGCTTCTTTTTGTAACTTCATTGGGATGTAAAAGCGTTGACTGAAGTACATTGTGTATGAAGCGCGGAAGCGCTTCATACTACAAATGTGCGCACTGTTAACGCTTTTACAACCCTATGAAGTTACAAAATGAAGCATTCAATACTCATAATTACATTTTTTTAACCAATGATCATGAAAACATGGATTTTATTATTTTTTTATTTAATTCACCTGTGCACTTTATTGTGGGACCAGGTGTTATCATGAATGAAAAGTTTTATTGAGCAATGCAATTGCTAACGGAATAATACGTGACGTCGTGCAGTTAGCAAATCAAAATAAAGTAACATAATGAAACATAAATCTTATGTTATTATTATTAAATTATTACATGGAGGTTCTTATGTAATGGTGAGATAAAGTGAAATTTAGCATTTGGGATAAAAACCAAAACATGAGGTTGAATGGGATTTGTTGGTTTTTTTTCAACATACAAAACTGATTACGAGGTAAATTTCAGTCGTTGAAATTGGCACATTAGTCAAAGTATGAATTTAAGATGATGAAGACTATACACATCAAAGTGTGTGATACAAGATTAACAAAATATTTTCAGTAATGTTAGTACAATAAAAAGTTATATGTCAACTAGTTTTACCTAAAAATCGTGCAGTGTAGTTATAAAAGATGTTATTGTTAAAATTACTTGAATTTTCACAAATGTATCACAGGGATACATGTATCATAGACCTATGTAACAATATGTAACAAGTTCACGATTTAAACCGTTCATTTCTCTTAAAAAAACCATAATAATGTAACTGTCAGCAAGGTATTGAACAAAACTGTTATTGGTATTGTTTTAAATTCTAATAGCCAAATAAGCTGTTAGAGAAAAAAACGTCCAGAGCGAAAACAGACAGCACAATTTCTCCATTTGTGTATTTCTTTATACTGATGTCCAATGTTAGAAGCAGCAGTATTTGGTTTCCTTTGATAATGAAGTAAAAAAAAAAGCAAATAGGACTCCTAGTCCATTCCCTATTATCAGATTTCACACAATAGAGCACGCACATGCAGTAACTAGCCAAACTCATGCATTACCTCATATTTAAGATTTTAAGAGCTAAATATTTTTTTTTGTCTAAAAGGCTTTTTTTTAGCACTAAAATGAAGTGAAAAATGGTTCTTGTAATTATCCTTTTAAAGTTTGAATTATATTTTAATAATTACATTTAATTTAGTGATGAAATTAGATAATATCATCACAATGTTTTAATGTGGAATTTAATTCATCTTTCACTGGTAACAGGATATCAAAAGCATTATCGTTATCTCGCCATCACTTTGTTTCAGAGATTTGCACAACAACCAAATAAATACAATACAGCCGGGAGCATTTCAAAACTTAGCAGCACTGCTGACACTGTATGTATGCATGTTAATGCAGACACTGTATGTATACATGTTATGTTCTTCTCATATCAATTTTGATAGTATGATACTCAACTCCTAACGGGAGGGATTGTGCCTGAAATTCATATGATGAAGACATATCAGTTTAATTGAGTTCTGGAGCTGGCATGTCAGTTTACTGCTAGTAGTCTGTTTTTTTTATGTATTATTGTCATTTCATTTGTTTCTTTATTTACATCTTCTGACATCGGACTGGGACTTCTCTTGCACTGAATTTTAATGTGCGTATTGTTATGCATTTACTTTTCTACATTGGCAAGAGGTATAGAGGAAGGGTTGGGATCTCGTAAACATGTTTAACACAACCGCAAATTTTCGCCTGTCCCACGTGAGTCTTGTCTGATTTTTAATTTTAGTTTCTTTTCTATAATTCGGAGTTTAGTATGACGTCCATTATCACTGTACTAGTATACATTTGTTTAAGTGGACAGCTGACGGACGCCTACGGGTGCGGGTGTTTTCGCTACATTGAAGACCCATTGGTGGTCTTCGGCTGTTGTCTTCTCCATGGTCGGTTTGTTGTCGCTTTGACACAATCCCCATTTCCTTTCTTAATTTTTTATAGGAAGAAGCACATGTGGTATGAGTGCCAATGAGGCAACTCTCTTTCCAAGAGACACTAGGAAAAACGTATATAATTAATTACAGGTCAACGTACGGCGTTATAGAAGGAGCCTAGACTCCCATTGAACAGCAAGTTACAAAGTGCTCCAAAATGACTTATATAAAACAATTTAAACAGGAAAATTAATGGTAATATCTATACCATTAGCTTACTGCTTTTACTTTATTTTTTATTTTTTTCTTCTTTAGGTATTTGAGTGGAAACAATCTGACATTCGTCAAGTATGATACTTTTGAACATAACATTAAATTAGAACATCTGTAAGTACAAATATATGTATTGAACGATTGATAGTTTTAGTCGTTAACAACCGACTTCGTTTATGTAGTTTTAAATTATTTGGTTCTTATGTAATCGTGAGATAATGTGAAATTTAGCACTTGTGATGAAACCTAAACATGTACAGATGGGTGCGGTTCTAACCCTGACAAAAGTTAACTTAAAGCAGACTTGTTGACTGCTTTCTTAGTTAACTTAAGAATTTTTAAGCAGTGAATCAGGTTAACTTTGTCGTTGTTGGACCAGACCTGCGGTCTCCTTTTTTTGGACTGCTGCAGACCTATTGACAGGTCTGCACCAGTCTTGGCCTGTGGACAACTCTGCTTTATACCAGTCCTGATGACAGGTCTGCCCAAGACCAGACCTGTGGACAAGTCTGTTCCTGACCAAACCTGAAGACAGGTCTGCCTCTTACCAGACCTGTGGACAAGTCTGCTTTTGATCAGACCTGAGGACAGGTCGGCTTATGACAGATTATCGTTATAAGAGTTTTCATATCAGACTTTATTTTATTTAAATTTTTAAACAACAATTTCACAATGTTTTTCCACAGATGTCAAATTTAATTATTTACTCTACTAGATATTATACAAAATTCTCTTTTTTCATTTGATATACATGTATTCCTATATACATAAAATAATGGTTATACAATCACATAGAGCTACTCATAAAGGAAATGAGAGTGTCTTTTTTTTTTATTAGAAGGGCGGATAGAAAGGTTATCCAACGCATCGGAACAATATTATTATGTCACGGGATATCAACAACATTGTCGACGTTGCTTTGTTCCCCGTTTTTCACCTGTCCCTTCCTCAATGTATTGATATTTCATTGTTATTCAACTTGTTTGCATTGGATTTACTATTCTATTTTCCGCAGACTACTCTTACAGAAATTGTATAGTGTCCGTAAGCATACGGTGCGGTAAAATTATCAAAAATTTCGTGAAATTCGTCAGATGTGTCGAGAGATTTGTCTTTGCCGACTAATTGATTTATTGGACGTCCCAACTTTATACTGAATGTGCACTTGAATGAAATAGTTGCCGCTTGACGTTTAACTACAAAACAAATCAATCAACCGACAATATAGATTAACAGTATACATACTATTCCCAGAAGAGAACCTCATATGATATACTTTTTTATTATCAAACAGTACAAGTGAATTCAGACATGTCAGTGTTGTTACTTTGATGATGCGACCTAATAGTTTTACACACAATCATGAACTACTATATCTAGTGATTGTTCAATGTTATGAATAAAGAGATGAAATTGGGACTCTTACAATTTATGCAGTAATTGTTTTCCAATATTATTGATTACATGTACATCTAAGGTCCTACTAAAATGTGCACAGGAGCGCAAAACGAAGACATTAAGGCACTCGGTACAATACTATGCGGGTATATAGATTTACAAATAAAAGTGCACATATGGTCTGTTTTGGTCGATGCGGTCAAACAATTTTGTTGTACAAGTCAGCATGAGATATCAAAACTATTGAAATTTTGTAACGTATTTAAAATATTTTGAATAAAAGGAGGACATACGTAGTCATATATTTAAATGAATTAAATTATTGCTGATTGTGGCTGCATAGTTCAAGGATGTATACAACTAACATCAAATATACGTCTTTTCAAAGATGCAAAAAAAAGGTATCGGAATATGTATTAAGTACCCGTTATCATTGTAACCAAGATCGCTTTTATAATTGATAGATTGTCAGATCACAGATAAATTTGTGTTACAAGCAACGTTTTATGCGTACTTTATTTTCAAATATTTGTTTTTAATCCTGTTTATATAACGAAAGTATTAATTTTACTTTATTTTCAATGTTTATACTACGAAACAAAGATATAACAAAATATTTTGTAAAAATCGATGTAAAGCGGTCCTGGTTACAAGTTAACTTAGTGTTGAGCAGACCAGTCAAAAGTTAACATGGAAACTGGTCTGGTTTTGTCAAAGCAAAAGTAAACTTATGTTAACTTTGTGGTAGGACTGGTTTCGAAGTGAACTTATGTAAACTTTACGACAGGACTGGTTCCGAAGTTAACTTATGTTAACTTATAACAGGACTGATTCGATGTTAACTTATATCAATAGCGGACCTGTTACCAAGTTATCTTCTTGGCAGACATAAAAACAGTCCTAGGACCAAGTTTACTTTTCAAGTTAACTAGATTTTGGTCCGTTGACTGGTAAGATCAGTCCTAAATCCGGGTATCAAGTTAACTTGCTGTACAGGTTAGAACTGCACCCATCTGTAGTTGAATGTACGTTGTTGGTTGTTTTCAACATACAAAACTGAGCACGACGTAAATTTCAGTCGTTTAAATTGGCACTTTATCAAAATATGAATGTAGCACGACGAAGACTTGTGTGATACAAGATTGATAAACAACTATACGTTTAATTTCAAAAAAGTTAATACAATAAAAAGTAATAATATATAAACTCGTTTTACCTTAAAATCATTCGATGTAGTTATAAGAGGTGTTACTGTATAAAATCACTTGAACTTTTACAAATGTATCACAAAGATGGATACATGTATCTTAGACCTATGTAACAAGTTCACGATTTAAACTGTTCAATTATTCTTAAAACATTATGTAACTGTTATCAAGGTATTGAACAAAATTGTAATTATTGGTATTGTTTTGAATCTAAGATGTAAGAGAATAAATGAAGACCAGTATAAGCTGAGCGAAAATGACGGCATACATTTCTTCATTTGTTAATTTATACATATAAATGTGTTCTTTTCGAAGCAGCGTAACATATTGCTTTCTTTTGATAATGTCTAAAGTAAAACAAGTACGACTGTTAGTCTATTGTCTTATATCATAGTACACACAATATAGCATATTTTGTCTGTATCAGTATTTCGCAACTTATTTGTCTAACATTGTTAATGCGTTAACCAAATAGTTAGCCCATTTCAACAATGATCGTTCAAGAAACGATTGTGTTAGCTATTTCTTTGTCTAAATATAAATATGTATATTGAAAAAGAAATTCTAAGAGTCACAAAGGTTTACAAAGATAATACAAAAAAAGGTTCTTAAACACGAAGTTGCATGTAAATAATCTATCATTCTTAAATATCGTAAAGCAAACACGACACTTGTTTTGTAATTCAAAGATGATTATATTAAAATTCACGCATAACCTCAAAGTATGATTGTTAAGCAGTTAATTAGAAAAATTAAGTTCTCTAAACTATATGCTTAAAGTTTTGATTATATTTCAATAATTACATTCGAAATATTTGACAAATCATGAAAATCGAAAATTTCAACACAATGTTTGAATGAGGAATTTAATTCAACCTTCATTGGTAACATGATAACAAAAGCACTATCGTTATTTCACCATTACTTTGTTTCAGATATTTGTACAACAATCAAATAACTACAATACAGCAGAGAATATTTCAAAACTTATCAGCACTGTTGGAAATGTATGTAAATATGTTTATAGAAATAAGCAGATGTGGTGTGAGTGCCAATGAGATAACTCTCTTTCCAAGTCACAATGTATAACAAGTAAATCATAGTAGGTCAACATTCAGCCTTCGCCTTTGTTATTTGTACTTTTAAAAAACAAGAGGCTCTTAAGAGCATGTGTCGCTCACCTTGGTGTATGTGAATATTAAACAAAGGATGCAGATGGATGCATGACAAAATTGCGTTTTGGTGATGGTGATGTGTTTGTAGATCTTACTTTACTGAAAATTCTTGCTGATTACAATTATTTCTATAGATAATAAACTTAGCCCAATAATTTCAGTGGAAAATTTAGGAAAAATTTACAAATTTTATGAAAATTGTTAAAAATTGACTGTAAAGGACAATGACTCCTTAGGGGGTCAATTGACCATTTGTAGGTCTTACTTTGCTGTACATTATTGTTGTTTACAGTTTAAATCTATCTATAATAATATTCAACATAATAACCAAAAACAGCAAAATTCCCTAAGATTACCAATTCAGAGGCAGCAACCCAACAACGGGTTGTCCTATTCATCTGAAAATTTCAAGGCTGATAGATCTTAACCAGATAAACAATTTTACCCCCATTGCAGATTTGCTTATTATGCTTTGGATTTTGAGTTATAAGCCATTTTACTCCTATGTTCTATGTTTAGCCATGGCTGCCATCTTGGTTGGTTAGCCGGGCCACGCCACACATTTTTTAAACTAGAAACCCAAAAGACGATTGTGGCCAAGTCTGAATTAATTTGGCATGGCAGTTTTAGAGGAGAAGATTTTTGTAAAAGATATACTTGATTTACGAGACATGGTTAAAAATTTACCTTAAAGAGCAGTAACTCATTAGGGGGTCAATTGACCATTTAGGTCATGTTGGCTTATTTGTAAATCTTACTTTGCTGAACATTATTGCTGTTTACAGTTTATCTCTATCTATAATAATATTCAAGATAATAACCAAAAACAGCAAAATTTCCCAAACATTACTAATTCAGGAGCAGCAACCCAACAACGGGTTGTCCAATTCATCTGAAAATGTCTGGGCAGATAGATCTTGACCTGGTTAACTTCTTGTCAGATTGCCCTAAATGCTTTGGTTTCAGAGCCAAAAACTGCATTTTACCCCTATGTTCTATGTTTAGCCATGGCGGCCATCTTGGTTGGTTTGGCGGGTCACGCCACACATTTTTCAAACTAGATACCCCAATGATGATTGTGGCCAAGTTTGGTCCAATTTGGCCCAGTAGTTTTAGAGGAGAAGATTTTTGTAAAAGTTAACGACGACGACGACGACGGACGCAAATTGATGGGAAAAGCTCACTTGGCCATATGGGCCAGGTGAGCTATCTTTATTTCAAATAAAAAAAAATTTAATAAAATAATTTAGGATTAAACAATTCCTGTTAATGTCATTATAGGTGAAAGAAACGGAAGAATTTTACCTTTTTTAGATATAGAAAGATGTGCTAAATAACAATTCAAATAAGTAAACCATTATATGTCAATATAGGCATTCAACGCGGAACCTTGGCTCACACCGAACAACAAGCTAAAAATGGCCAAAAAATTACTAGTGTAAACCATTCAAACGGGAAAACCAACGGTCTTTCTTATATAAGATAACGAGAAACGAGAAACACGTATTAATCATTTTAATTAAATTATCAAACGACAACTATTGTACATCAGATTCCTGACTTAGGACAGGTGCCAAATATAATTGTGAATGAAAATATGGACGTAAATATAATTGAGGATGAAAATATGGACAAGCACAAAAGGGCGCGGAGTTAAACATGTTTTGTGAGTCCTTAAGAGTCCGAGTCTGATGTCATAATATGTAAAAAAAAAAAAAAAAAGAAACTCAGCGCATACATAAATTAACACAGGAATACTAGATCCAGATCGGTAAAGATTGATTGTAATGTGATATTATCTAGAATGTGATGCGAATACACAAAGATAATGATATTTTACGATATCTTTCATCGATTTGTCTTTTCCTAATTGATTCATAATTTTACAACATTTGCCTACTGCTTTTTACATTAGTCTTTTAATTTTGTTTTCTTCAGAAGTATGGGTGGAAACAATTTGACATTTGTCAAGAATAACACTTTTGAACATAACAACAACTTAATATATATGTAAGTGCATTTATCATTAGGATAATTGATAGTTTTCTGACAATACCAAACCGCTGTTCTCATTGTGAGATATATAGAATAATACATGGCAAAATCCGTATCATATGTCGTATCATCCCGAGACATCAATATCAGCCCAAGGGCCTTTTGGCCCGAGAGATGATATTGGTCGAGGGTGATATGGCATTTGATACGGATTTTGACATGTATTATACGCTTTATCACATATTTCAACAGGAGAGTATTATATTATATGAACTGTTTTCTTATCCATAGCACTGGGTTACCTTCAGTTCTACTTTTGTCTTATTGCAAAGGCCTTAAGAGAACTGTTCACTTGTCCGAAGCACATGGGTTACCTTACAATTTGCGTGCTGGAGTTTTAAAAATATTTTGTTTATCATTGTATTTATTTGTGTGTTTTGTAATTTTTATAGTTGTATTTAGTGTGCCGAAACTATGAAAACTTGACGTTCGTGACGTCACGTACCAAAAAATGACGTCATTCAAAAATCAAAACAAACTGACTTTATTTAAAAAAAAAAAGAAAAAAAAGTAGGGGCGTGATAAAGGGTAGAGGTATGATAAAGGGTATGCGATAAAGAATAGGAGTGTGATAAAGGGTATTCGATAAAGGGTGCGCATGAAAGTTGCGCAATATGGATTAAACCACAGGCTTTTTATTCAATATGCAAAACTAATACTAAACATATGATAAAATGTGATAATTAGCTATTGCGACATGACCCTAAACATGTGGTTGAATGAAATTGAATTTGTTGATGATTTAACATTCTTAATTGTTTACGAGGTCGATTACAGTCTTTAAAAAGTATAACATTTAACAATATATGAATGATGAAGGATATAAGCACAACCGTATTTGATACAAGAATAACGAAACATCTATAAGATACAGAAAAGTTATTACAATGAAACCTTTTTACTTATACACAAAGCTAGTGTAGTTATAGAAAGTGTTACTGTAACAAATCACTTGAATTCGTACCAATGTATCATAGATCTATGTTACAAAATCTCTATTTTAATTGGTAATTCAATTTTAAATGCAGTTATGGAACATTTTGCTAGGTATTGGACACAACTGTAATTTTGTATTGTTTTGAAATATCGTAGCTGTAAAAGATGTAAGGATAAAAATAGTGACCAGTATAATAGTGATCGGCATAATTTCTTCATTTGTTAATAAATATATATAGCATGTTGTGCCTGTCCCAAGTCAGGAGCCTCTGACCTTTGTTAGTCTTGTATTATTTTAATTTTAGTTTCTTGTGTACAATTTAGAAATTAGTATGGCGTTCATTATCACTGAACTAGTATATATTTGTTTAGTGGTCAGCTAAAGGACGCCTCCGGGTGCGGGAATTTCTCGCTACATTGAAGACCTGTTGGTGACCTTCTGCTGTCGTTTTTTTTTCATTTGGTCGGGTTGTTGTCTCCTTGACACATTCCCTATTTCCATTCTCAATTTTAGTGAAGACTACTGTAAGAAGCAACGAAACGTATTTGATTTCTTTTGTTTTGCCTGAAGAAAAACAAATAGTACTGTTAGTTCTGATATCACTGATGAAAACCATGACGAAGCACAAAGTATATTTTGTTATTATGACATTTTACATACCTCTATTACCTGTTATAGGTCGGAGGTATCAGAAAAGTTGAGATCTAACGAGACATGTTTAACTTCACCGAAGTCAGGAGTCTTTGTTAGTTTTGTATGTTTTCTAATTTTAGTCTTGGTGTTTAGTCATATATATGCATGCCAATTCACCTAACTAGTAAACATTTTGTTAGGAACTTGCTGAAGCCCGCCTCCTATTGCGGAATTATCTCGCTTTGTTAAAAAAAAATCAAAAATCAAAAATACTGAACTCCAAGGAAATTCAAAAAAGGAAAACCCCAAACAAAATGGCAAAATCAAAAGTTTAAAACACATCAAACGAATGAATTTATAACAACTGTCATATTCCTGACCTGGCACAGGTCAGAGACCCATTGTTGGCCTTTGTGGTTCTGCTATTTGATCTCTTAAACACATTCCATATTTCCATTCTCAATTTAATTTCTTTACAAATAGATCAAATTTGTCTGTTTCTTTTGCCAAGAAATTGTCAGTTCGTTTTCGACTTTTAAGTTTGAGTGTATCTTAGTTACCTTTCGCCTGTCTGTTGCTATGTGTGACATTCGAATTCACAATCTTCGTGGTGTGCGACCGATGATTCCTGAAAAAAAATATTTTAACAAATCGGCTTCTGATGTCTTGTAATAGATTTTAGAACAAAGATTTAATATATTTTTAGTTAAGAGTGTCTTTACCGATGTTTTAGGATAGTTTCATGTAGTTAAATGGACTAATGATTAAATGGACAGATTTTTTTCAAACCAAATGTTTTTGCAGTTACCTGCAATATTAATAAATATAGATCCTCAATATAATTTTAAAAAACAAAACAAAACAAAGAAGAATTTGATGATTGATGTTTTAAAGACTGTTAATCCTTTTTGATAATATGAATCGATATTTCTCATGATCTGAATTAAGAACGTGTAACAAAATCTGAAAGGGGAATGATTAATAAACATATACACCATCAACATCAGGCTGAATTTGTTTATTGACCCGAGGTGTAATTATTGACCTGAGGAGTACCCGAACTCAATAGTTGTATTAGGAGGGCAATCAACTTACAATTTGAACAATAGCTAGTCATTAAGTGTTTTATTGTACCGAAAGAGACCACAGACAATAAATGTTTTGGCTGAAGCGATTATTGTTATATCGAAAGCAGAAACACAACCATACTGTGTAAGTCTCATGTTGCCGTTGGGACCCATGTGTCCATACTTGTTGTACCAGAGAGAAACATATGTTCATGTTTTAATTTATACTAGCTTCTCGATCATCATTGCCATAATTCTTTTAGATAATAGACCGATTATTTAATAGTGATTTTTTTTTCTTTAATGGATCCAAAATGTGACGTTCATTAATGCGTGACGTCATATATTGAATATATCGCCATTGTTCAGCATGTGTGATATCCAAGACATCCAATAAACTCATCATAGATATTCTGTCGTATTTTCTGGCACAGAGAATTACAAACTCCAAAAACTACTGGCTGCAAGCTGAGGATACGTCACACACTGACACAACCTTAAATACAATGGGTCAAAGCAACAGCATAACTCCCTCGGTATAATCAACATCCTCGCATCCAGAAGCTGCAGTTGTAATTTCGTGAAATATTATGACGCTCGCGTTCAAATGGTTGCATTGGCGGCAAATAGAAATTATTGCCCGATCAAGTAGCTTGCAATTTCAAAAAAAAGTGAAATTTTGTGTTCTTATTATGTATAGAGTATGTTATAAATTATATACCTGAGTGTTTAATTTAGGTTTCGTTGTGTATTTTTACACAAATAAAAAAAGTTAAACATCCCTGATATATTGCATTTTTTTTACCAAAAAATGTTGATTTGAATATAAATATTGATTTTAAAAAGACCAATGTACAAATGTACCTTTAAAAAGATGTGACCATACATGTTTGACAGGTCATTAAGATATCGACGTATTGTGCATCGTATAAATTTGAGTATTTAAGTCCGGCCATTTGAAACTTGTATCCAGAAACTGTGAACAAGGTTCACAGACGGATATAGGTGGCTCAAAGATGGCAGAGTATCGTCATACATTCATCAGGATTATCTTATAAAGCTGTTGGGCGACAGATGGGCTACCATTATACTGTATTCACCAGGCTTGTGCGGAAACAGATCCAAACAAATGACGTGAAAGACTCGCAAAGATCCGATAGACCACTGGTGACATCGCAGCTTAAAGACAGGGCACTGCAACGCCTGATTAGACGAATGTCATTCACAACACGTCCTGTTCTTAAAAGAGAATGGTTACCGTAAAGACAGCTATCAACAAGAATCTTGTGAAACCGGTGGAAATCAGAGGGACTAAACTCAAGGAGGGTAATTTGACGTCATATTTTAAATGAGCGACAACTGCCTTTGTCATGGTTCTCGTCATGGTTGGAACTTTGAGAACTGGCGCAAGATTCGTCAGTCATACGAGAGCTGGTTTCTTCTGAATGTTACAGATTGAAGTTTGAGAGCTTGGAAACATACAGCATATATCCGAAGGAACATCCAAGCAACTGTCCCTTACGGTGGATGTTCTGTGATAGTAAGGGATGCATCTCTCATAAATGCAAATTGTACTCAGTGACTATACCAGGAAACCTTAATGGCGATCAACACGTATACGTACATCAAATAAGTTCTTTAGCCAGTATTTGTTCCTAATTTTGATAATATGATAACCACCCATCAGCTGCAATACCTATATCTATGGATGACAACGCTAGGTTGCATCGTTCAAGGGCAGTTATAGCATTTCTTTAAGGCGCAGGTAACTGCTCTTCCATTGCATGCCACGAGCCCGGATTCTAATCTGATAGAGCATAAATGGGACACGTTAGGTCATGGGGTACCAGCATTCGAATCACTTATACAAATGTTACGTCAGTTGGAAGCAGCATTGCACCAGGAATGGCGGAAATAGCACAGCAAGAAATCCGACGACTGACTTGAGGGATAAGACGCCGAGTTGAGGCCTGCATCCAATCAGGTGGTGGTTTCACCTGATATTGGATTTGAACTATGAATATCATTATCAGACTTACAGTGGACGTTTTTATGTGAAATCAAAAAAGTGTCATGCACAACGAACGCAAAAAGTCAATACTTAAAATAGACATGATGAAGCGTTTAAACAGGACTTATGGTTTTGTGGCAATCGATTCAATAAATTATCATTTTTGTTGAGATTGGTTTGGGTTTTCTTAATATTTCTTAAACCTAGTTTTATGTCATAACAGGGTAAATTACTTTTTTTTACCCTTATCGTAATATTTGTCAATTCGAAAAAACGTGAAGATGCTTAACTTTTTTCTTTGTGTATAATTATATTTCTTATTTATTCAAACATCCGTATGTTTATATGTTAACCAGTTTAAAAACTTAATTACAACTGTGTTGTATTATGTGTTTTTGAATTGCAATATTGTACTAAGCTAGACTGTAATCACAAAAACATGACGCTAAATTTATTCACATCAAATTCAAACAGAGATCTTGATTTGGTATGTGATTGCAATGTTCCGTTTTGGTCATGGGTAAAATCACAATCGTTTCATGAAGACTTTGTCACCTGTTTGGATCGGGGAAATGTGAAACTGTCAAGTCTTCAAGAAAGTGATTTCGATAACTGTACCTGTAAGTATTTTGATGATAAAAATGAGCTCTCGGGAGGGAAAGGCAATATAAAAATGAAAAATTATCGCTTATATGGAACAACATGTGTCATCTAAACCTTTTGAAAACAGTTATTTGACATAATTGCAGAAGACGTTAGAAAGAAAAAAATGTAGATGTGGTCATAAAAAAAAACAAAGAAGCAAACTATTTATATCATATGAGCAGAATGTGATCGTTTACAATTATACTGATGCGTGTATCATGAAATAAATTTTACTGATAACACTTGAATGAATAAATATACACGTCGAGAGAGAGAAAGCTAATTTTCAATTATTTATCTTATTTTCACATCTCTTGAGCAGTGGTGGAAATATTTTTCACCACTAATGTATTATCGGTTCTCAGCAAATGACTGGTCGAAATTTAATTATGACGATAAAATTTCTGGACTTTTTCTTAATTTTTCCTATTGTGATGTCCTAAAAATAGGCGACATGCCTTATGACGTCACATATAAAGAACACAGCTGTCTGCAAATCTTTGAAAAAGGTAGAATAAAAATCGTCTATTCCTACACTCTCAACAGTTAAATTTCAATTATTTAGAAAGCTCGACAAGCATCCCGCTTTGATAATTAGAATTTAGTTGCCTCGACTGGAAAAATATCTCATACACGTGTTGCAGTGATGGAATCTATATTGGCATATACAAATTAAACAAATGGAGGCTGACAAGTATTTTTTTACATTCATAAAGATGATCGTTATATTTGTTAGATAAACGTTAAGATGACTCGTAATTTGTGCAAACAAGAAATTAAACATTCAAACTTGTCTTAATTTCACAAAAATAACGCAAAAGAAACACAGAAGAGCTATGAATGCAGTATGGATACCTTTATTCTTTATTGGATTGACAAAAACCCAGTTACACCTTTGATAATTGGGTATATATCTTTTAAAAGAAAAGTGATCTGAATATGACTGACAAAATTACGTTAAGAACGCGCAACTTATATGTAACATAATGTATTTATTTATCTATAGTATTCTTTTTTTCATGCCATACTTACACAAATACATTAGAATTTCACAAATTCAAATTGTTATTTTTAATACTAATTACAGACGACTCATGTTATCCTGACTATTGTTCAAATGGAGGATCTTGTAGTCAAAACAGCTATGGTGATTTAGTATGCTCGTGTGTCGGTGGATTGACTGGTACTACCTGTACAGGTAAATGGAATATAAACAGTTTGGAAATATTATAAAATTGATAAATGAAATGGGGAAAGCGTCAAAGAGACAACAACCCGACCAAAGAGCAGAAAACAGTGGAAGGCCACTAATAGGTAATCAACACGTTCAGAAAATCCCGCAGGTGGCCTCTAATCAAAATGAGAACTAGTTTGTCGAAAATGGACGTCGAACTAAACTCTTAAACATATAAATGAACTAAAATTTAAAAAAAAACCAAAGGCCAGTCGGACAGTCTCAAACATGCGGCGAAGTTTCGTCAGATCTCAACCATCTCCCTATAGCTCTAGCTAATGTAGCATGTTATAACATGTTTCTATGCCAAAGATGAAAATACAACTACTATCATTACAAAAATCATATTTTTTAATGCAGATTCACAAAGGAAATGCATACTGATATGATGTATTCTAATTAAATTCGTTTGAAACAATAATTTACATTGCACGTTGACAAATATTTTGAGGGGTTAGATACCACATTTTAACATCGCGTTACAAATAAAAACACCATTTTAAATTCCTAGTTCATAGGGGTATGTAATGTCTCCAAAAAATAACAAAATGACTCATTTTCAGACTTTACATCTTTTATTTTTTTTTTTATTGAAACAATTCTTAAGAGAAGAATAAAAACGTCTAGTATTTATTTTCTATATCCGGAGTATACATATGACGTCACATTGTTTAGATGCTAAAGACGGTGCAGTGGTTTCGCGGGGTTTCTAATTTATGGCATTTTTAAGCCAAAATATTTACTAAATAGAATTTGTTTTGATATATGTCATTAGAATACTGTATTGTATTTTATGCTTGGTCTTTGTAAAACAAGCTGTCGCAAATTGAGTTTACGCGGGTGGTCGCCTGGTAAAATTTATTTGCATTAGTAAAATTAAAGTTTTACGAAGGCCAAGCTTAAGTACAATACAGTTATCTCCTAATTTGTAATTGAATAGACAATAGTCTTTATATAATATGTTATGGTCAATGATCGGTTGATACAAAAGGTTAATTTTAAAAATGATTTGTGTAATTTAAAAGTTTTACATGCATACCTTTTTACTTAATTACTTACAATTTTTATAATAATAATTGTAATGTGTGTATTGCACACTTGGTTTGATATTATATAGACATGATATATTGCTTGTACAATTTGGATGAGAGTGAATAAAACAATAAATGATGAATTCCAGAAACATGTTCATAATGTATTATTAAAAGCGGGTAGGGTAAAGAAAAGTTGTTAGCCCTTTCGTTGAAATTTGTAAACGAAATAAAAAATAAAAAGTCTTTGTCTATGTTAAAAGTTCCTATTTATTGCTTCTTTACAGATATAATTATCATAATGCTTTACATTGCAAAAATAAATGTCTGCAAATTGCTCTATTTTAACATACGCATTTACTAACTTTACCTTAATCATGTATATAGAAAAATGATTTCAGGTTCAATGTTGTGGAAAATATATAAATTAAAAATACAAGTAACTGCTATTTATTTAATAACTTTTTTTGTTTTTCAAGTGAATGTATTGTATAATTTATTTTATTTTAATACGTTAAATTTCTTTTTTATTACATCCAGGTTAATGTAAAACTTAATAAACGTATGTATTGTAATCATCAGTAAAACAAATCTATACACTTCAACCAGATCATATTTTCACGATCATTGTAAAGATCTTGTAGGTTATTTTTTGTTACTTTAGAAAAGTGTAACATGTTTAATGAATGCCTCAAAGACAAATCTCCATCCAATTCAAAATTTGTAAAAGTAAACCAGTATAGATCACGGAGCCTTGACTAACACAGAACAGCAAGCCATAAAGGACCCAAATACTGACTAGTATTAACCATTCAAACAGGAAACCCAACGGTCTCATCTATAAAATGAAAAAAAAGCGAGAAACACTTATGAACCACATCAACAAGCGACAACGATCGAAAATCAGTCTCATGACTAAGAACATGTGCAAACAAATGCACCAGATCATTAGTGTAACATCACAACATAGAAAAAATTAATTGAATTGGCATTATAATAGATTAACTCAAACAAAAGACATATTTACAAAAGAAAGTGAACATACGCTGAACGAATCAATGTTATATATGACACAATGTAGATACAATGTAAGTACAATATAAATTAAAGTTTGCATATTCTTGTATTTCATAGGTATGGACATGGTTGTGATTATGTGAAATAAAATGAAACACGGTACTTCTGATTCATACATTATAACCTTTATTCAAATTATTTTTAATTTTACAAACTACAGTTCTAAAATGAAAAATATCGCGATCTACATCATTAATGGAAATGCAAGATTAATGCATAGGTTGATCAGCATGAATTCTCGGAATTCAGGTGCAGCAAGCCTGTAAAAAATTCCTACTACACTGATAGAAAAAGTTGTTGATAAGTCACTATTTGTGACGTCACAACAGAGGAAACGTTGCCTGAATTGTTACTATATTTTTAACTGTATTGAAGTCAGTTCAGTTGCAATTTATGTTAAAGTGTACAGGTCATAGCTGACTTAACATTATGTAGAGTTTTGATTATTTGTCGACAAAATCCTGTGCGTCGTTTCTTTCTCTCCAAAAATCAAAAGCTCAATAACATTTAGCTGGGAATAAAAAGAACCAAATATAACTTTATTTTACTTGTAAATCTATAAAGGCAACTGTAGTATACCGCTGTTTAAAAGTCAAAAATCAATAAAGATTAAACAAATCCGGGTTGCAAAGCCGAGGGAATACATCGACTACAAGAAGAAACAACGAAATAACAGAACACAGAAGTGCAACAAAAACAACAGCAATGCACCATACATATAGAAACGAACTATTAGTATTAGATAACAACTGTCATATTCCTGACTAGATGCAGATATTTTAAGAAACAAAATGTGAATTGTACCTGGTTTTGTGGCATGCCACATCTCTGCGATTTATGGCAATGTTAAATATACCTATATATAAGTATGTACTGGTCTAAATTGAAATCAACGTTCAAACCCTTGCATGATTGCATTGGATAAAAAACCCATTTTTTTAGACGTGAGCATGTTTAACAAATTTCGTTGAAGAGGGTTCTAAAGGCAGCGCAAACAACATTTACTGAAAGACTAAAAGAGTGAAAAGGTATATCTTAACAAAACTCTTTGACTTACAGGTAGCACAACTGATGATCTTAAACCCTGATGACAGCCATTGACGATTGCCAAATGAATCGATAACAAGATGTAAAAAATGGATCTTTATATTAATGTAATACCAAACAAAAACAATAAATATATTTAAACAAACATATACAGTACACCACTTTAATAGCAGAAATTATGTCTTTTATCTTGTTGAGTCTCCTATATTTCTGCCGGAGATAATATAACTTTGCGTAAGCCTTAATTTAGTATTGGTATTGTCATCTGATAAAGTCATGCCGATTTTAAGATGCAGTTTTCTCTGTCTTTAAAATGTTTCTATTTGAACCTGTCGACCTGGAACTTATCAATTATTGGATATATTAATTATTTCGAAAACAAAAGGTCCTTGAATGAAGTATTTCTTAATCAGCAGCAATTGTACTTTATTAGTTAGAAATAAACATGAATTCTTTGATTCGCTGATTTACGTTATACCCGGTAACAAATGAAAAACTGTACCTATACGCCTTATTTCAAGTCCAGATTTCTTAGTACTCATATGGTCATCTTAGAAAGTCTTACTGATTAAAATTTTACAATAGGGAACAATTTAACAAGGATTGAATTTAGTAGTGTCAACCTTTTTATTATCACCCGTGTATATGGCAAAATCAAAATACACCGTTTGGTGGTGCGCTTGTCAGATACGAAACGTACATATAGGGTAATAGGTAACAGGTGAATATACTATTGGTATAGGTATCGGATTCGACCACAAACTTGTTAATTATTGGCCATTATATTTAAGTAGAAAACAAAAGGGTCTGGAGTGGCGTAATTTTAATCAACACCTTGTCCTATATTAGCTATATATAAAGTTGAATTCCTTAGATTTTTCGTTTTTACCCTCATGATAGTTGACAAATTCGAACTCGTCATTTTATTATTATAGATACATTACCAGCAACAAGCTCACATCGAAAAATCAACTTGGTGTAAATTTCTGTAAAGTCGATTGTTTTTTCTTTTTTATTATTGATACTTAATACTTTTTTAAGTGCGAGGTGATATTATTAATAAAAAGTGCCATAGAAATTCACATAAATTGAAATCAATCTTACCTGAACCAATAAAAAATGTATGCAACGATATAAAAAATATTAAATATATTTATTGTTAAAAGTAACACAAACCAAAACGTCTTTCTTTAATTTCTCTTACTGCTAAAAAAAACACTGCCAGCTGTGGACTGCAAATATGTTTTGTAATTTTACGTCAGTAGTTGTTACGACAAGGTTCATAATAACATATTGTTATTCAGGAGGTTTATCTTGACAAAGTTTTAATATTTTGAATATTACGCTTGTTACTACCGATCATCAAGCTAAACAATGTCTATTTGATCCTAAACAAATGCATAATTCAAACTTTTATACAGAAATGATAAGGCTCTGTGTGCACATCCGAATCCCAGCAAGGACCATTGCTTATCACATCTATACAGTAATCTATAACTTGTGGTGTCGCCTTTATTCAGACTTGGTAAATATAGAGCCACATCAGATTTTTAAGCACACAATCATGGCGTATGTTCAGATTTTTTTTGGGGGGGGGATTCAATTTCATCACAAGAAAACCCATATACATTAATGATTGAAAAGCACACTCTACAGTATCTATTGTTCTAGACGTCATTTATGTGATGGGATTTCAACTGTCATAACCTTAAAGAATTACAAGCGAAACAATGCCTTTTGGCATTGTTTATCGGGTGTGGGTGTAGTGTTTTGCTGTTAACGCAGCTCTCGTAGTACTTTACCATTAATCTCATTTTTATGTGAACCTTTATTGATACCTATGTGTCTAATAAGAGTTGGAGTAAGAATGCTGCGGCCGTAGTTCAAAGAACTTATAGATGTTTGCATATCCGCCTTAACACTGCTAGAAATTAGCCACAAAGAAATCTGTTTTTTCTAAAATTAATTGAAATCATCAGGCGATAAGGTAGACGAGAAGAAAAGTAAAAGGAATTACAGATAAACTTGGTGTGACCGTTAAAGAGGGAAACTTGATTCGGAGTGATGATGCTGATACAAAATTGTTAAAATTTAATGAAGCTAACAAAGTTGCATTTGAGATAATGTTTAACATAAAATCTTGTTAATAATTATTATTTTTAATACGAACCATACTGAACCTATCTACTTGAGTAACAATAAAGGTAGTTAAGAACTAATGAGCAGCCTTAAGTTGAACATCATGGAATACAGTAAATATCTCATCATGAAATTTTCTAATTTTACATCAAATAAAGACTTATATCATGTAATTCTATTAAACGTAATTGTGATACTATACATCTTTTACAGAAAACGTTTGACAAAATTGGATAAAATTAAAAGTGCTGTTTTGAAAGACTGACGAAACAAGACGTGTTTAACAAAGAGGAACAGCGCTACAACCTTGTCAGATTTCAAATGAACGTCGAGCACTTTACACAATAAACTCTTCAATCATCTGACAAAAGTGAATCAACGTCAGGAAAGACTTTATAGTAAAAACAACATCAGAATCTAGTAACATTTAAGTTAGTACTTTGGAATGATAAACCTACATTATCATTCTGTAAATGTAGTTATAGAAATTGAAAACTTCTGGTATAAACTGAAAAAAGAATTAAAAAGTTTAAATATGTTTAAAAAGGAACAAAACAGAAAAAAAGGAAAGTAAAGTAAAAAAAAAGAAGAAAAAAGATTTAAAAAAGCAAAGAAAATAAAAGAAGGAAAAAAGAAAAAGAAGGAGAGAGAGAATAAAGAGAAAAGAACGGCTCAAATATGGATATTCGGGATGGAGGTGGGAAATGCAGCCAATATTAACTTGCCAGTCACCATCCTGCATGAATGCAGAGTAACCATCTAAGAAGGAAAGTCCAGAATTTTAAACACTATCAAAAAATGTCTTTCACTCCTTTATCAAGGTTATCAATTCACAATTCTATTGCAACAACGTTTGTAACGTTCATTTTGATTGGATAACGTCACTTATTTACATGGCATCAATTGATAATTGATGCTATGGGACGGCACATTACAGATTTTGAAAACATGTTTTAACGTTGTTTTCTGTCAGTTTCATTTAAATGGAGATTACAATAATGTATTTTAAGCTACGACGGCATCAATTGGGGATTTGATTGTCGCAAATACTCGTTTAATGTCTCTTTTTACGCGTCGCCAGTAAACTTAATTTGCGGCCATCAAATCTCCAATTGATGCCGTCGGAGCTTAGAATATAATACCGTTATCTCCTAATTGCATTTTAATTTTTACTAGTATCAGGAATATTTTATTTCAAAATGTGCTGGATGAAGCATCAATCTGAGTGGCCTTCATATTTCAGGGGGATATGATTTAAACCTTCAACAGTCACATTTTGAATAACAATAACACAGAAGTAAACTCTGTACAATTCCTTACAATATTCAGGTGCTAATTGTAGGCAACATTACACACATTTATAAGTCTGCTAGATATAATAAGAATTTGTTATATCGATTATGCTGAATAATAAGAAGCCTCATACATTATGTGTATAAAAGAGGGGCGAAATTCATCAGAGGGACAGTCAAATTCATAGATCGAAAATAAACTGACAACGTCATGACTAACAAAGAAACACACACAATAATAGTACAAAACACAATATAGAAAGCTAAGGTTTATCAACACCGTCCCAACCCAAAAACTGGGGATGATCTTATGTGCTCTGGAAGGGTATGCAGATCCTGCTCCATATAAGGCACCCGTCGTATTACTCCTATTATTACACTCTCGGAAAATTGTCTAATTCAGTAGGTCAGATTTGTGAAAAGGGAAATGGATTGTAGTTACGATATAAGGAACATATCCGATATTATCTCTGAAACGGTTATCCACAACTGTTAACAAACTCGTGATTGCGTCCCTTAAATTTACGATGGGATGCTTTCAATTTCACTATTTGAAACGCATGGTTTAATAGTTTCCTTATGACGAGAAACCCTCTATAATAGTTCAAAAGTACCAGGATTATAATTTTATACGTCAGACGCTATAAAAGAGATAATGATTAATGAAAGGAAAAATAAATCCGGGAGCTTTTGACTAACAGCAAATGTAGACGAGACACTGGGTTCCGTGAAACTCTGATGTAGTTTTGAAATGGTCATTGCAGAACGTATGCTACTTCACCAGGTACACATTTCTACCAGTGCTCCATGAACACATAACACTTGAAAATCTCTTAGTATAATTAAAAAAAAGAAAAAAGAATTACAAGTTAATGTGATGAAGTGTTATTTTATATCAGTATGAAATCTAATATTATATTTCATGATTATAACACTTCTATAATAGATATTTCATTGCATTGATGGTCAATCTCTATATACATTGACAGTATTTCTTATCATGATTCCTTGAGGGTTACTGCTCACTAGGAAACTATTAAACCAAGTGTTCCAAATGGTGAAGTTGAAACCATCCATTCGTAAATTTTACGCCTCTGCGACATTGTTGGCCGTTCTGAAACAGCCGTTTTACATATATTATCAGATATGATCCGAAATATCGTGAGCCTAAATGCATCAATTGGAAAAATAATTTCAAAATAATGATGGATTCAGTCGAATATAATTATGTCAGGCAATCGGCTAAGCGTGCGAAGGAAGACGTAGATAATCTTTCAGAATTTATTAAGGCTTTGGGTCGGTGATTCAAATTACAATTAGGAAATTGAATGGGTCCATCAATAACCATGCTACGTCAAGATTTGATTACCCAAATGTTGCAAACATTGTCCTACCTCCATAACAAAAAATGTTGTTGTCTCCCCAGATAAAAACCCGAACAACATCGTTTATGTGTGTAAAACTCATTACGTAAACTGCTTGATAAATGGATTAGGTATTGACAATTCACTTGGAACACATATCCTCACCACACTTACCAACAAAGAAATCTTGGATAATCATAGGTATGTTCTATGTTCCTTTGGAATTACAACCAAAGATGAAGAATTGAATCTTTCATCACTGTAGTTGATACCTAAACTACACATGTACCAAGGTATTCTTACAAACAACGTTATATTGCTGGGTCTTTCAAATGTTCCACGAACTCTTTTTCTAAATTATTAACATCTTTTTTTTCCTTTTAATACCTTTGTTTTTAAACTCTGGAACAACATTTCCTAAAAGCCTTATTTCAGGTAAAATATCAGAGAGCTTTTGATTCTATTCAAAGAAATCTCCCTTTATTTAAACTGCTGAATAATATTATTAACGAAAACAAATTCCGAGTTATACAACTATGTATAACGATATGAAATCCCGTGTTGTTTTCAATAAATCTGACTTCTTCCCTTGCGAAATTGGTGTACGGGAGGTGAAAATCTATCGCCTACTCTGGTTTTTTTATAAGAATTTTCAGCAGAGTTCGATACAAAAGGGGTTACAGTCAATAAGTGCAGACCTAGAAAATGAACTAGATGTGTATCTTAATATTGTCTAACTGTTATATGCTGATGATACTATTTTATTAGCGGATAGTAACTGACTAACACTGAATTTCAAAATATGTTAAACAATTCTGCCATATGATTTAAACAAATGGCAACTTAAATAGTTATCAAAAGTACCAGGATTATAATTTTAAACGCCATGTTGATGAAACAAATATTCTTGTTTTTGCAAATGGCAGACTTCCACAATATTTGAAATTTGTTATTAATGATAATGAAATTGTGATTATTCAAAATAATAAATATTTAGGAATATTTTTTTCTAAAAGTGGTTCTTTTTAACAAACTAGAAAAATACTTACGAGATCAAGGAATAAAGGCTATGTATTCTATCTTAAAGAAGAGTAAAATTAATGACTTATCTATTGAATGTCAACTAGATCTTTTTGATAAGGATGTTGTACCTATTTAGTTATATGGGTCAGAAAATTGGGGGTTTGAAAACTTTGAATTACTAGAGGTGCACCTAAAATTTTGTAAATTCATTTTACATTGAAAACAATCAACCCCAGACTGTATAGTTAATGCAGAACTACGACGATTCCCATTATTTCTGTATGCAAAGTTCGTATGATAAATTTTTGAATTATAAACAGTAAAGAGTTAAAAATTTCTAATGTTCTTTTCAAATTATCACTTATAAATTTAAATAAATATGGTTTTGAAAGTAAATGGTTGATTTATATTGAAATCATTTTAATAATTTTTAAATGTCTAATATTTGGAAAATGGATTTTGCTGACAAATGGGTATTAACAAGTGATGACCAAAAGCTTGAGGATCAGTTCACACAATTATGTTTGTCACAGATAGAAACATTACTTAAATGCCATATGTTACAGAATTTCTAAAAATAATCTGATATTTGAGAATTATTTCAACATATTGCCTACTAATTTATTATTTGTATACTGCATATTTAGATGTGGTAGTCACCGTTTACCAAATTGAAACGGGAAGATGGCGAGTTTTCTCACGAAACGACAGACTTCGTCATCTATGCAATTCAAGTGAAATCGGTGACGAATATTATTCTATAATGACTTGTAAATTTTTTAGATTTAGAGAGAAAGAAATTTTTACTTAACTATTGCTGTAAAAATCCAAGTGCATACAAATATAAAAGTTAATTAATTCAGACAAAACTATCATTTAAGAAAAATTATGTAAGTTTATAAAAACAATACAGGTGAAAGTCAGTCCTCCAAGTCAAATTACGGTTTTTTCACACATGTGCATGCTTATATAAACATATATGTAGTTGTTAATTTATATTTTTTCTATTACTATGACATGTAGTTCATTCATTCACAAAGGTTCCTTGAATAACATTTGATCAACAGAGAACAATACATAAATGGCTAAATGAACGAGTCTCATATATTGCTTATTTATAGTCATTTTTTTAATAAGTTTTCTAAGGCCACATCAATTCAATTTCTTGTTCTACGGATTTTTGGACTCCAAAATTTGGGGCGAGCGAGCGATTTGAAAACTTTAATAAAAAAATATTCAATTTGAATTTTTTTGAGGCGAAGCTTGAAAAGACAAGGCGAGCGATTATATTTTTTTTGTAAACATAAAATAGCAGGTTTTGAAGTTATTAAAACTTGATTTGTCACTTGTAATTTGACATTTCTTTTATTTCTGAAGTTTTTTCCCTGTTCCCCAAAGAATGATTAAATCTGGTCTATGTATGTCTGACTGACAATGAGACAATTCTCCATTAGAGTCATAATCAATTTGGGGGCAACCCCTACATGTTATGAATATCCCTTTTATATGTTTTATGAGGGATCAATATAAGTTATCATATATTTGTCTTTACAAAAGGGCTCATATTTTCTTAAAGAACTATATATCTATCTGGTATTAAATGGTCAAAACATGTCCAATAATTTTGTAATATTCCTGGACTTTGACCATGTTAACACATTTATTTAAACAGTTTAGCATTATTCAAAATAAGTGGACCCCTTTTTTAGAAAAGGTTGATTAAAATATGATGCAACTCTCCTCTTTTTTAATACAAAATTCTAAGTTTTCAACGGTTTTGTATAGAAGAACTATACAAATCCTTAATTGGTATTTCTTTTTTCTTTTCTACATCAGTAAAATGACCCTTTGTCTGAGGGAGGGTTATTCTCAATCTGATAATAACAAACACAGGTCAAAGTACGACTTTTCACACAGGGCTTTCAATTTTGAAATTATCAATTTCCCCCACCTTAGTAGTAATATACCAACTTGCATATGGAATATACATTTCCCAACTTATTAGGTATTCAAGAGCTTGCAGCTCCTATTCAGACTTTGTAAAACGTCACCAGATGAACCAGGGGTATGTCAAAGAACGTCTCGTCCTTTTTCTAAAAAAAGTTCATCGGAAGATACCCAGAACTTGTTGATAAATATTCCGTATCAACTTCACAAATAATACAAGATGGTCTTGAAGTATAGATTTTGCGTACTGACGTTTGTTATCATCTTAATTACGTATTATAGAATTTTGTTATATGTCTTTTTTAGATATTCATTTGAGGTGACTCAGTGGTTATGTACAACCACATACGTTAAACGGCAAAATTATTTCATTGATTAATATTACTTTTACTTAAGGATCTTGACATACTATGAATGACAAAACTATTTTATTCAATAATAATACTTTTTCTGTTTAGTCTATTTTTTATGATATACATTTGACGTAAAACTGTACTTATGTATCCCGTCATACTTTGAACCACACCATTATTTTATTTATTATTATTTCTTTTACTGTTAAGTCTGGTTTTTGTTATATCTACTTTGCATGAGTCTGCATTTATGTATGCCGTCATACGACATAATTATTTTTATGTCTACCTGTGCGAATTTCAAACGCGCAATTTTACACCAGTAATGAAAACCTTCTATCATTTGTGGGTAGACTTTACATAGATAAATTCAGCCGTATTTGACGTGAAACTGTACTTATGTATCCCGTCATACTTTGAACCACACCATTATTTTATTTATTATTATTACTTTTACTGTTAAGTCTGTTTTTTGTTATATCTACATTACGTGAGTCTGCATTTATGTATGGCGTCATACGACAAAATTATTTTTATGTCCACCTGTGCGAATTTCAAACGCGTAATTTTACACCAGTAATGAAAACCTTCTATCATTTATGGATAGACTTTACATAGATAAATTCAGCCGTATAAGAAAAGCAAAATGAGAATGTTAAATTGATGTATGCCTTTTTGTGCTTCTTTGTTACATTTGTTGTTTATGTAGTGATATTAAGATGATAACACAATATTGACTGTTGTACCCTTATTTTTGACATTTTTACTCTTTGAGTATGTTTTTTTTTGTTCATACATCGTTGACAATGTAATGGAATTTGATGCGACTGTCATACAAGTGAGAGGTTTAGCTAGCTATAAAACCAGGTTCAATCCACCATTTTCTACATTAGAAAATGCCTGTACCAAGTCAGGAATATGACAGTTGTTATCCTTACGTTTGATGTGTTTGGACTTTTGATTTTGCCTTTTGATTTTTGATTTCCCTTTTTGAATTTTCCTCGGAGTTCAGTATTTTTGTGTTTTTACTTTTTGATACAGACCAAACAGCAAGCTATAACTTTATTCATAACCTCTTTCAAACTTCATTCTCTGTTCAATTTATGTTTGGAATCCACTGTTACAAACCCTCCTTCAAACCAATACAAACTTCAAGCTATAATTCACATTTGAAAAGATGAAAAAGAGTAAAGATCTTTTCTAAATCTTTCCTTTGTCAACAAAGGTCTCGACGGCGTCAACCTAGGCAATATCCTTCATCATAAATTAGTTCAATCCAAAATACCTCCTTATTTCAAAGACCATTCTGTACCAATAATTTCTTATACCTATACCAAACCTATTGCAACTAAAATTTTCAATTACAAACGTGTTTTGCAGGATCTCAATATTGACGACTTCAAGTCTAAATCTCCTGATTGCACTTGTGCTAGTTCCCAAATCACATATAATCCTGCTGGCCACGTTATTACCGGTGACCTTAACAATGTTAATAACACTTCTCTACAAAATGTGTTATCGAAAGGTCCGAAATATCGTGAGCCTAAATCCATCAATTGGAAATACAACTTTGAATTTTTTATGGATTCAGTCGAGGATTATGCCAGGCAATGAGTTAAGCGCGAGAAGGAAGACGTAGACACTCTTTCCGGAAGAATTAAGGCAGTGAGGTCGTTGATACAAATCAGAATTACGAAACTGAATGGGTCCCTCAATGCCCATGCTACATCAAGATTTAAAGACCCAAATACGCAAAAGTCATATCCGACCTCCATGACAAATCTGTTGTTGTCCTCGCTGATAAAGCCCCAAATAACATCGTTTTTGTGTATAAAAGTCATTACATTAACTGCTTGATATGTAAACGAATTAGGTATTGACAATTCACTTGGAAACTCAACATATATCCTCACGACACTTACCAAAGAGGAAATCCTGAATTATCATAGGTGTGTTCTATGTTCCTTTGGTATTTCAACCAAAGATGAAGAACTGGATCTTCCATCACTGTATTGGATACATAAACTACATAAGTGTCCTTACAAACAACGGTATATTGCGGGGTCTTCCAAGTGCTCCATGAAACTGATATTATCAAGATGCTTGATTTCTTGATTGACAACATATTTGTAACGTTCGGAGAACTGTTTTTCAACAGACTGTCGGCGTTCCAATGGGAACAAACTGTGCACCTCTACTTGCTGACTTGTTTCTTTCTTATTATGAGGCTGACTTCATGCAGGATTTTTTTAGGAAGAAAGATAATAAGTTAGCAATATCCTTTAACTCTACTTTCCGCTATATAGATTATGTTCTTTCTCTAAACAATTCAACATTTGGTGACTATGTGGAACGCTTCTATCCCATCGAACTAGAGATAACGGATACTACAGATACAGTTAAGTCGGCTTCATATCTTGATTACATCTAGATATTGACAATGAGGGTCGGTTGAAACAAAATTTTACGACAAAAGAGATGATTTCAGCAGTCCAATTGTGAACTTTCCATTTCTAAGTAGCAACATTCCAGCAGCACCTGCATACGGGGTACATACGATATTCCCGTGCTTGCATTTCCTATCATGATTTTCTTGATAGAGGGTTGCTGCTTTCAAGGAAGCTATTAAACCAAGAGTTCCAAATGGTGAAGTTGCAATCATCCCTTCGTAAATTTTACGGACGCAATCACGAGTTGGTTGACCGTTATGGAATAACCGTTTCATAAATGATATCGGATATGTTCCTTACGTCGTAACTACAATTCCCTTCCCTTTCATTAATATGACCTACCGAATTATACTATTTACCGGATTTGTAATCACATAAGCAACATGACGGGTGCTACATGTGGAACAGGATCAGCTTACCCTTCCGGAGCACCTGAGATCACCCCTAAATTTTGGTGGGGTTCGTGTTGTTTATTCTTTAGTTTTCTATGTTGTGGCATGTGTACTGTTGTTTTTCTTTTCCCTTACTTAGGACATCAGGACAGGTGCATAAACATGCAGCAGCTATGGATAGTTTTGTTTTGCCGGCATATATACAATATGATTGCAGTTTAAGGCAAATCCCTCAGAAGTTCTTTGTAGTTTATTCTAACAACGAACATTTTTTTTATAGGGAATATAAGTGAGGGAAAAGAAACCTATGTTCTGTTCTTTACAGGTATTTCCGCTATTATAAATTTATATCGGATTACTCCCACTTTGGATAAATAGATTTCATGCTGAAACAAATATTCTCACAAATATTTACAAAGTATGGTGGGTGCTTTTATGTTTAAAATCGTTATAAACAGGTTAGTCTGTGATTTGAAAAAACAAATGTTGATATCTGTTTATAATATTTACAAAAAAAACAGTGCGGGAAATGGACATGATTATATTTTTCGAATGCGAGAAGCGGGAATATAAAAAAAAATCTTTTTTAAAAATAATAGGTTCGGGCGGGTCCGTCGAATAAGGAATCAAACTGGTTTGGCCTAAACATTACATTTTGACAATATTTACATTTGTTCATTTTAAAATTTAATTTCATTTACATGTCGTTGGTATAATTTTTGACATTCATTAAACATTATTCCTGATGAATTCCAATGTACATAGAAAACTAAATGTAGAAGAAATGGTTGAAGGAATCATCACCTGATCGTTTTTCATTTTGGCCTACCCGTCTATCAATAAATATTGTACGAATAACTCTTTGTAATCGCTTTTCAGCTTTAGTGAAAAGTGTAAGGATAATAATTTGTTGTATGGTAATATTGCATAATGCATAGGTAAAAAAACCACAAATTCATGTCCGTCCTTACAAAACATACAAAAAAAGAAGTATATATTTTAATCAAAATCGTTCCTACGCATAGCTGTTTCTTTGTCAATATGTGAAATATTGGGGAACATTTGCTCTGTTGTTCAGATCAGTAGTATCTGTTTTTGTACTATCACACTTCGGGAAAGCGGTACATTCTTATATACAAATAATTGTATGTTGAATATTTCAGCACAAGTCCGGATAATGTACAGTTTTGACATGAAATGTCTGCCACCTTATTTGAACTTAATCCTTGTCGTGCGGGGACCGTAATATTACGACCGTACACATACAACCATTATGATGGCATCAATGACGCACCATGCATTTAGAGGTCATCGAAATGCCATTTAAATCGTAATGCATGCACGTTTTCTAAATCTGACACTATTGATTGTCATGTTTCTAACTTTCAATATTCATTATGAGCTCAAATACGAACTTCAATATTTGATATCAGACAAATTGTTTTTTTTTTGGAGGGGTGTGCTTACCTTCAAGGTCTAAAACACGGAGTTAAGAGAATTGAAACCTTGACAAATACCGTTAACCTAAATGCATATAAAGACTGATCGTGTTTATATAATCAAAATACGCCGAGGAAACAACTACTTCCGGTTGCAGGTCCAGCTAAAGTTCAAAATCGAAAATAATCGGAAATTTTGTGAATTTTGGTGCAAATGACCTTCTTTACACTAATGAATACCAGTTCAGTTTCACTCTGACCTAATAAATGATAAAAGTGTTCACTGGTGTCCACATGAAAACTACAGATGGATGAATCTATTAGCATCTCTCGGACGTACAGGTCGTGAAGAAGAACGAAAAACCGTCAAAATTGACGCTTTTTGCACCTGAGGACCAACTCAGCATAGTAGGGATTAAAACAAAGTAACCATATATGCTTGAAATTGCCAAATTTAACACAGAAATCAACGGGGCTATGCATTAATGTGTTATATTTTCACTGAAAGGCCTGTGGAATTCAAAATATCATACCCATTAAAGTAAAAATTGGTCACATTTGTTGTTAGTAATCATGTTACGTTATATTTCATATTTATATATATGACAATTATGTTGGTGTCAAATTACAAAGCTCGAAATTGCTATCATAGGGTATTGTAGCATCTTTTAATCATTTAGAATGCAAAGAATTAGGACTTTACCTGTAGTTTTATTTTTTGCATTATTTAAGATTGAAATTGATTAAACATGTATATTATGAATTGTTTATAATCTAAATAAGCTTTTGGTCAAGTTTTCTAGTGAGAGTTTACGTTTTTTTGGCTTTCTAAGTGTATAATTAAATTCCAAGGAAATTGATGAACACTTAGTCTAAACATATTTATCTATAGTGGATTGGGAAACAAGTTATTGCAACTTATATTATCCCTTTCGACTTTGCGGGTTCGAGTTTTGCCTTGTAGCGGCATTAGCCGAAATCTATAAGGGTGTCTTTTACGTGCACTAAGAACGTTTCCTCAAGACCATACTCGCAAATGTTGCCAAGGGAGAGCTAAAATTTAGTCCCTGAAATTTTCTCCCAGGAACGGGGTTCGAACCAGGAACACTTGTGGTAGTAATCCGATGCACTAACCACTACCTTACGGCTCATTCAAGTAAGATCACTGCTATTTCAGTAAATATCAGTTTTTTTTTTAAAATCATATCTGCCACTTTAATATTCATATGGAGATTTCTGTGTATAGCGAATTTGTTACTACATTAGTACCACTCCAATTTGAACTTGAATTCAGTGACATAGTGCTTTGACAAAAGCTCTATGTGTTTTCTATAGTAGAAATAGGTCAAAGAAGGAAATAAGGTAAAGCAGAAATAGGTTTTACAATTTTGATGTTGATACATGTGTAGAACCAATAATGCAGGCCCTGTCGGAAAGAACATACAAGACCGAAGCTTGGGGATTGGGGAACACTGTATAATCCTTGTTGATATTTAAATAATTTAATTTTGGTTGTAACCCGTCTTCTGATTGGCTGACGTTATTTTGTTATAACCCCTTAGACATAATTTAGTCATGTGACCGTGACGTCATCAAGGTTTTTTCGTGGTTTTCTACGGTTCAAAATGGAATTTAGAATAATTTATAAGAAATGACTGTAATATTTTTTTTTTGTCTGTTCGAAATAACATAAGAAATGTGGTGCACACTGTAAATAACCCGCTACGCGCTTTATTACGTGTGCACCAATTTTTTTTTAATTTTATTTCTTCATAGACAGAAAAAAATAATACAGTCATTTCTTAAATAAAGAAATATATAACATAACAGCTTAAAATAGAAAAAAAACATCCTAGTTCAACATACATATTCAATAGATTTATCCTTCTTTTGTTATATAAAACAATCACCAAAGAGAACAAGGATTCAGATTTGTGAAAAGTGCATTCGAGATAAAATCAAATCATTATAGTCCTAACTGTATTTTACGTAGGAAAACATTGTTCTTGTATTTCTTTTTTTGTCTGCATAAAATACTAGTACATGTAATATCATTCAATGATCCTATCCATTTTTGTTATATGAGTATTAGTTATGAAAATTCTAAGAATCAGAATTTCATTTAAAAAACACTATACTTATGCCTTTTCAACAATTGTATATACCTACAGTTAAGAACAACTACGATAGGTAAGATGTAAGGGGTCGTGTTAAAAACAAAAATTGAAAAAAATAAAGTATTGATCGCTATTGATTTTATTGCTTGAAATTTATTTGATTCACAATAATACAACTAAGAGTCCAAATGGCATGTATGTTTTTAATAGGTAAGACGAAAAGGATGGACTTGAAATCACCTTCACCTTTTGACTCATCAGTTTCACCTGTAAACAGTAGGTGGCTTTAGTCGGTGTCGAGAGTTGTTGAAAGGTTTTCAGTTTTAAATCGACTTCACAAATTTGTACATTGATTCATACCATTTAGGATTTACAAAAATATTTATACTTCATAAAAAATGCTAACCAATCTTTTTTATATAGAGCAAGGTCACGTACATTGTACTTCTTAACATGAAAAATTACACTGCGCAGTAAAGGTGATCCGTCATCTGAAAAGAAAATTCTCTATTGAAATATTTGATTTAATTGGATTACAAATATTATGTCGTCTGCATAACTTGTGTAAATGTATTTGAGAATTCAATTCATGTCTGATTAAGCAAGAAAACACTTCCCGCTTACCTTTCATTTCTATGATTAAAAGTAATTAGAAAACGTGCACCTTTTTAAAATTTAAAATTAAAGTTTGAAAACACTTCCTTCATATTGTTCATTTTAAACTAACTGATGAAAGAAACAGACAAAAATAAATAGTACATTCAAACGGATTGAGAAAAACATCCTTATAAAGAAGGTTAAAAAATATACCACGCATTTTATTCATGCAAACTAACACTTTTGTAAGGTTGTATTTTTTTTAAATAAAAAAAATGTTTACAGTGCATATATGGTTGTCCTGATACAAAAAATGTGTGTTAAACCCCTACATACACAATATAAACCTTTCTTATGTATCGGTGTGAACAGTATTCAATGGTATAAACTATATATTTGTTTAGGGGCCAGCTGAAGGACGCTTCCGGGTGCGGGAATTTCTCACTACATTGGAGACCTGTTGGTGACCTTCTGTTGTTGTTTTTTTGTTTGGTCGGGTTGTTGTCTCTTTGACACATTCCCCATTTCCATTCTCAGTTGAATAGTGTGTTGTCTTAAAGATAAAGAAATTAATAACGATTGTAACAAATAAAAGCATAAAGGATGTGTGTTTGTGACCAAGTTATCATAAGGTATGGCTGTTACAAAACATATACACCGTCATACCATATATATAATAGCCATAGATAAAGACCTGGTCATACATCAAAAGCAGATATTATTTGCCGAAATGTTTTCATCCCCTTGTTATATACATGTTACCTCACATGAACGACAAACACAACGTAGAAGACACTCCTGAATGGTAATCTCTCAAAGTTGATGTTTTAATAAAGCATTGCCAGAAAGATAAAGAACAACAAGAAGGTGAGACATACGTCCAAGAGACAATTAACACATTATCTTTTGGTATTTATTAAACACTACTCGACATGTAAGTAAAACGGTTATTCGAAAAGTTGTTATTGTGTATATCACTTTCATTATACAAGATTATACAAGAAATTCCTTGGCATTTTGTTTCAAATGTGTATGTGCGCGCTTAAAATAGAAGTTGAGGTGATCGATGTTTACATTGTTCTTATTAGTCCTCAAAATAATCAAATATTTCCAACTTAACGTTGTGAAATGAACCATCATGTTATCAATTAATGTCAGAGAAAATACACGAAATTAGTTTAATACCATACCATATAATTTATAAGTAAAGAAGGCAAAAAGTACGCTGACAACTAGTCGAGCAGACTTACAGAGGGATACATAGCTGTATTTATAAAACGAATCACTCATCTAACACCCTTGTAAGAAGGAAGGAACAAAAACCATGAATGACACAGGACAACACTCCTATAATTCCATTGTATCATAGCCATTATAACGCTTAATCTTTTTATTGTTTACTACAAAAAGTAAATTGACAATCAGATTATACAACCAGCTATTTAACTGCAAATCAACCACACACATGGTAAGCGGAAAGGTATGTAGAAGAAAACATTGAAAGACATGATAACTGTGCTATCACAATTATTTAATGTATTCTCTATGTCCACCACATACGTTGTCTTCTCCAAACGACGTTTTATGAGTTGATAATGTACTAGATCACACCCTTGATATCGCGGGTCCGTGAGTGAATTAAAGTACATAACTATGCGTTAGGCTTATTTAAGTACTGGCATTGTTATTTGATAAAGATCATGCCGATTATAAGATGCACAATTTTCTCTGCTTTCAAAATCGTTCTGTTTGAACCCGTCGACCTTGAACGTATCAATTATTGGTAGTTTTTATCATTTGGAAAACAAAAGGACCCGGAATGGAGTATTTCTAATCAACAGCATTGTCCTATATTAGTAATAAATAACGTTGGATTCTTTGATTTACTGTTTTACGTCATGCCCGCTAACAAATTAAAAACTGTACCTATACGACTTATTTTAAGTCCAGATATTTCGAATTCGTAGTGTCATCTTAGAAAATCTTAGTGATTAAAATACTACAATAGGGAACATTTTGCATTGATTCTATTTAGTAGTGTCAACCCTGTGATTATGGCCCGTGTATATAGCGAAATCCGAAATACATCATTTACTGGTGCACCTGTCAGATGCGGAACGTACAGATAGGGAAATATGTAACAGGTGAAGAAACTATTGGTATCGGAATCGAATTCGACCCGGAACTGGTTGATTATTGGCAATATTATTTAATAAGGTAAACAAAAAGTGTTGTAATTTTTAATCACCACCATTGTCCAATATTTGCTAAATATATATTGAATTCTTTGACAAATTTGACCTCGTTATTTTAGTGTTACAGAATCCTTTTCCCTCTTTATTTAAAAAAAATGTTTTAATCACAATTTACACCACTGCGTCGATACCACTGCTTGTGGAAGTTTAGTTCCCGAGGGTATCTCCAACCAAGTAGTCAGCACTGGTGTTGAGATGAATATCAATTATATGGTCATTTTTATAAAGGAGTAGGCCCGGTAAGGGCCGCTTTTGACCCCAAATTGCAGGTTCATCTAATGAAAGATTTTGGACACTTTGTAAACACTTGAGTGTCTATTTCAGTTAATTCAATCAGTATATGTGAAAGATTTTAGCTGATTAAGTTATTAAAAATCTTCCGATTCAAGCAAAAATATGGAAAATCTACCAAATATGCATAATATGCCAAAAATGAAAGTGGCCGCATCCGTGTTCATCCTCAACCTTTATATATGTCATATATTATCATTAAATACAATTTACATTTCAATATATGAATGAACACGAATGCGGCAACTTTAATTTGAGACGGGAACCGTCGAAAATTTAACTTAAATGCTAAACTTGTGAAGATTTCAGTAATTAAGCATGGGTTAATAATGTTACTACCCGATATATGTGAATTGTATTATCAAAAACAGACCATTTTTGTGTAGCAGAATCATTCTACTTAGGATTGTATTTTTACAATTTTGCAAAACTGCTAAATTTTGGGGCCAAAATGGGGTCTTACTAAACCTACTCCTTTCCTGTTTACAAAACTGATTTTCTTATCTCAGGAATAGATAACCTTAGCCGTAATTGGCACAAACTTTTTGAATTGCTTCAAACTTGTACTTGTTTTGCCTTATTACTATTTTGATCTGAGCCTCACGAAACGCACGTCTGGCGTATTAAGTTATAATTCTGGTACCTTTGATAACTATTTACCGTTATGAAGACGACAGAAAGTTTTAACACTGTTTCTGTCTAAAAAAAAGTAATAAATTCTTTTTCCTTGCATAAACCATGATTACACTATTTAGAATCTCCACAAAAAAGAAATCTTCAACAATTCATCGAAAATAGCCCCCAGGTTTAACCTCTTTACCACGTATACCATCAGGTAACGACATGTCTCCTAGTGTCAATCATACAGATATTATTTCCCCGAGTGCAACTAATGCAATTGCTATAGTAATTTAAGTCCAATTTCCCGATTTTATTATTTTACCAACATCATAAAGGTTCGTTTGATATTTCAAAGGAAACTACATGGGGCTCAGTGTGACATATTCTTAGTACTTTATATATATTATATCTCTGGTCATACTTATAAAAAAGTCTGAAAAAAAATCAACGGTCTAACTCAAAACAATCAAAACTGTCTTAATTTCAAAAGATTACTACGCTGAACATGTTCAAACAAATGAATTAATTGGAATGTAGATATAGGAAGATGTGGTGTGAGTGCCAATGAGACAACTCTCCATCCAAATAACAATTTAAAATTAAACTATTATAGGTTAAAGTACGGCCTTCAACACGGAGCCTTGGCTCACACCGAACAACAAGCTATAAAGGGCCCCAAAATTACTAGTGTAAAACCATTCAAACGGGAAAACCAACGGTTTAATCTATATAAACAAAACGAGAAACGAGAAACACGTATATATTACATAAACAAACGACAACTACTGTACATCAGATTCCTGACTTAGGACAGGTGCAAACATTAGCAGCGGGATTAAGCGTTTTAATGGATCCAAACCTTCTCCCTTTTTCTGAAACAATAGCATAACATCACAACATAGAAAAACATACGATAAAATATCAATTGGCAGACTTAACTCAATCAAAAAACGTATACACTATAGTCATGCCAATACGGAAGAACTGAATACTTGGTATTTTACCCTCCGTTATATTTAGGACAGAATAGCCGTAGGCATTTACTATGTGGTGTAATGCATACGTATTCCACTAGCCTTTTACAATTACAATATGTAAGTACATTTAATATGCTACTAGCAAACTGTTGGAACGTCTCATATTTCAATATATATAACTATATAGTGCTAGAACCCATATACATTTGTTGTATTGTATACTTCATTGTTTAATATTTTTGATGGTATTTTTCCTGTTTAATATTGTTGTTGTGTTTTCTGCCTTCTATAATAATCAAACAGTTATGTTAATAAATGGGTTCATCATATATTAAAATCGATGAGTTTATAGGACAAATTGTAGAATACATTGATGCAATCGACATTTTTTCTTGTCTCAAATCCTGCAGCTTTTATTTAAAATATAAAAAAATAAGACGACTATATTTGACTAATTCACGTATTCATGACACCTATCAACGGTTAACTGATCAAACTAAATAGATTTGTTATCTTCCCTTACAAAATGTAGGGGTCGTTTCATAACAGTATTATAAAGCTACACACAATACTTGTAATGACATAACGTTTAAGGAAAGAGGTAATGAAGGTATGTTTGATATTTTCCTTTTTCATCTAAATGAGATATGAAAAATAATGTATGAATGTTTAATTGATTAGAAATGATTAAAATACATTATACATGTTATATACACGAAAACTTTTAATTTCAATAAACTGTACAAAGGAATTCTTTTGAACTTGAAATCAGTCAGATAACTACAGTTTTGAAAAACAAAGTTCTAGCACAAATGCTTATAAATGAGTTATAGAAATTATAATATTGAAATTAAATAAGTTAAAAATAAGAGTATAAGAATATGACAAATACAAAAATTGATAATTGCTATCTAGGCACTTGTATTTGTATATGTCTAGCTTTTTGAAGAAATAACCTTTCTATGATTCTTTACATTTAAATACCACTATTTGATTGGATAATGCGATGCGAGAGATATAATCAAAGCCACGATTGACAGTGTTTTCTCTGGGTAAAACTCTGCTCTTTTATTCTCTCATCTATTTAAAATTTAGAAAAAACCTTGTCCATATGATTACATATGATAAAAAAATATCGGGCGTTATAATATTTTTGAAGTGCCTAGATTATCACTGTAATCTAATAATGTAAGAGTTGATCTATATATTTACCTTCTCCATGACTGGAGCAGGAACCTGTAATATGTATATGTATGAATAATGCTATACACTACTGTTCGGGTTGTTCCTTATAGCATAATGCAAATTTTCTAAAATAACCCTAAATAACACGTACCTATTTCCCACTTCCAAAATGTCGCTGAAACCTATATTAAATGTTTGTCTCATTGTTACCAAAGCGATTTCAAAATGATTATCCATTACACAAGTTTTTGAACAAGTATTGAATAATGTCGTCTAGGTTATATCCGAGCATGTTAGCCGTCCTTCATTTGTCAATGTCAAATGTTGTAATGTCCGAATTTATTTATGACAAATACATGTAACCTTTACAGAATTGAGCTTTTTTCTTTAGGATTATGTTCGTATTTCATAATTTTGATCTAGCTATTACGAAACTTCTTGAAAACGTTCCCTTCTTTTGTTTTTGAAAGAAAAATTAGTACATCACATGATAACAATTAATATTAGTTTTGTTATTGGTTTGTATCTTTTTATCAAGACATTTACGTCATCATGTAGGATCTTGACGGCTTAATAGTTGTCAAAGATACCAGTAATATAATGTTATACACAGGACGCGCGTTTCGTTTATATTAATACATGCTCGAGATAAAAAAAAAAATACTTAGTATTTCAAAATATTTCATACTTTTGCAAATAGTAATTTAAATCTACGCCCTGACAGTTTTTAAATACTATGCAAACATTATTAAACTATACGTATATGCTTCGATAACTTCATGAAAATTTATAAAAATGAATTTGCATTTCATATCACAGATTGCCCTTTCTTGTGCATCCGATTACTGAGTATAATAGGGACTTAATATTGTCACTGAAGAGAAATTAATTGCTGAAATGCACATTTGGGGTCGAAGTATTTGATGTGCGTTATGTTATCAATTGACTAAGGTTGCCAATGCTCGTGTTGAGTTCTAAGGGTTTTCGACAGGTACTCAGACTTCCTTCATCCATATTATAGACAACAACATAATAGCCAGTAGCTCACTACAAGCTCCTCCGAGTCTGAAAATACTACATTTTGTTCTAGACCAGTAAGTCGAGCACTAATTTTACTCGAATAGTCTCGTCATTGTCTTGACAGTACTAACCTGTTCATAGCTTAACTCGACTATGTCTTAATTGTACTTAAGAAGTCTGATTCAGGACTTGATGATCTAAATGTAGTCGGAAAAGATCTCAACTAGGGCTTGACCAGTCTTGACCTGTCTCGACCTGTCTGCACTAGTTTATACACAGTTTCGACCAGTCTAAATCAGTCTCGACTAGTATAGACATTCAAATTTATTCTTCACTGGTTTTCATCAGCCCATCTACCTAAATTAATTACAGATCAAACAAATTCCAGTTTATTTGGTAGTTTGGTCATTGCTGTGAATTAAATAATTTAATTAATAATTTTTTTTTTTAAATTCAGACAGTCATCTTTAATTATTTCTTTTATTTTTCAAATGCACTTGGATTTTCTTTAAGCTCTCCATCTACTCAATTATTATGCTCTTACAAAATGCCAGGTTGTTAGTAGTTTGATGTATTGCTGTCAAATTAAAGGATTAATTCAATCTCTGTCATAAACGCTAGAATTTGCGGTTTGGACTAACTTCAGATAGTACACTTTAATTTTTGTTATAATTTTCTAAATTAACTTTCATTTCCATCAAACTATACAACTTTCTCTGTTATATATTGATCTTACTGATTCCCAGTTAGATATGTTTTTGGCTGTATTGCTGTCCAATTTAAGAATTGTATTAATCTAGGTAAAAAAACTAGAATTTGCAGTTCGGACTTAATACAGATAGCACACTTTAATTTTTGTGATATTTTTTTTCAAATCAACTTTGATTTTTTTCAAACTATACAGCTTTCTCTGTCATATATTGATCTTACTTAATCGGACTGAATTCAGATACAGTAAATTGGAAAATTTTGTCGTCGGAATATTTTAATGGTTTTTTTTCTTGAAAAGAATCTATTTGATTTAGTAGTGTAATTTTGGTGGGTTGTCCAATTGATATGTTAAATTTTGGCACAACGGCAGTGGCAAGCTCATTCATATTTGCTTTTTAATCGTTTATTGAAAAAATATCATTAAAAATCTCAAACTAGAAATTAGAAATTAACGTATTGAAGGATACGGATGCAACTGCACATAATTCTGTATATCGTGGTTCAAAGCTGAGAAAAACAGTTTTTTTAACATTGAAATTACTTTGAATAAAGATTATTTATGTTTTACAAATATCCTATAAAAACAAATTAATTATCTCTATTACGGTACATGTTAATCTATTGTCGATCATGGATTTGAATTTTGATCCCTATGCATCTGGCAGTACATGTTTATTAATTGAAGATAAAGGATTACAAGCAGTTTTTTGTATTCTTATTACCAACAACGTCGTCTTATCAGCAATAGCTTGGCACATGTATGATATATGGGAATCAAAATTCATGTTATGTTTTCTTAACAATTTCCGAACATTGACAATTAATAAAAAATTGTATAGTAATGCTGTCAAATAATATTGGGTCTTTATTTGCTGATTTGGCTATGTATATAATTGTAGTAAATATACGGAAGATATGATAACATAAAATGTTTTCCCTAACAATTAACATAACGAAATTGTTATACCGGTACGCGATTTTTACGTTTCAATTTTCAGTGTTTGATTTATTTTCGTATGTGTTATTTTGGTACTTTCATTGGAGACACCAAATAACCAAAATAAAACTACAACGAAAATAACCCAATTTACGGTACATGCGGTAGTACACTTTAATTGTTGTTATAACTTTTTCAAAACAACTTAGAGTTTCATCAAACTATACAGCTATCTCTGGTATATATGTTACATTAAATAGGTGTAATTAGGAATTACACGTAATTACTAAACATTTTAGTAAATACCTGTAATTACTAGCCAATTTAGTTTTTACACGTATTTACTAAATGTTTCAGTGATTACTGGTATTCAATGACTTTCTTTGTCATTTTTACAGCTATTTACTAATTTGATATTTTTGTTTTAAAATTAAAGATATAATCCAAGATACAAAATAAGAAAGTGAAAGGGTAGGTATTATTTTAAGAACACGTGAGCAAAATTATCTTCTTTTACATCTGTAATTAACACATTTTGCATTATCTCATCCCTTGTTTTATAATATACTCGTCGCAATAATAACCACTGTTTGCATCATACTTTCATACACCGAGTGTTTTTAATAGAAAACAAAATATGTTTGAATGGTGTTATAAATAGATACACAGAATCACGGCTCTCAAGATCTCATGATTGGAAAAGTTTTAATATACACAAATTGTCAACCATTCATGTTCTGTCGAGCAAGGTCACATACCTTTTTTAACATGATGTATGTAACTGCGCAATACGGGTAAAATGACTGATAGATAGTATGTCATTTAAAGAACCTTAATTCATGTCTGGTTAAGCAACAAAACTTCCCACCGATCTTTGATTACTATGATTACAAAGTAATGACAAAACGTGCAGCCGTGAGGAAGTTTTAAATCTATATTAAAACATGTTGAAAGACAATTTCTTCCTTTTATTGTTTCGTCCTAAGAGATAAATGAACTGACAAAGGCACATGATACTTTCAAATGAATTAAGAAAAACTTCCCGAAGAACAGAAGGTTTAACTAGTGTTCATATTCATATCTCTCACTGCGTTCTTGCAAGCAAAGGAATTTTTTTATGTTTGTGAATAAAGCAACCCCCAAAAATGTTCACTCTTTTTCCTAAAACATTAATTGTAATAAATATTTATATTTTGATTTATATAATATACCTAATGCATTAAGGGACGGGTGTATACATATAAAAGCTTAAAACGAAAACCTGATTTGGTGTTAATGCAGAAATTGTTACATTAAACTCAGAATAGTTGTCCAGTTTAAGATATTAAGTTTAAAAATTTAGAAGTGAACATTTGTTTTTATGAGCTGAAATCATGTAATTTTGAAAAGCGGTAAAAAAAATGCCAGACAGTGTTACCGTTGATGTGACACAACAATCTTATATATATTGATCTGGTAAAAGATTAAACTGTTCGAGGAAAGATTAAATCTCTTATTTATACAAAAACACAAAATCAATAAATTCTTTTCTTACAGTGTATGCAATGAAATATCCTTAAATAGACTTAGTCTAAAGCTAAATATTTTGATTTCGTGCTGTAGTGTGATAACATCGTCGCGTCTCAACATTTATACTTATCATATTTCTTGAATTTTAGACTTCTTTAAATTTGAAAATGATTAACAATCTAGATACTTGGCATTCGGTATAATACACGGCAACCTGTTTTTCTACGCGTTGAAATATTACATCTGCATGCATCTTGGTGTAAAAAGGATACACTGGTGTAAACTGGTGCTTTTTTTAAACAAAAAGAAAAATCAAAAACGATTTTAAGCAATTTTTTATTATGTATGTCGTATGACCTTTATATATCATGCAGTTGTATATGTATGTACTTTATTTATTGCTAGCAGAGTCATTTTCATTAACTGCTATTTAATTGCTTTCTATTTTTTTATTTTGTTTTGTCTACTGAATAAAAATAACATTTTCAATGCTACGTCTTTTTTAGGGTACGTATTATACCCAGTTAAAAGTTGGTATAGGATGAAACGCATTTTTGTATTGCATAAAACTTATGTAAAATTAAACAATTCATATTTATTTTCCTATTTTTACTCCGACTTACAAATAAGAAACTATAAATGACAAATTGACGTTTGCACGACAGCTATACACGGTGATCTGAATAAACTGAATATACAACACAGTGTTATCGTTCATCGATCAAATTTTAGGGTGGTATCGTTACTATATTATGGAGCTTTAGAAAAAAGAAAATACATTGAATGGTATGATAATTAAGGAGAGAGGTTCGAAAGGTATGTTAATTTTCTAGCTTTTAAACATTTATTCTACAATGAAGATTTTCAATGTGAATTATAATTGCAATTTCATAACATTTCTTGAAATTATCATAGTCAACGGATTTTGGCATAATTTATGATACTGGTACCTTTGATAAATAATTAAGCAACTGATATTAGACGTGTCAATATACTGCATGACGATGGTGAAGTAATTGTTGCTTCATTTGTTCTCCAAACGACTTGTGTTGAGTATACGTTAGAAGTAAAAGCCATGTGGTGTACAAAACAATACAAACCAGTAACTTTTGACCTATTTTTTAAGTCGGAGTGTTTGCTTCGGGCACTCTGACTTCCACCACCATTACAACTGACCCCCATCACATCGATAGTGGTGAAAGTTCCAAGGGGGGCATATTATTTTGAAAAGGGCGATCAGCTGGGATATAAAGTACCACACCCTTTTTTATATATTTTTTATCAAAAATATATGCCTCGCCAATGGCAACAACACGGTTTCAGAACATCAGTTTGTCGACCTGTAGGTCAAATGTGTTCTGATAAAATATACTTTTATCACTTTTTTGTTCTTTTGAAAAATGTTGTCTGTTCTATATTTATACCCTTTTAGAATGAAATTTGTCTTACGTATGAAAATTGCGGTATTTATCCAATACATTCATAGGCTTGAATGTTGTTTTGAATTAAGACATTTTTATATATAATCTTTTTATGGCTTGTAATAAATTTTCCGTCCGGTTTATATAAACCGTAAATCCTATTTCGACTCTTACAAATTCAAGATATTGTCCGAAATGTAGGTAAATGTTATGTCCTTCCAAATACCGTTTCGATTTCTTACATCCATTAAATAACTGAGGAGACATTAATTGTCGAAATCGGTATGTGGAATACACATTATTGCACCTCATGTTTGTGGCTTACCATCATAGCACTAAGTTTATTGATTTCTGTTAGCTATTTAATTGATATTTATATACGTTTTGTTACTTCTTGTGATCAGTTTAGTTGACATTCGTCAATGGCAGTCAGCAGGGTTTAAGAACATCAGTTGTTCGACCTGTTAGTCAAATGCATTTTATCTAAATTTATTTTTTCACTTTATTTGGTGATATTGATGTGTTTTGGTTATTGGAAATTCTGGTTGTAAGTCTCAGCTCATATATCATAATAATGCAGTGTTCCGGGTTGCTTCACACATTTGAGTAATGAGTTTGTCAATATCTCTCCTTGTGGTGTTGCATTGTGTCTCAAATGAAGTCATTTCTTTTATGAATACATATACCGAAGAGGATATCTAGACTTTTTAATTGACAACATATTTGTTGAATTTGGATGTTTGATCTTCCAACAGACTATTGGAATCCCAATGGGTACCATTTGCGCTCCTCTACTTGCAGATAAGTTTTTATTTTCCAATGAAGCAGAATGTATTCTAGGGCTTGTACAGAAAGGAGAAAAGTTAATAGCCCAGTCTTTTAATTCCACCTTTTGGTAAATTGATAATGTACTGTCTCTTAAAAATAATAGATTCAATGATTAGTTACATTTAATATATCCAAGTGAACTTGAAATTAAAGATACTACCGACTCAGATAAATCTACTTCATATTTAGTAATTTGTCTTGCAATGACTACTGATGGTAGGTTGAATACCAAATTTTATGACAATTGCAATGGTTTTATTTTTCCTATAATCAACCTTTCATTTCAGTATAGCAACATCCCAGAGGTACCAGCATATGGAGTATATGTGTCACAATTAAGACGTTACTTAAGAGCTAGCTCAAAGTACTTCGATTTTGACAAACGAGGAATAATGCTTTCTCAAAAGTTGCTAAAACAGGGCTATGAATCATTCAAATTAAGGTCATCATTCAAGAAATTTTACCGTCGCCATCATGAGCTAATTGGCCATTATGACAACAGTGTGTCAGAAATCATATCTGATATTCTTCCTCAGTCATAATAACCTTTCATTATTACCGAACTGAACAAAGAAATAACACGGCGGGGCCATATTCGGTGCAGGAAATGTTAACTCTTCCGGAGCACCTGATTTCACTCCTGGTTTATAGTGGAGTTCGTGTTGTTTCTTTATTATCATTTATAACCGTTGATGTAAATGTCCTTTAGTGTTGTGAGTCTTTGTTTACTCCTTTGTTTTCATAATGAACGAAAATACAGATATTTCTAGTGAGCAAAACTTAATAGAAAGTATATGATGACAATCATATCTTATTTCTGGTATGTAGTCTTTTATTCTATGATAAGGGCGACAGTTATTGTATTTTGTTGAATCGCTGACGCCTAGTCGCTGTTCAGTGACGCGTTTATAATGCTTGCCATCTTTGTGTAAAAAAACAAGGCTGATACATCGACAAATAAACGTTATTATTGTCTTCGCGAACTGTTCCGACTAATTTTTTAACTGTTTCAAAAATGTGCCTGAATTGATCAATTTTTGTACACTCTTACTGTAAATTTCACAGAGTGTGGATCATTGTTTTGTATTTCAGAATGGACATGGTGCACTTTAATTTAGCAGTTGCTCTAATCGTCTTAACAGTGTCGAATGCTATGGTATTAGCATGTCCCAGCAATTGTTCCTGTTTCACCTCAAGCGAAGGGGTAACTGTAGATTGCTCTAACAGAGGACTGGCTGTTGTTCCACGAAATTTTCCGAATGACTCATACCGCATGTAATATATTTCTCGGTTTTTAGTTGTTATTAAAGATATTTAAACATTATTACACATATGATATTGTATTTGTGATAAAGATAGCGAGATAAACAAAAAAAGGTATTAGAAGTGCAAATAATACCATAACCTAAAAAAGGAAAAAAAGACATTCAGGTAATTATAAGAAGTCGTCAAAACATCTATATCAAAGATATATACACAATAACTGTTTGTTGTCTTTAAATATCAGCTGTATTGTTACTAGGCTAAGAAAACTCTAGTTTAACATATCAGTTTGCTGGCAACAGAAGCAGAATATAAGGAGACTATAAACTCTACCATACGGATATCGCTTCGTGTTGTCTCTACATTTGTATTTGTATAGTTCATTAGTTACAAGGTTGATTTGGGTGTAGCACGACACGTTGTGTTAACACTTTCAAAGGGACCGTAAAAGATCTTCATTGCAGGCTAAATTAAAATAATTTATTTCAAATATCAACAAATGAAAATTCAAAACGTCTTCTCATTTTTCATTTTAACGAGCATTTTAATACAAGTAGCATATGTTATTTGCAGAATTGTTATTGCGATTGATTAGTTGTTTGTTTTGACGAAAAGGTTCCATTCTCATATTTTATGTATGTGCCACTATATTATAAAATTTCTTATAGTGGGATATATAAGCAAGCAAAATCAAGGGAATTGTGCAAATGATGACACAAGCATGAAAATTAGCACGAACCATAATTATTATATACTTTTAAAGAAAGAACTGCTGGCCATAAGAAAATATATATTTTTCAAGATGGCCACCACCTTTTCTAAAATGTTTTATTTTTGCCAGATTGAAATGCTTACTTCTCTGGAAAAAGTTTTCTTTGACCTTCTTTGAGTAAAACATAGTATCAGGCTTGGTAGATACCTTATTTACATGTGACGTATATACTACAAATGAATAGTAGACATGTTCTGTGCTTGCGCATGCGTGAAAAATTTACAAAATTCACCAAACATTTGAACTATTTATTAATTGATTAGCACTTTTGAATTTGTAATGAGTTTAGGAATTTGTTTGATGACATTTCTTAAGGTTATGATACACATGAGCAACCTGTTTTTAAATAAAGAACGAGTTACACGCTCTACAAGTGCACAATAATAGAAATCGTAGTTCATCTAACAGATAAGAATTTGAATTTCTTAATCATATTTTGGTCGTCATGCATTCCTCTACGCATCTAGGCTCCTCTGTTCGGGTAAAACATGTGAAAATGTTACTTCTTTGATGCCACTATTTGAATACACACCTTTTCAATTGCAATGATCGAGCATTCGATGCATAAGTTGAAAGAGGTGGTTGCGTTTCTAAATATCGGACAAACATCAATTATAGCTGCAGATAAACCCTTTGGTATTGTTAAGCAATTTCAGTTGGAATGACTTGATTTGTAGGGAGAACATAAGTTTATCATCATGTTTGGGGGAGTGTAAATTAATATTGCTTGTTTTAAAATTCTGAGTGATATATTGCTAGATCGTGCATGGACATGTGCTCTCACTTAAGCAGATATAGCAACACATGCTTTTCATGTTTGTTCACATGTAGTTAGAAATAGACGCTCGCATCAAATAACTGCGTGTGGTGTGCTTGAATTCATAATGCCAGCCGTTATGAAAGCGTTAACACAGACAATATAGTGAATGGCTCCGTGACGTTCAAGTGTGTGATCAAACCGGTGTAGGAAAAAGAGTAATATCAACCACAGTTTAATTTCTGATGTTCAATTGTGAATGAACTTCATGTGCCGTCAGTAATACACTCATTTAACGAAGCAGATAATTTGCAAACAGTCCATATCAAGCATGATACCTATATTGGTCTTGATCGTGTAAATTATGCTCTACGGTTACCTATCAATCTCCAAGATATTGCGTTTCTTTACGAACATCACCCACAGGTGGCAAAGAAATTTGCAAATGGTAATTTTTATTGTACGTAAGACCAACAAGTTGATTTCTTATATAACAATTGATCGGGCACAAACACAGAATAATGAGTCGTGAACGGCGATGTTGGTACAATACGTTTAATCGTAACCTTCGAGACGATGGATGGTAGCTGTACCAAAACTCAGAAAACTGGTAGACGCATTTGAAAGATTTTAGACATTCTACAACAGTTAAACGACGGCATGTAGACTCTTCGAAAACACAACAGGATTTCTTCGAAAAACTTTAAAGGCTATCTAAAGTGATGAACGAGTTTGGAAATTTCTAAAAGTGTTGCCAGATTTGTAAAACAAATACTCTTTGAAGGAAGTTGTTGATTCAGAAATAGGAAAGCTATGTATATAAGATATTTGATCTAATTAGTAAGAAGCAAAGGTTGCAAAACGCAATGTTAAGTAGAAATGACATAGATGTAGTAGCATTCTGAATTTCAGTACTCGCAAGATAAGGTATGCAGAAATTATGGATAGGAATATAGACAGCTTCTTGCACATGTCATATCAAATTCGTTCGGTCCTCGTTTAGCAGCTTTTTTTTCTTCCATGCATTAAGTTGGTGTGACACTGTGTCGGCATTTCATTGGAAAGTGAAGATGTCAACTTGGCAGACATTGGTAGTATTCTCAGATGTAACGGACGTTTTACCCGATTTTGTATGAAGACACAGACATCATAGAAGTATTTGTTTGCATCATGTAAAGACACATCATAGTTGGCTATTAAGAATGTACGATTAAAATCATTTGCAAGGAAGCAGCGTCCTTGTGATGCTATTCCGACTACCACAAAATCATTGTCTTTATTTGGAGTAGGCGGAATAGCATCATAAGGCCGCTGCTTCCTTGCAAACGATTTTAATCTTCTGGAGCACTTTAAAACCTTTTAACATGGACTGTGGAAGTATATGTTTTATATCTTGATTAGGTTCCTTTTACTTTTAAGCCTCTTATTTGGAAAAGTATTATTTATAATTATGGTTATATATATTGATTTTCTATGACTTCACAATACAGTGTATTCTACAGCTTTTTGAGAAAATGAGAAAACGGTAAGGCGGTTACCACTGAGTCAATGTCTCTGCTGGTGGACATTTTGTCCCCGAGGACATCATCCGCCCAATAAAAACTACAATTGCATGAACTCACGAAGATCTGTCAGGAAACTGGCTCTGACGTCGCCCAGTATAAAAAGGTCAGAAACAGACGTCACCATGGACACGGTGTCGTCTGATATGACAGGTGTCCCCTCATCACCAGACATGACAAATATCTCAAACACGACTCATTCAGATCATCGTTCTAGTGACAATAGCAATATTACACATAAACAGCCATGTTCAGTTCTCCTTAAAGACATTTTGGTTTTTGATGACGCAGTGCAACACTGTTGCATTTTAAAATGTGAGACCAAAGGCTGCAAAACTTGTGCTATTTTAATTACAGATGCTGAATTCACTAGCAATTTGACCAAGAAGTCATATTTTACCAGAAGTTACGATGATCTGAATTGTAAATCGATAAATGTCGTCTACGGATTACAGTGTAACCTTTGCGGATTGGTTTACGTCGGTGAAACGAAAGGAAGGCTAAACAAACGTATGTGCGGTCATAGATCAGACATTAACCTCAATGCTAACGACATTCTATACCAACATTTCAATCAATTGGACGCAATAAATTATGTTGTTTTCCATTTTTTTCAATCAGCCCGATCATCCCATCGTTTCTATGACAGATCGCATTATCGAACAGATATACCATAGCTCTAACAATCCTAATCTCTCAAATTCTCTTCGTAGACAAAAAGAAGACTACTGGATTAGACAATTGGGAACTGCAACACCGTATGGCTGCAATGACAAAATTGATGGTATAGGTATTCTATCTAGTCCTTCGTGTAACTCGGTGAATGTGATGAATATTTTCAACTCGACTACGCGACATAGACGCAGTCATGGTCATCGTCATTATACATCACCTTCTTTGCATGATGTCTCTATTAATGACTTGCTGCCATTCATACAAAAGCCATTAGGTTTCATCACATTCGCACGAAACTTTATTCATTACCCCTTTCAAAACTTCATTCTCTGTTCAATTTATGTTTGGAATCCACTGTTTCAAACCCTCATTCAAACCAATACAAACTTCAAGCTATAATTTCGGATATTGCAAGTCACAGACTTTTCAAGCCAGTTCGCATTGGAAAAGATGATAAAGAGAAAAGATCTTTTCTAAATCTTTCCTTTGCCAAGAAAGGTCTTGATGGCGTCAACCTAGGCAATATCCTTCATCATAAATTAGTTCAATCGAAAATACCTCCTTATTCCAAAGACCAGTCTGTACCAATAATTTCTTATACCTATACCAAACCTATTGCAACTAAAATTTTCAATTACAAACGCGTTTTGCAGGATCTCGATATTGACGAGTTCAAGTCTAAACCTCCTGATTGCACTTGTGCTAGTTCCCAATTCACATATAATCCTGCTGGCCTCGTTATTACCGGTAAGCTTAACATTGTTAATAACACTTCTCTACGAAATGAGTTATCGCAAGGTCCTTAATATCGTGAGCTTAAATCCATCAGTTGGAAAAACAACTTTAAAATTTTGGTGAATTCAGTCGAGGATTATGGCAGGCAATAGGCTAAGCGCGAGAAGGAAGACTTAGACACTATATCCGAATTGACAAAGGCAGTGAGATCGCTAATACAAATCAGAATTAAGAAACGGAATGGGTCCATCAATGCCCATGCTACGTCCATCTTTAAAGACCCAAATGTTGCTAAACACCTATCCGACCTCCATGATAAATATGTTGTTGTCCCCGCAGACAAAGCCCCGAATAACATAGTTTTTGTCTGTAAAAGTCGTTACATTAATTGCTTGATAAGCGAATTAAGTATAGACAATTCACTTGGAAACTCAACATATACCCTAACGACACTTACCAAAGAGGACATCCTGGATAATCATAGGTCTGTTCTTTATTCCTTTGGTATTTCAACCTAAGATGAATAACTGGATCTTCCATCACTGCATTGGATACCTAAACTACATAAGTGTCCTTTCAAACAACGGTATATTGCTGGGTCTTCCAAGTGCTCCACGAAACCTCTTGTAAATCATTAACATCTATTTTATCAGCAATCAAAGACGGGCTTCAAAGTTATTGTGAAACTGCCTATTCTAGAGGTGGCGTGAATTAGATGTGGATACTTAAAAATTCCAAAGATCTTTTAGAGTACATACAATCTAACTCTCTTTCATCTTGTAACAGTATTAACACATTTGACTTTTCTTCTCTTTACACAAGTATACTAAATTACAATCCTGCTACCTTTGATAACTATTCCACATTCCAAACTAAGAGACACATTGATAGAGTTGGTATTTCTTTGCTTCATAAAAAAGAATGACCAATGTAGATACAGGTATCTTTTCTTAGGGAGGGATAAATCCTACTTTGTCAAGAATCACTCTGATTCAAACAAAAAAATCACTGAAACCGATATTATCAAGATGCTTGATTTCTTGATTGACAACATATTTGTTAAGTTCGGAGGACGTGTTTTTCAACAGACTGTCGGCATCCCAATGGGAACAAACTGTGCCCCTATACTTTTCTTGATAGAGGGTTTCTGCTCACAAGGAAGCTATTAAGCCAAGAGTTCCAAATTGTGAAGTTGAAATCATCCCTTCGTAAATTTTACGGACGGCATCACGAGTTGGTTGACCGTTATGGAATTACCGTTTCACAAATGATATCGGATATGTGCCTTACGTCGTAACTACAATCCCCTTTCCATTCATGAATGTGACCTACCGAATTAGACTATTTACCGGATTTGTCATCACATAAGCAACACGACGGGTGCCACACATGGAGCAGGATCTGCTTACCCTTCCGAAGCACCCGAGATCATCCCTAGTTTTTGGTGGGGTTTGTGTTGTTTATTCTTTAGTTTTCTATGTTGTGTCATGTGAACTGTTGTTTTTCTGTTTGTCTTTTTCATTTTTAGCCTTGGCGTTTTCAGTTTGTTTTAGATTTATGAGTTTGACTGTTCCTTTGGTATCTTTCGTCCCTCTTTTAAAGTGGCTTTGGCCTATTCGAAGTTTCTATCGCAAGCGCCGTATATGTTTTGTTATTTTAATATTTACAGCGAGTGATTCAAATTGATCGAAAAAGGGGGTAACCATTTAATCTCAAAATATTACTTTTAAACAGGTATATAAACGGGACCAATTTTCGCTGAAATGATAGGGAAAATAGAGACTTTGACATATTTTAATCGTTATATCAAAAAAACTGTCTGTAACACTTGGTCCAAAACTGTTATATAAAAAACCGAAAAATACTTTCAAAGTATAATCATTTCTAAAACTATGTGCATCGTTTGCTTTGTAAACAACACCGTGATAAAATTATCGATATATCTATACTTCAAGTAGACTTAGATATATTATAGAGATGGATGTTATACCGTATACATTAAACTGATCTAGAACTGACCATAAAATTTTCTCTGATGTAATTAACCAGGTCACAGTACATATCGCCATTTCTGGTATGATGAATTACACTGATTCGAAACAAACAGTTTTTGAAGATTTTTCCTTTAAAGGAAGGCGTATTTAGATTCTTCTGCTTTACAACCATTTGACAAAATGTCAATTCTGTTTGACCAAACTAAAGGTACAAAACAATTCAAATAGTCAAAATAGCCTTAAACATTGACCTCAATTTCGAGGCTTAAGGACATGGATCTGAACTATAATAATCTAGTTCTAGACTATAAGGATAGTAAGACTCCTCCTCACAAACACCTTATTTTGAATATATAATGGAAGAAAATTTTTCTAAAAGTCACTACACAGCTTTCACCAGAATGTTGACGAAAACCTGATGCTTATATTTTTGTACATTCTAAGGATATGCAAAATTTCTAACATGACCTTGACCTTTGAATTTAAACCTTACCACAATTTCCTTCCTATGGGTGAAGGACTTCATACCAAAAGTCTCTGCGTCCCTATAAAAATTAACAAAACTTGGAATTGTTGAACAACTAAGGCTTCTCTACCTGAAGAATAGATAACCTGAGCTGTATTTGTCAAAACCGTTAGGAATTTTTTACCCTTAATGCTCTTCATATTCTATTCTATTCTACTTTTAAACATTTATTGATTTCGAGAGTCACTGATGAGTCTGTTGAAGACGAAACGCGCGTCTGACGTAAATTAAAACTTTAAATCCTGGTATCTATGATGAGTTCATTCACGTTTTATGAGTAACCTCGAATTTATCGATTTCTGAGGGAGAAATGATAACAAGAAAGCAAGACATAGTAGAATACTTTTATATATAAAGAAATCATTGGTTTCAAGAGAACATCGAGTGTGTGATTTCATAAATTGTATTATTATTGAACGAACGATTTCAGTATTTTACATTTATTAAAAAAAAATGGAACTTTGGATAAAAAGCAAAAGCATCCTTTCATAGGCTTAAAATGTACGTTTGCTATAAAACAATGGAAATAATCGAAGTTATTGCCAGAGTAAATAGCGTATTCACACCAAAAATATATGATTTTCTGCATAGAAGTGTTAACATGATAAGTAAAGTGTTCAAAGAAAATAAACCTTTACAAAAAAAAAGTTTGGTTAAACGGCCCCGCGGATTTTTATATCTGAATAATATACCTGCAACACGAAATAAAACAGAACACAAATATCTAAATATTGAAAGAATGACTTATGATCAAATTGAATTATATACAAATACGCAAAGGTGAAAATAAATAGTAGAATACCGCTCGTCAATAGTGATAGCTCAATCAAGCAAGAACTACTCCTGTTAAAAAACAAAAATCGAAGGGAAAAAAATATTAGAGGAAAACAACGAAACAACAGCAACACTCAACTACGACAACACCAACATTATAATTGCTGATATTCATATTTTTATATTTTAACTCTAGTTTTAGATTGTCTCCTTGTTAATCAAACAACATCGTAATGACAATCTATCGATATCTGCATTATCACTCTTTATTAAAAGTAAACTTAAACAGATGTTTGACAGCATTCTCAGCAAATCATGATAACTGAATATACAAGCTATCAAGTTGAACGTAAAATAATATGTTGCTTTTGTGCATTTCAGAGAAATGAATTATAATCCTTTCACAACAATAGAAAAAGGAACCTTTCAAAATATGACATTAGTATATAGTGTGTAGGTATTAAATAGTTTTATTTAATATTGAAATTATTAATTCATCGTACATATACATTTTGTTTATTGACTAGACTGCTAGAGAAGAAAAGGAACTTGCTCATGGAACATAAAAGAATGATGTATACCATGTATACCGAGTATTCTAAATTTTAATGCTCCAAATTGCACGTCTGTATCATGAACAAAATCATTTCAGTAAAGTAGTCGTGCTACTTATACAAACGGAATATCATATTCTGTGTATTATAACAATGATAAAATTCTAAAGAATGGTGAAACTTGCCCTCATCATCGTGCTTGGAAGTAAAAAGCATCATGATTAAATTCAAAAGCATCGTAATTTAGGTCTAAAGCATCAGGATGGAAGTAAATTCATCAAAAAGGAATTCAAAAGAATTATTTTTGATTAAAAAACTGAGAGGGCAATCCTGTTCCAGATATCGTTTCAATACTACTGGCTCATTTATTCTAAAATAATCATGTGTCGAACAAATTTAGTGCATCTTAATCAGTACCGTTTATTTCATTATTGCTTGGTTAAAATGTACAATGTTTTTTTTATTTATTTACAAAGACACGATAATAATTTTTACAATTTGATGTTTTAGATTAATCTTTGGGTCTAACTTATCTACAATCGAAACAGGCGCTTTTGTTTCTTTGCCGAATCTTTATATCATGTAAGTGTTCTAAGTCTTTTAAAAAATCGTTATGGTGTAACCTTTTAGAAAAACCTGCTCCTCATCAACTAAACTCAACTTCCAAAAATCATGTTGACCAATATCCCTGATGATAACCTACCAATGGAGTGTGTTGCAAATGATAGCCGTGTCAAACATATCGAAAGTAATTGTTTACAAAATCGTTTTAGTAAAACAAAACATAGACATAAAAAAAACCAATGCTATAAAAGCTACAGCTTCCTCAATGCAAAGGCACCAACATTGTTATCGCTAATTCACGTCAGATCTTTACGATCAATAGTTATAACTGAAATTCCATGTAAGGTACACTGATACCTATATCGAATATAAAATTAAAATTTTTAGACGTATAACAACGAATGATCGAAAGGAGTAACCAGACACTGTGAGGCTTCCGATATATATGCTTTTCTAAGTTTCCTGACACGCTAAGCAAAATCGGTTAATTTTTCTACTAAACATGTTCAGTTCTAGAGCAGGTCAATAGTTGAGAAAGCCGATAATGGAATATTGTATAAACAATACACTTACCTGACATCTCTTGGTAATACTATTACGTTTACTTGTCTGCTTATGTGCTGTTTTGTTGTTACTGAAAAAATTGTCTACAGCAAGTTTTACATTTTTGAAGAACGGCTTGAGTATTGAATCATGTATCTGTCTAATTTGAAAATGCTGACTCGGACTGTATAAAAACCGTAAAACAATGTTTGAAATTAGTCGAACAGCCTTTTATCAATGCCTGATTTTTTAAAACTTGTTGTCATGTCAGTGATTCTTTTAGAATATCAATCAAACGCGAAAGACTGGATCAACTTACTGAAACCAAAATTGCTTAAATGATCTGTGAAACTTTTCAAGTTATTAGAAACTCAATGTTATCAACAATTGAAGTTGTATTTCTGAGTTATTATTTTTTTACCGACTCTTTTAGATATGCGAATTAGAATTATCGTCTACAAAAATCGAATTATCTGTTTGAATATGTACAATTGAAGTCGTGTATCTAGTGCAAATAGCAATTATGACTTTCTACATTTATAAAAAAACATGCCTCGTTTTTAAAATTTAGTCCTGGTATCTATGATGAATTTATTTTATGCCTCGTTTAAAATATATGCTGAAAACGTTATTGAAATATTTCCGAATTCGGTCCTTAATTTTCAACGAGTGTCTAACTGCGCCAGACAAAGAATACTGCAATACTTTCTATAATTAAAATTATTTTCAATACTTTTAATAACGGGATGAGATGCAACTGTCATACAAGGGAGAGGTTTAGCGTTATAAAACCATGTTTAATCCACCATTTTCTACAATTGAAAATGCCTGTACCAAGTCAGAAATATGACATTTGATGTCTATTTGTTTGATGTGTTTTGTCATTTGATTTTGCCATTTGAGTAGGGACTTTCCGTTTTGAATTTTCATAAGTGTTCAGTATTTTTTTAATTTTACTTTTTGTTGCAGAGACTTAGAAAGGAATCAAATAACTGTAATACAGCCAGGAGCATTTAAAGATCTACCAGCGATATACGCTATGTATGTATACAGTTTAACTGTACTTTCATTTAGAAGCAAAATAATGCAATCTATAGTCATGTATTGTCAGAGTATGTTTCCTGTTAAATATTTCATTTAGAAACATCTACTCATATGCAGGACATGTAGGCATGAAATGTTTGTTGCTGGACGTGAAACCATCAATCACGCAAACGCTTTATGTGTAATACTATATACTTCAGATTAGAGTATGGTAAAGTATATGTGCCAATAGAATGCATATATTTAATAAAATAGAGAATGGAAATGGGGAATGTGTCAAAGGGACAACAACCCTACCAAATGAAAAAAACAACAGCAGAAGGTAACTAACATGTCTTCAATGTAGCGAGAAATTCCGGCACCCGGAGGCGTCCTTCAGCTGGCCCCTAAACAAATATATACTAGTTTAATGTAGTGATATTGAACGCCATACTAATTTCCAAACTGTACACAAGAAACTCAAATTAAAATAATACAAGACTAACAAAGGCCAGAAGCTCCTGACTTGGGATAGGCGCAAAAATGCGGCAGGGTTAAACATGTTTGTGAGATTCCAATCCTCCCCCTATACTTCTAACCAATGTATAAAAGTAAACGCATAACAATAAGCACATTAAAATTCAGTTCAAGAGAAGTCCGAGTTATATACTGGTAGAGCATATTTCAATTTAAAAATCTAAGTTGTCTTCTATTTGTATAACTCAATTGAAATACTAGAATCTAAAACCATATTATACTGTATTGAGATAACGACATCTTAAAACAGTCTGTCGCTCCTGTTTTGTGTCGCTTCTTGTTAGTTGTTTTTTTTTTTTTTTTTTTTTTTTTTTTTGTTGACGCGTATGTTGTTATCATTCCGGCATGTGTTGTTATTTTTTAACAATATTATAGTTTTATTTATCGAACTTTGCTTGCTACGAAAATCAACAAGATTTCAAGCTTCTGTTGGTGTACATTTTTACAAATGATGATTTAATAATGAGCTGATATGATTCATTGACAGTTATACATTCTAAGAAGTAGATTAACAAATACCAAATCAATATATTATTCTTTTTTTTTTACTATAAGTAACATTGGAACTATAATCTCACTAGGGTAAAGCTGATGACCTTAACTGCATTCACAGTCATCCCAAGATTGTCTGTTAAAGTGTTTCTATATCATTTTCTTTACAAATCATACATTTCAACGATGTAAATTTATAAAAGATTCACACGGAAATTACTAATTACTACTAAAATAAGTGCATGTAATAGGAATTTCGATTTGAAAAAAAATCACTCAGATGACCGTAAATCACATTAGAGATGACCGTAACAGAATCAGCAATTCATAACAAGGGTGACCGTAATTGGTTTTAAGATGACCGTAATTTGTAAATGATGACCGTAACTTTTAAAGGATGACTGTCATTTCTAAGAAATATCCGTATTTATAAAACTACCTTTTTGTATCCAATGAAGTTAATCGTGTTGGTATAAACGTATTAATATGAGAGTATTATCCTATAAGTAGAAGAAACTAAGACGTGCTTCAAAAGCATAGTTCACTATATGTATCTTTTTTACAGTAGATGGTTGAATTTTTAAAATGAATTTGCAACAAGACATGCACATGAACAAGTGGGGAAACCATGCAACAAAAGCGCGATAAAATGACACCTTACAAGTATAATGAAAAAAAATGCGGTGCACAGCCTCCAACTACAAGACAAAACATGTTTTTTTTATTTATGGGATTCCTTTTAATGACGGATAATAAATACACATTTTTTAAAATGCCAATGCATGTACACTCTTATTATATCGTCTTCCATTTTGTCTAGCAAATAATATTACAGAAAATATTTTGAAAATGCGACTTACCTAGTGACGGTGAGCTCCAGTCAAGTAGATCCTCAAAATCGTCTTGTACGAATAGCGTATCACAAGGAGGAACGTTGTCAATTTGTTTATATACAGAAATGTTATTCATACAGTCAGGATTCTGCTTTCACAATCGTAGAAATGGAGGCCATTGTAGGGATGACGCGCTGCCAATTTTGCTCTTGAAAACCGATAAATTTGTCCACGTAGCACCATTACGATCCTTATATGTCAGTTGTATTTTAAAAGACAAATGTATCTACTATCTAATGAGCATCAGTTAATGATCTTGTCTGCATTGATTTGAATTAAAACTTGACTAATCGGATGTCAGGTAAAATTTTCGAAATTCTTAGACATTTAAAAACAAAATCTGATTAAATATTTCTCTGAAGGACAGACTAAAATGTTCAGTGGTTGAAGATTATAAACCTTAGTTATCACACACAATTTTTTTCTCGAAGATATGCATTTTCATCATCCAAATTAAAAGAATTGTCGTTAAGAACTTTTAGAAAAAAAATAGCTATTCGATCACACCTACTCTGTTTTTGTGATTCATTAGATAGGTATTTCATTTGATCCATATATTTCATCTTTTCGTACTGTAATTTTTTTACGTTATAAAGTCAACATGTAGCTGTGATATACAAAAATGATAGAATCTGAAGCGAGATGCTATATCAAATACTCTTGCTTTGTTTGTTTTTAAGACAACATATACACATCAAACACACCCTAACATAACAAGGTGCACTCGATTTTCTCTTTTCGATACAATCGTTACCAATTTTTGGGCAGTTTTTCTTGATTCACATAATGGTAGGGCAGACACGAAAATTTCCGAACTGAGATTAAAATGTTTTCCGTCCGTGGTAAAAACAAATCGGAGGTTATGCATTTTCTACATCCAACTTATAGTACCAATGTCGTCGACTTGATATCTTAATGTTGTGCATTACTATGTAAAAGATAAATTGATAACATATGCAAATGGTGTAAACATAGTAAACATTACAGTAAACATTTATCGCCTTCTCTAACAAAGATCTACGATTCCTTTGTTCTATCTCAACTGGGTTTCCGCCTGCATATATCAAGACACATTAAGATTTTAATCATCTTCCTCTGGAACCATACACATGGGATCGATTGCCGAATATTCATATGTATTATTAATGTATTTTATGCTCCATTTATCAACATTATTTTTTTCTGGTCTGTGCGTGCGTTTGTTCGTTTGTCTGTTAGTTTGTCTGTTCGTTTGTCCGTTTGTCCAGCTTCAGGTTAAATCAACTTGAAACTTAGTACACATTTTCCCTATGGTAAGATCTTTTTAATTTTAATGCCAAATTACAATTTTATCCCATATTCACGGTCCACTAAACACAGAAAATGATATTATTATAGATGAGGCATTCGTGCACTAAGACACATTCATGTTTCTTCAAATTTTCGTCGTATCGCTGTCAATTTTTATTAAAATTTTAACGTCGTTATCAATAAATAGTTCATTGTTTACGGAACAAATTTAATTTACTATCATAGTCATGAACCCAAAATAAGGCCGATAGTTTAAAAGAAGAAATTATGAAACACATTTATATCCGCTAACCGAGCCCCTGTTGAGATCGACAAACTCAACAAAAAGCTTTGAATACAAGTACGGATATTTTTTAGAATTGACGGTCGTACTTTATAAATTACAGCCATCCTTTACAAATTACAATCATCCTTTTTCTATGTTGTGTCATGTGTACTATTGTTTTTCTGTTTGTCTTTTTCATTTTTAGCCATGGCGTTGTCAGTTTGTTTTAGATTTACGAGTTTGACTGTCCCTTTGGTATCTTTCGTCCCTCTTTTACAAGTTACGGTCATCTTTTTACCAATCACGGTCATCTTTGTTATGTGTTACGATCATCTTGAAAATATTTTGATTACGATTTACGGTCATCTTAACGATTTTTTCAAATCGAATTTCCCATTTCATGCACATTTCTAAGTAGTTATATGTGATTTTCGAGATTATTTTATAAATTTACGTCGTTTCAATGTATAATTTAAAAAAAAAATGATATAGAAACACTTTAACAGACAATACAGAAACTGACCTATTTTTTCATCCGACATCTTGGGATGACCGTGAATGCAGTTACGGTCATCAGCTTTACCCCAGTGAACCTTAAGACCATTGCTATTTGCGTCTACTCTCTTAGTATATTTTTCTCAAAAATTCTGTAGACATCTATTTTTGTTTTCTTTTTGTTCTTCCTTGGATACGAATAATAACTAATATATAGAAAAAATAAGTAGTGCAATTAAAACAAATTATTGGGTAATACTGGTTGCCTGTATTTCACTACCCAAATATTAGGTGTTGTAGTTTTATGACAAAATATCATATTACTTCTTTTAAAAAGATCATACATTTGTTGCTAAAATCTTGTTAATTCAGAACATTGTTATTAAAACTTTTCTGTTTCGTTTTCTACGGTGTCACCAGCCCAGTAGTTTGTAGTCTGAAGTAGCTCTTCTGTGTTTACATCAATATCAGTTAAATGGTAATTTTTATAAATTTTATAAATTTACTGTTTGCAAAAATATTTATTTTAAAACTTATTCGAAATACTTAGGATTTTCTTATCCAAAAAATTGATTAACTTAGATGTGTTTACCATGTAATGTTTGGTCCTCTATGCACTTCAACTTAATAATAATTTTGATCTGAGCGTCACTGATGAGTTTCATGTAGATCAAACGCCTATCTGGCGTATCAGCCCAGTAGTCAGCACTTCGGTTTTTTTCATGAATATCAATTATATGGTTATTTATTACTTGTTTTGGTCAATAATGACAATTCTTTTTTATTGCTCACTAGTAAACTATATAACTATTTTATTTTCGCCAAAAATAGAGATGTTCCGGACCATATGAGTATTTGGACCATACGCGTATGGTCATGACCATATGGGTATATACTCATATGGTCCGACCATACGCGTATGGTCGGACCATACGCGTATGGTCGGGGTAATTAACACTCTGTTACAGTTTACTTTTCATACTTCTAAACTCTTCATATGGTATGACCGTTCATTCAAAATACGCTATCATAAAGGTAATTTTATCATTATATTATAATAAAAAGATAAAGCTAAATAATAATAAAAAGTTTCACATAGTTACTTAATTTTACTTAATTGTCAAATTTAAAGTAAACACATTTTATACCGATGGTCATTACCGATTTGTTATTACGAGTAATGGCAATATGTCGACTTAAAAATTAAATTCTAATTTTTTTTTAATGAACTGTTACATAAGAAGTCACTGGAAAGTACCTAACCTTAACCTTAACCTTAATTCTCTCCGCGCCAGAAGTCGCATAAGGCCTCCCACTGGAAAGTAGCATACTATTAATTTATTTAAGTTGTGTTGTGAAGATGGTGTATTGCAGTCATTTTACGATATTTGAGATCCAGAGCTTCTTAAAAAAAAACCCGTAGACATCAGAATTGCCAAAGACCTCGGTATCACTGAACGCAGCTGCAAAAAAGGCTTGTTTTTCACTCGCAAACAAAATGTGTAAATGAAAAAGATCGTGCACAAATTTCTTGCAAATGCAAATAAGCTATGATACCGTGTGGAAGTGAATGTCATCCAAACCTAAATGCAGGAATGTAACTAGCGATGAAAACTAACTATGGCATCAATATTAAATTTTACGTATTTTTTTTTATTATAAAATTACAAAAATTGTCATGTTTTAAACCATTACTGTTTTTTTAGATAAAGTTTTTGTATTATTGAAACGTTTATAATGTAATTTGAAAAAAAAAATATATACCTATATGGTCCAAATACTCATCTGGTCCGTCCCGTTTATAACCAAACGAGTATTATACTCATATGGTCCGACCATACGCGTACGGTCGGACCATATGCGTATGGTCGGACCATATGAGTATACGCATATGGTCATGACCATACGCGTATGGTCCAAATACTCATATGGTCCGGAACAGAGATACTGTCGTATGATCTTGTTTCCATAGACATTTATTAAACTTCAAAGATAATCCTTTTTAGAACTGTAAATCCAGTTTTTTGGAAAAAAATGTTTTAACTTATGAAATTCAGCCATCCTGTTTACCTTTAATACACTTTAGTTTTTTAGAACTAGTTTTTTTGACAAAATACAAACTGTATTTACTCATATTCTCTGCTTTATTATATCAAAATATGTGAGTTGTTCTTTTGCTTGCCTACCCTCAGTCAAAATCAAGAACCTTTTTACTTATAGAATTATGGTACACAATCAAAATATTCAGAATGTTTCATATCATTTGAATTCATATTCAATATAAACAAAATATAATGATATACTTTTAGATATTAAAGACGTATACGTTTCCATTTCAGAAATTGACCAATAACAAGTCTGTATAATCAAGATGCCTTTAGCGACATTAAATCTAGTTTAAATCGACCATTTATAAGCCCCCTTTTTAGTATTAACTTATTAGCAGGTTAACTTTCACTTTGTCAGGCTTCAAATGCCAAGTATACTTAAAGCTTCGGGTTTCTTTTTTTTTAAGATAACTTTCGGAAACTAAACAAGCGGTCCCCAATAATGTAAATGAAGGCAAGAATAATGTTTTATAATTAAGAATTTTCCTTAAAATCGAAAGTTTTTTTTTCCATTTCTTAACTTTTTTTTGTATCTCTTCTTCTATTTTATAATCCCAATTGATTGTTTGACTCCCTTTTTATTATGACATAAAACACCTCTAGAACTTTAATAGGTTTACCTCCTAGTTAATCTTGGAAATTAAATCTTTAACATGACTTCAATTTCCTGATTCATAATCCTTCTGTTTTATTTCCATCTATCAATAAACCTGAAAACGGACCTAATAATTCTATAACATTAACTAAAGATACTAAATCGTGCAGGTTTTTTTTACAAAATGTTGTGTTTTCTGATTATGGCGTAAAAATATCACTGTGACTTCTCTAGTCTAATTTAACACTGATATCTTTTACTTCGTTGCTATTTGTACAGCCACAGTTTTAACATCCAAGCTTACAAAGAACAGCCTTTTCGGAGTCCTAATGAATTATTGCAATTTTCTGATACCCACTTATAATACTTGTTTAAACGTCTTTATTCATAGTGTTAAACTTACTTAAAAGAGGGACGAAAGGTACCAGCGGGATATAAATGATTCGTTACAGCCAAAATATATGCAGTATGTGGTTATTATCTTCATCTCAAACTTGACAAGTTACATAAAAAAAAACATTTAAGAAGCATTTCAAATATTTATCATCATCCAGCATATGCAAAAAGAAATAGATTGAGTTGCTTAAAATAATAGAATCGAGTACATATGTATCAATATTAGATTCAAAGTCCTAAAAAAAAAAACATGTCACGGATCCATGAACACGAAAGTCGAAGAGAGTATTAAAATTTGTATTGATTTCCAAACATTACAAAGGGTACTGAAATAGCAACTATTTTAGCCTTTTCTTCCTAGAATGTATGAGTCAAATTAGATATATAAACGATACTCCGACTTCAATGTTCAATGTATATAATTAGCAGTTTGATAATTGAATGGAAATCAAACGGTTATATGATTGGTATATGACTAAATCACGAAACATGTTTAGCCCCCAAAAAACACCATTGGATTCTTTAAAAAAAAAAAAAGGAGTACATATATGATTTTAAACTTTAAATTGTCAAAATGTTAATGTTATTTTTTATAAAGTAAAGTAAAACCCATATACATTTTTACATCTTCTTGATGAATGATCTGTACAGAAATGATTGTTATGGATATTTTGCGTTTTTTCATCTGCAAGTAATCAGAAATTAGTAATCAGAAAGTAGATTCTTAAAGAACTCTTTAAGACAGCAGAAAATAAACCAGTTCAATTTTCCATCTCGTATCGCTATTTACCGTTCCTTATGTATATTAGTGGGCTAAGTTATAGTTTTGTCGTCATTAATGTAATAATTTGATATAGCTAGATCTAATCTTGTCGATTTTGAAATCCAACTTGCCAATAATCACACCAAATGTATTATCTGAAATCACTTCAAGATCATCACTTTTAATCACCTCCAGAGTATCACAAGATTATAACACAATGTTGACTGCTGTATCATTATAGGTTTAGCTTTGAAACTAGGTTCAATCCACCATTTTCTACACAAGAAAATGCCTGTTCCAAGTCAGGAAAATTACAGTTGTTATTCTTTCGTTTTGTGTTTGTGCTTTTGATTTTGCCATTTGAAAAGGGACTTTCCATTTTGAAATTTTGTGATTTTACTTTTTTCTTCATACCATTTTCAGTCTATCACTTTATATCACGAAATGAGTATCACTTTTCATAAAAAGTTTATGGACGCCATCACAAGTTGGTTGACCGCTTTAAAATAACAGTTTCACAGATGATATCGGATTTTTTGCTTATGTTGTCACTACAATACACTTCCATTTCTATGGCAACTTTTTTTATTTGCTTTACCACTTCTGCAATTATTTAGTAAGATTTGGATTTTAAATTCTAGAATGCTTACTACATTCGTCACAATCATTAACATGAGTGCAAAGAATAAGTATGCGATTAAGAAACTCAAGTTTAAGAAAGAAAAGTTACAAGAGATTGTGTACTATGCTTCTCCATCGTGATGCTTTGAATATAAACGAAATGTAAAGGTTAAAGCAATTTCATGACTCGTGAACACAAAACCCTACAATAAGACTTGGAAACGAGCGACATTAATCAGAAATGAGTTTTACACTTAATTGTTATTTGTTACTTATCCTGGTACGTAACTAATTCCTTACATATGAATTTTGGGAGTTATTCTATAGATTCTGCTGCAAGATTTTGTTTATTTAGTTGAGGGTCAATTGTTTTGTAGATACCACAATTTAGGGGAAAAAAACACTTCATGAAATACTAACCATTTAAACAGAGAAATACTATTTCGTTTTTTTCTTCTTCAGATATTTGTTCAGCAATCAAATAAATGCAATACAACATGGAATATTTGACAACATTCCAGCGCTTCTCCGACTGTACGTATACATTATACAATATTTAACGAGATGTATAAGGAAACAAAATCTTAATTCACACAAAAGCAAATTATAATAGAAAGACGATGGATATTCATTAATCACAAACAAATTGTGTATGCACAGAAAAACTCGTAAAAAGCAAAGGAACTGTCTTTTTGCAGTTTTTCATCGCGGTCTCATATCGTGTCATTCAACAGAGAGCAACAACGTTATCATCTCACTGCTCCTAGCAACAGTTATGGCGGATTTCATTTCTGTAAAAGTAATTTTGATATAATATGTCAATTGTAACATCACTAAATCAGGCCCAGTCAAAAACGGTACACACAGAAAAGAAGAACTTATTCAAAATGAAATAGTTTCTACTGTTAGGCGTTAACCTCAAACTATGTTTATTATGATTGGATCTATGTTTATTATGATTGGTTTTTGTAGACCTCATTTAGACAGATAATTTTCAATACTATAAAATTGTCTAAAATTGAGGGAAAAAATGCATGTTTCCCCGAAATGAAGTTCCTGCTTTTGTTTATCCATAGTTCCAGTGCGGTCCGGTTTGTAAATAACCTAATATCGACCACCCTTATTGATTGATGATGATTTTTGTTAATATGTATTCGTTTGTTTATGCTTATGGTTAGCTGTAATTATATTGATTGACAATGTAAGCATAAACCCAACTTGTAAAATTAAACAAAACATCAATGTTGAATACTTAAGGAGGCTCGCGGGTATATGATTTTCTGAAAAAAATAACATTAATTTTTTCATTATTTTTATTTATTACTTTAAGTAGTTGCTACTTCATGATATGGTGCAAAAATGATTCCAAAAAATCAATTTGTGTTGGCCCCGGGTGACTTGTAAAATGTAGATATCTTTGAAAAAGCTCCGAATTATCCCCCTTTGGTGCCAAAATGCCATTTGTGTCTCCGTCAATTTCTAAACAAAACAATATAGAAACTAACGTTTAAATCCATTTTGCCAGATACACAAAAAAGGCAGATATGACCAACAGGATTTAACCAAATATCTGATAATTTCTTTTTAAGTTGAGTTGTATAACGTTATATCGCCATCAAAACATAGTTTGATGAAAATCTAAGTTGATTTGAAAAATTTCTTAACAAAAATAAAATGTACTATCTGTCCGAATTGCAAGTTCTAGCTTTTTTTTACCAAGATTACTATAATTCTTAAATTTTACAGCTATACAAAAAATTAAATGACATAGGATTCAGTAAGCTTAATATATATCTAAGATAGCTGCATAGTTTGATGAAAATCTAAGTTGATTTGAAATTTTATTTTAAAAAAATAAAGATGCCTATCTGAAGTTACATAATAATTTTTATTTTTACTTATTATAAAATTCAATTCTTTCATTTCACAGCAATAAATCAATCTACCTAATAAGCTTGAATTTTGTAAGATCAATATTTAGTTTGTTTAGATGGGTTGATTTACACCAGTCAAAACAAAATTTAAAGGTCGAGACAGGTCGAGCCTTGGTCAAGATCATTTCAAAATACACCGAGATCATCAAGTACTAAATCAGATTCATTAAGTAACGTCGAGTCCTTGTCGAGTACACTTAAGTACTGTTGAGTACAGTGGAGACAATGTCGAGACTAGTCCAGTAAAATGTTTGCTCAATTTTACTGAGGATATTGAGTATTGACTCCTATTTATACATTTTCCCCAGCATTTAAGCAAAGAAAACTGCATAACATACTAACAACAGGTAAACATATAAATACTAATTAGTTTAATTTTAGATCGTTGTACAGTAATCAAATAACTACAATACAACGTGGAATGTTTGGCAACCTACAAGCACTAACCGAATTGTACGTATACATTATACAAAAAAATAATTTTAGATGTAACGCGTCTTCTGATTGGCTGGCGTTATTTTGTTATCAGCCCATGGACACAATTTAGTCATGTCACCGTGACGTCATCAACGTTTTTTCATGGTTTTCTACGGTTTCAAACGGAATTAGGAATTAAGGTATAAGAAATGACTGTAATATTGTTTCAGTCTATTCAAAATAACATAAAAAAATGTGGTGCACACTGTTAAATAACCCACTTCGCGCGTTATTCAGTGTGCATCACTTTTTTCTTTAGTCAAACAAACCCACTATAATAAAAAAAAAATGATGTGGGATATTCATTTATGACACAAAATACGTGTATGCACAGAAAAGAACTCACAAAAAGCTATTGCACTTTTATTTCAATTTTTGCTCATCTCAAACTTACAGCGAGGCCTGCAACAGGGATTAAAAAAAAAGCCATCTTACAGCGGATTTACGACGGCTCCTAGCACCGGTTATCAGTTCTAATAGACTTCGTAAAATGTAACATACCAAAATCAGGCCCTGTTAAAAAGAAACGTAGCGGTAAGAAGTTCGTATTAAAATGAAGTAGTTTCTACATTAGGTGAAAACATCAATCTATAAAATTGAGAATGAAAATGGGGAATGTATCTAAGAGACAACAACCCGACCATAAAAAAAAAACAGTAGAAGGTCACCAGCAGGTCTTCAATGTAACGAGAAATTCCCACACCCGGTGTCGCCCTTCAGTTGGCCCCAAAAAAAATGCACATTATGATTTGTTTAATTATGAATCAAATGAAAGGTGAGGGCGCAATTTACATGTTTCTAAGAAATGATGTTCCTGGTTTGGTGTATCCTAAGTACACGGTCTGGTTTGTAAATAGCAAAATATCGTCCACCCTAATTGTTTGATGGTGATTTCTTGTATTCGTTTGTTATGCTTATGTCTAACTGTAACTATACTGATCAACAATTCAACCATTAATAGTATAATGTCACCACAGCTCCCAGTTCAATAATGCATGACAGTTACTATCAATTTGTTTTAAGAATTAACTGAATGAATAGTTGTAATGTGATTCTGATTTAAATGGTATCATCTAGGGAGAAACCAACAAATTTTAAGGTGGTATGGATTTTTTGTTAGTCGAAAATAGTTTTTATTTCATTCAAAACAAAGTTTTTCGACACGATCGATCAGAAATTTTTTTCAAAGTTTAACATTGCAAGGTTAGGGGGGATAAGCATTCAGAATAAAAAAAAATGTCTCCTGCTTTACGAAAAAAAAAAATCCATCAAATAGGGGATCAGAAAATTTCCCTCTGGAAGTTTAATATTCGTTCCCTTTGAAAGATTTGGTGTTAGTTGGCGTTTGTTTTTGTTGCTGTCCAGTCTTTCTGTCGTTTCTTTGTTTCCCTCTTATACAGTGAAACTTGTTGCAAGAGACTACTTAAAGGAGAGCAAAACAATAGTCTCTTAAGACAGATAGTCTTTGAATAAAGGTTCAATCGTATTAAATGTACTACAGAGGGATATAAAATTAATGGTCTTATAACACAGGTGTTATGCCTAATACAGGTGGTCTCTTTAGAAGGTTTGACTGAAGTTGAATTTTTAAAGTCGGAAAATGTTATGATATAATCGGTGTTTTCTAAATCATCGTCGTCTTCGTTTGAAGAAGATTGCCTAATTTCTAGACAATACCTTTAGTATAAGTGTATAGATCTCTATGAAATAGTACCACTATGATCCTTTCCACAAAGGGATGGATAGTTTGAGTGGACAATAACTTGAGTATTAATGTATAAAACTTGATAATATTTTATCACACGGTTCCATATCTCTGGGGTTACTACATATGCTTATGTATATTCTTTAATGGACGGAATCGAATCGTGTATTTTGGTCCCACTTACAAATTGGTCTACATTGAGGTCCAATTGGTCCAATATTAAGTAAGATTGTTTGATTTCTCAAGATTGATTTTCTGGGATTATTTTATGTGCTGAACGTAACGATAGTTGGATTTTGGATACTTGACCATAAATGGTATGTATCAAATTTTTTAAATAAATTGTAAGTTGAGTCATAGTTAACAAAGAAGATAAAGCATCATATACTTATTGTAGAATGCCCAGCGGAACATTTTAATTCATACATATAAACGTTAAATACATTATTGACTCAACGGATACCAGGCTTATAAGGTGACATGCCAAACGCACGTTTCGTCTACATAGAGAATTTAAAGTTGATGCGTAAAACATTATGGTTCTTCTTAATACAATCATATCTATTTGCGAGGGGCCTAGATCAAAAGTGAAATAAAAAAAAAACAGGATCCTCGAATTTATTGTAAAGCAAATTTTGGAAGAGCATTTTCAAAATCGAGAGGCAGAATAATTTATTTTTATTTCTCTCCGTCATTTAGCATGTTTAAGACTTTCCAGTTCGATTTGGCCGTTTCAGTCTAATTATTGGTTACTAGTGGGAAGTTTCACAATGATGATATATTTTTTATAACAAAAATATTTGACGCAGAAAAGAAAATGAACTTTAATATAATTAGTAGTACTCGGTAGTTTGTCTGCAGACCATGCAAGCTTACTGTGTACTACAGATAAAAGTTACGAATAATTTACGCAGTGGCTGTTCCAGGTGCCGGATGTCTGTGATTGGATCCTAACTTTTTTGGGGTGAAATTAGAAAAGAATACGGGAAAAATTACGGAAAAGTAGACAATTGTTTTTTATTTTATTCTGGAACCCCTCTTTTTAAATTTTTGTATCCGCCTGTGTTACTACTTTTTCACTTTAGAGCCACTGTTTTGCTATATATTCAAGTGTGTTGTAGTCTGGATTATAATGTAGCAGATATAGTCTGATAGCTACCCAAATTAAAACAACAAAAATGAACTCTCTTATAGAAAACGATAGAAATGTATGTCGTATATTTACAATTGGACGACATTTTCTGAAAGATAATTTCAATAATTTAAGCTATGATTTTTTGTAATTGGTGTATTACTCTTGATTTAAAAATACTATCACCTGTTTTCCTTTGATTGAAATTCAAATGCATTTGTCAAAAACTAACACAAAAGGTAATTTCAGAGCTAGATAAGTCTTTATTTTGGGACCTCCTTTGACTTAATAACTATTTTGATCTGAGCGTCACTTAAGAGTCTTATGTAGACGAAACGCGCGTCTGGCGTATTAAATTATAATCCTGGTACCTTTGATAATTATTGAGCATATATACAGATTTTCCAAAATCAGATATGCTGCTTAATTAATCTCTGATTCTCGGTCCAATATTTAAGGCAATACAACAGGACACAAATATAAAAATTACCATTTCCGAAAACCCTACTCGGTATGGTTTACCTGTTATGGGTTGATTGACAGTTCAATCTAATTGCCATATGACAATTAATTTCTATAGTTAATACACTGATCGTGGTAAAAGGGGACGGGTCCAATAATCTTAGAATCTAATCACGCTCCGTTGATATAAATGATTAGGATACTATTATCAATTATCCGTCATTTGATACCGTATCTCGTCTTCGATAATTTTCATGTCGGCTTGCAACTAATTTTGTCGACACGTCGACAAATTCTCTCCACGAAGATAAATTACTTTTCCCCGGCGATGCTTCGAATAATAATAGTAACATGATGCTACCTTCAATCCCTCTGCCGATCAAGCCGTTCGTCCATTCGTTACAACCATAACAATCACACTCTTGAATCTGCTTACGCAAATTTATCACACAGCGATGTTTTTTTTCACTTGCCATACTTTCCAGATAAAAGTTTTCAAACTGCTGTTCTTGATATGTTTTTGTTATGGCACACACGACATAGATCATTCACCTCAATAAGAATCAAAAATCATGTTTGTATTCTTACAAATATAAACAAAACTTTTGATAGCAATCAAATAAGATAACCCCTAAAACGAAATGATAATATATCTAAATATAAGAAAACTTTAAAACCTGCATGTATATATTTACCTAAATTAATGAACTTGTGTCCTTCAGCTTTGGTCAACTTTAACATTTTTAGAATAAATATGTTTAAATACTCATTTTCCCATGAACTCTTTGAACGCGGCACGCAATATTAACAAATTAGTTTAGATTGTTCAATTTTAAACTGTCCCATGCGAACAAAGTTTGCCTTTTCGTATGTTGAGATATAAGTGTAAACTCTCGCTTATGGAATACGCTATTTTAAATAGATTTGAACAAAATGTAGAAAGAGAGACACACACAACTTTACAACGTCTAAGTTTAGTTGTATTACGTACTTCACAATATACGACTTTTGTTTAATTCATAAGTTTAATGGTCAGCGGGAGATAACAATTAACATGTTTTTAAAGGTTAAGATATGTTTATACACCATGTTTCAAACATAATAAATACACATCAAGCGTATGATCCAAAGTTAATACCGACACAGCAGACCAAAGCCAATTAACTAATAAAACCTCACTGCGTTGACCTTAATAGACCTTTGATAAGAGAATTACAGGCGTGAACAATGATTATAGATGTACAAATACATATAAATTAACCTTGACCGCAGATAATTGATAGCTTTTAATGACCGTCTATAAGAACGATCACAGACAATATACCATAATTACGAAAGTAGTTATTGTTGATATAAAGCCTGTAAACGTCCAGCAGGAAGTATTTCAAGATACCCAGTCTGATTGTTTGAGTACTGAAAGAATATAAAACATAATAAAATAATTATTTTTATTATACAAATATTTGGGCTTAAGGGCAACACGTTATGTTACAGAAAACTTCCTTGGCGTCAGTGAATAAAAAGCGATGAATGTAAACTAACTGACGCCAACATTATACTTAACTATCAGAGCAGTGTGCGCGGCAAACTGTGTGAATGCTTGAGGATATTTTTTCTCTAGTATCATGTAATTCACTCAGCTCTGTCATAATGTAAATCAAGAACAAAACAAATTACATGCTACCTGCAGTTGACACAAAACACACAGTATGTACATAAAATGATTGTGTGTTCTCAGATAATTAAGGATAATTTGCCGCTAAAATACTTTGCCTGAGCTAGCCACATATCTTTGACAGAAATGCGTCACCATAGGGGTATTTGCATACACGTGTGTGTACGACTACCAGTCTACTTGTCTCCGAGTACTTTAGCAAGCCGTTCCCGAGCGGTATAGCCTTACTTGATTTTCCACGTGGTACCGCATAAGAGTAAATCTTTGTGGGCATAGACCGACGTGAAATAGAGCTGTTGAGCAATCAAGATGAGACTATTCCTCGTTAAGGCACGTAGGCAACCTAACTACTCATAAATGTTTTTCGGGAAACGATATTATATTTGACCAAATAAAATATCATAGCCCAAAACGAAATATGTAACGTTATGTTGCCTGCCCAAGTTGCATATTGAGTAACCCCAAAAGATTGAAGATGTTGTGCCTGATGAAGCATTGTGTCTTGTTAAAATTAAAGTTGATCTAGAGAAAAATTAATGTCAATATAAAAATCCTTAACCACAACATGAGATCAACGTGAGAAGAAAAGACATAAGGCTAGGATGGAGGACAAATTACAAAGTTATAACCGATGGTAAAAAACGTTATCTGCATTGTATCTTGTCATTTAATCTTTTCCAGCGCAGATTTATTATCCAATTTGGAAGTTCTAATGTAACGTTTAAAACAATCTGATTTCCAACGTCCCAGTGTTTGTATCATGCTGTCCTCAATACCTTGAGAACTAGCACTTGTGGTCGCACCTGATCGAAAAGAACGTCCGCTATAATCCTTGTCACTATATCCTAATGCTATGGGTATTGTTTTCAGCTTGCTATAAAATAGTTCCGGGAAAGTGGTTTCCCGGTTTCTTCAACGAGAAACGAATCATTCTGCTTTGCGTTTAGGTTTAATCTTACACTCATCAGCTGGGATAGCAATTTATACGGACAAACGACGCCCTCTATCTTGAACAAGGAAATTATAATACCGTGTCGGAATGTATCTGTCTTTGTAGCTTTTAAATTAACAGTTACTTCGCATTCTGAAACGAAATTTATGTCAGAAACACATAAATTTGAATCTGGATCAAACACAGTTCTACATGTAAACTCATTGCATCTCAGAAAACCATAAAATGCCAGAACACACGCTGTTTGAAATGTTAAATCCATATAATCATGATTGAAAAATCCACATTGCAAACAAGTTACTTTTTCCTGTAAAATTTTAAACGTTATTGGTAACTTTTGTCGTAATGGCTTACTCTCAGATCTTTTAACTCCATTTAACACATTTTGCAATCGTTGGTATGTATGACCAAATTTATCACAAAGTGGGTTCACATTATCAAAATTAACTCCATGAAAACGAACTCCAGCGAGATATAATTTGATTGTTGAATATTTCAGTTTTAACACTGATTGGCAATGGGCCACGAAATAGATCAATAAATCTTCCGAAACTTTAGACATATTGAAAATCCTTGAGTTGAATCCAGTGATATGATTGCCACAAAATTGAATAAAACATTTATATCCTGTTGAATAAACATTGCTGGTATTCACGTTGATACTTTTATTCCATAAGCTGTCGACTGCTTCTGGAGCCAATTGTCGAAACCGCTTCATCTGGTAACGAGAAAGAGAATCTGCTATGTTATTTTCTTTCCATGGTACATGTACAGCATGTACAACAAAATTAAATTTAGCCGCACACCAAGTTAAACGGCGAACAAGATTCATAATTACGTTACACTTTGAACGACCCTTATTAATAATGTACACACTAGACATATTATCACAATGAAAAAAAAATGCGTTTAGTAGACCATTCATGCCCCCATAAAATATCAGATATAACAATCGGATACAATTCTAAGTAAGCCATTGAGAAAGACTCCTCATCGGGCCGAATAAAATCGTCGGGCCAACTGCCTTGAAACCCCCTTTTCCTAAAATAACCTCCGTATCCGACTGTTGATGAAGCATCCGTAAATAAATGAAAATCGGACGCATTAATAACGTTATCGCTGATAAAAAATGATATACCATTCCACTGACTTAGGAATTTAAACCACATTGCCATGTCATCTCTATATCCCTTTGTAATTGTAACGTGATGATAAAGTTCTTTAACGGAGTGTGCTAATGTCAATAAATACGACACAAACGATCTCCCTGGTATAATTACTGTACATGAATAATTGAGATGACCCAATAAACTTAACATTTCACGCTTAGTACATGAACGTCTATTAAGATAGCTGTATAAAATATCCTTAATTCTAACAAGCTTCTCATCAGGTAATTTAGCAATCATATGCATTGAATCGAGAATTATGCCGAGATATTCTAATGAAGTAGATGGACCAACTGTTTTATGAGCGCTGAGAGGAATCTTTAAACTTTTAACATATAACATTGTGTTCATATTCCTTGTAGCATCTACGTAAGGATTGTTAATTAGGAGAAAATTGTCTAACAAATGTAACACGTGCCGCAAACCGTAATTATTTTGTAAGATCCAACATATTGCCACTGATAATGTATCGAATATCTTTGGACTTGAACGGCAACCAAATGCTAAACGAGTATAAAAATAGTACATGTCATTCCATTTTAATCCATAAAATCGCCATAAAGAATTATGTACAGGTATTAATTTGAATGCATCGGTTACGTCACACTTACATAATTGACTTTTAATTTCTAATGACTTAATAATATTTATAGCGTTGACAATTCTTACATAGGTTAATGAATAGTCTTCCTTATTTATCAAATCATTGATGCTGTGATGCTTATCATTGTTGTGAGGAGCCGAGAGGTCTAGAATTAATCGTTTCTTTTTTGAATATTTTCCTTCAACAATACCTATCGGACTAATTCTATAAGTATCGAACGGAGATTTTGTAAATGGTCCAATAAGGTATCCTTTACGAAGTTCGTCATCTACCAGTTTCGTAACATCATCGGGAAATTTCTAGGTAGACAATAAATTCTTACATTCAAAAGATTTACATGGTAGTACGTTTATGCCTGTGTCAAAACCATATCGAAGTCCATTAATTAAATTAAAAACAAAATTTTATCTGGATAATGTGTAAGTTTAAATTCAAGTTGATCGATATCAATAGGCGTAGACACCAGTCAATTCTTGGCCTGCGCTTGTTCTTGTGACGGCCTATTGTTCGGAGTAGCACCAGTGGATGATCTAGTATTAACATGGGCGAATGAACATTTTGTTCCCTTGAAACATTTTCCTGATAAGAAATTGTTACACACTTCCCGACCATGAAAGAAAAGAACAGGGCGTCCTCGTATATCTGTATTGGAATCAACACGATCGTTACTCCCAACTTGTGATTTCTGAAAATGAGTTTGATTATAAGTTGGTTTGGATCGATTATTCGATTTTTGACAAACAGCTGTGAGATGCCCAAGACTACCGCATGTTTCACATTCTTTAATTATTTGTCCACTTGTGATGGATGACTAGAGTTGTTCGTCTCTGATGGACCAATCTACAACTTTACCATGGGTCAGTTTGATAGCAGCTACCTTATTTGCGAAAGCCTGTGATACTCGTAGAAAACGGGACCTTTATATCTTGCAGAGATATCAATGATATCTTGAATATACATATCGAATTCGATTCGTCGGTCTTGCTTTTCACAGATAATATTTTTATAAATATTAAAAGCTTCTAGAAATTCTTGTATAGACAAGTTTCTTTGAAGGCGGGGTTTTGGTTAACAAAACGGACCCGTCAGATTCATCAACGGTTTTCTTGATTGTTAAGAAGGGTAGCCAGATTAATGTACTTGCCTTCTAAAATCTGCATCCGAACGTTCAGTGCCACTGCTTGAACATGCGGAAACATGCCTGAGGAAACATTGGTAGTGTGATAAGATCCTGTATCATGATGTACTCTATTATTTATATCACTAACGAATGCAGGTTGACTAATGATATTTGATTCTCTAACTAATATAATAGCCACTGAATTAATGTCCCTTGATTTTGAACAGTTTGCTCCATGTTGTTTATACTGGTGGTAAGTTGAGTAAATGCTGGAATTTCGGGCATAACTGTATTATCCTGTCCTAAATTCTCATTTAATAGTTCCAATAACTGCTCTTTTGTGAAAGTTGATGGAGCCCTGATGCCTTGCTTCCTTAGTTTTCCTTTAACTTCGTCAAGTGTCAATTCTGTATTAGAATTCTGTACAACTGATGTGACCCAGTAGTCAGCACTTCGGTGTTGACTTGCATATCAATAATATGGTCATTTTTATAAATTTTCTGTGTACAAAACTTTGAATTTTTCGAAAAACTAAGGATTTTCTTACCCCAGGAGTAGATAACCTTAGCCGTATTTGGCACAACTTTTTGGAATTTTGAGTCCTCAATGCTCTTCAACTTTGTATTTGTTTGGCTTTCAAACTATTTTGATCTGAGCGTCACTGATGAGTCTTATGAAGACGAAACGCGCGTCTGGCGTATAAAATTATAATCCTGGTACTTTTGATAACTATTTACACCACTGGGTCGATGCCACTGCTGGTGGACGTTTCGTCCCCGAGGGTATCACCAGCCCAGTAGTCAGCACTTCGGTGTTGACTTGAATATCAATTATATGGTCATTTTTATAAATTTTCTGTGTACAAAACTTTGAATTTTTCGAAAAACTAAGGATTTTCTTACCCCAGGAGTAGATAACCTTAGCCGTATTTGGTACAACTTTTTGGAATTTTGGGTCCTCAATGCTCTTCAACTTTGTATTCGTTTGGCTTTCAAACTATTTTGATCTGAGCGTCACTGATGAGTCTCATGAAGACGAAACGCGCGTCTGGCGTATACAATTATAATCCTGGTACTTTTGATAACTATTCTTACTTTTCTTACTGGAAACACGCTTTTTACGAACTTGCGGCATTTAAAGAAGTTGTTAAAAGTTATGAAATAACCAAATAATATTGATTTGAATTGTTTGCACTTCTATACTATCTTATCAATGCAACTGACTGAATAAACCTGACAAAGATTGAAAATTTAACACGTGCACCAAGTCATGAGACGGTTAAGAAAACACTGCCGTCTCTACCACAGACATCATAAATCTAGTAATAAAATGTTTATCGTCCACCTAAATAAATAAGGATTTTAACAGGAGCCGAGTCGGACAGAACATGAAACATTAATATAAAAATCAATTAAAAATTTCTAATTATATTTAAGTACGTGAAAAACCTAAAGTTCTCTCATAAGACTCAACAGTGACGCTCAGATTATTATATTAAGAAATAATAAAAAAGAGGCGAAAGATAACAAATGGACATTCATTCTGAGATGTCAAAATTAAACTGACAACACAATGGCTAAAAAAGAAAAAGCAAAAAAAAAAAAAAAAGGTCAGGAACACAACAAAGAAAACAAAAGACTGCGCACGAATCATTTTGGGTGATCTCGTGTGATCAGAAAGGGTAAGAAGAACCTGCTTCACATGTGGAAAAGTGAAAACAACACGTTATAATGTTGATGCATCCGAAGGAACCCATCATGTTGCTGTGTACATTTATCTGTATGTTAGTTGCTAAGGTAACAGACCAAGGGTCCCTGTTTACAAAATGAGCCGTCTTTCCTGGGGAAAAAAGATGACTAAAATGTACTCCTATTTTTACCTTAATTTTACGATAAGTTTCAAAAATATATCCATATTATAAGAAGCATCTAATTCTATATCGAAAGTTCAACATAGTAATTCATTTATAAGATAACCACAGAAAACATGTGCATTAACTGCAACACATATAATAGGTTGATACTTTTATATAAACAAGCTTCAATGAAATTTCTGTATCCCATGCAAGAGCTCACAGAGAAAGAACCTGATTTAGAGGATAAATCAGCTCTCATCAGCAAATCAATTAGGCGTATGTGCCTACGGAAAGTCAGGAGAGGTGGCTCAGTAAAGATCAAGTATAATTAAGAATTTTTGTCGATTTCTCCCCATATTTCAGCGGATAAAATGTGATAACTTGTCGAATTTGGGATGGTAAGTCAAAACAAACGGCACACGTTTGTGGGCCGTTTAGTTCTTTTATTGGAAAAATAGATATTTTTAGAACGAGAGAATTAATTGGTCGTAACGCTAGGGAATGCTCAAGTTGTCTTGTGTGATACTATGGTACAATTACCTTATATCTAAGATTTTTTTTATCAAAACATTTCGTTTGTTCAAAATGCTATTTTGAAGGCAGTTAAAAGAAATATAGTTGGTACTTTGATTATCAATTGTATTGCAATGAAAACATTTTAAATATTTAACAGGTGATGAAATTCGAAAATATATTTTAATTAATTCCTCACTGGTTACAGGATATCAAATTAATTATGGTTATCTCAGCATTACTTCGTTTCAGAGATATACGTTACAATCAAATAACTACAATACAGCAGGGAGCATTTCAAACCTTACCAGCACTGCAGACTCTGTAAGTGTGCATGTTTATAGAAATAAGACGATGTGGTATGAGTGCCAATGAGGCAACTCTCCATCCAAGTCACAATGTAAAAAGTAAACCAGTATATGTTATAGTACGACCTTTAACAGAGACCCTTGACTAATACCGAGTAGAAAGCTGTACAAATCCTTAAATGACTAGTGTAAAATAATTGAAACAGGATAATTTATGATATAATCATTAACAAAACGAAAAACACTTATAAACCACATCAACATATGACAACTACTGAACAACATATTCCTGCCTTATGACAAATGCGACTAGTTTAAACTTTCTGACGCATGTACCAACCTTGACCCTAATCGGCAGCAGAAGTTTAACATAACAATAAAGAAAGGCACATATAACATATCGATGGCTTAAGGCAACGTGGTGTAAACATAACTTAATGTGTAAGCGGTTACACAGAATATGGTTGTTTCAGGACGTAATATGTGGCTTCTTTATTTCGTAGTTATGATGTGTTGGTTCCATTTTTAATATTTTGTTTCATTACTTGATGAGGGTATCGCAGAAACTAATGAGGCAAAACTTGTTTACCCTTTTTAAAAATTATTTTTAAACCGAATTTAATGTTGTTTGTTGTATGAGCGTCGGATGGGGGTGCTATCTATCAAGTAAAACATCGCGCGCGTTAATCAATTCAAGAAATAAATAAAGCAAAATTTACAGTTAAAGTTCATTTAAAGGTAGATTAAAAGTTACAATTCAAGTTCATTGTATTCGAGTTACATTTCGAAATGCTTGAAATAAGTATTTATTAGTTATGATTAATTCCGTCCAGCTTAACAAAAGGGAGGTAAAAGGTGACAATGAGAATTTCAAACTCACTAGTCGAAAACGAACTGACAATATCATGGCAAAAGAAACGGAAGCAAGCGGGCTTCAGCTGGTCCCATAACAAATGTTTACAATTCAGTGAAATGGACGGCAAACTCCAAAACATACAGGTAAACTTAAATTTCTAAAACATAGTTTACTGACAAAAGCCTCAATAATCTAACTTGAGACAGGCGGAACAATGCGGCGGGATTAAATATGTTTTGTAACACAACGCAATACATATATGAGACTGACCTCACCCGTATCATGCCAATAACTTGTTTTAAAATAAATGGGTTTATTAATAATGTAAAGACCACATGAGCATGATGAGTAAACCAATATTAATATCAAAATATGCCATCATTATATCTCTAAACATGTGACAACATAAGCTCAGCCGTAAACATTAACAGTTTTGTCTCATGCTTGATTATTGTCACATCTACTTCAATGCTGAACAATATAACATTGTTATTGTACCTATTAAATCTGTTGTACAGACTATTTCTGTTTACATTTAACCATAAATCAACAGATAAACAACAAAACAGCTTATTTTGGCGACCTATTCTTCGATTGCTTGAACAAGTTTTTTGATTTATATATCTCACCAATTTTTAGTTATAAAACTCAAATAAAGGAAGATTATACTATGAAAAATTACCAAAACTCATTTTTTTTTTATAATGTATTGTATTGTTTTGGGTCATATTTAGTTAAATATAAAACATAAACTATTATACTATTACTTATTAATCGGCAATGGTAAATTTAATGTGGGTTGTCTAGAATGTGATGCGCATACAACTACTTGATAGGATAATGACATCATACCTCGATTTGTCTATTCTTAGTTGATTCATTAGATTAGAAAATGATCTAACTATTTGACTTCCTTTATATTTTTCAGAGACTTGCTTGGAAACAATCTGACATTTATCAAGAATGACACTTTTGAACATAACACTAAATTACAAATTTTGTAAGTAGAAATATGTTAATTGAATACTAAATCGTTTAATGACGTTAACAAGTGATCTTTCATGCAGTATTATATTATTTGGTTCCTATTCAATTAGGTAATGAAAGATCAAACTCACGTCACCAATCCGTCAGACTTATGATAAAGATATTGGACCGATCGGACTGATTGGACAGATCAGACCGATTGACCTTTCTGATGGATTGAACTGTTCTACGTCACAAAATTAACTAATAAAAATTACGGAATCTAAGTTCTGTTTCATTTAATCAAATTGGCGTCATTGAAAAAACAAAACATTTAAGGCCAAAACAATCAACAATTCTTTTATTAACTATTCAGCAAAGTTTTAAAAATTTGAAAAGTAAAGAAATATGCAGATAAAACTCACTTTAAATATTATTATAAAAGAATGGTGAGTTTTGTCTTTATTTAGGTTATATATTTTCAAACACAAAGAGTTTTAACACGGTGTTTAATGTGATATTGATGATTTTTTATTTTTCCAAAATGCTCTGGAAAATAAAATGAGATGATTATGTATTGCAAATGTCAGTATATTATTTAAGTATTTGTATCCCTATTATCTAAAACCTCTTAGAAAACTTACAAAGAGGCCTTGAAATAACACATTCCAAATAGCATTAAGATAAAGAAAAGATATTGGAGATTTATTTATGTTTTAAGCAATGCGAATGACTTCTTTTTTTAGCTCACCTAGACCAAAGGGCCAAGTGAGCTTTTCTCATCACTTGGCGTCCGTCGTCCGTCGTCGTCCGTCGTCCGTCGTCGTCCGTCGTCCGTCGTCGTCCGTCGTCGTCGTCGTTGTCCGGCGTTAGCTATTACAAAAATCTTCTCCTCTGAAACTACTGGACCAAATTTAACCAAACTTGGCCACAATCATCGTTGGGGTATCTAGTTTAAAAAAATGTGTCCGGTGACCCGGCCAACCAACCAAGATGGCCACCATGGCTAAAAATAGAACATAGGGGTTAAATGCAGTTTTTGGCTTATAACTCATAAACCAAATCATTTAGAGCAAATTTGACATTAAGTAAAATTGTCTATTAGGTTAAGATCTATCTGCCCTGAAATTTTCAAATGAATCAGACAATCCCTTGTTGGGTTGCTGCCCCTAAATTGGTAATTTTAAGGAAATTTTACTGTTTTAGGTTATTATCTTGAAAATTATTATAGATAGAGATAAACTGTAAACAGCAATAATGTTCAGCAAAGGAAGATCTACAAATAAGTCATATCACCGAGATGGTCAGTTGACCCCATTAGGAGTTATTGCCCTTTTTAGTCAATTGTGAACCATTTTTCGTAAATCTTAGTCATCTGTTACATAAATCTTCTCCTCTGAAACTACTGGGCCAAATCAAACAAAACTTGGAAATTGCAGATGAATCGGACAACCTTTTGTTGGACTGCTGCCCCTGAATTGGTAATTTTAAGGAAATTTTACTGTTTTTGGTTATTATCTTGAATATTATTATAGATAGAGATAAACTTTAAACAGCATTAATAATCAGCAAAGTAAGATTTACAAATAAATTAACATGACCGAAATGGTCAACTGACCCCTCAAGGAGTTATTGTCCTTTATAATAATTTTTTAAAAATTTCTTAAAATTTCTAAATTTTTAATATTATTTTCCACTGAAACTACTGGGCCAAGTTCATTATAGATGAAAATAATTGTAAGCAGCAAGAATGTTCAGTAAAGTAAGATTTTCAAACATAAAAATATAGTTTATATACCAAAACACATAATTAACATAGTTAATATGGCTTGTGCTAACGAAAGCTCCAATCGGAGTCAATGTGTTTAGAGATTACTTATGTCAGTATACCTTTCTTATATTGCCTAAGATGTACAAACACATCACCATCACCAAAACACAATTTTGTCATGAAGCCATCTGCTTCCTTTGTTTAATATTCACAAAGACCAAGGTGAGCGACACAGCCTCTTTAGAGTCTCTAGTTATCGTTCCTCTGATATTCATTTAAATAAACTAATCATAGATACCAGGATTAAATTAAGTATTTAAGCCAGACGCGCGTTACGTGTACAAAAGACTCAACAGTGACGCTTCGAACCTAAATAGTTAAAAAGGCCAAATAAAGTACGAAGTTGAAGAGCATTGAGGACCAAAATTCCTGTAAGTTTTGCCAAATACCGCTAAGGTAATCTGTTCCTGAGGTGGAAAAGCCTTTAGTTAGTATTTCAATAATTCAAATGTTTTGTTAATAGTAAATTTATAAATATGACATTATCAATGATAATTCATCATGTTCATGTCACCACAGAAGTGCTGACTACTGGCTGTTAAGTTGGTGAAAAACAACGCATTATATGATGCAAAAAATTGGATCCTTCAAAATTCAGTAACGTCGAGCATTCGTATTCAACAAAACCAAAAGTGTATGCATATTTACCAACTATTTCGTATCTTTTCCCAAAAATTTAGCAGATTTAAAAAAAAAAAAAAAAAAAAAACACTGCTGATGTACAAAAAGTACTGAAATCAAATATCGGTGGGATTTCTATCGAAATAAAGAAATTACTCCATCTGTTTTTACATTATTGAGATGTTTTGAAAAAAAATATAATCTTGAGGCCTTTGAAATAATAAGTTACAAATTACACTGCATTAATTTTATCAAAGGAAGAAACATTGGCAAATTTGAACAATGCGAATAAGATTTTGGGATATTTTTCTCTGATATTATTTTACTTTTATAAAAAATAAAAAATAAACCTAAACTATTAAAAGTTCAAAAATCCAAAGGCGGTAAATAATCTCCATGATTGCATTCTTATTCAACAGAAACAAAAGTTTATTCATATTTATCCTTTAATTATTCATATCTTAAACAAAATTACTTATCTAAATGCTGGTATAACTGACTATGTAATTTTTTCTAATATAAAACTTGCAATAATTGCATTGTTAAGCAACACAAACAAAAATATAGTATCTTTTCCTAAAAATTCAGCATATTTAAAAAAAAAAATATACAACCATGGTGTACAAAAAGTGCTAAAATTGAACGGCGGTTCATAATTTCATACAAAAAAAATAAAAGGATTGCATTCTTTTTCAACTCAAACAAATTTTATTTTTTTGAATTCTATCAAAAACACTTATCTTGAGGCCTTTGAAGTAATTATTTACAAATAACATTGAATTTTTTATCAAAAGAAGAAAAAAATGTGATATTATACAATGCAAACAGCATGTTTGAATACCTTCACTGATAGTCTTGTATCTTAATGAAAAACAACCAATTATTAACTACAAAGAGTACAAAAATCTTATGGCGATCCATCTTTTCCATTTAGATAAAGTAATGATTGCATTCTTATTCATCACAAACAAAAGTTGAAGTATATTTCTCCTTACACTATCAAAATTTAAGAAAAGACTCTTATTTTCAGGCTTTTGAAATATCTAGTTACTAGAGACATTATATTACATGTCAACAAAAGAAGAAACAATGTGAACAACCTTTTGGTATATTTTCTCTGATAATCTTTTACTTTTGAGAAAAAATAACAAATCCTAAATTATAAAAGTTACAAATATCAAATTGTGGTCAATAATTTACATTAAAATAAAATAAAATGCTGGAATCGTATTCAACAAAACAATGGTTTATGCATATTTATCATTTGATAATTCACATTTTATACATAACCACTTATCTAAATGTATGAATGATGACTGATTGCAATTGACGTTGCCTTATTTCTATTATAAAACCAGAAATATTTGCATTTTAAGCAATGCTAACAAATACTAAATATCTGTTTCCTTAAGTTCAGCATATCTAATAGATAACAACTAATTCGTTTGTGCAAAACGTACTGAATTCAAATTAAAGTTTATCATTTCTATCAGTGACGCTCGGAACATGTTAAAAAGGCCAAATAAAGTACTAAGTTGAAGAACATTGAGAACCAAAAGTCCTCAAAGTTTTGCCAAATACAGCTAAGGTAATCTAAACAAAATTTCAAATAACTAAGTACAAATAACATTACATTAATTTTTTTTTAGAAAAAGAAGAAACATTTGTAATTTGACAAAAGAGTTAAAATAACACTCTTTATCAATCTAAAAAGGATTTAAGTATCTTAACTGTGATACTATTGTTTATTTAAATCATCTAGTGTCATTAAATAAAGTATTTATTTTAAATGATAACTTTGCATCGCTTTGTAGTTGTACAGAAACATTCCGAGCATGACTTTACTCTTATGTAATTTATTCACAAATAAGAGAATATGAAGTAATATGTATGATGCGTGACAAGTACTTCATATATTGTTTTATGTGTAATTGCGACCAAGTTTATCACAAATTTACGAGTAAATGTGTCTTCGTAGAGGTCCGTGCCAAAAGATTGTAAATATTTTTGAGTTCGTTTTACATAAGAATTTTAATTATACACGTAACCGTCCGATCCGTGCATATATTTAGTTTACTGATCGATCTCTGACCGTTGTCCCGGTAACTTCAATAGCTTATTTGACGTATCTGACGGATTATATGGGTCATCGATCACCGATCAGTCATCGATCAGTCAAATATCCGTCACTGATCATTTACCAATCAGTCAAGTTCATGACACCTAAGGTTGCAAATACTGTAAGCAAAAATGACTGCAAAATTTCTTCATTTGTTAATTTATATATAATGAAACCTGCTGTAAGAAGCAGCAACACTTATTTATTTTTCTAAGTTAGCCTAAAAAAAAGATAAATCTGTTAGTCTATTGTCAAATATCACTGATGAAAACCATTTCGAAATTCAAATGATAAATTGTATTTATTCTGTATGACATTTAATAAACCTCTATTACATATAATTCATCTTGAGTGTTTAACGTATTTATTAGTAAATTGTTGTTTTAATTATCTACATGTAGTTTGATGTGCTTATTGAAAAATAGTGGTTTTGGGGGGGGGGGGGGCTACTTACTTGCATTTAATGAAATTACTAAAGATCCTTAAAGTATTAAAACACACGAATCAGACTATTTAAACAAAATAATTGAAAATATAATTCAATGTATGTAAAGTGCGGATCCTAAAATATCATTTTCATTGTATATGCCATAAATTTCTGATGAAGAATGATAAATAAACAGACGATTTATTTTTTATTTTTTAAGAACATGAAGAACACTAGTTGAAATGTATATTTTTAGAAATAAATAATACTAGTTAGACCATGTAATAGGTGCGAACGGGGTTTTATCGCGCCTAAAGCCATCCAGCTGTGAAATATATACCGATATACCGAAAAAATTATTGCGTCCTCAAATTTACTCGTCTCAAATTTACACAGACTGCACTTAATTTCCGCCATATCAACCTTTAACTGCAAAAAAATATAAAATAAAAGATGTCTTTTAATTTTTTTTATTATTAAGGAAAAACGTAATATGAAGAATACAGTATAACATTTCTATAAGCGTTTTTGTTACAAGTTTGAAAAGCTATATATTTAATGAAGGAGGAATGAGGAGTTTCTATTTCAATTTGAAAATGTCATCAATATTAAAGTCATCAATTAAGTTTTTTGATTTGTTGGCAGTTTATTTATCACATAAATCTACAATAAAAGTTTCACGCATCTTCGAAAATTCTACATCAGAAATGATTGCACTAATAGTGATAATTCATCGCATTTATAGTTAAAATGGATCGCTTTCAATAATCGATATGCTATATTATGTTGCTTTTATAACACTTATCAGAACTTTAATGCTGTTAAAACATTAAAAAGACTTATCACAATGAAAATATGTTGAAACTTACCTAAAAATCAATTATTTTGGTATTTTCAATTTTCCCATGATCCTTTATTCTACAATATACATACTCGCATATGATAGTAAAAATGAACTAGCTGGATTCGCACTTTATATACACAGTGACTGTAATTCATGATTAATGTTTCAAAGGGTGGAAAACACATTCGGATTGCATCTTTACTGTCGTAACCTTTGAAATTTCAAAATTGTACCGATTCATTTCGCCTATTACAATTTTTATCTGAAGCCTATTTTTTCAGTGTCTGGCATTTTTGGAATTTAAGAATTGTACATCCGTCTTTGTGTTCGTTTTTAATTGTTTTGTCGTATAGAATTCAAGATTGTTATAGTTCAATGAGAAATGATTGACATGACTAATTTTACATCGTAATCATACTGATGAAGGATATATGTTATCCGAAAAATTGAACATTTGTTCATTTTATTATTTTTGTGATTTAGACTAGTTATGTAAATTGTTTTGTAGTGTACTGTATCCTAATTATATGATCCATAGCCCCATAAGATTTATCGTTGTCTATTATTCAGTCATTTATATATATGATTATATTTATTTATATATATGTAATTCGTCTAATTAACAGTCCATCGATGTATGATCTTTAAATTGCAGAAGCACATTTAAGTTCTTCCTTAGCCGGGTTGTGACTTATGCTACTTATATATCGTGGCATCAAACCGCCTTGCAATGTGCCAGATGCCAAGACCACTCGACTACTCGACCATCTAGTGTTTACAACGAAAAATTCGGTGGCCGGGTGTTAACTTTCCTCGTCTAGGCTCGTGTGGTCTAGCGCGTCAGATAAAGTGCAAGGCGATTTGATGTCACGATATCTCAGTAGCATAAGTTCGAATCCTGGCGAGGGAAGAACAAAATATTTGCAAAAGCAAACTCACAGATCTAACATTGTTGGGCCGATGTTTAGAAGACTTGTATATTCAAAATATATTGTCAGCCTTGTATCACCATAACTGCCAATGTTCCGATGAATAAATCTGTTGTAGAGTTTTCACTGGTTCCGACGTACTTATAAATATATTTCTATATACTTTTTAATCAATGTAAATAGTCATGTCTATTCGTGATTTCATGAATATATATGAAATTTCAGTTCTACAACTTTACTACGATCGTTTTGTATTTTGTATTTGATTAGAAGTTAGACTGTATTAAAGAGCACATAACACAAACTAAATTCATTTAATCCAATTTGAAACAGGTATCTTCATCTAGTATGTTATTGTAACTTTCCCTTTTGGTCCTGGCTAAAATCAAAATCATGGTTAAGTGATGATGCTTCCTGTGTGGATCGGGATAATATTAAACTGTCTAGTCTACAAGAAAGTGATTTCGATAATTGTACCTGTAAGTATTTTTTATGATAGCATTTAAATATTGAGAGAGAAAACAATAATAATACAACAGCCATCGCTTTTATGGAATATTATGTGTAATCTAAGGGTTTTGAATATAGTCATTTGCCATAATTACAAAAGAATTTATAAAGAAAAAATATAGATGTGGTCATTAAAAAACAATGAGTGCACTGCTCATATGATATGAACAGAATGTAATTGTTTACAATTATAATAGTTCATGTATCATGAACCAAATATTGTTGATATCACTTAATTAGTCTGCATGTTGTCAAAGAGAAAGCTAATTGCATATTAGTTTACAATCAGAGAATAACATGTTATTATTTACATTCATAAGAATGATTGCTTCATATGCTTTTTGATACACGTTTAGGTGAGTAGTAGATCTGTCAATCTTCATAAAAGAAATAACTAATCTTTCAAACAGTACTAGTAAACACAAATATAACGTAAACTTAACAATGAAGATGAAGTAACCTCAGAGAGCTATAAAAACGACGTTAGTTTCAGGAAGTACTGTACAGTTCACTAGAAATGCTTACAAACTGGATTTTGTGAATAAATACAATCAAATCTCTGGCGTAGAACAGAAATAAAATAAATCTTCCGAAAACTTGATATAAACCATTTTTTTAAAAGTTCACTCTTTCAAAATTTCAGTTTCAGTTGGATAATTACATATTCTCATAGATTTTTTTCTTCGACAAAATATTGTTGCTTATTGTTTAGTCTGTTTTTAATTTTTGACATGGTCTTATACATCTATCGCTTCTTGGTATTGTTATATAAGCTAATAACTCTTTAACAGTGTTTTCCGATGAAACCGGAAAAAAACATGAGTTTTTACCATTTATGTCAATACGTCAATGTCGTCATATGTATGTCGTCAAGTGACATAGATAAACTATTGTCACAGAGATATGTCTCGCTTTTTTTTGTAAAAGGCTTGTGTTGAAATTAAAATAGCAATACTTAACGTGTAACATAGATGTGGCAATTATTCAATTAACCATGACTGAGGTGCATGGCATACAAATGTCCATGTAAATGAGTTGCCCGAATGCTACAACTGCATACCAAATATCATTGACTTATTATAAGTCGTTCTCTTTAAACAAACCTAAACACAACATCATCTTGTAAACTATATAACGTTTCAATGTCAATGAACCCTTAGGAGGGGGGAATGGAGCTATAGTATCTACATGGAAACAATATTTACAAATGCCAATTAATTTGCATACCAAATATCATTGACTTCATATAACCACTTATTTTGAAACTGATCTAAATACAAACTTATACATGTAGGGTAAGCAAAGGTTCTAAAGTCAATATACCATAACTGAGGAGCCGAAGCCAGATATTCTCCATGAAAATGAGATGTGCTAATGCTCATACAACTAAATGCATCTAACATTGACCTACCACTAATGATTCCCCTTGAACTGACCTAATCACTACTAGTAACTAACATGTCAACTAAGCAAAATAGACTATGACTAAGAGGGCACAGCCAATAATCTTCAGGGACATGAGATATGCCAAGGCTTATACAACTGTATACCAAATATCTTTGACCTACAACTAGTTGTAACCCACAAACTGACATAATCACAAACTTATACATGTACTATAATCAAAAGTCTCAAAGTCAATAGACCATGACTGAGGGGGCAGGACCAAATATAAATGACCTACTACTTGTGGTTGACCACAAACTAATACATTGCTGACGCCGACGCCGGAATCATCGTACCTATGTCTCGCTTTTTGACTACGTAAAGCGAGAAAAAAAAACAAAAAAAACCCTCAAGTGTCAAGATAATCCCACAATATTATTCAAACAGCAAAATAAGCAGAAATATAAAATGTGTGATCTGGTTTTTTTTTCAATCCAGTAAAAAAATAAGGAATCCTATTTTCCTCTTCCGGTACGTGTTTCTTGTTGCCTATCTGCAGTTGATGTCTACTCAATTGACGGTTTTCATTGTGATTGACTTACATATATATTAAAGAAGAAAAACGAATCCATACTAAAATGTAAAACTATTGGGTCAAGCACAAAAATACACACGACGCTAGGAACATAACATTATATTTCTTTTTAACAAAAGTGATCGGAATACAATTGACACAAATTACGTTAAGAACGCTTTACTAATTTGTAATCTATTTTTAGAATATTATTTTTATTTACTGTTCATGCCTTACTTACATGAAAACATTAAAAATGCAATCCAACTGTTATTTTAACACTTATCACAGACGTTTCGTGTTATGTTGACTATTGTTCAAATGGTGGATCTTGTAGTCAAAACAGCTATGGTGATTTAGTATGCTCGTGCGTCGGTGGATGGACCGGTACCAAATGTACAGGTAAATAGAATATTAGCATTGTAGAAAAGATTATAAATTTGAGAATGAAAATGGAGAATGCGCCAGAGAGACAACAACCCGACAAAATAGGAGACAGCAGGAGGCCACCAATTGGTATTTTAAACAGCTAGACAATCTCGCACGTGGAGTAGGGCTTCACCTGGCCCTTCAACAAAAAAGTGAACTAGTTCAGTGATGACGGACGTCACACTAAACTTCAAGACATTTAAATGAACTAAAAAAATATTAAAAATACAACAGGGTCAAAAATATTTTTTAACATCTCAACCCTTCCACTAAATCTCTAGTGAACGTAGAATGTTATAATATGTTTCTATGTCAATACCTATTAAACTACAAAAACAAAAATACAACTGTAATCAATTAAACAAAACTAAAAAAAGAACTGAATTTTCTAGCTGATACTGATATGATTTATTTGTAAATAAAGCAGACAATCTGTTAACTTTATATACTATGGTATGGTCAATGTTTAGTGTATACTATAATGCTTACTTTAAAAGCATTTTGTTTAAGAGAACGCAAAGTGTTACACGCATACCTTTTTTATTTAATTACTAATTACAATTTCTATTATCATAATTTTAGCGTGTGTTTTGCACACCTGTGTTGTTATTATATAGACAAGATATATTGCTTGAACAATTTGGATGAAAATAAAATAAAATAATTAATAGATGTTTGCAAGACACATGTATATAATGTAATGTTAAACGTTGTTTTGGTAAAGGGGGGCCATTAGCTCTATCGTTGAAATCAGTAAGATTTGTAAACGAAAACAAAAAGTTAAAATTAATCTTTATCTAGTATGTTAAAGTTCCCATTTATTGCTTCTTTACTGTATAACTATCATCATGCTTTATAGAGCCTAAAATGTTAATGTTTGCAAATTGCTTTGTTATAACATACGCATTTACTAACTTAACCTATATAGAGACAAAATATCAAATTTAATGTTCTCAAAAGTATAAATCAATGTAAATAACTGCTATTTATTTAAACACTGATTTTGTATTAACTAAATATATTGCATACATGTAGTTCATGATCATGATATTCTAGAACTTTGAATTTCTTTTTGTTACATCCAGGTTAATGTAACAATTGATAAATGTAATTACTTTTTTCATCAGTAAAGCAGATTTAAACAATGCAACAAGATTATAACATTACTATTATTGCAAAGAACTTTTAGGTTATTTTTTGTTACTCTAAACAGATATATGAAAATGTGTTATGAGGTCTAATAAGACAACTCTCCATCCAAGTCACAATTTGTAAAAGTGAATCATGATATGTCAATGTTCGGTCTTCAACATGGAAACAGCAAGATATAAAGAGCTCAAAATATGACAAGCGTAAATCCATTCAAACAGGAAAACCAATGGTCTAATCTTTAAAAAAAAAACGAGAAACACGCGTGAACCACATGAACAAACGACAACTAGTAAACATCAAGTTCCTGATCGTCTTAGGACATGTGTAAATTAATGCAGCGGGTTTCAACGTGTTTATAGGTACCATATAACCTTCTCCTTTTCCTGATACACTAGCCTAACATCACAACATAAAAGAAACACAATAAAATATCAATTGAAATTACTGAATTCAATCAAAAGACATATTTTAACAAAAACAACTGAAATAAACTGAACGAATACATTTGATCTATAACACTATGTAAATACAATTTAACATTAAGTGAGTTTGTACTTGTATTTCACAGGTATGGCTACAGTTGTGATTATTTGAAACTTAAAAAAGCGCAATGCATCATATACTTAAACTTTTATTCAAATTAATTTCAATTTTACAAACTACAATTCTAATATTCTACACCAAACGTGGAAATGATAAAGACAACAACAATATCATTTCAAGGATCATCCATAAAAAATGAGCATGATTCCTCGAAATTCATGCGAGCCAAACCTGTAAAAAGTCCCTCCCGCACTGATAGAAAAAAAGTTTGCGATAAGTCGCATTATGTGACGTCACAACATAGGTGACACTTACGGAATTGTTGCTGTGACATGGACCATGTCCGTAATCATCTTTTAAAGCTCAATCTTAATCGTTCAAACAAATTGGCTATCAAGAAAAGCAGTTTGTAAATATAACTTTCATAAGCTCAATGCATTCATTTAAAATTATGGAAGTGTAATTATTACGCTCTGTTTGAATGCCGTTTGCTTTGGTTTTTATTATCTTTTCAGTTGTATTGAAATCTTAAAGACATTCGTTTTTTCGGGTGTATTAAAAAATGTGGTATGATTGCCAATGAGACAACTCTCCACAAGAAACCAAAATCACACATAAATTAACAGCTATGGGTCACCGTAGTTAGCTTTAGTATTTTAAAGTCTACAGGCCAAAGGTGAATTAACAATATGAAGAGTTTTGATTATTTTTCGAAGATATCTTCTGAATTACGTTTTAACCCCCCCCCCCCCCCCCCAAAAAAAAAAAAAAAAAAGATAGATCAATAACATTGAGCTTAGAATAAAAAGAACCAATTCAAACGTTATGATAGATGTTCACTATATGTACTCTTTTCATTTCCAATGATATATTCTGAGTCATTATCTTACCTTGTTTATGTTGAGAATAATTGATAATTGATGGAAAATCCAGTAAATCAACATATAATTGATAGTTGCACTTGAATAGTGTAACTTATATCCTTTCATCTTTGTCAGTCTACATGTCTGTCAGAGATAACATTATAGGCGAACCATTGTCCATGTATGTTCGATCATGTTATGGTAGGGCCTGTAATGCCATATCTTTGTAGTTTTTCAAATAATATTTAATTATATTTTTTCAGGCGAAACTGCTAAACAGATATTTTTCAATTTTCAATTTGAATTCTGCTTTTTTAAAATACATCAGAAAATTGAAAATGAATTGGAGGGGGGAACAATATTACATTTTAGATACAAGCTGTTGCAAGTAACCCAATTGTATGCCAATAATACAAAGAATATATAGGGACAATGGCAGGTATGGTTATAGAAGTTATTAGTCCATATATTGGTTTTTTTTCAATTATTTTCGTTTAAAAATCAATATGGATCAATTGTTGCAAACGGGATCCTTAACAAGGTTTTTTACCTTTATCCTGCGAAAGTTTTTAGCTTTAGCAGAAAACTAAAACAAAAAACAAATCAATCGACAAAGTTATTAATGTCTACATCAAAAATGCCAGAAGTTATCAAGGTATAGCTTGTTGTGACACACAGTTTAAAAGTCGTGAGTGAGTAACTGTCTTTTCGATAATTAAAACAAACATGCAGGTATGTTCAAATTGCAAGAAAATATGCTAATTGTAAAAGGCATCTCCAAGACATAAATCAACCAATAGCAAAATAAATGACTGTTACCAAAATCCATGTTTTTCAATATCAAAAACTACTGGTCGAGTTTATTCTCGTCATGATTAACAAAGCGTTGACAGAATAATGATATTTCTTTATCGGTTTTAAAAGTCGAACACATGTTGCATATGAATTTCTTCTTTTTCTTTTTACATCTATGTATGTATTTTTTCTTAGATATAACAGCCATCTTCTGAATCTCATTCTCACTATTCCCGGGGATTTGAGTTTGAGTTATTGCCCAAAATTTCGTCTACACCATTCGACTCGACAATTCTATATCAACTTTTACTTTTCTCACATTACAGAATCCACGCTTTTTTCTCATCAATTTTGAAACAAAGAGACAGTTCATAAACGGATATTCATGGGCGTGTAAACTGACAGCAGACCATTTGAGAACGAAAATACGTAAAATACAATCATTATACACTAGAAATAGTGTAAAGGACGAACAACCAGAGCGTAAGACTATTTTCATAATAAATGTATTTTGCTTTTCTATTTTTTTTGTTTAATAAATAGACGACGGCCACGAATATTATGGATGGTTTACTTATGATGAGGGCTTATTATCATATTTATATGGCCATTTGTGGAACTCAACGTTATACGTTTTAGTCATCAACATAACAGTCCACATATAAATAAAACAAAATTAGGTTGTGACTAGCCTCATGACTTAATAAGACTATAGTTTCTTACATTAGCGTCATTTGGTCTCTGGTTTGTAATTGTTTCATTGAAACATCTTCTTATTTTAATACATTTGACAATTTTTGTCCTCGATTGGTGCAAAATACAAGAACATGACGTTGACATCGGCATTTTTTTTTAAAGCGCAAAATACAGAAGTATGTGACCAAGACATATGTTCCTGAAGAAACATTCATGTTACACCTCGAGTTTATCAAATGATACTTGTCGCGTTTAAACACGTTGGAGATGTTTTTATATAATTGTAGCCTTTTTTAGGGCATTACTTTGTTCGCTAATCAAAAGGTTTACTAAAAGTTGATCTGTTGTGATTCTGTATTATTTTATGTTGTATCACTACATGCACTATATCATTTAAATTTTACGCAAAATAATCATGATCCGAGTAAACACATGTATCGTTATTGGAATAAGTTCTCTTTAAACATACTTTGAAAAAACTTTGTGTAAATAAACGCTTCATATTTACCAAAACTAAATAGTGTACGCCTGAATGCGTTATGTCTGCATCGGTGACACTCGAAACGGAAATATTTATAGGCAAAATCAAGTTATGCTCATATTCTTTGAAGTTTATTTACTTGTTTCACTCCCTAAATTTACTCTTACTCGTATGACTGGTATTATTAAAATTGATTTTCATTTGAAATTTAGGTAGTTTGATTTTTTTACCAGCACAATTTTACATCGAAAAATCAACTTGGTGTATATTTCTTTTAAGTTGATGTTTTTCTTTTTCTTTTTTTTTCTTTTTGATGTCTTAATACTTTTTTTACGTGTAAGGTAATATCATTAATGGAAAGTATCATACAATTCACATAAATTGAAATCAATCTTACCTGAACCAATCAAAAATGTATGCAACGATATAAAAAATATTAAATATATTTATTGTTAAAAGTAAGACAAACCAAAACGTCTTTCTTTAATTTCTCTTACTGCTAAAAAAAAACACTGCCAGCTGTGGACTGCAAATATGTTTTGTAATTTTACGTCATTAGTTGTTACGACAAGGTTCATTATTACATAGTGTTAAACAAGAGGTTTATCTTGACAAAGATTTAATATTTTGAATATTACGCTTGTTACTACCGATCATCAAGCTAAACAATGTCTATTTGATCCTAAACAAATGCATAATTCAAACTTTTATACAGAAATGATAAGGCTCTGTGTGCACATCCGAATCCCAGCAAGGACCATTGCTTATCACACCTATACAGTTATCTATAACTTGTGTTGTCGCCTTTATTCAGACTTGGTAAATATAAAACCTCGTCAGTTTTTTAAGCACACAATCATGGCGTATGGTCAGATTTGGGGGGGGGGGGGGGGGGGGTTGAATTCAATTTCATCACAAGAAAACCCATATACATTAATGATTGAAAAGCACACTCTACAGTATCTATTGTTCTAGACGTCATTTATGTGATGGGATTTCAACTGTCATAACCTTAAAATATTACAAGCGAAGCATTGCCTTTTGCCATTGCTTATCGGGTGTGGGTGTAGTGTTTTGCTGTTAACGCAGCTCTTGATGTACTTTACCATTAATCTAATTTTTATGTGAACCTTTATTGATACCTATGTGTTTAATAAGAGTTGCTGCGGTCGTAGTTCAAAGAAATTATAGATGTAAGCATATCCGCCTTAACACTGCTAAAAATTAGCCACACAGAAATCTGTTTTTCTAAAAATCAGGCGATAAAGTAGATGAAAGGAATAGTAAAAAGAATTACAGATAAACTTGGAGTGACCGTTGAAGAGTGACACTTGATTCTGAGTGATGATGCTGATACAAAATTGTTAAAATTTAATGAAGCTAACAGTTGCATTCGAGATAATGTCCAACATAAAATCTTGTTATTAATTATTTTTATTGATACAAACCATACTGAACCTATCTACTTGAGTAACAATAAATGTAGTTAATAACTATTGAGCAGCCTTAAGGTGAACATCATGGGATACAGTAAATATCTCATCATGAAATTTTCAAATTTAACGTCGATTAAAGACTTATCCTGTAATGATATTTGACGTTATGATGATACTCAATATATTTTACAGAAAAACGTTTGTCCGAGTTGAAAAAAAATTGAAGTGTTTTTTTGAAAGACTGAGAAAACAAGACATTTGAAAGCATATTTGACAAAAGGGACGAGCGCTATAAAATTGTCAGGTTTAAATGACGGTCAAGCACTTTACACAATCAAAGCTTCAATCATCTGACAAAAGTGAATCAACGTCTTGAAAAGACTATAGTAGAAACATTGGCAGACCCTTGTGACATTTAACTTGTTACGTTTTAGGAAATTGTTTTTACATTATCTGTGAACGTAGTTATATCATTTGAAAACTTCTAGTATAAAAAGAAAAAAAGTATAAAAAAGTTAAAAATGTTTAGAAAGAACAAAAAATAGAACAAAATAGAAAAAAGAAGAAAAAAAAAAGAAAAAAGAAAAGAAACAAAAAATGATAAGAAACAAAATAAAAAGAAAATAAGAAAAGAGAAAAAAGAAACAAGATTGAGAGAAAAAAAGAACGGCTAAAATATTGATAATCAGGAGGGAGGTGGGTAATGCAGCCAAGATTTTCTTGCCAGTCACCAGCCTGGATGAATGCAGAGTGACCATGTTAGTGTGAAAGTCCAGGATTTCAAAGAATACAAAACAAATTATTAAGTTTTATTTTTGATGTTTTAACGCAGCTTTTAAGCTCCATTTTTGGGCTTTTTCGTGGCGGCCAGGTTTTATTGGTGGAGGAATCCAGAGTGCTCGGAGAAAAACACTGACCTTCAATAGGAAAACTGACAATCCAGAAAAAATAAGATTGAGTGAATCCGCACGAGCGGGGTTCGAACTCACAACCTCAGTGTTTGCTGGCTACCAAGGACCCCCTATGAAAAATGTCTTTTAATCCTATAATCGAAGTTAACAATTCATAGTTGCAATTTCCCTATACAAGAATCTTGAATATTTCATGTCGAAATATAATGGATTTTTTATGAATCGGAGTGCCCTTCATATATCAGGGAAGATGATTTAAACCGTTCAGTCACCATGAATACAAATCAGCACAGCGCTAATACCGTATATCTGGGTTTTTTTTGCGTGTATTTAATTTTCGCTTTGTTCGCGGTAGCTAAAGAAACGCAAACATTTAATTTCGCATAAATTTCCCTACATATTCCAAGATTCATTAAAATTTGAAAGTTTTATATATTATATGGTGTATTGTGTAGTATTTTGTGTTGTTCCACAGATCACAAAAATGAACTAACTTAATTAAAATCTGTTTTCATAATAATTAAATCATACGTGGCACACCTTTTGACAACACAGCAATAAGATGCTAATTAGTAATGAACTTTTGTATTGAAAGGTGTCATAATCCAAACAATAGGCATTTAATGCAAAAATATAATAAAAATAAATTACTTTTACAAGGATATGTGTATATCTGTATTTATCAACACCTTTAATTCACATTACTTAAAATTGTGTACTTTCATTTGCTTTACTCGTATCTATTTGTGATCGATTGCCTGTCAGTGGATGAATTTTGTGTTACTTTCATCTGAAACAATGCGATATTATTATATTTTCGCGTGTAATTCTCATTCAGCGAAAATTATACACGGTGAAAATTTTAATTGCCAACTTTGTCATGCAACACGAAAAAAGCTGACGCGAAAGAAAAACCAATAAACGGTAAGTGGATCGTGTACAATTCCTAACTACATTCAGGTGCTAATGGAAGGCAACAGTAAACACATGTATAAGTCTGCTAGATATTTTCAGTTTACATTTGTTATATCGATGTGACCATGCTGAAGGATATGAAGCCTCATAGATTTGCTGTATGTTAATGTATACGTATATAGTGATATACCAGCAATGTGATGATATACCTATTCAACAATTTCTAGTGTCATAGTCATGAATTTCCATATTTAATATCTCTGATTGCATACTGATATAGAATTACACTATCATACATTAACTAGTAGTATCTTTTTCTTTTGCTTATTATCATCATTGGTTTTTTATTCAAAATGTACAGACAAATTTATTTGATACAGTTTAGAGTCCAGGTATTGATTTAAATAGAGTTAAGGTTTATTGTTGCATGGGTTAAAGTAAAGGTAAGAGCATATGAGATAAGTTGGATTTTCAAGTGCGATGTTTTCATGAATCACTTGTCAAAATGTGTCCCTGGTGCAGTAGCATTAGTTCTGCAATGCCCTTTAAAACTCTATAAAAATAATAAGTTTTGCTGTTGTTGTTTTCGTCTTTCATATTTTAAATATCTTGGACAAAAAGTTTTCAAGCAAAAAGATTGAAATTGAAGGCTACGAATAAAAAAGAATAAAATATTTATTTGTAAAGAAATTATTATCTTATTCTTAAAAGACTTTTCCTTTGTTTCTTCAAATTATAAACAAAACAATAAAGAAACTCATAAAACATAAAAATGGTACAATGTACTATATAAAATTTTGGGACGTATAGCAAAGATATAATTAGAACATGAAGTTAAAACCCTTGATAATTAAAACATATCATTTCGTCTGTGCATATATACAAAAAAAAATTGCGGTTTGTGTTACATGTAATTAATCTAAATACAGTACATACAAAATTACTCAATGAATAAGAAAACGAGGCCAGTATACCCATTTTCTTTTTCTTGTCAAAAAGCATATCAAAAGAGTTATCTTTTCATATTTGTTGTCAAAATTCAAAGGTTATTTTTAACACACAAACTTGGATTTTCCATGCATAATCTTTACAAAATCTGATAGATTTTTCACAGTATGTTGCGTGAGAAAAATAAAAAGGTGATCCGTACGTTTTTCATATATTTGAAAGAAAAAACATGATACAAACTGTATTTTGACAAGTTATTGAACATTCTATGGATGTAAATTTAGATCTCCCTTAAAACAAAAGGTTAATAAAAAAAATATCATCAAAGGTTACGTTTTTTTTATGTGGCAAACTTGAAGAGAAAATGAGTTAAACAGCCGTACAATATGATTAAAACATTGTTTTGGGTATAAGAATAAAAAGTCTTACACCTGAATTGAATTATAATCTTGAAATTTGCACATTTCAGAAATAACTTGATAGATTGATATCTGCTATAGCTACCTAAAAATGCGTTTGAAATTTTAGACTTTATACATTGATTTACATCGTATAATTCAATACTGACATATAATGGTTTACTTTTACACATTGTGACTTGATAGAGAGTTGTCTAATTGGCACTCCTACAACATCTTCGTATATCTATGTATGCAATATACATGAACATTTATCAAGGTATAATTGATCTTGTTTTTTATTGTGTATTCTCATGGCACATTGCATATATGTCTTAGTAATAAGCGATGTTGGTTTTTACTGACTGGATTTCAATAACTAAAGGTACTTCAATAAATTTTGATACCTGAATCCAGTATCTAATATTAAAAAAAAAGTTGGATGATCTTTAAGAGGTGTATCAAAAATGGTAAAAGACATGATTGAAAAGATATCACGCTTTACACGAATGGTGTTACATGTGGAACAGAATTTACTTACCCATTCGTATCACTTAAGATCACACCGGTAATTGTTTGGCTCGTGTTGCTTAATCTTTAGTTTTCTGTGTGTTTTATTGACTGTGTTTTTTTTTGTCGTGTTTGCCATGGTTTTGGCTTATTTTCTAATAATGAGTATAAAATTAGAAACGCACGACCTTATGCAATGCCGAACTTTAAACACAGTATAGACTGGATGTAGGATCATGCGTTCCTCATTTTAAATGTATTTGTAAAGCAATATATATAAACTGAATAATAGTCAAACTCGTAAATCTAAAACAACTGACAACGCCATGGCTAAAAATGAAAAAGACAAACAGAAAAACAGAAAAACAATAGTACACATGACACAACATAGAAAACTAAAGAATAAACAACACGAACCCCACCAAAAACTAGGGGTGATCTCAGGTGCTCCGGAAGGGTAAGCAGATCCTGCTCCACATGCGGCACCCGTCGTGTTGCTTATGTGATTACAAATCCGGTAAATAGTCTAATTCGGTAGGTCAAATTCATGAAAGGGAAGGGGATTGTAGTTACGACGTAAGGAACATATCCGATATCATTTGTGAAACGGTTATTCCATAACGGTCAACCAACTCGTGATGGCGTCCGTAAAATTTACGAAGGGATGATTTCAACTTTACCATTTGGAACTCTTGGTTTAATAGCTTCCTTGTGAGCAGTAACCCTCTATCAAGAAAATCATGATAGGAAATGCAAGCACGGGAATATCGTATCAATTGGGAGATATATACCCCGTATGCAGGTGCTGCTGGAATGTTGCTACTTAGAAATGGAAAGTTCACAATTGGAAAGCTGAAATCATCTCTTTTGTCGTAAAGTTTTGTCTTCAACCGACCCTCATTGTCAATTTCTAGATGTAAGTCAAGATATGAAGCCGACTTAACTGTATCTGTAGTATCCTTAATCTCCAATTCGATGGGATAGATGCGATCCACATAGTCACCAAATTTTGAATTGTTAAGTGAAAGAACGTCATCTATATAGCGGAAAGTAGAGTTAAAGGATATTGCTAACTTCTTATCTTTCTTCCTAAGAAGTTCCTGCATGAAGTCAGCCTCATAATGATAAAGAAACAAGTCAGCAAGTAGAGGGGCACAGTTTGTTCCCATTGGGATGCCGACAGTCTGTTGAAAAACACGTCCTCCGAACGTAACAAATATGTTGTCAATCAAGAAATCAAGCATCTTGATAATATCGGTTTCAGAGAATTTTTTGTTTGAATCAGAATGGTTCTTTACAAAGTATGATTTATCCCTCCCTAAGACAAGATACTTGTATCTACGTTGGCCATTCTTTTTCATGAAGCAAAGTAATACCAACTCTTTTAATTTGTCTTTTAGTTTGGAATGTGGAATACTTGTGTAAAGAGTAGAACAGTCAAATGTTTTAATACTGTTACAAGATGAAAGAGAGTTAGATTGTATGTACTCTAAAAGATCTTTGGAATTTGTAAGTTTACAACATCACTAAAAATACAATAAAACGAACAATATGTTAGATATTTCGGATATCCTTTCTCGGTAATTGCACGATGACAAATGAATCATGTCAATTCAAATTAAGTCTCTATCAAATTCTTGAATTCATACAATTCAAGCGAACGCTAGAACAATTATAAAATCCTCAAACACGGCGCAAAGACTACAAAGATATGTCAAATAAAAAGTAGTTATTTACGATGTGAACACAACTGTGGCACAACTCTAAATTCCTAAAGGTGGTGACAATGGAGATGTTAAACAACTGCGAGGGAATACAGTCACAATAAACAGTCCTGACCGATCTAAGCTGGTATGATATTTAAAATATGACAACGACAGAGCAGTTGCAACAGAGACTATATATACATAGCTACGTATTTAAACACAAAAAAATATAGTAATTTGATAAGAAAAATTAGAAATATTTTTTTTTTTCACTAAGGATAAGTAATAGGACGTGGCTGCGTATTTACACATCCTTGCTAATTGTTATTAAAACTAGTATAATTCAAAGATTCCTGAAAAGTGTAAGAGCCCAGTACGGAAGCCGGAGTTACTGGACACAAGTGATAGCAGGAAAAAAGTGATGGTAAGGAAAATGAGTCACACTCTATGTTTGTTCATTAATGCCCTCTGGGGAAACTGTCCTGAGCTTTCTTATCCAAAAACTTTCCTTAGCAAGTCTGTCGGCCTTTGACCAATCCTCGTTGCGATCTATGATTGTGATGGTAAGTTGTGTAAGATCAGCTTGCGTGTGCCCATGTGATCTTAAATGACGACTTACGGGGAGGTCGGGATTGCAAGTGTAGGCACTACGATGACCATTCATGTGTTTCTTGAATGGCTGTCTCGCCAACATACTGCATGCCACATCGACACTGAAGAATGTATACAACATTCTGGGTTTTGCAAGTTACATTACAAAATATTGTGTACAAAGACGCAGTGGAGTGGAAAGTAGATGTTTGAGTATTCAGTATTAGTTGGCAAGTCAGACATCTATTGTTACCACACGACTTGCACCATCCCGTAGTTCAGCAGCTTGTATTTTAGGAGACGGCAGCTTCACAAATAAGTCTTTAAGACTTGCTGATCTCCGAAAAGCTAAGACAGGAGGATCGGGAAATATTTTGGATAATTTAGGGTGATTGGCAATACTTTGCCCGTTGGCACGGATCAAACGTGAAAGGTAATCAAAGGCGGGATTGTATGGTAAAACAAATGGAACTATTTTACTGCGCTTCTTTTTCTTGTACTTTAACAGGTCATTGCGGCTGTTGTTGTTAGCACGCGCAAACCCCTTATCTATGTCCCATTTCTTATAATGCCCTCTGGGTAACGTTGACGCCTGGACTGATACGGGTGTGTCTATTTTGTGATATACTCGGGTTTAGTTTTCTGTAATTAGTTAATACTTCAGTTTCATTATGTATATCTCTTTCATATTCATTTGTTAAAATTTACTGTTTGCAATAGCATTAAGTGTTCTATATAATAAGGATGTTCTTATCCCGTGCATAAAAACAATGCCGTATTTGTCAAAACCTTTTCAACGTTTGATTCTAAGTGCTGTACAACTTTGTACCTTTTTTACGTTCGATCTTTTAAATCTGGGCGTTATGTATTCGGGTTTAGTTTTCTGTAATTATTAATACTTCAGTTTCTTTGTGTATATCTCTTTCATATTCATTTGATAAAATTTACTGTTTGCAATAGCATGAATTGTTCTATATAATAAGAGTGTTCTTATCCCGGACATAAAAACAATGCCGTATTTGGCGAAACCTTTTCAACTTTTGATCTTCTGTTCTGTACAACTTTCTACTTTTTTCACTTTCGATCTTTTATATCTGGGCGTCACTGGTGAGTCTTGTGTGGACAAGGCACGTTTTTGGCGTATTGAATTTTAAACCTGATGCTTTTTGTTATCTATTAATCATGTTTTTATTTGTCTAATATGTTCTCCTATTTATTTGTATTGTAGTCCTGTAATATTATGTTGTCATTTCAATGTTATATTTAACTTTGCCATAAAAGTGCGAGGTTTGGCATGCCATAAAACCAGGTTCAACCCACCACTTTTATTCCCCTTTAAAAGTGTCCTGTACCAAGTCAGGAAGATGGCCATTGTTATATTATTGTTCGTTTCTGTGTGTGTTGCATTTTAACGTTGAGTCGTTTGTGTTTTCTCTTATTTTTGAGATATTGGGATAAGACGTGGCACGGTACTTGTCTATCCCAAATTCATGTATTTGGTTTTCATGTTATATTTGTTATTCTCGTGGTGTTTTGTATGATGCTTGGTCCGTTTCTGTGTGTGTTGCATTTCGGTGTTGTGTCGTTGTTCTCCTCTTATATTTAATGCGTTTCCCTCGGTTTTGGTTTGTTACCCCGATTTTGTTTTTTGTCCATGGATTTATGAGTTTTGAACAGCGGTATACTACTGTTGCCTTCATTTATAACCTAGTTTAAATAAAAATCCGCGAAGTTCCTGTAACCGCTGAGTGAAAGCCTCCTCAGATGAGCAAATCCGCTTTACTCTGAGAGCTTGACTGTACGGGATACTTTTTGTACAGTGTTTGGGGTGACAGCTTTGGGGAGAAAGGTACCGATGTTTATCTGTAGGTTTACTGTAGAGATCTGTTGATATGACACCGTCCTTTACAGATGTAGTTGTGTCTAAGAAAGATATCTTAGAGTCGGATATTTCATATGAAAATTTAATTGACTGGTGGGCGTTGTTTGCATGTCTGATAAAAGCATCCAAATTTTGTTGAGATTCAATCCATGTCATGTCAACATCATCGATGAAACGGAACCAAGACAGAGGTTTGGATACACATGTTGAAATAATTTGTTTCTCTAATTTGACCCTGAAAATATTGGCGTAGGACGGTGCCATTTTCGTCCCCATCGCTGTCCCGTTTAATTGAAGGTAATTATCACCATTAAAGGTAAGATTATTGCATTTGAGGACCAGAGTAAGTAACTAAACTAAACATTCGGTAGGTGGTTCTAAAGTGTTGCGAGAGTCCCATATTTCCCTCCACGATTGTATTCCGTCATTATGAGGTATGTTGGTATACAATGAGGTGACATCTAAAATTACAAGGAGGGTTTCCGGAGGTTGAGGGTTCATGGATTCCATGTTGCGAAGGTTATAGTGTCTTGAATGTGAGAAGGAAGACTTTCTACATTAGATCTTAAATGTAAGTCTACAAATTGTGAGATTTTTTCAGTCCGGTGGCCGTTAGCGGATACAATGGGTCTGTCAGGGTTGTTAACTTTGTGTATTTTAGGAAGAAGATACAATCGACCAGGCTTGGCATTCTCTGGTTTTAAGTATCCAATTGTATCCTCATCTTTTTGACCGTCATTGTGCATGGTTTGTAACGCAGTGATAATTTTGGAACTAAACTCGAAAGTAGGGTCATAGTCGAGTTTCTTATAAAATCTCTCATCAGAGAGCTGACACTCTGCTTCCGCGATGTAGTTGGCTTTGTCAATTATCACAACGGCATTTCCCTTTTCTGATGGTTTTATAACAATATCATCTCAGTATCTCAGCGATTGTATGGCCTTTTTTCTCGTCAGAAGAGGTGTTATAAAACGACGAGTACTTGTTGCTGGCTAGACATGCTAGATGTACAACATCCGATTTGATTTTGTCAATAACATCTTCCAATACTGTAGCAGATTTGCTGGGCTTTGAAATCCATGAACTCTTCTTTTTAAAATTTGGAATGATGATTTCGTCCTCCGAGTTGGACATGTCTGTGTCTTCCTCATTATCCTCTTCTTTATACTTGTTACCAAGGTATTCTTTAACTCTGAGGGTTCTGGCAAAGTTATTGAGGTCATCCTCTAGTTTCATATTATATACTAGTATGCTACTTGGAGTAAGGCAAACATTCAAACCCTTAGATAAGACTTTGGTTTCATCCTGAGTTCAAGATACTGTTAACAAATTGACAACTGTGTTGTTGGGAATGGCCGTAATATGAACTCTTCTTCGAAATCTACGGTTGCGAGGCATTTTACCAGATTTGTTTGAAGGACTGTTTAAAGGGTGGGTAACTTTCACACCATCACGTTTAAATTTGTCTATCTGCTTGACGTGAAGCTTATGTGACTCAATACAATTAATATCACTAAGCCGTACTTGAATTTCGTCAAGTTCAAGACCAGAAAATTGGTCACGAGATTGGCAGTGCAAGTTTTCACTGAGTTTGTATAGATTATTAACTTGATGCATTGCTTCTTGACGTAAAAGATCCATCGGGCTAAAGGAACTGTTGTATAGAATAATGTTCCATCTAGGTAAAAAAAAAAAATGACTTTTTGCCTGTTGTGAGTGGCGAAGCTTTTAAAACTAGCCCTTTTTGAATAATTCATTGGTCAATGTATGTTTCTAAATTAATAATATGATGTTCTGTTTTGATAATTTTGATAGTAAAAGGTCTTAATTTCCTTAAAAAAAAATGAAAATGCATGATGAAATAAGCAGTAAGAATATCTTATCTTTAGTGAAAACAAGAATGTTTCCATAGTACACGGATGCCCCACTCGCACTATCATTTTCTATGTTCAGTGGACCGTAAAAATTTGGGTCAAAACTTTAATTTGGAATTAAAATTAGAAAAATCATAGCATAGGGAACATGTGTACTAAGTTTCAAGTTGATGTAACTTTAACCTGAACTTTGCACTATCATTTTCTATGTTCAGTGGACCATGAAATTGGGTTCAAAACTACATGTATAATTTGGCATTAAAATTAGAAAGATCATACCATGGGGGACAATTTGTACTAAGTTTCAAGTTGATTGGACTTCAACTTCTGCAAAAACTACCTTGACCAAAAACTTTAAGCTGAAGCGAACGGACACACAGACGGACGGACGAACGAACGAACGGAGGCACAGACCAAAACACATAATGCCCCTCTACTATCGTAGGTGGGGCATAAAAATTATTACTCGTTTTTCTTATCATCAAATTACTATATTTTTGGGATGTTTAAAACGTAGTCTCTGTTGCGACTGCTCTGCCGTTGTCATATGTTAAATATCAAACCAGCTTAGATCGGTCAGTAGATAGATATAGGAAGATGTGGTGTGAGTGCCAATTAGACAACTCTCCATCCAAATAACAATTTAAAAAGTAAACCATTATAGGTTAAAGTACGGTCTTCAACACGGAGCCTTGGCTCACACCGAACAACATGCTATAAAGGGCCCCAAAATTACTAGTGTAAAACCATTCAAACGGGGAAACCAACGGTCTAATCTATATAAACAGGACTGTTTATTGGGACTGTATTCTCTCGCAGTTGTTTAACATCTCAACTGTCACTACCTTTGGGAATTTAGAGTTGTGCCACACTTGTGTTCATATCGTAAATAACTACTTTTTTATTTTGACATATTTTTCTGTCTTTGCGCCGTATTTGGGAATTTTATAATTGTTCCAGCGTTCGCTTAAATTGTATCAATTCAAGATTTTGATAGAGACTTAATTTGAATTGACATGATTCATTTGTCATCGTATAATTACCGAGGACGGATATCTGTTATCCGAAATATCTAACATATTGTTCGTTTTATTGTATTTTTGGTGATGTTTTACACTTTTAGACTTGTTATATATAAGCTATTTTTTTGAGAGCCCAGGTGGTCGTGTGGTCTAGCGGGACGGCTGCAGTGCAGGCGATTTGGTGTCACGATATCACAGTAGCATGGGTTCGAATCCCGGCGAGGGAAGAACCAAAAATTTGCGAAAGCAAATTTACAGATCTAACATTGTTGGGTTGATGTTTAGACGAGTTGTATATACATCGTGTACACAGCCATGTATCACCATCATTGATGGCGATCCGATGGATACATCTGTTGTAGGGTTGTCACTGACTCAGACGTACTTATGAATATAATTATTTTCTGTAACTTTATCTTACATTTATTTGTAGGATCCTTTACGCTGATCTGTAACAATAACATCTTCATGCCTTATATATCATGTACTGTAGTACGCCGCTAGATTAAAACTGACGTGGAAAGGTAACATATGGCCACCGAAAGCTCTTTTTTTAGAGCCCAGGTGGTCGTGTGGTTCAGCGGGACGGCTGCAGTGCAGGCGATTTGGTGTCACGATATCACAGTAGCATGGGTTCGAATCCCGGCGAGGGAAGAACCAAAAATTTGCGAAAGCAAATTTACAGATCTAACATTGTTGGGTTGATGTTTAGACGAGTTGTATATACATCATGTACACAGCCATGTATCACCATCATTGATGGCGATCCGATGGATACATCTGTTGTAGGGTTGTTACTGACTCAGACGTACTTATGAATATAATTATTTTCTGTAACTTTATCTTACATTTATTTGTAGGATCCTTTACGCTGATCTGTAACAATAACATCTTCATGCCTTATATATCATGTACTGTAGTACGCCGCTAGATTAAAACTGACGTGGAAAGGTAACATATGGCCACCGAAAGCTCTTTTTTTAGAGCCCAGGTGGTCGTGTGGTTCAGCGGGACGGCTGCAGTGCAGGCGATTTGGTGTCACGATATCACAGTAGCATGGGTTCGAATCCCGGCGAGGGAAGAACCAAAAATTTGCGAAAGCAAATTTACAGATCTAACATTGTTGGGTTGATGTTTAGACGAGTTGTATATACATCATGTACACAGCCATGTATCACCATCATTGATGGCGATCCGATGGATACATCTGTTGTAGGGTTGTTACTGACTCAGACGTACTTATGAATATAATTATTTTCTGTAACTTTATCTTACATTTATTTGTAGGATCCTTTACGCTGATCTGTAACAATAACATCTTCATGCCTTATATATCATGTACTGTAGTACGCCGCTAGATTAAAACTGACGTGGAAAGGTAACATATGGCCACCGTAAGCTCTTTTTTTAGAGCCCAGGTGGTCGTGTGGTTCAGCGGGACGGCTGCAGTGCAGGCGATTTGGTGTCACGATATCAAAGTAGGTCCGAGACCACCATTGTCGTCCCTTGATTTTCGTTGTTCACAAATATAGTCCCTAGTGTTGACAGTGGGTTACTTGCCATTAATTTTTATACCTCTTCCAAATTTATTTCTCCATGTTTAATGCCTCAAATTGCAAGTAGGGGGATAAAATTACACTGTAAAAAAATTTGGGTCTAGAATTTTAAAGGAAAGTAGTGATTTGGTCCAGCTGATAAAGGTTGAAAATGAGCACTTCGGAAGCTGTCAAAAGATTTCAAGACGCCCTAAACATAAAATTGTCCATATTTTGAGTTAGAGGCGATGAAGTTTTCTATAATTTTGATATAATTTGTCCCAAAAGTAGTACAACACACTGTAAAAGTTTCTTTGAGAAAGCGCAGGTGGGATTTTTTTTATTTTCATTTATGTTCTAAAAGAAATGCACTACGAATTAATTGTGTTCTCGGACCAGTAGCATGGGTTCGAATCCCGGCGAAGGAAGAACCAAAAATTTGCAAAAGCAAATTTACAGATCTTACATTGTTGGGTTGATGTTTAGACGAGTTGTATGTATATATAGATATATAAACGAGTCTAAATTGAAAACTACGTTCAAACCTATGATTGCGTTGGATACAAACCGCAATTTTTATACGTGTGCATGTCAAACAAATTTCGTTGTAGAAAGGTCTGTAGGGCTTTTCGTGTATAACTGAAAAAATTGTAATCTAGATGTACGTTACCTGCTTTACATAACAAAAAAATCATAAAACTATCAATTAATTGCAAAAAATTGTACTTACAACTATTTTAGTAAGTGATATTTTTGAAAATGTTATTTTTGACAAGTATCAATTTTGGTGTTTTGTCGTTCCTGATGAAGTTTAATCAAGAAAAGCCCTTTGTGCGCATCGGATTTATAAAGTCTTATTTGCAATAGATCGTTGACATTATGTAATGAAATAGAATTTCCGTAACAATATGGATGTCAAGTTGAAAATGTATTTTTAATATTATCCTTACAGAATAAAGGGTATAGAAACTTTGTTACAACAGGAATAGCTATTATCATGATTATGCTATTGTGTATAACAAAGTTTCCATGGAAACTTGTATGAGGCAGAACAAATATACGTTAAAAGTACAGCATACTACGAATTAACATGGTAGTGGCTATTTCTAAGGGGCATTCAACAACAACAAGTTAACCAAAATACAAAACAACATACAAAAAAGAAACCTAATAAAAAAAGGCAAAATAACATAACACAGAAAATTGATGATTGCCAAACATTACCTATATCAAAATAGTATTTTCAAGAACCGGATGTTTACTGATGTTTATCAACATTTCTTAGCATCGGAATTTTGATATATATATTTAATCAGTCAAGAAATACACAAATACATTGAACATTATGTGACGTACTAAAATAAAACTGGAGTCCCCACCAGCGAGTTTGAAACAAATGAATTTGGCTTTTTATTACAGGTCCATCCTTTTCAAACAAACCCTCACATTTCCATATAGTAAAAAATCCTTGTCTCATATTTGAAGATCTTTTTTTGGTTTTGTTGTTCTTGAAAAAGGTTAATCGAGAAAAACACTTGGTACGAACCAGATTTAAAAAGCCTTAGCTGCATTAGAACGTTGAACGATATCATATTATTTGGAGTTATAAGTAATCAGAAAAAATGTTATTGTTTATGTTCTACTTGCAGCAAATATTTTATTTCTTTGAATTTCCTCGTATATGTCTATATTGATGCATTACTATTGTATATCCTACAGTAGAATACTTATTTCATAATCGATAATATATTTTCCAGTTATATATAAAAATTCGAAAATGTATCTCTATTTTGTTTTTAATATTAAAACTGAGGAATTAAAATGCCGTTACATATACGTTGAAGATCTAAATTTCAATCACCGGAAGAACTAAAAGACTTACTTTTGTGTTGCTTGGGATGGTTTGTAAGCTTCTGAGTCTCAACGAAACATCATTGTCAATGTTTTGCAAATGTCCCAATTAAATGTCGATTAAAATATATATTATTTCTTATTATAATATTCGATTTTCTAAGACTGCTTCCAAACTTGAAAAATTGTTATATTCTGTTGACAAACACAAGTAATTTTACTCTAACAAATAACCAAAGACGGTTACTGGTTTGTTGTTGTTGCGATTTTTACCTGCATTGTTTTCATAGATGCAAGTTCTTTCAAAATGTAAATAATTTGACATTGTGTTTCGTCATAACACATCTGTATCCAAATCTTATAACAGAGATGCTTTAGAAAAAAGAATTATACTTCTCGTTTTATTAAGGGAACAACTTATATATCAAGACGATAGCTGCATATATTTGGTTGTAATTTAGAGTACAATGCAGAGACATAACTATCAGTTAACACAGTTGTAAATGAAATTCAATTGTTCACAAAACGGCAACATTGAAACTTATTTTTCTTTTAAATTAGTTCTTAGTTCAAACCTTGTTTTTTTATAAATCTAACAGTTGAGGAAGCCACTCACACTAAATAAATGAAAGTTCACAATAAGATAAACCAACACTGTGTAAGGTCAATTTTGCCCGAAGGAAAGGGAAACAAGTTGAAATATAATAACATAATTCTTATAACTGGAAATAAGATGATAATATCATTTCAATAAAGTTTAATAGGATATATAGGCAATGAGCTAAATACCAACACGGTATCCACCTTATCAACATTTGATGATAAGTCTTTGTACAAGGTCATTAAATTATCAATCGCTGTAAGTTTTAAGATATTTCGCCTTGAAAATTAGAATAATAAGGTTAGAACATACAAAATTGGAAAGAAAAACTGCCTTTCACAGCAATTTTGTTCTCCTGTCGGAACGGAATAAAGATCTTTCTAAAAGAGTAATATGGAACGCCAGCACTGTCTTGTTATGACCATTTTCATTATATGATGTGCATTTACCTTTATATGAAGTGCATTTAGCTTTATATGCTGTGCTTTAACCTTTATATGATGTGCACTTGTCATTATATGATGTGCAAACACCTTTATATGATGTGCAAATATCCTTATATGATGTGCAAATATCCTTATATGATGTGCATATATCCTTATATGATGTGCAAATATCCTTATATGATGTGCAAACATCCTTATATGATGTGCAAACAGCATTATATTATGTGCAAACATACTTATATAATGTGCATATATACTTATATGATGTACAAATATACCTATATGATTTGCAAATATACTTTTATGATGTGCAAACATTCTTATATGATGTGCAAATGTACTTATATTATGTGCAAAGATCCTTATATGATGTGCAAGTATACTTATATGATGTGCAAAGATCCATATGTAATGTGTACATATCATAATATGAGGTGCAGTTTCCCTTATATTACGTGCAAACATATTTATATGATGTGGTTGTGTCATTATATTATGTGCTTGTAATCTTGTATGATGTGGTTAGGTTTACTTCATTATGTGATGTTGAAACGTCATTATATGATGTCCTTTCGTCGTCGTTATGGTCAATGAACATGATTACGATGAGAATGATTACTGTCTACGTCATAGCTGAGTCCGATCTGCTTCTGTAAACTATTAACCCGACTCAAACATGTGTCTATCGATAGCGAAAGTACAATTTATAGGAAAAATTAGACAAAGCAATTTAACAAAATCAACGTTTCAAACATTTCGGTTGAACATTAAGATCATTTAATACAGGAGCTACTTGAAGAAATTCCCGGCTGTGGAGAAAATGATAAAACAAATTTAAGAACTTGTTATAGCTTGATATTCGGTTTAAGCATAGGCTCCGTGTTGAAGGTCGTACTATGACCTATTATAATTGTTTCCTCTTACAAATTATGACTTAGATAGAAAGTTGCCTCAGTGGCTCTCATACCACATCTGCTTTTTTCTATTCATTGCAAAGGACACCATTGAAATCTTAGTCAGTTTCAAAAATATTTCATAACAATAGCTATAAAATTATCTACTGATGCATAATATGGTGAGATGGTTTGTTTTATAAAATGTTATTGATTAATATTAATCTGTAAATGGTAAGATGTATAATATAGTATTGAATATGTACAATGATATTAAATCTAGTATATAATATAATATATGCTACTAAAGGAAGAGACCGATTTCATTGAGCCGCAACTCCTCTTAAAACATACAAAGTCGGAAATATTTGTGATATGACGTTTACACGTAGTGTTTTTTTACCTTTGATTTGTCTTTGAACCAATCTTTTTTTCACAGAAAACGCCTGGCCAGTTATGTGAGAAAATATTTACCCAATTTCGAAGACTGTAAGCTTTGTCGACGTAGTGCTTGCGAAATGCGAAATGGCTATGTGGATATTATAAAAAAAAGAAAAAGTGGTATCTTTGCTAATGAGACAATTCTTCACAACAGACCAAATGACACATAAATTAATAACTATAGGTCACCGTACGGTCTTTAACAATGAGCATATATTTGCATATACAGATTGTTTATTTTTAACTTATTTTAATGGAGATTGTTTTAATTGCTAATAAAATTCTCAAACATGAGTACTAGTATGTCAACAGATTTGGAGTAGCGTCAACGATTTCTGAGATACAAGGGCTTAATTCCGGATGAAGTGTTTTAGATTGAATTTTTCGTCCGATTAGATCGGAGATTTTCCCCATTGTGGTACTTATTTTGATCCTTTTGGGTAATGGCAACGGATTTTATGTAGACGATACAGACTTGAGTTATTGAGTTGAAAAGGGGGGGGAAGCCACTGAAACTCACATTTTGCAACACTTTTTCAAATTTAAGTTATTAAATATTTTTATTTTCCAACCGAGATGAATGGGGTGTCGCCCGTCTTTTGCATTTTGTTCCTCTTTTTCGTCTATTTAAAAAAATAGAAAAAACATAAACCTTGTCATCGCTGTGTCCACCTTATTACTGTGTCATCACTCTTTGTTTCAACACTTACCCACTCGGTGGCATCTCCGTGTATCATCGGTACAGCGGATATAGGTACTAACCAAGGGGTCGTGATCGATATTTCTTCTGACACGGTACAAAAATCTTTGTTTTGTTTACATTATATCAATGTGTACTTCAATGCGGTCAAATAATTTTGTTGTACAAGTCAGCTGGAGGTATCAAAACTACTGAAATTTTGTTTCGTACCAATATTTTGAATAAAATGAGGACATGCTGGTATCCTAAATTTATGCGAACCAAAATTTTTGTTATTATATTGCAATATCTCTGTCCATTGTCATGATTGTATTATACATTAAATCCTGACATAAAAAATATGGCTGATTTACTATACGGGTATATAGATTTTCAAATTAAAGTGAACATATGGTCAGTTTTGGTGGATGCAGTAAAATAATTTTGTTGTACAAGTCAGCAGGAGGTATCAAAACTACTGAAATTTTGTTTCGTATCAATATTTTGAATAAAATGAGGACATGCTGGAATTCTAAATTGATGTGAACAAAAAATTGTTGTTATTATATTGCAATTTTGCTGTCCATTGTCATGATTGTATTATACATTGAATCCTGACATAAAAAATATGGCTGATTTACTATGCGGGTATATAGATTTACAAATTAAAATTCACATATGGTCAGTTTTGGTGGATGCGGTCAAACAATTTTGTTGTACAAGTCAGCTGGAGGTATCAAAACTACTGAAATTTTGTTACGTATCAATATTTTGAATAAAATGAGGACATGCTGGTATCCTAAATTTTAGCGAACCAAAATTTGTTGTTATTATATTGCAATTTTCCTGTCAATTGTCATGATTGTATTATACATTGATGCTGGCATAAAAAAAATATGGCTGATTAACTATGCGGGTAAATAGATTTACAAATTAAAGTGCACATATGGTCAGTTTTGGTGGATGCGGTCAAATAATTTTGTTGTGCAAGTCAACTGGAGGTATCAAAACTACTGAAATTTTGTTACATATCAATATTTTGAATAAAATGAGGACATGCTGGTATCCTAAATTTATGCGAACAAAAATTCGTTGTTATTATATTGCAATATTGCTGTCCATTGTCATGATTGTATTATACATTGAATCCTGACATAAAAAATATGGCTAATTTACTATGCGGGTATATAGATTTACAATTTAAGTGCATATATGGTCAGTTTTGGTGGATGCAGTCAAATAATTTTGTTGTACAAGTCTACTGGAGGCATCAAAACTACTGAAATTTTGTTACATATCAGTATTTTAAGTAAAAAGAGGACATGCTGGCACCCTTAATTTAGCAAACAAAAATTTGTTGTTATTATATTGCAATATTGCTGTCCATTGTCATGATTGTATTATACATTGAATCCTGACATTAAAAATAAGGCTGATTTACTATGCTGGTATATAGATTTACAATTCAAAGCTCACATATGGTCAGTTTTGGTGGATGCGGTCAAATAATTTTGTTGTACAAGTCTACTGGAGGCATCAAAACTACTGAAATTTTGTTACATATCAGTATTTTAAGTAAAAAGAGGACATGCTGGCACCCTTAATTAAGGCGAACAAAAAATTGTTGTTATTATTTTGCAATATTGCTGTCCATTGTCATGATTTTATTATACATTGAATCCTGACATTAAAAATAAGGCTGATTTACTATGCTGGTATATAGATTTACAATTCAAAGCTCACATATGGTCAGTTTTGGTAATGTGGTCAAATCATTTTGTTGTACAAGTCAGCTGGAGGTATCAAAACTACTGAAATTTTGTTACGTATCAATATTTTGAATAAAATGAGGACATGCTGGTATCCTAAATTTATGGGAACCAACATTTTTTGTTATTATATTGCAATTTTGCTGTCCATTGTCATGATTGTATTATACATTGAATCCTGACATAAAAAATATGGCTGATTTACTATGCGGGTATATAGATTTACAAATTAAAATGCACATATGGTCAGTTTTTGGTGGATGCGGTCAAACAATTTTGTTGTACAAGTCAGCTGGAGGTATCAAAACTACTGAAATTTTGTTACGTATCAATATTTTGAATAAAATTAGGACATGCTGGTATATCCTAAATTTATGCCAAAAAAAAATTGTTGTTATTATATTGCAATTTTGCTGTCCATTGTCATGATTGTATTATACATTGAATCCTGACATAAAAAATATGGCTGATTTACTATGCGGGTATATAGATTTACAAATTAAAGTGCATATATGGTCAGTTTTGGTGGATGCGGTCAAACAATTTTGTTGTACAAGTCAACTGGAGGCATCAAAACTACTGAAATTTTGTTACGTATCAGTATTTTGAGTAAAAAGAGGACATGCTGGCACCCTTAATTTAGGCAAACAAAAATTTGTAGTCATTTTTTAAATGAATTAAACTATTGCTGATTGTGGCTGCATAGTTCAAGGATGTATAACTAACAAGGACGTATACACCTAACATCAAATATACTTCTTTTAAAAAATATACATAATATGATTGAATTTGATCTCGGAATATATGTTTATTCAGTGCCTTTTATCATTGTAACCGAGATCGTTTTTATAAGGGCCTTTTTATAATAGATAGATTGTCAGATCACAGAAAATTTGTGTTACGTTCTGTGCGTACTTATTTTCAAATATTTGTATTTAATCCTGTTCATAAAACGGGAGTATTAATATTCAAATTCCTTTATTTTCTATGTTTATACTACGAAACAAAGATATTACAAATTTTTTTTTTTAAATCAACGAAGAGCAGTCCTGGTTACAAGTTAACTTAGTGTTGAGCAGACCAGTCAAAAGTTAACTTGGGAACAGGTCTGGTTTTGATCGGATTTGTCCAAGCAGAAGTTAACTTTGTGGCAGGACCGGTTTCCAAGTTAACTTATGTTAACTTTATGACAGGACTGGTTCTGAAGTTAACTTATGTTAACTTATGACAGGACTGGTTCGAAGTTAACTTATATCAATAGCGGACCTGTTTCCAAGTTAACTTTTTGGCAGACATAAAAACAGTCCTAGGACCAAGTCCGCTTTTTAAGTTAACTAGAATTTGGTCCTAGGACTGGTCAGAGCAGTCCTCTATTCGGTCACAGGTTAACTTTGACCAGTCCAAATGACTGGTTATCAAGTTAACTTGCTGTACAGGTTAGGAGTGCACCCATCTGTACACATATTTGTTGTTTTAAAAATTGATTTAGACGTAGATTGGTTATTATAGAAGTCTCACTATTTGCCCAAAACAAGAACCCTTACTAAAAACATGTGCAAGTACTTGTCAAAGAAGTTGGCGCTCGTCTCATCCGATATGATTCTATATTCATAACTCTTTTTATGATAGAAGGCCACTGTTTGTGCGTAATAAGTATAGCTGTTTCAATAATTGGCATTGAAATATTTTATACATATGTTATTTTTCGATATTGTATTCCGACAAGAAGCGTTGTGTATAAGCTGACCACATACATCCTTCTGTACGGTGCATAATTAAATGAATGTACGGTATATAGTTTTTCACGCTTCGAAGTACCTATAAAGCTATATTCGCTCCACCGATGATACTCGGTGGTAATTATAATTCGGAATACTTGCTTGTGACAATGGTGTTCGACAAGGATAAAACTTATCACCTTTCCTATTTCATTTACTTTTGATTGACTAAAATAATTTCTTAGTGACTAAAAATATTACAGGACTTAACAGATCTATACCAGAAGATCTGAAAAGAGAATCAGAAATATATTTTCAGTGTTTTGTTATATTGTTTGCAGATGACACGGTGTTGTTGGCTGAAACAGCACAGGACCTGCAGACTCATCTCAATGCTTCCCGTGATTATTGCAACGCTTGGAACTTGAAAGTAAAGTTGACAAAATTAAAGTCTAAGTGGTTGGTTTTTTTATGACAGAAGCCAAAAATCTCTGATTTTCTTACAATGATAGTACTAGCATTGAGATGATAATACAATGTAACTATTTGGGAATTGTTGTTATTAAAACATATTTAATATGACAAAAAACAGTTATCCGATAAGCCCTTCAGCCATGTACGAAAACTTGAAAACAGGAAGGATGTATAAGACTTCTCTAAAATGTCATTTTTCAGCTTGTTCGTTTATAAAAAAAAATATAAACACGTGCGTTTGTCCTCCAGCAGGCTTAGTAATTTTGAAACCTCTCTCTCTTGTTTTGTATATACTGTAAATAGTTATTATTGTTATCTCTGTATACTGATGTCATACAGTGACTTTGTGAGCTTAAATATATGGATTTAGAGGCCATAAATATACCGGCATGGATGATTGATTGACTGTTATTTAGCGCCACTTTCAACATTTTCATGCTATTTTGTGGCGTTGAGTTTATACTGGTGGAGAAAGCCGAAGTGCCTGGAGAGACCCCCTGACCTTCGTTTAGAAAACAGACAATTTTGGTCAATTAAGATTGGAGTCGAGCTTATCTGCCACGTGCGGGATTTTAAATCGCACACCTAAGTGTTGACATGCTAGTGATACAGCAGTTCGACTACTTATAAAAAAGAAGATGTGGTATGACTGCTATAGAGGCAACTCTCCATAAGAGGTCAAAATGACACAGAAGTTAACAAGTATAGGTCACCGTACGGCCTTTAACAGTGATGAAGGTCCATACCGCATAGGCAGCTATAAAAGGCCCCGAAATGACAATGTAACCACTCGAACGCCTAGCGCCAATCACTTTCACCCGAAATGGATTAAAGGAGATATGGAATGAACCTGAACTCGGTGCATTACATTCACGTGCAGCTTTTTATCATGTTTTTGTGCATATATTTTACAGTTTCAACTATAATAGATGATTATGTTGGATTCATGAGGTCCAGCGGCAAATTGATATATGCATATTCGTACAAGAACATGTTAATGTGATATGAATATTATCCCTGTTTTGTACTAGACCGACACCCTGAGCCAGATTTTTTAACATGATAGTTCAAAAGGTAGCATTCCGAAGGAAGACATTTATGTCACCTTACCCGGACATATTTTTCTAATTCCGAGCCGACAAGCTTTTGCTCTTAATCCTTAATCCCGCGTGCTTAGCTGGGAAGCAGCATGTAAATATGAATTTTAAAGTCTTTGGTTTTGACCCGGCCGGGGTTCGAACCCACGACCTCCCTTACTCAAGGCGAACATGCTACGACGAAAGTACCACCACTAGACATGCAGTAACCCACAATATAAAAGGTTTCGTGGGTAGCCGCTCGTATACTAGTATACACCTCTAGACTCAATCAAACAGGGCTAACGTACCGACCATTGATATTTTTATGTGTGTGGGGGGGGGGGGGGGGGGGGGTAGTTGTTTTGTAAATGTTTAATTCAAAATTAAATGATGAAAATTAAAAAAACCAATAAACCATGTTTAAAAAAAAAAAGTCTAAAAAGGAAATACACGTGCTCCTTCCCTCACACTAGTCAATGTCTAACACTTTTAGTTATTAATATATGATGTACAGATCATCTGTTTAAGCTTTGGATACAAGGATCTGACAACACGTTATTTCACTTTCTGTCCTTGTATATATTACTTCAGGCAATGAAATGTCAGCCTTCAAATTTTTGAAGGTGTGTATCAATCCGACAAAACCAGAGAATTGAGCGTTTTTAGATCGACGTAAGCAAAGCTTAGTCACACAATATCTGTAATATGGTGTCTAAATGAACATAAAACACTGCATTTATTTATTTTTTACTGATACCTGTTGTTCTCTTACAGATAGAGAGTGATGTTTTGAGATTTACAAATTGAAGATTTACGACAGCGGCTTTTGATATTTTGAGTTTATCCTGGAAACATAATAGATTTAAAAAAAAAAAAAAAAAGGATAGAAGTTGTCGAAATATTTAACTTGGATACTCCATAAAGACAAGGCCCCGGAGCTATAACAAAGAAAAAACTTACTAATGACCACACCCCAACTTTATAAAAGCAAGATGCATTATAAAAGGAAATGCAAACAAAAATGAGACCTTCTTAATTATCCTCATCAGCCAAAAAAAATTAGGCAGTTAGTATTCTCGTCTAAATCGTTTAACATTTCGGGCCATTTATAGCTATATGGTATGGGCTTTGCTTTTGAAGGCCGTACAGTGTCCTACAGTTGTTAATTTCTGTGTCATTTTGGTCTCTTGTAGCATGTGTAGAGAGTTGTCTAATTGGCAATCATACCACATCTTTTTTTTCTTTTTTTTTTATTTCAACCATTTAAAAAGACATCAAATTCTTATTTTGTGTTATTGTTGCATCTATAATTCTTCTCAACAATTAAAAATTGTTTATGTAATTACAATTTTGTTCAATTAAATTCAATGGAATTTTGTATTTGCCACCGGCTTGAAAAAATAAAACCATATAAAGAAGCAACTTCGAAAATCTCTGTACTTTAAGCGGCATTTCACATGAGTAGAATGAGATCAACGTTTGAAACTTTCCGTGGAACAACGTCAAAATCGTCGTTTTATTAGGTTTCATTAATATTTACCACACCTTCACTCAATAATAGCATCAGATGAAAAATTCAATGCTATTAGAAATTTTTGAAACTAAATTTTCAGATTTTAACAATTCAGGTAAGCGGAACGAGACGAAAAGATTGATGCCTACGGTTGACGAAGAATTCGCCATAACATTATACCGCGGCAAATTTATAACTATGTAAAATTGAATGCCACTTTTCCATTCCAAAAATGATAACATGAAAGGCCCCCTTTATTTCTTCCTATCTCCTCTTTTTTTGGATACAAATGACCGGTTCCTTATATGAGCCGTTACTCTACCAGAGTCTGATTTTTTACCATTCGGCAATTGTTTGTGTCTATCTTGAGAATATATAATGAGAAACTTGAACAGCTAAAATGATCAGCAAGGGTACATTAACATAAATGAAAATACTTAAATTTGTGTATTAACTTCTTATAGAGAAAAATGCTAACGTTAGGTATACCGAAATTGACAAATATAATGCCTTTCCTCGTTAAAACAATCATAGAGTATAACATAAAAGAATTATTTTTTTTAAATTTAATAACCCAAACCGTATTGTAGACTCCGTATGTTAATTATTTAAAGACCCGTCGATTTAAACAAACTTTGCAATTTATATATATTTTTACAATTTTCCAACAATATCAGATGTGATTTTTTGCATCTTAAAACGAGGTACTAACATGCCAAGGTTTATCTCAAGTCTCAACCATTTTCCAAACAGTAGCTACAAATTTGATCCTAATTAGTAGTAACGGTAATTCCGCAGAAGCAGATCGGAATCAGTTATGACGTAGACAGTAATCATTCTAATCGTAATCATGTTCCTTGACCATAACGACGATGAAAGAACAACATATAATTAAGAAATAATTCCTTCATGTCATGCTCTATGCTCATTTTAACATGGGTAGGCATTATATTTGTCGATATTTTACACTGAGCGTTAGCGAGGTGTAAAATGTGGTCAAATATAATGCCTACCCATGTTAAAATGAGCATAGAGCATGACACGAAGGAATTATTTCGATTCTTATAGGGCAAATACAGTATTTTTATAGGTCGAAGCGTACGAAACTACAATAAAAATGTTTGGCTTTTCCCGTTTCCTCCCCGAGGAGTCTGTGCATTACATTTCATATTTGATAAGTTTAAAAACTAGGAGCAGGGTAAATATATGTTGTTTTATAAAAAATATATAATAAAAGTTTATGCTAGCTGCTTAAATTTATATATTTTAAAGGATAACGATGAAAATAGCGTAAATATACACAGTAAGTTCGTGCGCATGTGTCAAACATATTTTGTGCTTATTATAACACGGCTTTGTTTACAAAGCGTAACAAGGACGTCATATTAGAATGAAATTTCGACATCATATAATGAAGTAAATAAAACCACATAATATAAGATTACAAGCACATAATATAATGACACAAACACATCATATAAAGATGTTTGCACATAATATAAGGGAAACTGCACATCATACAATGATATGTACACATCATATAAGTATATTTGCAAAGCGTATAAGTATATTTGCAAAGCATATAAGTATATTTGCACACCATATAAGGATCTTTCAATATAAAATAAGTATAGTTTCACATTATATAAGAATGTTTGCACATCAAATAAGTACATTTGCACATCATATAAGTATATTTGTACATCATATAAGTATATATGCGCATCATATAAGTATATATGCGCATCATATAAGTATGTTTGAACATCATATAATGTTGTTTGCACATCATATAATGATGTTTGCACATCATAAAATGATGTTTGCACATCATAAAATGATGTTAGCACATCATAAAATGATATTTGCACATCATATAAGGATGTTTGCATATCATATAAAGGTGTTTGCACATCATATGATGGCAAGTGCACATCAGATAAAGGTAAATGCATATCATATAAAGGTAAATGCACAACATATAATGAAAAATGGGCATAATAAGACAATGTTGGCGTTCCATCGAGTTAACATTCAATTTGATAATTACTGTCACGTTAAGCTAATTGTGGCCTTTATGGTTCAGTGGAGAGATCAACTATGTTTTATTTCTAAAGAAGAGCGGATTTGGCATAACAACGGACAGATGCTGGCTGCAATTTATGTATGATAGATCAAGGTAGCAAATACACTGCAATAACACAACTGGTTTTTTTTAAAGTGTTTTAAATTTTTAAAGTTTATATATTACAGATTCACATAACGATGTGAATGAGATTTGTTTGATTTTTGTGACATATATTTATCATATACATGTACCTATGATGATAAAATGAATAAATAATAGACAACTTTCGAGTTCATCCGTCACCGGCAAAAACTCGTCAATTATACACGCCTTTATGACGTCATTTACCAGATAGAGGGGCTCGCCTGTATCCCTGCATTATTTACGTTCATCAAGCGTCTTAGTGATCGTCTTTGTGCAGGATAAACTAGAAATAATGGTTGCTCTGTAGGTACTTACTGACATTTCCCTAATGACAGCAGTGTTGATTGTCAATTTTGAGAATTCAATTTGCCAAATAATTCGTACCATATAGAATTATAGTTTTCCAACCACTCGCTCAACATTGGAAGGAAGTGACGACGCCCCTAAACGCACAAATGACGATGATAAAGGCGCGTATAATTGACGAGTTTTTTCCGGTGACGGATGAACTCGAAAGTGGTCTATTGTATCTCTTGAATAGTATATTTAAAAGGCAGAACAATTATATTTGAAGTTAAATCAATATGATGTATTGTTCAATTCAATAAATCAACTGAATAGAAGACATTGTTTAAATTTTAAAATTGATTCGCAATTGTTTTATGTAGCATAAGATTTAAAACGATCATTGTTTACAATAAAGTTGGGCGATACAGATATCTAAGGTATGTCTATTCTTTATGATCGAATTAAAACAAGAACTATCTTTAATAAAGATATCCGACGTATTTCAATTTGAGTATAAGTCTGGTTATATTAAGGCAATAACCAACAAAAGAACGTTACAAATCGTTTTGTGAATATTCCGATTATATTCAAATTAGTGATTTACCATTTAAATAACGTTTTCTCTGTTTTTGTTGAGTATTCTCGGTCCTCGTATTATTTCGTTTCTTTCTTTTTACATTTACCAAAACCCCGCGGAAATCTCCATGCGTACATTGTAGGTGCGATCTAAAAGTCATGTACATTTGTACAACAAAGTTTTAAATTACATTAAATATTGTATAATTGTCCCGAATAAACCGCTGTCATGGATGTAAAGAGCTATAATTGGAGAAACAATTATTTTAATAAAAATAAAAATCTTTGTAAGATCTAGTTCAAATATTTGTAACGTGTAACCGGGCGGGGACGTTTAGATGTTTTTTTATCCTCGGGTTCGTACCAGTTTCCTGGGATTTGAAAAGCAATTCAAAAGTTCTAAAGTCAATAAAAAGTTTACACTATCACTATCAAATATGAAACAAATACTATACGACATAAAAACAAATTTCAACACCTATCAACCTAACCCGAACTTGTTGAATAAAAATGTATAAAACCCTTTCTGTCCGATACTGTTTAAACCAACTGTTTGAAACTATAGTCTGGAACATAAATGTATAGAACTGGTTTGAAACCTACATGTATAAAACTGGTCTGAAACCTAAATGTATGAAACAGCTGGTCAGACGGTTTTGAACTATTGTCTGAAACCTAAATGTTTGGAACCTGTCTGGAACCTAAATGTTTGAAACGGGTCAGACGGTTTGGAACTATTGTCTGAAACCTAAATGTGAAACCTAAATCTTTGAACGGGTCAGACGGTTTGGAACTATTGTCTGAAACGGGACTAAACCTTAATGTATCAAACGGACTAAAACCGAAATGTATCAAAATAGGCTGAAACCTAAAAGGTATAAAACTTTAATGAATAAACATGTCTATAACTGTCTGAACAACAGGGCAGAACTAAGGCATGGTATGTCAGCAAACACTCACTGCAATAGTGAGAGATGTGAGACGCAAAACCTTAGCACCAGCCCTGTTTGGACAATCTGTACCGAACCAACAGTCTCAGCTCTTTCTATATTCTTTCCGCAGGTTCCAAGCACTTCACTTTACTTAAACTAAACCGTCTGCCTGCTATTCACTACTTCCTTTCCAACCTATCCGATGTTAACTGTCTGCTGTCTTCGGTACAAATGACGATTTGAACTGAATAGCTACCCACTATTTATACTTCTAACGCGGACCTCGAAGAGAGCACCCTAGTAACAACTGTACAGGTAAAGCGTCTGATAGCAACCAAGGATAAGGGGATGATTTTAGATACAGTTTTCAACGATAAACGGATGATATGGGAAACTAATAGAGATATCGGAAAATATATAACTATAGAACTATTATAACCTTCTTAAACTGCAAAATCGTAACACTACCCACGCCTCCGATTTCATGCGTCCTCGCATGAGTTTTACAATTTTATACTGACTTTATCAAAACACAATCAAAATTGTTCTCGTTAAAACTAGCTGACACCATACCAAGGTTTTACTTTAAACCTCAATGTATCCACTCATTCCGCAGAATATCTCTCCCAGCAACTGTTTGTACACCGAGGGTTATACCATGATAACCAACTAATGGCTTTCCTACAACAATCTGCCGACAAGCGTCAGACCTAGGGGTACCTTAGCCTATTTACAGTTCCGGGGTTCCTGTCAGCCTCTTTCGACTAGCAAGTTCTTTCTGTTTTGTTAGCTAAGTTCCTTTTTTCCAAATATCATACCATTATTCAAATTTGTACAAGCAACTGAATACTGAACTTAAATTAAATTTTGACCAGATATAATCGTTTCAAATATTCTTTTTTGAATACCACTAGAAAAGTTGTGTTGCCAAAAACCGGTTTAAAACAATTTTGCCTCACAACAGGCCACTTATGGACCCCTCAATAAGAGTTGTTGTAAAGGGTTCTTTAACGTGCACAAGGTGTGGTACTCCCTGAAGACGGGACCTCGGATTTAACGTCCCCATCCGACGGACGGACAGTCATAGACAATCACAAAATACTCTACAGAAATGCTAGAAAAATCCCACCGCTGCCACCATTTGTAACGTGTAACCGGGCGGGGACGTTTAGATGTTTTTTATCCTCGGGTTCGTACCAGTTTCCTGGGATTTGAAAAGCAATTCAAAAGTTCTAAAGTCAATAAAAAGTTTACACTATCACTATCAAATATGAAACAAATACTATACGACATAAAAACAAATTTCAACACCTATCAACCTAACCCGAACTTGTTGAATAAAAATGTATAAAACCCTTTCTGTCCGATACTGTTTAAACCAACTGTTTGAAACTATAGTCTGGAACATAAATGTATAGAACTGGTTTGAAACCTACATGTATAAAACTGGTCTGAAACCTAAATGTATGAAACAGCTGGTCAGACGGTTTTGAACTATTGTCTGAAACCTAAATGTTTGGAACCTGTCTGGAACCTAAATGTTTGAAACGGGTCAGACGGTTTGGAACTATTGTCTGAAACCTAAATGTGAAACCTAAATCTTTGAACGGGTCAGACGGTTTGGAACTATTGTCTGAAACGGGACTAAACCTTAATGTATCAAACGGACTAAAACCGAAATGTATCAAAATAGGCTGAAACCTAAAAGGTATAAAACTTTAATGAATAAACATGTCTATAACTGTCTGAACAACAGGGCAGAACTAAGGCATGGTATGTCAGCAAACACTCACTGCAATAGTGAGAGATGTGAGACGCAAAACCTTAGCACCAGCCCTGTTTGGACAATCTGTACCGAACCAACAGTCTCAGCTCTTTCTATATTCTTTCCGCAGGTTCCAAGCACTTCACTTTACTTAAACTAAACCGTCTGCCTGCTATTCACTACTTCCTTTCCAACCTATCCGATGTTAACTGTCTGCTGTCTTCGGTACAAATGACGATTTGAACTGAATAGCTACCCACTATTTATACTTCTAACGCGGACCTCGAAGAGAGCACCCTAGTAACAACTGTACAGGTAAAGCGTCTGATAGCAACCAAGGATAAGGGGATGATTTTAGATACAGTTTTCAACGATAAACGGATGATATGGGAAACTAATAGAGATATCGGAAAATATATAACTATAGAACTATTATAACCTTCTTAAACTGCAAAATCGTAACATATTTATAGTTTTTCACTTGCTTTCAATCACGATAAAATTTACGAGACGTTTTTCAAACACAACCAAATCGCCCACCATGACAGCATTTTGTCTAATTACAGTAAGAATTTTCGAGCATGCGTATTCTGTTGCCATAGCAGCGTCCTTATGTTCAAAGGACACAAACCGAAACTATACCGACTACGTCGGAAAAAAAGGAATCCAGTACTAATTCAATATGTTTTGTTTAACTTATTGAAAACGATTTGTATATGTTACAGTAAATAGATGAAATTAGGAATTACACGTAATAACTAAACGTTTCAGTAAATACCTGTAATTACTAGCCAATTTAGTAATTACATGTATTTACTAGTTGTTTTTTTTGTCATTTTTACAGCTATTTACTAACTTGATATTTTTGTTTTAAAATGAAAAACATAATTCTAAATATCAAATAAGAAAGTAAAGGGACAGGGATTTTAAGGGAGCTTACTTAAGGATGAAGGAATATAGACACATTAAAAGTGCATACTCTTTAGTGTTTGTGCATTGAAACTGGAAAATGGTTGTTGTATAGGTTTTGAAACTCTGTAAATATATGCATGCAAGACAATGATATCTATATCAAATTGATTTTCATAATTTGGTTAAACTAAAATCTCCATCATGCACTGTGGTTGAAAACTTTGGATTTAAAAGTTTAATTTAATATCCAAAAGTTTGTGAAGAGTCCTTTTTTTCGTATATTATTTATAAATGGACTAGATTTTTTTCCCAGTTAACATTTCATACACTATGCAGTTAAAGTTTTTAAAACATTAAGTTTTTTAAACCATCCTGGATTTTTACCCAATTTTGACAGAAGCTTCTTACAGTATACTAGTCAAAAGATAGTATCTAGAGGAAAATTTTAATATGTTTTCCTAATTTTTTGTTGAGCCTGCGATTAACAGCAAAAGAAGATTATTTGTTCCGCTAAACCCTTACAATTTTAACTAGCTGTCAGATAACTGTGAGTACTATCAGATCTGTTAATTGTGTCTTTTTGTTATTTATTTATGTATGTGCCTGTCCCAAGTCAGGAGCCTGTAATTCAGTGGTTGTCGTTTGTTTATGTGTTACACATTTGTTGTTCGTTCATTTTATTTACTTAAATTAGGCCGTTAGTTTTCTTGTTTGAATTGTTTTACATCGTCTTATTGGGACCTTTTATAGCTGACTATGCGGTATGGGCTTTGCTCATTGTTGAAGGCCGTACGGTGACTTATAGTTGTTAATGTTTGTGTCATTTTGGTCTTTTGTGGATAGTTGTCTCATTGTCAATCATACCACATCTTCTTTTTTTATAATACATCGATAACCTATCTCCAGCTAAAGGTTGAATTGAAGGTCACATGAATACGTATTCAATGAGGTCCAAATATTTACTCGCAAGTGCACAACTCATCAACCTTGTTTCTCAGCTATTTTAACAAAATATAACCAGATTGCCTGCTAACAGTGAATTATAATTTCACTATTTCATTTTTATTAATGATTTAACAACAACAAAAATATATTTAATTTATGTTATATCTCGAAGCTAATGCACATAACAGTTCATTTCAGTTCTTAACCTACATAACGTTATCTTATCTGTATAAAGTAGTAAGTCTAAATATTCTTAAAATTCATAGTTTTCTTTAAAAAAAAATTAAACATAATGCTTTAGGAGAATTTTCCATTTCTGATTTCCATGTCTGCTTAAATTGATCAAAAATTATCTGTAAAACAGTATAATGCTCAACTTGAACCATTTTGGATTAAAACTATAGTTACTCGGATTTAACCAAATATTTGATAGTCCATATTTATTCAAGATATTTTTATAGAAATCAACCATTTAAAATTTACGTTACTGTACTAACTGATCTTTTAGTTAGTATTACCATAACTTTTGATCACCTGACCATAATACAGCCTTGTTTTAACAGTCAGTAAATAGGTATAAAAATTCATTTTAAAATCAGTAATTACCTGTAATAACTGGGCCGTTTCAGGAATTACTTGTATTAACTAAGTGCATCGGGGATTACCTGTAATTCCTAAATTTTAGTAATTACATGTAATTCCTAATTTCACCTATTTACTGTAACATATACATTATAAGAAAACAACCTTCGACATATGTTACAACAAATGCACGTTTTAATTTCAACGAAAAATTATCAATGTGACATATAAAGGTAACACAACTGCTACAAGTGTGTTTCGATATTTTTCCACTCGAGACAGTAAATATATAATGTTTAAAGCGCGAAACTTACTGGGCTTTTTTAATAATTAATATTCAACAGTCTAGAGTGCACGGCCGACACTCGGCTAACCGAGAGATGGGTCAGTTAATCTATATTGAGTATGCGGCTATATCGGCGGTGAGTCTGTTAATCGGGTTGGCTAAATCAGGTGTTATCGTGAAAATCAGTGCAAGGTCAGCATGTTTCATTGTATTACTTTTTAATTATACTTATAACATAAAAACTATTTATGTCTGGCAAAATGATATGGAGTACTGAATCCAGTGGTGCAATTCTTTTTTTTCTAGCTTCAATAAACGATCTATAAAATGAAAAGGCGAGTTACTCATCATTTAATTTATACACATTTTACACACACAAAATGTACACAAAAATGACAAGTTGGTTGAGTTTAATTGTATGCAATCTTTTGAACATCGAAAAAAGACGGGCATTGTGTTTGTTTACCATATTAACATCAATATGTGAAAAATCTACACGAAAAACTGTATTTTGGTGACATAAATCAATGTTTGATAAAAATAGGGTCTGTTAATGGGTCGGATGTATAAAACTCGGTCTGTTAATAGGTCTGTTAAGAGTCATGAATGATATTACAAGTATAATATAACTGCTTTATGGGGTGTTATCTGAATAAAGGGATAGGCTCAAGATTAGTGGCTAGAATATATGGAAACAACACATGAACATTGAAACATAAGTTTAGACAATGGAATCTGAAAATTAATAGAAATGGTTTCAAAAAGTGTAATATCAAAGTAATATTAATTTCATCAAAGAATGGTCGCATATATCATGTGGATTCTGTTTTATTGATATGAATTGCACCTATTTGTCATTTACATAGTTAACAATAGATATAGGAAGATGTGGTGTGAGTGCCAATGAGACAACTCTTCAGTATATAAATCAGAGATAAACTTCGTAATGTAACTAAACATCAGTAAGTAAAATTGTTGTTTTTTTCTAATTTTAAGCAGAGACATATATACACATGTGTATATATGTCTCTGTTTTATGTATGAAGAGAAAACATAGAAATTACAGTAATAGAAAATATAGATGGAAGAAATCAAAAGCTAATTCATCTGATCTGATACCAGAATTGAAATTTGATATTTACGCCTTATATATACGTCAGACACGCGTTTCGTCTACTAAAAAATCATCAGTGACACTCGAAAAAAAAAGTTTAAAAAGAGGCCAAAATCGAAGTTGAAAAGCATTGAGGAAATACAACTAATGCCGGCGTCACACTTCACCGTATGGCTCCGGCGTGTTTAAATTCATTTACGCTGTCAATGCGCTAGTAATTTTTGATGCATTTAATCTGTCAATTATGTTTGTAACGTGTGATAAACGAGCTTTAAGCTTGTATTGGGATACTAGAAGCGTACCTAAGGCTAAGCGTTTATCCGGCGTTGAAGAAACGTATGTTGGCGTATGTTGTATGGTTTTTATGCTGCATAAAAATTTCCTCGGGTTGTAGCGTTCATCAAGCGTATTTACTTTCATTTGGTGGCTAGAGGTATAGGGGAGGGTTGATATCTCATAAACATGTTTATCCCCTCCGCAATTTTGTGCCTGTCCCAAGTCAGGAGCTTCTGGCCGTTGTTAGTCTAATATGATTTTTAATTTTAGTTTCTTGTGTATAAATCGGAGTTTATTATGACTTCCATTATCACTGTACTAGTATACATATTTTTAAGGGGTCAGCTGAAGGACGCCTACGGGTGCGTGAGTTTCTCTCAACATTGAAGACCCATTGGTGGCCTTTGTCTGTTGCCTGTTCTATGGTCGGGTTGTTGTCGCTTTGACACATTCCCCATTTCCTTTCTCAATTTGCCCTTTTATTTCGACGTACTTCAAACTTATGCAACGCGCTTTTAAATTAACGACTGCTAAGCGTTCTTAAGGCGTGCAACTAACGTATACCGACTTTGTCAGTTTTCTCTGTATGTTTGTTGCACGCCGGTCTATCCGCCAATGTGTGACGCCGTCATAAGGTAATATATTCCTGAGGTAGAAAAGCCTTAGTATTTCAAAGAAAACACATGAAATTTAACCAGCTGCATTGCAACACAAGACAGATTCATACATGTTACAGATTTTGAACAGACCAAAAAATATGGCTGATTGATAACTTGGCGTAAATAATAAATTCATGCAAATTCGAGCGGCCAATCATTCCATATAACGCTAATTTGAAGTGACCCACCCTTTTAATGAAATGCAGAGAAAACATTTTAAAATAAAAGTGCTCTTTCTATAAGGATACTGTTGTACCGTACGTATTTTAATTTTTTCGTCACAAGTACATCTAATTTTTTTCAATGTGAAAATATAAACTCAAGGTAGTAAGACTATTGTCGTGGCTAAATAACTCTTAACTGACACGATTTAAATTTTCCAACCCATTAACAGACTGTATTCCCCCAATATTCATTAAAATGTGGTATAACTCAACTTATATAACAATTAATAATATGAAATATTTATCAACGGCAATTGACTTTTTAGAACCAAAGTACTACTTTGTGTCCTTTAAATCGTATCTAAAATGTTTTTTGGCCTTTTATCTAAAATATTGCTATGCGTACAAGCATAAAAACCACATACTTGCGCGACGCCTTTTCGTTTTACTTAAAATTGCGCAGGCTATGCATTTATTTTAATGGTGCAAAATGTTCTATGATAGATATCATTTTGTCAGACACTTTTCTTTTTTTGATGTGATTCTCATAACATGCCAAAAAATCTGTATATTTAACAGAGTTTAACATTAAATTGTGAGTTTTACTCTTAACAGACTTTAGCCAACCCGATTAACAGACCCACCGCCGATATAGCCGCATACTCAATATAGATTAACTGACCCATCTCTCGGTTAGCCGAGTGTCGGCCGTGGAGTGGAGAAATATCGTAATTCACGAATTATAGTGGGGGAATCTGTTTCTCCAATGATTTTATCCTCTTATTTAAAGATTTGAAGAAAGATGTGTAGTTTATGAGGCGTCTTCCGGTATGGTCGCCTTTTTCATGAAGACACAATAGGAAAATTCATAAGAAACCAAGAAACTTTAACGTCACATTAAATTTTGACCAATTGTTTCCCGAGAACTTATTTACCCGATGTAGGCCTTCAAGTTGGGGTTCAATTTACTTAAAGTTAATCGGGCATGACTAATAAGATACGCCCTCTTAAAGTCAGGGGGTCCGAAATAGGACCGGGGAAAAACATACAGCAAAATACCTTAATTCACAATTTAAGAATGTGTTTGATTCAACGAGGATTTGGTTACTCCGATCTCCGATCAATAATCAGGCGGTATTTTGTGGAAATAATAACCTGTCCCGAACCAGGAAGGAAATGTTGGCTCCAATAGGAATTTATTTATAAAAAAAAATCCATATCTCATTTACTTATAGGGGCCGTAACTGATTGGAAATTCGTGATGTTTTATTTATGGCTTTCGTATACCGTGGAGCAAAAAGTGGAAAATGTAGGAAGGAGGGCTAATAGCTTAACTTACGGGTTCTATCATTATGGTTCAAATCTATTTAATTACGGCATACATTTTACCTGTAGCGAATGCTCTGCCTTATTGTAAAAAGTGCCACTTTAAATTTGTAAGCATTTGATTCAGATTGATCCTCTTTGAATATAGTCGTGAATATGCATGACATATTTGCCACTTGACACAAAGGAGCAATAAATTAATAGCTTCATTTAGTGATGTATAATCCTTTGTCCTCAGTTGATTATAGTCTCAAACATTTTTCCAATTTTTATTTATTTCATTATTATTTACATTTGAATTTGTATGCGTTAATCTTAGCATTCCTTACATCATTTTTCTCTGTGCATTTTATCTTTGTTTTTAAAATTAAATAAAACGCTGTCGTAGTACACATCAGGGGTTACATTGTATAATTACCAGCAAAACTAATAGGGGAGGGACTAGAACAGAAAACACAATCTTCATTGAGTGGCAATAACTCATATAATGAAGCGTACAATGACGGCTGTCTCGTCTTAGTGACATCATTTGCTGTTTCAAGTTCATTATATCTCAGACTGGTATAATAGTTGTCATAAAAGCAACAAAAAAATGATAAAAAAGGTTGACAACAATTTATAAAAAGATTCATCATATTTTGGGCATTTCATTTTTTTATATGTCTTGCTGATTGGTTTTGTTATATTATTTTTTCATCTACTATAAATTGTTCTAGCAAAAGTCCCCAAAATTTTGTTAAAATCAGCCATGCGACTTATTTGAACAGAATATAGATGACCTTTCTTGTTGTTTACACATTTCAATCATTCAACTTAGATCATATTTCCCTCTAATATTTAAAGTAAATATAGCGTGAAATACATTCCTATTATATTTTGATCGGACAAAGCTGCGTATTTATATAACCAATCAGCCAAACGAACACACCCATTTAGCAAAGGTATACTGTGGGACGGGGGAGGTCCAGAGATGTCAATATTTCTATACCCAAGCGAATCATTTGGTTTTGAATAAAAGGAGATAAAGGTATACATTAATGCGACAGCAACCCGAAGACACAGATAAATAAAAATATTAAGAGTCAACATTCGGTCCTTTTTTATAGAAAGATGCGTATACGGAATAATAAGCTTACAACCGACTCATGACAAAATAATAGTTATACAGAGTAAATTCAATAATATTTTGAACAGATATACATGTAGCATGTTAAGGAGGGGTAGTTACGAAAATACCTGTCGAGAGAATGTTAAATTTCGCAAACTGAGAGGCGAGGGAAATTCATTCTCAAGACTGGTATTTTTCGCAAATACCCCTCAAGAACATGCTATATTTGTTTAATTACACTGAATGTTAACTTTCAAAATCGCATTGATGATCGTGACGTTACAAGTGCCCAGTCGGATAAAGTATTTTCTGGGAAATACCACGACAGGGAGGGTAAAAAAGGCATATCCTTTTGCATATACCCCAGCGTCGCTAAAAAAAAGAACAATATTCATTTGATAACAGAAAATCGGTGAAAAATACACTGGCTATCAACCAAGCAAAACCCAGGATTCTTACAATATATAAGGTGTAAGTATCTGTAAAATATTATATATATCCGAAAAGGCACATGTGGTTTAATATCATTTATCGTCAAAGATATCCCAACAATCACAAGTGTTTGGTTGACAAATTTCACCTGCAATATTTAAATTTTGATCGCTGAAAATTTAAGAAGTTGTAATATAAACCAGTAAAAGAAAAACATTTCACTGTATAATAAAACGGTAAAATATTTATATAATAGTTCTTGATAAACTGGTCATTATCGTGATATATGGACTGCCCACAGGACAGTGGTATTGACTTAGATAATGATAATGACTGAGCCGAAGGCGAGGTCATTATCGCTGTCGCAGTCAATACCTCTGTCTTACGGGCAGTCAATGTATCACGATAATGACCAGTTTTTCAAAAACTATGATGTTTATTTCCTTGAGAAACCATGTTTTGGAAAATTCTCATAAATTCGAAACGCCTAAAGCGAACTCGAGAAGTTGTACGATTTCTTTAGCAAAGAGTGAAAACCAGTCGTAGTAATACTGCCATTCATTTTAGTGCAACTTTTCAGTATATAAATTCAAAACTAAGTTCTCTTTAATTTTACTATTAACGAGAAAAAGTAATAAACAATTCTAAAACTTAAATGTAATATTAAAAACAGGAACATGTTTCATAAAAGGTACATCTTTCTAAATAGAGAAACCACGCCCCATCGGTCATTAACAGAGAAACCACGCCCCAACAGTCATTATCAAACGGAAACCACGCCCCAACGGTCATTATCAGACGTAAACCACGCCCCACCGGTCCATATCATGTAAAAGTTCATTAACGACCGGTTTTGTGGTCCGTATTGTTCTGTTAATGACCGATGGAATTTATTACTGACGATTAATGGATGTCATGTGACCCCTATTTTATCCAATAAAAGAATCTTATTCTCAACCGATATGAAATAAATAATGATAAAGGATGACGACCAGCGGCAAATACAATTAATTTTCAGGACGATGAGATGTAAATATAATAAGAGTATTCATCCCGTTTTTAACCAGATTGAAAAGCTGAGTCGGTTTTATTTTATCGTGCAAGTTCACAAGATATTAGTTTGCAGGTAGAAAAGTTACCCGACCCGGAAACATTTTCGACTCTGAGCCGGCCAGTCATTAACGTCTTTGTTTGACCCGTTCGGAATTCGAACAAATGACATCTAGCTCTTGAGGCGAACGCCCCCACACGAGACCAACCAGGAGAGCTGTAGTGATCGGTAGTGTAGAATATCATACCTAAAACAAAGTACAATACACAATACAGTTTCACAGAATTCTCACAGCTACTAAAGCGAGCTAAAAGTATTTGACCTATATTGGATGTGTGAAATGATAGTATTAACTACACGTAAACATGGATGATCGACGTCAGGGTAGATTTTATGGATCAACGCTCTCGTCATATTAAAAACTCTTCCACCTATTAGTCGCATATGTGGTATGCATATTGCCAGCTGTTTCAAGTCTAAATGTCTGTCCTTATTCAATATACCTCATTTTCCAGTGGCATTTTAAAGTTTTACGTCCCACCTCATTGTCGACCTTCTATTGTACGACCTACGTATTGTATTTAAAATGTATGTGTTATAGTCATGAATATGCATGGAATATTTTCTACTGGACGTAAAGCAAACAACAATCAATCAATTTAATTGATTTCTCTGTACTAGTACTTAGAACACAAAGACAAGATCTTGTAAAATGCAATAATTTACAATTTCCATTTAAATGTATTCAAATTTTTATGTTTTGGATTTTTTCGGGGGGAGGGGGGGCTCTTCAGTTTATCACATAAATGACTGCTTATTCGAAAGTTTTAAATAATGTTTTACTATTGTTCTTATCTTCTATTTAAATACGACATTTATCATATGATTTTTTTGTCAGGCAAGGATAAAACTAAGAAAGATAAAAGTGTTTTCAGGTGTTTTTGCTTCATTTAGACATTCAAAGGTAATAACGGACGACTAGATTAAAGAATTTGCTCTCATATAATGCATTGAACATACTATATCGAATATATCTCACCTCACACGTTTTGATCGGGCCAGTGAAATCTAGTTTAATACGGTTTAATTCATTGAAGTTTGCATGCATAGTTGTATTTGAAAAACACAAATAAAGCAAGAAATATTAATTAATTGGACTGAATAGACAAATTTTATTATTTTGCATTATCATGTAACGTAATGTAGGAAAATTACCAAATCAAAAACAGGGAAAATCTACCGGATGAATAATGTGAAAGACCTTATTCATCTAGGTCTGTCCGATTAGATGTTCTGAAACAAGCTGTTTAAAAAAATGATTGTTGGAAGAGTTTACTTATTGTTTTCTAAGGTTTGAAATTATCTTTACGAATTTAATTCATGATTACTGACAGATCAAAAACATCAAGTATATATAGGATGAAGCTGTTGGACATTATATTCATTGGTCAGTAATAAATGAGGTCTGTATGGGGTTTGATTGCCGTGATTTATTAGGTCACTCCACTTTTCTGTGGAAAGGCCTATTGTTTTTCTTCTGATATTTTTTTTCTTCTTCCGCCTAATTTTGTTCTTGCGATAAACATTAATTTTTTTTCGCAATATGTCGCTTTGATATTTGGTAAATGATATCGAACAGTTTATGTGCTTTTGAAATTTACCCTGCGTGACCGAATACTTTTCTTTGTATGAGTTATCTCCCCAAACATTGTTTTTCTTGTGTTCACAACTTCTTCGAAACCGTAAAAGATACATTTCTTGTTATATCCTTCGCATGATTTGTCCTATTTCGACCGAAGCAATATGACCGCTCCATATGACACTTCACTTGGAAACCCAACATATACCCTCACTACACTTACCAAAGAGGAAATCCTGGATAATCATAGGTCTGTTCTTTGTTCCTTTGGTATTTCAACAAAAGATGAAGAACTGGATCTTCCATCACTGTATTGGATACCTAAACTACATAAGTGTCCTTACAAACAACGGTATATTGCTGGGTCTTCCAAGTGCTCCACGAAACCCCTTTCTAAATTATTAACATCCATTTTATCAGCAATCAAAGACGGGCTTCAAAGTTATTGTGAAACTGCCTATTCTAGAGGTGGCATGAATCAGATGTGGATACTTAAAAATTCCAAAGATCTTTTAGAGTACATACAATCTAACTCTCTTTCATTTTGTAACAGTATTAAAACATTTGACTTTTCTACTCTTTACACAAGTATTCCACATTCCAAACTAAAAGACAAATTAAAAGAGTTGGTATTACTTTGCTTCATAAAAAAGAATGGCCAACGTAGATACAAGTATCTTGTCTTAGGGAGGGATAAATCATACTTTGTAAAGAACCATTCTGATTCAAACAAAAAATTCTCTGAAACCGATATTATCAAGATGCTTGATTTCTTGATTGACAACATATTTGTTACGTTCGGAGGACGTGTTTTTCAACAGACTGTCGGCATCCCAATGGGAACAAACTGTGCCCCTCTACTTGCTGACTTGTTTCTTTATTATTATGAGGCTGACTTCATGCAGGAACTTCTTAGGAAGAAAGATAAGAAGTTAGCAATATCCTTTAACTCTACTTTCCGCTATATAGATGACGTTCTTTCACTAAACAATTCAAAATTTGGTGACTATGTGGATCGCATCTATCCCATCGAATTGGAGATAAAGGATACTACAGATACAGTTAAGTCGGCTTCATATCTTGACTTACATCTAGAAATTGACAATGAGGGTCGGTTGAAGACAAAACTTTACGACAAAAGAGATGATTTCAGCTTTCCAATTGTGAACTTTCCATTTCTAAGTAGCAACATTCCAGCAGCACCTGCATACGGGGTATATATCTCCCAATTGATACGATATTCCCGTGCTTGCATTTCCTATCATGATTTTCTTGATAGAGGGTTACTGCTCACAAGGAAGCTATTAAACCAAGAGTTTCAAATGGTGAAGTTGAAATCATCCCTTCGTAAATTTTACGGACGCCATCACGAGTTGGTTGACCGTTATGGAATAACCGTTTCACAAATGATATCGGATATGTTCCTTACGTCGTAACTACAATCCCCTTCCCTTTCATGAATTTGACCTACCGAATTAGACTATTTACCGGATTTGTAATCACATAAGCAACACGACGGGTGCCGCATGTGGAGCAGGATCTGCTTACCCTTCCGGAGCACCTGAGATCACCCCTAGTTTTTGGTGGGGTTCGTGTTGTTTATTCTTTAGTTTTCTATGTTGTGTCATGTGTACTATTGTTTTTCTGTTTGTCTTTTTCATTTTTAGCCATGGCGTTGTCAGTTTGTTTTAGATTTACGAGTTTGACTGTCCCTTTGGTGTCTTTCGTCCCTCTTTTATTTCTCCTTATGCATCTGATATAAGTGATATGCACATCTATCTTATAAACCATAAGTGATAGAGACCTAGGATCTTTTGATTTGAGGTCCTTGGTAAAAAAAAATGAAAATTAGGTCAAGGTCAAAGGTCAAGGTCATATTTTAATTTTTGAATTTTGCTTATTCTCTCTTATTTCAAGAATCTGTATTAAGATAACGACAAATAATTTTAACTAAATTGTTTGTTGTGACATGTCGTTACACGTAAATTTTTGATTTCAAGGGTATGTTGAACGTGACAGGGAGTTTTCTCCCCTCTCGTATTTAAAAATACGCATTTGGAGATATAACTCATTAACCAAATATAACTAAGATCCATGGTCTTTTGATTTGAGGTACTTGGTTCATGACCTTGAAATTGATCTCAAGGTCATAGCTTAATTTGACGTTCTAGATTTTGACCTTTGCTTTTACTTTATATGTATACATGATAAAGCCATGAAACTTTTGGAAAAAGGTATCAAACCATTTAACCTTGAAAAAACAACCGGAAATGACCTTTGGTAAACCGGAAGTAGCTTTTTTTTGTTCTCTATTAATATTAAAGTATATAGAACCAGATATTTTTGAAATCAGTGTCAAGGAAATATTCAAATTTAATCGTAAGTAACATTTTTCAAACCGGAAATAACAAAATATCTCTCTTATTTAAAAGAAAAATGTATAAAAACAATATATTTTAAAAATCAGCGTACTAGAAGCCACCATTTGACGATTTAAATGACATTTTAAACTTAATTTTACTACTTTCATATAAAAAAACATTGTTTTGATGGAAAGACCTTCAAATTGTTCTCTGAACAATTGGTTTTTAATTAAATAAGTAATCGTTATTTTGAAAAGTTGGTTAAAAAATATAAATGTACCCCTAATTTTGTAAAACTATCATTTGGTGTTATTTAGATGCAGTTTTTTTATCATTGTTAAAAAATTATATGATGTAATGCCAATACATTGGTCCGTTTGCATTTCAATTTGGTAACAGTTAATTGTATATATCAGTCTGAGTACTATTTAACTATCATTTAAGTTGAACGTACTTAGACTCGTCCATTTCAGGGGAATAAGTTTCTGCAAGTGCTTTTTGTGTAATTTTCTTATTATTTGACGGTTTGTAAGTCAGTAAAAGTTCAATGATTAAGTTAATATTGACATTTAAAGATCTCCTCCTAAAAAGGGCTGTTCAAATCCCCTCGACTTTCGGGCTCTGGGATCTGAACACCCCTTTTGTTCGGAGGTCTTTTAATGTCAATATTAACTTCATCAATTAACTTTTACTGACTTACAAACCGTCAAGTAATACAAAAACAAGTCGACAAGAAGAGGGGCACAATTGGTTTCTATTGGAATGACGACAGTCTGTGAAAAACACGTTCCCAAAGGTAACAGATATGGTGTCAATTAACAAATCAATCATCTTGATAACGTCAGTTTCAGATGTATTTTTTTATGAATCAGAGTGATCCGTTACAAAGTAGGATTTGTCACTCCCTAAGAGAGGATAGTTGCATCTACGTTAGCCATTCTTTTAATAAAACAAAGCTATACAAACTCTCTCAATTTGCATGTTCGTTTGGAATAAGGAATACTTGTAAGTTTTGAGATATTTGGCCTTGAGGATTTGATTAATAAGATAAAAAAAAATACACCACTGGAATCAATGGTTGTCTCTCATGCCAATTGTGTTATCCGGTCGGTACTTGCTAAAAGACTTTACATTTATAAGTCCTGTCACATTTGGTTGATTTTGACTTTTTGATTTCAGAGGAGTGATCAAATTTGTTTCATTCGAAAGAAGTGCGGATTTTGTACAAAATTGGACAGATGTTTTCTGCAATATATGTACGATAGATTACGTGGCCTCTAAGATCACGGTAGCATAAACACTGCAATAACACCGCTTTCAAATTTTTAAAGTTTATATACTACACATTCACATAACGATTAGATCGAGATTTGTTTGATTTTTGTCGACAAATATTCATAATGCAACTATGTTGATAAAATGAACAAATAATTGTAGCTCTTGTTAATGTATTTAAAAGGCAGAAGACTATTCGAAGTTAAATCAATATAATATATTGACAAATCATTGACTTTATGATCGATTTAACAATTCAACTAAACAAAAGATATTGTTTATTTTGAATTGATTTGCAATTGCTTTATGTAGCTTTAGATTTGAAAAGATTATTGTTAAGCATAAGGTTAGACGATAAAGATATATGAGGTATGTCTTTTTTTACCATTTAAATTTAATTTAAAGAAAGGTAATTATGTGGAAATTCGATGTACATATTTTGTGTAAATTCATTGCTACGATTCGTATACATTATAAACAAACTTCCTTCGACGTATAAGACACCAAAAACAAGGAATTGTCAATGATTTGTTTTTCTTTCTGTTTTTCCATAAGACGAAAGTGATTAGTACAGTATAGTATTTGAGATTAGTGAGATACATTTTAAATCAAGAAAAAAAGAAAGTTGACGTTTTTTTAAATAAGGGTGAAACTTCAGAAAGCATTAACGCCGTTAACAAAAATTTAAAGATTATCGTCTAAATATTATAAAGACTAGATCACACCCGCGACATCGCGGGCATAGAGCGTGATTGAGAGTATGTTAACTGTTACAGGATTAATTTTTGTAAAAGATTTCCTAACTGGAGAATTTCAGGAAAGTATCAAAAGTCATTATGTATTTGGGACAAGGACAGTTTTGTTGGCCCTCCCCCTTCTTCAAAAGTTCCTTATGTTTTGTTTTCTGTTAATATCAATTATTTGCGCATTTTTTCCGTACACTATGAACATATAATACTATGAATAAAGTGTATTTTATATTTACTATAAATTCCTAGCTTACTTCCCACGGGAGTCACTCATATTTTATATTGACTCGATAGTAAACTTGGAGTTGACAGTAAATGGCACATAATTTTATATACAGTATATGTATACATGATCATATTAGTATTGCATACGTACACATTTATGATCAAAGTATACAGAAAAACGCGAAATCATAGTCCAGTCCCAAAATGTCAGAAAGGGAAAATCTTGTTTATGTTCTTTCCTAGTACTTCGGCTTCCTCCACCATATTAACAGATTATTCCCGGAGTCCTATCACTCCCTAGAATTAGGGTGGGGCAAATCTCCATTAATCCCGATAAGGAGTGTACACGGATTCCACTGTACCCTCGCAGCTCTCGAAGTGTGCTCCGTGAATGGAGGGATCAACGTACATACATACATACTTTGACTTTAAAGTCCGTCAGGTGACGGAAACAATATTCGAACGCCTTTACTTTCGTTTCTTCTCCCAAAATCACCCAAACTGAATAATCATAAGCAAGGATGCCAAATACGACTATGAATGGTACCGATAGGACACAAAGGCATAAGTGACAGACGAAATGACGTCTTTTCGTTTAATAGTATATATACAATGGCTAAACGTTGATTCCTGAGAAAAACAGCATGAGGTCGGAGGGTAATGGGTTTTTTTATGAATCAATGTTTATCAGGTTGTATCTACAACTTAAACTATTGTGTTAATAGGTATAGGAAGATGTGGTGTGAGTGCCAATGAGACAACTCTCCATCCAAATAACAATTTAAAAAGTAAACCATTATAGGTTAAAGTACGGCCTTCAACACGGAGCCTTGGCTCACACCGAACAACAAGCTATAAAGGGCCCCAAAATTACTAGTGTAAAACCATTTAAACGGGAAAACCAACGGTCTAATATAAACAAATCAAGAAACGAGAAACACGTATATATTACATAAACAAACGACAACTACTGTACATCAGATGTCTTTTAAAAATTAAAGCCTTTTTTTAAGAAGATATTGTAAGTGATTTTAGATTTCAATGTTATCGTATCTTACGATACTGAACAGATATATCAGGTTATGGAGGGGTATTTGCGAAAAATACAAGTCGAGGGACTTAAATTTCCCGAGCCGCTAGGCAAGGGAAATTTTGTCCCAAGACTTGTATTTTTTGCAAATACCCCTCTATAACATGATATATCTGTTTAATTACACCGAATAAATTTCATTTAAACTCTCTGTACTAGGAAAAGGAAATATTTATTTGAGGACAAGTACTGTCATAAAATATACCGCTGGAACTATACAGGTACGTATACACGTTCGCGCTGTCTGTATGTAACGTAATATCCGAAAAAAAATGGCGGGAAGATGCTCGCAAGGGTAAAAAAGGAATATCCAAAATGGCAAATACCATGGTATTTGAAGCATATTCACCGGTAGTGGTGAAAAACAGGCAGATCCGTTCGAAATGAGGAAAAAATGTTAGAATATGCGAAAAATACACTGGCTATCAGCCAATCAAAAGCTGGCGTTCTTATATAAGGTGTAATTAATATATAAATCTTAGATAACACTTGATTGGTTAGAAAAATACCAATTTGAGACAACACTTCTGCCTTTAAGTTCTTTATATTACCAAGCATTTGAATATTATATGGTTTTACACCATAAGACATATTCGAATAAAAAAATCAACGGTACCAATTTTGTTGCACCAGATGCGCATTTCGACAATACATGCCTCTTCAGTGATGCTCGTGGCCAAAAGATTTGAAATCCAAATCATATATAAAAGATGAAGAGCTATAATCCAAAAGGTCCAAAAAGTATTACCACATTCGTGAAAGGAATCAGAGTTTTGCATGAGGGAGATACATTCCTTAATTTCTAATAATTTCTAATATTTTGTAACAGCAAATTTTAATAACACAAAAAATCCGTATTTTCATGACAGTACCGAAGTACTGGCTACTGGGCTGGTGATACCCTCGGGGACTAATAGTCCACCAGCAGAGGCATCGACCCAGTGGTAGTAATAAAATCAACGGTACCAATTTTGTTGCACCAGATGCGCATTTCGACAATACATGTCTCTTCAGTGATGTTCGTGGCCAAAAGATTTGAAATCCAAAGCATATATAAAAGATGAAGAGCTATAATCCAAAAGGTCCAAAAAGTATTACCAAATCCGAACTTATTTGTAATAAAATTGACAATGGTTATTTAGAATTTGTCAAAGAGACAACGACCCGACTACAGAGTAAATAGAAAGTATATAGAAGAAGTATGTTATCGAGTTTCTACCAAGAAGGCTACTTCAAGGCACATCACGATTTTCTTGCATTGGAATTTGCATTTTTTGGCATTTAAACATTTGTAAAATTGTGGAGTAAACCAAAAATGGACAGATAGGATGTGATCATTTGCCATAATTTATTTCATTGTGAAATTTCTTTTTATTATACATTTCAATAGAATAACAATTATGTACATGTTGTGTCAATCTCAATTTGTTTGTGCTCCTTGATCCGATGCATCTGTATCTCACATGCATTAATTTAAACATATCTATCTAAGTGGATTGGGAAACAAGTTATTGAAACTTATATCAATCACTTTCAATTTTGCAGATGCGAGTGCTGTCTTGAAGCGGCATTAGCTCACTCTTTTTCAAAATCTAAAAGGGTGTCTTCTACATGCAAGAGACTTAGCTCTCTCTTGGTCTATCGTCGTTTCCCAAAGACCATACTCGCGAATGGTGTCGAGGCAAAGCCGAAACGTGGATCGAACCACTAACTCTTGTGTAAGCAGTCCAATACACTAACCACCACACCAAGGCTCTCTCACTACTTTTGAATTGATCAATATGAAGGTTGCAAAAGTAGTGTTTGCACAAAAGTTTTATAGTAAAATCTAGCCATTTAGTAATAAAATAAAAGCATATACATTATTATGTTTTTTTTTATTTTGAAGTTTTGATGACTTTAAACAATTTTATAAGTTAGTTTTATCTTTCTAATGTTGTGATTAGTTCTTTGACTAGCGTTTACATTGGGAAAATATTGAGTTTGTCATTAGCCAATTAAAACATAACTATAGTTGTATTCTTTTTAACGGGACAACTCACGTTCATTTTTATATAGAGGTTACCTCCTATCTATCCTACTGCCTGTTGATGCTTTTTTGGCATTGCATAAGTCATGCCTCCTTTGAATGTCAATGACGTTAAAATACTAATCCCTGGAATGTGTGTTATTTGATTTTAGTCTCTGATGCATTTTTTTAAATTATATATTATGTTTTGGATCCTAACTAGCTTTAGGTAATTGTTAATGCTCTCATATGGTACGTTCGTGTTAATTTGACCTGTTTATACAATTTGTAATGCTTCGCGTGCTACGAACAACAAAATCATTTATTTTGTAAGACAAATTGCCGTACGCGTTCACCATTACCGTACATTTTTTTTAAATTTACATGTGTACATTATACTATTTGACGGCATTTTGTACAACGTTATAATGGCTGTGGTTGTTTTGCTGAAACTGTTAAATAAATCAACCCGTTTTTTGTTTTTATTAATTGTGCTATTACATTTTATCACAGATCAAATTTATTCGTTCAGTATATATTAAAATTTGTTTGTGGCAATATGTCTTTTGATTGAGTTAGGCCATTTCAATTGATATTTTATAGTGTGTCTTTTTATGTTTTTATGTAACACTGTTGTTTCAGGTCGGGATGAACGTTGGAACTTATTGAAACGTTTAAACCCGCTGCATTTGTTTGCACCTCTCCTAAGTCAGGAACCTGATTATCAGTTGATGTGGTTCATAGGTGTTAGCACGCCTTTATAACATCATTTACCAGATCAAAGGGGCACATGTGCCCCTGCTCTATTAAAAGTTTCCAGCACTTTCATAATCGTCATTATGTAAGGTAGAATATAAATGATTTATGCTCCGTAAGTACGTAATCTTGATTCCCATACGAAAGAGGAAGGATGACCATCTTATTTGGTTTCAATTTCCCGAATATTTTGTGCAGTATAAAATCAAACTGTTTTAGTCGTTTGCTCAACATTTGTTGGAAGTGGCGATGCACATTTTTGTCACGTGGTGATAGGAGTCACATAACAAATTCGTCGAAAACCATATCCCGGAACTGTCTTATTAGACTGTTGGTTTTCCCGTTTGAATGGTTTGACACCAGTTAATTTTTGGGGTCCTTTATGGCTTGCTAGTGGGTGTAAGTCAATACTCCATGTTGAAGACCGTACTATTACATATAAAGGTTTGCTATTATAAAAGAGGGGCAAAAGATACAAGAGGGACAGACAGATTAATAGATAAAAAAATGAACTGACATCTTCATGGCCAAAAAAAAGGAAACGACAAACAGACAAATGATAGTACACAATATACAACAAAGAAAACAGATCACTTATTAATATAAACCATACTTAAAACTTGGAATGATCTCAGGTGCTCTGGAAGGGTACGCAGATTCTGCTTCACATGTTGTACCCATCGTGTTACTCATGTTAATAGTCTTATTCGGTAAATAGTCTTATTCGGTAGGTCATAAGATGTGAAGGAGACTGGTGTCATTGGCACTCATATCACATATTTTTATATAATTTATGTAATAACTGTTCACGTTAATTTTTTTTATATTGCTTTTGTTTTTATCAGGCGACGTGTACTTGTTTCACAGACTTCCAATAAGCTATCTATCATTTATTTCGTTCAGGTGAGTTGCTTCAGCTTGACTCCGTTTTTAAACTCCCCTGGAAATATTGTATACGGCTCTTTTGTTTTAGATAGGGGAAAACCACCTTCAATGTGTAGACCAGATTGACCTTGTGTAATTTGACATATCAAGTTCGTGAAAAGACCAAGTAAACTAGCACTAGGAATTGGTATTGTGTTTAAATAAAGCAGCAGATAATCACCCTAATGTCAATAAAAATTACATGGACATTTTTTGTGGATAGTTGTCTCATTGGCAATCATACCACATCTTCTTTTTTATATGGAAAACATGTTTGTTGAATTCAATGTCATGTGGTCTATTATTCAATCAGGAAACTACTTTCTGTAAACGGAATTGGCTGCATATTTCCAATATTTCATGTGATATATAATGGTATCTACATTTGAAATATTGGAAAGAAATTTTCCAGACAACGGAAATAAAATGTTAGACCAGACGTCACTACATCTCATCCTTTATATATTGCAGGGTTTTTAACAGTTATCATGTTGATAATTCATACCTATCGAATTGCTATGAAATCCGCCGTTTTCTTATTATTACTTTTCTGCATATTTTTGGTTTACTTTATTCCGTATGCTCCTTTCTTTTTTTTTTCTTTTTTTTTGGTTTGCTTCATTTCGTATGCTATTTTATTTTCTTTTTACTGTTATATTAAAAATATTCAAATATTTTCTTTCCCATATTTCATGATATGATATGATACCTTAAACAGTTTTCAATACTCAATAATATGCCTATGGGTTTATACACGTTTTTCTATTATTAATAATAATTCTTAATAATATGATAATGTTTTATATTTCAGAATGAAGCCGACGCACTCTTTTGCAGCAGTTGGTCTTCTTATTGTTGCAGTGTTAACTGGTGGGATATTACCTTGTCCCACCAGCTGTTTATGTAAAACAACCATCAATGGAACTAATGTTGATTGTTTTTTGAAAGGATTGAAATCAATTCCAAGAAACTTCCCAAATGACACAATGGACATGTAATATGTCAAGTATTCTCAGTATTTCATTATAAGTTGTTATTACAAAATACTTCAAAAATAAATAATAATCATAAAATAATTATGATTTACACAAACAAATTTGAACCAAAACCAAGTCGGCAATCAAAAACGACATGTCGTAGGAAGATAATGCAATTTCCTATAGGAACTCTTTTTTCGAATAAATTGTATTTGTTTTGCTATGAAGTCACAAACAAACTTACATACTAGAATGGAAAGTTTATATGCACTACTTTTTTTCAAAGGTCAGAATATAGGAATGTGCGTATATTTCAACATTTATATGCCAAAAATTTCTAAGAGTTCAAAACATACTAAACTTTCAACTTCCCCTTCCTTCAATTTGTGTTTTCATCAGATTTTAAGGCGGCCGCTTTTGATATTGATTGATATTGGTAACATTTTTAAGTTATGTCTCTATTAGTTGAAACATCAATCTCATATCTGGGAACAAAGACGAAAAAACAAAACACAATATTTATGAATATTATATGTGTTTCCTATAATAGAAAAGGTTTGTAAAACAAATAACTTACAAAGTTCAAGATATTTGTCACGTGAAACATTATTTTACCACTACTTTTCAAATATTTAACGACAATAATTATCATTAAATAATAGCTGTATGCTATACCGCATATATTCATAATTAGTAAAACATCGAGTATTCAGTAATTTCTATTGTAATGAAAGAAGCAACGTGTACTCACATATTAGGCTTTCATTCCATGAATTTATTTGGTATCACAGCTTCGGTTAAGAACATGTTTCATTAATCATTTTAATGTTTTGTTCTCTTTGATCTTTTTTGAATATTCCCAGCAAATGTTTTAAAGCTATAACGTTTGGTGTGGAAAACGAACTGTAGTTGAGCTTTGTATAATGTTTTGTAGTTGATAGAACGGTCTGCCTTAAATTTGATCCGAAGCATGTAAATATATTTGTAAAATTAAACTAACTTGTACCGTTATTGCACAAGGTATGCATTGAATCCGCAATCGAAATCTGTATATAACTTCAAAAGAAAGCACTCTTTATTATTAAAAAAAATATTATGAAGATATGTCTCTGTCTTCTTGAAATACACAATCAATAATCCATTTGTCAACAACCTTTTTGATTCTGTTAGTATACACTTTTTAAATAAATTACCTCTCTTTGTCACTCGTAGGCTGTTCCTATATTGGACTAAATTGGCGTTTGCCTACGCAAAGCATGATAATTTGAAATTGATTTATCAGCGTTTTGAAAAGAAAAGTAGTGTAAAATAACTACTGGTTTCAAAAATATGTAACTTGATAACTAATTAAATATTATAAAAATATTTAAAAATTGCACAAATGACGCAAAGATAAATTCGCACTTTACCCTAGCTCTCGGTTGTCAATTAAAGAAAAGTATATCCCTCCTAAGGGAGACAAGTAAAAAAGGGAACTACAATCATACGGGAAATTACGGGAAAAGGCAAACAGATTATTGACTTAAGTAATATTCTTTTTTTTTCTGTATTTTAGACAACTGAGTGGCAATCCCATTTATTTAGTAGGAAAAGGATCATTTCAAAATATGGCAGTATTATCTAACTTGTAAGTATTATTTTGTCATGTTTATGTAACATTGGGTTGTGTATTGTACTTTTACATTTTCTGTTTAGTGACGAATGAAGAGAACGTGAAACATAATGTAAAGAATTAAGGATGGAAATGGGGATGTGTCTAAGAGACAACAACTCGACCAAATAACAGACAACAGCCGAAGGCCAACAATGGGTCTTTACTGCAGCGAGACAATCCCGCACCTGGAGGTGGTCCTTGGCTGGCACCTAAATAAAATTGTGTACTAGTTAAGTAAAAATGGACGTCACACTAAACCCCAAAACATACTAAAATTTAAAAACAAACAAGACTGATAAATATCATACATTAAGGCGTTATGGGATTTCTGAATTCTAAAACTTCCGATAGGACGTTTATATCATCTTTAAAATCATATCAACAATTAAAGGAATCGTCTTGCATTTGAAGTTTTAATCATATTGTACGTTTGTAATAAGGTCCGAGACCACAATTGTCGTCCCTTGATTATCGACAAATATAGTCCCTAGTGTTGACAGTGGGTTACTTACCATTAATTTTTATACCCCTTCCAAATTTATTTCGCCATGTTTAATGTCCCAAATTGCAAGTAGGGGATGAAATTACACTGTAAAAAATTTGGGTCCATAATTTTAAAGGAAAGTAGTGATTTGGGACAGCTGAAAAAGGTTGAAAATTAGCAATTCGGAAGCTGTCAAAAGATTTCAAGACGCTCTAAACATAAAATTGTCCATATTTTGAATTAGAGCCGATGAAGATTTCTATAATTTTGATATAATTTGTCCCAAAAGTAGTACAACACACTGTAAAAGTTTCTTTTAGAAAGCGCAGGTGGGATTTTTTTCTTTTTTATTTATGTTCTAAAAAAATGCACTACAAAATAATTGTGGTCTCGGACCTAAGAGGTGAAATCTGTAAATATAGAATCTGTACTTTGGCAACTTCCATAAAAGACTTGAGAGTGTCAATTTGTCAAATAGCATGAAACTAAAGGATTTTAACTTTTGTTTTATAGAATTTCTGCAACAAAGACCAATTTTGGAATATTATGGTCATAATAGGCATTTTATAGTTTTTTCAATATTGATGCATATATGGCATTGTGACTTTCTATATTTGTGTTTCTATGCCTCTATCTAGTTCTTTTATTTATTTTTGAACTCTGAATCTACAGAAAAGAAGATTATCTCAGACAACATGTGCAAAATGTGTTGTATAAATGACATTTATCTAACGCCCTGTCTGGATGAAGTCAAAAATGGGGAGCTTGGTACATAACATGTGAAGTCCATAATAAAGACCTCACTAAATTTATATCAAAAGCACTTTGCAATGTCTATTGTACCTGTTCAATTTCACTAAATAAAACTTTATTTTCCTCTGTAGGATAGCAAGTGGATTAAATATAAGCCTGTTGATAATAAATTGCATGCAAGTTTTTTCCTAAAAAAGGCAAACATCTTTGTATCAGACCATACTGTTTGTAAGAAAAGATAATTGCAAGAGTATTTTTGTGCTCAGATATGTTGTATCATGTCACATGAGTATTGAAATGATAAAAAAGACATAATTTTGTATTTCTTATAGCCTCAATATTCATTTTTTTAATGTAAATATGCGACATGGCCTAAATTGACCCTAAATATTTTCCAGTCTTACTTGGCCAAAAATCCTTTTAAACTAATATGTAATGTTATTTGTAACTTTTCTTTCCATTTAAAGTACTTTCAATACATATGTAAGGACTATTTATAACCAAAAAGCTTCACAAATTCAATATTGCTGGAAAATATTACATTTTCATGTAAGGCCCCCCTTCATTGAAAAACCTCAATTTTTAGGCGCAGGCTCATATACATTTGACTTTTGAATAATTATACCAAGTCTGATAAATCAGATGAGTACTCTATTGATTTAATGTGGTATGGATGTCTTTCGCCATCTTGGATTGTAAAAAACAGAGAATCTAAGGTCTATATGTTCTATCAAGTTAGCAAAATATGACGCAGGATTGCAGATATTTGATGTGAATTTTCATTTAAAAGAACCAATTTATAAGAATATAACTTAGAAATAATAATATTTTTAAAAGTGTAGATTATTTTTGGTTGTTTTTGAATATTTTCAAATTGGCAATTTAAGGGGAGGTAACTCTAAAACAGTGCATTTTCAGAAGGCTTTACATGAAATTTTCCTATTTTGTCTTTAAGCCGGAAAAAACGAACGGTGACCCTATCTTTTCTTTTGATATTATCAAAGCATTGTCTGAAAGCAATCTTTTCCTAATTTATTTTACAATTCTATCATTTTGTTTAGTTTCTATTCACAAAATGTTGTTTTTTCCTGTATAATCCATACAAAATTTGTCAATTGTCACAACCTGTAGCTTGAGAAATTGCACGGTGACCTATCATTTTTATAATATTTTTGTATCAATAGATACTACATTTTGACAAAGTATGAATAAATTCTATCATTTTTATTTTAGACTCCAATACCACCTTAAGGTCAAGTGACAGTAAATGGGCTATGTCACAGATTTCAGTAAAATTTGGCATACAACTCTGGCTCGATGAACTTAAACTGAAAATAATGTATTTATCTCAATTATTATTTGAAATATTACTGTTTGAATTCTTACAAAATGGGTGAACATTTGTATAGAAAGCACATAAAATCGGCGAAAACCCTTCTAAAATTTGTCGTAAAATCGCCAAATCTCTAATTCTACTCCATAGATTTTTCTTAAAAAACTATATGTTGTTGATAGATAAATTCCCGTTATAATGATGCAAAATAAAGATAGGGTCACCGACTTCGTTTTTACGGTATACATGATTCAATGTTGCGTTCTTTGTGAAAAAATCCAACAAAACGTCGAAATAATCGTAACGTTATCGCGTTGCAGACCGCAAAACGTTGATTTTTGACGTTTTTCACTGCCAACAAGGTATCAATTTGATTATTAGACAAAAAACGAATTCGGTGACCCTATGATTATTTAATATCAGTAAAACAGAAATTTATGTGTCAACAATATATAGTTTTTTATGAAAAATCTATGGAGTAGAATTAGAGATTTGGCGATTTTAAGACACATTTTAGAAGGTTTTTCGCCGATTTTATGTGCTTTCTATACAAGTATTCACCCATATTAAAAGAAATCAATCTGCAATTTTTCAGTTAATAAAAGAGATAAATGTATTATTTTTTCGATTTTCAGTTGTAGCTCAACGAGCCAAGGTTGTATGCAAATTTTTAGCAAAATCTGCGACATAGCCCATGGCCATTTACTGTTCCTTGACCTTAAATACACGATAAGTTATATATTAAGGAATTTAAAAAGTGTTTTTTTTGCAATATTTTAATTGTTAAAGCCCAAAATGTTGATAGTTGAAATTTTCCAATTTTAACGTAAAAATTTTACACGTAAAGCTAAGATGAGTATAGAACTTAATTTTTTGTCTATAATATACATCCTATTGTCATGACACTTTGTAAGCAGTGTTATAATTTATTAAGCTTTGGTCATACCAAGTTTTCTTTAAGATTTGTCAACTCTTTCTATCCTATTAGGTCCGAGACCACAATTGTCGTCCCTTGATTGTCGTTGTTCACAAATATAGTCCCTAGTGTTGACAGTGGGTTACTTGCAATTAATTTGTATACCCCTTTTAAATGAATTTCTCCATGTTTAATGACTCAAATTGCAAGTAGGGGGGTGAAATTACACTGTAAAAAAATTGGGTCCAGAATTTTAAAGGAGAGTAGTGATTTGGTCCAGCTGAAAAAGGTTAAAAATTAGCACTTGGGAAGCTGTCAAAAGATTTCAAGACGCCCTAAACATAAAATTGTCCATATTTTGAGTAAGAGCCGATGAAGTTTTCTATAATGTTGATATAATCTGTCCCAAAAGTAGCACAACACACTGTAAAAGTTTCTTTGAGAAAACGCAGGTGGGAATTTTTTTTTAATTTCATTTATGTTCTTAAAGAAATGCACTACGAAATAATTGTGGTCTCGGACCTAAGAGGTGAACTCTGTAAATATAGAATCTGTACCTTGGCAACTTCCCTAAATGATTTGATGGTGTCAATTTGTCAAATAGCATGAAACTATAGGGTTTAAAAGTTTATTTTATCGAATTTTTGCAAAAATTACCAATTTTGGCATTTTTTGGTCAAAATAGGCATTTTATAGCTTTTTCAATATTGATGCATAAATGGCATTCAGACTTTCTATCTGACAGTTTTTCATGTGTCAATATTTGTGTTTCTATGCCTTTATCTATTTCTTTTACTTATTTATGAACTCTGAATCTACAGAAAAGAAGATTATCTCAGACAATATGTGCAAAATGTGTTGTATAAATGACCCTTGTCTAACGCCCTGTTTATATGAAGTCAAAAGTGGGGATCTTGGTACATAAAATTTGAAGTCCATAATAAAAACCTCAATTAATTTGTATCAAAAACACTTTGCAATGTCTATTGTACCTATCCATTTAACTTGATTAAATTTTCTTTTCTTCTGTAGGATAGCAAGTGGTTTAAATATAAGCCTGTTGATAATACATTGCATGCAAGTTTTTCCCTAAGAGGCAAACATCTTTGTATCAGACCATACTGTTTGTAAGAAAAGATAATTGCAAGTGTATTTTTGTGCTCAGATATGTTGCATCATGTCATATGAGTGTTGAAATGATAAAAAAGACACAATTTTGTATTTCTTATAGCCTCAATATGCATTTTTCAATGTAAATATGTGACACGGCCTAAATTGACCCTAAATATTTTCCGTCTTACTTGGCCTCAGATCCTTTTAAACTAATATGATACATGTATGTTATTTGTAATTTTTCTTTCCATTTAAAGTACTTTCAATACATATGTAAGGATTTTTTATAACCACAGAGCCTCACAAATTCAATATTGCTGGAAAATATTACTTCTTCATGTAAGGCCCCCCTTCATTGAAAAACCTCAATTTTTAGGGACAGGCTCATATACATTTGACTTTTGGATAGTTATGCCAAGTCTGATAAATCAGATGAATACTCTATTAATTTAAATACACGATAAGTTATCTATTAAGGCATTTAAAAAGTGTTTTTTTTGCAATATTTTAATTTTTAAAGCCCCAAATGTTGCAAGTTGAAATTTTTCAATTTTAACGTCAAAATTGTACACACAAAGATGAGTATAGAACTATACTTATTGTCTATAATATACATCCTATTGTCGTGACACTTTGTAAGCAGTGTTTTAATTTATTAGCTTTGGTCATACCAAGTTTTCTTTAAGATTTGTCAACTCTTTCTATCCTATTAGGTCCGAGACCACAATTGTCGTCCCTTGATTTTCGTTGTTTACAAATATAGTCCCTAGTGTTAACAGTGGGTTACTTGCCATTAGTTTTAATGAATTTCTCCATGTTTAATGCCTCAAATTGCAAGTAGGGGGGTGAAATTAAACTTTTAAAAAATTTGGGTCCATAATTTTAAAGGAAAGTAGTGATTTGGTCCAGCTGAAAAAGTTTGAAAATTAGCACTTCGGAAGCTGTCAAAAGATTTCAAGACGCCCTAAACATAAAATCGTCCATATTTTGAGTTAGTGCCGATGAAGTTTTCTATAATTTTAATATAATTTGTCCCAAAAGTAGTAAAACACTGTTAAAGTTTCTTTTAGAAAGCGCAGGTGAGATCTGTTTTATTTTCATTTATGTTCTAAAAGGAATGCAGTACGAAATAAATGTGGTCTCGGACAATAAGGATGATATTATGTAGTGTTGATTCATTATTTTTGTGGGTACCAATTTTCGCTGATTAATGAAAATAATTATGTTCGTAGACATTTAATTTCGTGTTTTTTCCGGTTTACTTATAAGCCTACAGACAATTTGCGATTCATTGATCCATTAATCATATTAATATCGTGGTTATTCATATATTTGGTTTTGATGTTATATTTGTTATTCTCGTGGTGTTTTGTCTGTTGCTTGGTCCGTTTCTGTGTGCTGTTGCGTTTCGGTGTTGTGTCGTTGTTCTCCTCTTTATTTAATGCGTTTCCCTCGGTTTTAGTTTGTTACCCCGATTTTGTTTTTTGTCCATGGATTTATGAGTTTTGAACAGCGGTATACTACTGTTGCCTTTATTTATCTTCAATAACATAGCTATCATTTCTACAAATTATATTTTTTAAGATATCCGTTTGTGTGACATATCAACCATTGTGATGAACACTTTTATAATAATAAAAAAAATATTTATTTGATTATTGCGTTTGGTTAAAGAAATCTTTATTCAATCATTTAAGTTATGATAAAAAAAATCTCTTTAGATTCTGCATATTGCTATTGGTTTATTGACATGATTGAAGAGCATGATAGTTTTTTTATCTTTCATTTACAATGGCATTAATATTATTTCTACAAATTGATGTTTTCTAGAGACATGATACTATGTGGCATAAGACTGATCATGCCGGGTGCTTTTATAAATTTGCCACTTCTTCGTGGGATGTGAGTATTCTTAGTTTATTTTTTTATATATATCATTGTTAATTTATGTGAGAAAAATACATGTTCGTATGTTATATTATTTTATCTGATAATGGATCTTGTCGCAACTAACAATTGTATGGTAAATTTCAAATTTAATGACATTACTTGACATAACAAATGCACTTCAATGAGTTATACAGTCTTAATAAATTCGGATATAATATGAAGTTTAGATACCTCAAGGTACTTAAATGTTTGGTTTTTTTTTAAATCTCTTTTAATTTATATTCGGACTTATATAGCATTTTAAACTGTCATTCTCTTGAAACAAATCCACATTGTACAATCCTGAAACGTGAACCTTTTTTAAGTACAATCTGTGTAAGAGATTTGTTTATATGATGCCCCTCAATTCTTATTTTCTACATGAAAAAAGGGACATCATACATAAATTACTGTTATTGTAATATCGTATAAACAACATAATATATCTATTTTTGACAGCCAAGGTTCCTCAAGAACATGTTCAACAAACCTATAGGGAGGCCGAGCTAAGTTTGTTGTTAATATAAAACTCAAGTTGAGCAAAATGTCATTTATTCAAAATTTATCATTGAGAATGACTGTTAACATGGTTAACAAAATCATTAGACATGTTACGAAAAGGTATATTCACGACGCTGAGGTTGACAAATTACACTTTAAATGTGGGGACTGTTTCACAACACCAAAGAGATTATCTGTGTATACATTGGATTTTATTTAAAAACTGCATTGATCCTTTCGCAGGCAATTCCGTATGGAAGAAATATTCAATAACATTTATACGATAAGATATATAAGAAATAGATATTAATAATTTCCATTTTTTTTAAGAAACTATAATAATACTGCAAAAAATGGGGGGGAGGGGGACGGTCATTTTAATGCAGTAGATGTGCGGGGCAACGGAAACACGGGGTTCATACGTGTGTGAATTCTTTGGCGAGGCCTTAATATATCTTGCAAATAATCTTAAGTATTATAATCTGTTGTATACCTACCCGTGAATATATATGTAACGATCATTTTTATATAGTTTTAAAAAAACCACTTATACTTGTATGTATTTTGATCCAGTTGTTTGCTACCTAAATTTTTATCTAACGGGATCTGATTCATAACAACTAAAACACGATTTCAACTTGAGGCATTTCTCACTATATAGTTTTAGAACATTTCGCCCGGTAAGATAGCTTCGAGACATGTATTTTCTTTCTCATTTCCTTCGACATTTGTCACAATTTCAAAAATGACAGCTCATTTTGTATATTCTGTATAATAGTTTGTGATTGATTGATTGTTGGTTGCTTTTACGTTTAGTTTCATGTATGTTCAGAACGAGAAGAGTTTTGTGTAAAATATGACTCGCTACTCATCGGTTGAACAACCCTGCAGAGTTTCAAAAGCATTGTATACTGACTTACAAGTCGGCACAGCCTCGCATTTCCCCGTTTCTAAGCCTCATCCTTATATCGTTGATGTGTCAAGTCAATGCACTATTGTTGTCTATATCTTCCAGTACAGTTACATAACAAGTTGACTTATACTCTGTACAAGCCTACTGAACTTTAGTTGAGGATCTATTCCATTAATTAACAATTGACAGTCTTAAATCACTATGATTTTGCAAATATTGATCTCTGTAATTGAGATTTCTACCAATGGCATCTCAGACATGTTCGATAGTGTTCATGTATGGAGATATGGAAGGCAAAAATATAGTGTCAATGGCTTCTTGCTCTTTTTACTCGGTTACAATCCTTGCCATATGTGGTCTAGCGGTGTCGTCCATGTACACGAGTCTTTGGACAAGTGGGTGATAATCGAAATGAGAGACTACAATGTTTCTATGCACCAAAGCCCTGTATGTCTGTCCGTTCATGTAATCCTGCAGAATATGCATACCAAGCTTACAACGCAATGAGAAGCAACAATATACTGTAACACCATCAGAACCGATTCAGTCGATGGGAAAATGTTATTTTGGTCATAAGCATTGATATGTGTCAACAAATTTGTATTCCGCCGTCTACTTTACGATGCATTGCTTTAAAAGACGGATTATTGTTGCCTTATGAAGTCGATGGGCCAATTCTCGGACACTAACACGACCACCTGGAGGTCAGTGGTGTCCTAGCTGCAGGGCAGGAGTAAAACGATGGGCTTTATCAAGACGAGTAAGCAATCAGTCCGCACGACGGGTAGTTAAACGGGGTCTTCATGACATTGGTATATCATTAACATTTGCATGACGTTGTTAAAGTCTTACAATGACGGTGTGAATAACATTGAAATTGTTACCTATGCTCCTGTGCTTTTACCGGCATTTCACATGCCAATTGCTTGTCAACTGTCAGTCACAGATAACTTACGCCTTGCCATATTACAAATTACACAATGAATTGATGAAGGTCAAATTTCACCTGTACACTGGACAGGAGGAAGATTATCTGAAAGTATCAAAACAGTGTATTTGTAAAAGTTCAGATAACCTTTACTTTACGGGTTTATCGGAGTTCAATCTTTTTGTCTTAATGAATTTTCTTAGTGTATGTTACAAGAAATTCATAACATCAAAAATAAATAATTTGTTAGCAATAGTTAAAAACATATTATCGCTGATTCAGGTTATATTCAAGTGGTGCTTTACTTTTGAAGGACTGTATATAACATGTATAAGCAATATGTCAATTGTATTTCATGTATTGAATATTTGTTAGGTGAATATGTCTGTCAAGCAGGTATCATCTGACCTTGATCTTATTTTTATGGAATAATGATTAATGTTGACTTTCCTTAGTTTAGTTTGTCTTGGAGATACTATATGCAATATGTCAACTATATTTAATGCAGGTAATGATTGTAAGGCGTACATGTATGTCTGTTATGGTTCATCTGACCTTGATCTCATTTTCATGGTTCAATAGTCAATATTAGATTATCCTGGTTGAGGTAATTTGTAAGAAACTATAAGCAATAGGTGTATCGAATGAATTATAGTCATTTCGTACTCAAACCATTTCGTACCTCACGGAAGATTTACATACATGTCATTTCGTACATCATGGAAGATTTATGTGTATGCTATTTCGTACCTCATGAAGATTTATATGTATGCTATTTCGTACCTCATGGAAGATTAACATATTCCCGGGCTTGTATTTCCTATCATGATTTCCTTGATAGAGAGTTGATGCTCTCAAGGAAGCTATAGAACCAAGAATTTTAACTGGTGAAGTTGAAATCATTCCTTCGCAAATTTTACAGACGCCATATCGTGTTGGTTGACCGCTATGGAATAGTTTTCTGTGCCGTGTCTTTTGCATTATTATTTGTCTCTTTGTCTTTTATTTTTAAAACATTAAAATCATGAAAAACTTTACAAAAATATAATACGAAATAGTTAACATGCATTAAGTCCATGAGGTACGAAATGGTAGATGCCTTTCGCCAATAGGGTACGGAATGGATATTATCGTGGGTACGAAATGGTAAATGTTGTGTACGAAATGTCAAATGTGGGTACGAAATGGCAAAGGTACGATATGGTCAAGGTACGAAATGACTTGCTTCCTATAGAATGAGTGTTAGGTAAACATGAATTCCGGATTGGTTTATCTGATTGTGGTCCCATTTTCGAAGGAAAGACAAGATTTTGTTAATATATTGTGCTGAATATTTCAACTGTGAAAAAGTTCCTTTATTAGGAAACAAATAGAACAAAACAGCATTCAATTGATTTTAATTCATGTGACTTTTTTTTTAAATGCTGTCACTGAAGTCACAGACTAGTTATATTTCTGCTGTTTTTGGAAGCCCAGTATTTCAAAATTCTCAGCATATGCTTTTGCAAAACTAGACGGAAAGGGTGTTTTTATAACAATTAAAATAACTACATTTCTGTAGCAAAAAAAAGAGTCCTCATCAACTAATTTATAAACTGTTATTAGCTGTAAATACATTACGAGGCCTTTTATGACCACTATACTAAATGAGTTTTTTTTCGTTGTTGAAGGCCTGTAATTGTATTTACATATAAAATACGGTTCAAAGTATGTATTACAGTTTGAAAATTTATGGAAATCCAATCTTTAATTTTCCATAAAAAACCAGGATTGAGTAAAAAGCACCACCGTATAAGCCCTTCGTTAGAAATAATAAATAAACAAAGGATATTGTGATGCCTAAATATGAAGATGAGAGAAAAGTGGACTCAAGAGATTGATAATATAGCAACACCATTTCCTTATTTATATGCCATTTTGTGTTTTAATGTTGAAATAGTTTTTTTGTTTTTATCGTGATCAAGATTATAACATTATTTTGACTACTGTATCCCTCATTTGACATTTGTATCTATAATAGATATAGGAAGATGTGGTGTAAATGCCATATAATGTTTGTTTGTTTTGTTCAAAAACTTATGTAAATTTAATGGAATTCCATGTGACCTTCATACTAGTGAGAGGTTTAGCTACCTATAAAACCACAATGTTTAGTACACCGTGTTCTACATAAGAAAATGCATGTACCGAGTAAGAAATATGACATTTCTTATCCATTCCTTTGATGTGTTTGAACGACGTAGTTCGGGTTAAAGGGTCATCCTGAGCGCGTGCAGATTAAATTCTATATACCGATTTGATTGGTCAATAACTGTTCTAATACATGACGTCATAAATTTACGTGAACGTTTTAGATGTGGACAATTTTCCACAATACACGGATCCTCAGAAAGAGGGAAATACGACTTTCATTGGTAAGTTTTAAATTGACAACTTTTTGGGAGTTTAGACTTTTTGTAAAATTGCGATCTTAATGTTTCTGTTTAATCTATTCCCAGTTTTTTTTATTTAATAAGTGACGATTAAGACTTTGACAAATTGAGTACTTTCAAATCGTTGTATGAAAAAAAATATAACTGAAAGGGTTATTGAGTTAAAATTAAATGCTTTTGAATTTCTCTCCATGAATGATATGCTTTAATAGAGAAAGATAAACCGAGGAAGATGTTATATTACCTAAATTTAAAATTTTGAATAAACAGAAAATACGTTTTTCTTTCCAATCTTTTCCTCCCCCTCCCCCAAATTCATTGTATCTAATTTCACTGTATTTTTTTTAAAGCACGTCCATCTAATTCACTGTATTGTTTTATTAAGACACGTCTATCTAAATGAAGTCTGATTAACCTCCAGCTAATCTCCTTGTTTTGAATAAAACTTAAATATAACCCCTTTAAATTCGATCCAAAAATATGGGGAATAGATACACTGATTTAAGATTTATGTTGTACGCAAAATATAATAAAAATATTATGTTCAAGCTAAGATGAAAAAAAAAAAGGATTGAGAAACCTTTTGTTTTCCTATTTTGAGACTACGATGTTTGTACAAAGTTCAATTTTGTCGTTATTTCAAGGCAGATGTTGGATTAAGGGGTTGGGACGAACCTGTCGTTCACCCTAGGATTCGACAAAGTATCGTGTTTTGCCTTATAATCGTCAATATTGTAGTTTAGTCTCGCTACACTTGGTGATATATTTTTTTTAATTTGATAGAATAACGCCCCTTTCAAAATCAAGGAACCGCCCCTAAAGGTGAAATAGATTTGAACTGTGCATTATATCTAAGTTATAGCATACATTTGTACATCTTTCTAATTAATAAAATTTCTTTCGCTTCATTGTGAAAATGGAACTTAAAAATTGTGAAAACGTTATTCATGCGAAAGCCATGTAAAAGAAGATCGTAATGGGGTACCTTTATGACGAATAACGGTAAGAAAAATCTTTCAAAATGACATGAACTGTAATGTTTGGTGCATGACCATTTTCTTAATGACGTTTGAAAAACGACTGCGTTTGACAATTTTTTGTTTCCCAAAATAACTGTAACGATTAATTATTTGAGATCTCCGAATCTCGATAATACGGTGGCATTATTCGGCTACGTGTATGAAAGAACGAGATAACTATCTTGTGGTAACGACATATAAAGTCTACAGTCTGTGATGTACTGGTTGTCGTTTTTTCCTGTATATTATCATATCTATTGATTGCTTATTTGTTAAGGGCCGTACGGTGACCTTACATTTACGGCATTTGGTCTAGAATGGACAGTTGTCTTATTTGAAATCATACTGTATTTGCTTATTGTAACAAGAAGCGACAAGGAGAATAAATTTAGCGACAAGAAAACTTAAAAAAAAAAAATATTTTGATATACGGGCATGCAGTAATAAAGATATCTTCCTTCTTTTTTATTTATTATATTGATAGATATTTCGCTGTGATATTACGCTTTTAATTTGTACATGCACTTGTGTTTAAGAACAATTATATATTTATTTTATATTTTTTTTAACACTCTCATTGTCTAAAATATGATAAACTCACTGCATGCAAAGTGCTTTATTCGTGAACCAATGTCCAGAAAAGAAAATGTTAAAAAAACGTGAATATTTTGTTTTGTGTATTGACTCATTAATCTCTTGAAACCATGAACAAAGCAATAACAAAATACAGTAACTATCCTATTAAAATAGTTAACAAGCATGGGTAATGCTTAAATAACTAAGTTATACCAAAGGATTAAACGAATCTCTTTTTTGATAACGTTAAATGTTATAAATATACGGCAATTTAATACCACGGTCCCACTAGGCCACGATCGCACTAAGATCTGTAAAAAAAATGCGAATTTCGATGATCTTAGTACGATCGTGTAGACCGCAGTAAGGTGGTATCACGGTCGTGGTGAGGTCTTCAAGATCGAGATGAGCGTGGCCAACTTTGAACATGTTCAAAACAATCGTGGTGCGGTCGTGATAACATCAGGTCGTAGTAGAAGTGTAGTAAGAGCCTAGTAAGCTCGCAAAGGTCGCTGTAACATCGTAGCGAGAGCGTAGCGAGAGCGTAGCGAAAGCGTGTTTCTATTTGGAGAGACTGCGCTACTACCTCACTGTGACCATCTCGTTTTCACCACGACCCAACTACGCTTCCATCACGACTATACCAAGCTGTTACCTCAACTTGCAAAAGTTAAGACACGTACTGTAAATGGAGGAATTGTTAAACGGTAGAAACATTATAAATACTACACACGTTAATAAAATCGACACCTCTATCAATATTATTGATTTATAATAAAGTTTTTATAAAATACTTTTTATTAGCACCAGATTTGTCATTTCGAGGGACAAATAAAGGCAACAGTAGTATACCACTGTCCAAAACTCGTAATCTATGGATAAAAAACAAGATTGGGGTAACAAACTAAAACTGAGGGAAACGCATTAAATATAAGAGGAGAACAACGACAAAATTTGTAATACTATGAGTACGCCTATATTTTGAACTTCAACATACTTGTTCAAACTGAAAAAAAGAATTTCATTGTATTCATGTTATTTGCCTTGACCCAGCTTTCACAATAATTGATATCTGCCATTGTTTTAAAATATAGATAAAAGATCAAGCGTAAAACTATGTTTAAAATACATGGCCGCTGAAACCTATTATAAACACAAATGGTATTTTCATGGAACATTAAAGATTCCGATTGTCTATTCTGTATTCTGTGTGAAAATCGTTTGTATCCTTGCATTTTCTTTTATAAATTTCCTGTCAGGAATATGGTAGAAAGTAAAATCACAAAAATACTGAACTTAGAGGAAAATCAATTCGAAAAGTCCATAATCACATGGCAAAATCAAATAACAAATCGCATCAAAAACGAATGGACAAGAACTGTCATATTCCTGACTTGATACAGGCATTTTCAAATTTTATTTCTAAGAATGTTGGCGTCTGCTTTTGTGGTAGTTCAGTGATTCTGCTGTTGTTTTCAGGTTATAGATGATGTTTTGTCTTTGGATTTAGTTTGTTAACCTTTTTTGTTTTTGATTAATCGCATTGTGACTACTGAAAAGCGATACACTTCTGTTGCCTTTATTACGAGTTTAAATGCTACACTATTTAAAACGATCAACATTTTAAAACGGGTATTTACTACTTGAGAAGTTCAACAATAACCAGAGTTGATGTAATTATTCAAGAAACTTAAATAAGTTTGACAAATATATGAATATGACCGTCAAAATATTTTATAAATACATAGTGGTCCAATTCAACCTAAAGAACAAAAAGTGCGGTGACAAAAGTGTAAAAAGTCGTCTAGATCGCGACTTTAATCTCCCCAAATAACACACGGCTAAAAATGGCCTTAACTTAAAGACAAATATGTCTTTTTTAGTTTTTGCCCTGTCGTCAGAACTTCGTACGGTCACATTTTTCTAAAAAGTCGTTTTAATGACAAGTAGTATATTGGACAGTTTCAATCCCCCTTTTTCAAAATAAAAAATTGTGTATGTTTACTTACATTTAACTGAAATAGTTTTTCCGTAAGCTATTTTTATATGTTAAACTATTCTATTCAGTATTTCATTTTCTTATAATCTATAAAATTTGCCGAGTTTGGACTGTTTAAAATTGAGGTAATTTTAATTGCAAATTCAGACACAAACTTCAGTTTCATCTTCATAGTAGTAATAAAAATGATCCCATAATATTGTAAGCATAAAGTATTACATAAAACTAATAAGAGATAAAAAAAATTGGAACCAAAATATGAAAAAATCTTAAGAAATCAATGGAAAAAGAAAGGAATAAAAAACTTCAATTTTTACACGGTACTTAATCACTTGCCTTCCGTGACTTTTTGTGTATTAGTCCATTATTTGCTCGTAACTGCTATAGGTGGCACGATAGTATTTCCTGGCCCATAAGGGATAATGATAGCCTTTTTAGAATTTTCACCACTTTCTAACACTGCAAAAAATTCTACATTCACAGTTAACTGCAGTACTTTCATTTTACACTTCAGAAATTAATTTGAAGATGTATCATGACCGTTTACTTTTTTTGCTATATTTAAAAAGGCCACTAGTACTTTTATCGGACTGTTGTCCCTCAGTTTCGGGTATTTGTACGCGTTCTAAAATGCAGTCGTTCAACTGGAACGCTTGTATATTTTGTTGCAACAAGACATTTGAGAAAGATAAAAAAAAACTACTCAAGTTTGAATCAGATCAGCGTATTAAGAATTTTTTAATCGTGTCAAATAAAGTTAAAGTTGAAATAATTTCCCGTCCATCTTTTAAACTTCAGGCACTCTGTTATTTTGGTTGCATTACAAATTATTTGCTAAAACAAACAAAAAATCCAAACCCATGGAAGCGGATATCTCAGATCACGATACTGCTTTTACTTATTATATTTTGGCTATTGACAACGATTTAATGGTCATTCCTCATGACACCGTTACTATTAGATATAGATCTTTTCTTCCAGCTGATTGTAATTTAAAATATTCTACTTGCAGTCTTAACTCATTGATTTTTATAGAAATTCAGTTATCAAAAAACTTCAACAAGTTCAAGGCAAATATAACATAATATTGTGTAGCAAAATAACTATTTGAGATGCCATATCAGCTGCTAGTCAATTAAAAACTGACTTTAAATTCTTAATGTCAACTGTAATAGACACAAATAACGGATAGATATTTCATTCCGCTGTAAGTATACTTAAAAAAGACATCTCTACAAACTCTACAGATATTTACCCATCTTCGGCAGAATTGCTTTTTTTTCATCAATTCAGTCAATGCCTTAGTCCTTACTGGAATTCATTTTATGGTAACTCGATGAAACTGCATACAGCCAAAACTATTCTCAGGAAATCGTTTGTGTTGCCATTTTATTTTCATTTAGGATTGGCTTTACAGATGTACCATGAGTTTGGTTCGTAACACCTTGTTAAAACATTGAATGCCAATGGATTTTATGCTTCTCAAAGTAAGGTGCGACGCTATCTAATGTGTTGCCAAACATGAAATTTAGCGGCTTCAAGATAGTGTGTACGTCTCATACATAATGTTTCCCCATCATCTTTGCAGACAAGCATATGGATGTCATCTGAACCCCTATTTTAGATCTCTGTTAAATCTTGGATGAATTAAAAGGGATGGTTTGAAGCTGTATTTTTTTTTTTGGCAACAAATGTCTTCGGACTTCCTTCAATACCTTGTCTGTACTTGTAAAGACAGACTCAAAGTAACGTGTTTGTAGATTTTTCGTTTGTTTTACAATATTCATTTCGGGAATTGAAGACTTTGCAGTATACATTTTACTCATTGTTGAAGCCCGTACGAGACGTATTTGTAATGTATGTCTCATTTGGTCTCATTTGGGGTTGCCTCATTTGCAATCATTTCACATCTTCTTTTTTTATATGAAATACTTTTGAAGTTTGTGGTACGTTGCAAGGAAAAAAAGGGGAATATAAGTACGAAACTTATAATGTAATAGATATTAATCAGAGTAAAATACACAACAACAGATAAAACTATATGGAAGTAGTAATAATTGTGAAAAAAAACCAAAAGCAACGAGTAGTCTTTAATAAAACCTGAAGTATCCGCAATTCAATTTGAGGTCATATTTGACTGTAGTGTTCTATTGCTTTGATTGGATACATCACCCAATATGATAGTTTAAAAAATAATTTTAAAGTATGGTCCTGCATTACACATGATTTTTTACCTGAAATTGAAATTTTTCATAAGGTTAAGGTGCTCTAAACATTTTATAGCTTGAAAACCTAATTTTTGAAGTTTTGTTTATAAACGTCGTTTTAGGATTTTTTGGATAAAATAAATCTTCATGATTAAGGTTTATGTACAATAACAAACATTGATAAAGCCAAAACAGTATCATTTGTATGTATGTAGAGTTTAGAAATATAAAAAAATGTCAAAATTGAAACCCTCCCAAATTTTCACAGATTTTTACATATGACCTTTGACCTCATTTTTTAAAATATTATGACCATATTAAGTCCTGACGACAGGCATATTATTATAGAACACGATTTCCTCTTTCCAATGATATATTATATAGGTGTGTGTTCGGTGGGGAGATTAAATTAAAAAAAATCTACCTTCAGTCATCGCACTAAAAGTTGCTTTCACTCATGCTATGTCAATAAAATTTACTCCATTCAAAATTGGAAACAATATATATAAAAACATTAACTAACTAAGAGTTGATGTAATGGCCCAAGAAAGATGAGGTTTATAAAAATTGACGTCTACGAGTTAACAAAATTTCCGGCCAAAAGTACATGTATCTTTGTTGTAATCTGTAAAGTTATATTCTTGAGCATTATATTTAAATATATCACTTAAAGTAGCATTTAATAATATTCTCAAAATCACATGGCCTTATTAATGCTAATTCAGATAGTCATCTTTAATTTGTTTCCTAACTTTTTTAAATCAACATAGATTTTCTTAAATTCTACAATTATTTTATTTATATATTGATCTTACAGAATACCAGGTTGTTTGGTAGTTTGGTGAATTGCTGTCATTCTATGGATTAAAAAAATAGGTTAAAAAAAGCTAAATTGTCAGTTTTGGCTAAATCCAGATAGTCATCTTTAAATTTTTTCCTAACTTTTTCAAATCAACTTGCATTTTCCTTAAACTCTACAATTATTTCATTTATGTATTGATCTTACAGAATACCAGGTTGTGTGGTAGTTTGGTGTATTGCTGTCATTCTATTGATTTAATAAATAAGTTAAAAAAAAGCAAAAATTTTCAGTTTAGACGTAATTCAGATAGTCATTTTGATTTTTTTTTTATAACTGTTAAAATTAACATGGATTTCCATAAAACTCTACATTTATTTCATTTATATTTTGATCATATAGAATACCTGGTGGTTTGATAGTTTGGTGAATTGCCATGATTGCTGTCATTATATGGATTTACTAAAAAAAAAGCTTAAATTTTCAGTTTAGGCTAAATCATTGTATAGTCATCTTTAAACCTTTTTAGAACTTTTTTAAATCAATTTAGATCTTCATATAACTCTACAGCTATCTCATTTATATATTAATCTGTCAGAATGCCAGGTTGTTTGGTGATCATAATTTCTTTATTGAAAAGTATATTAGATAAAGGGACATTGGTATTTGAACTATATTTAACATGCTGTGTTATTAAGACAATAATTAGTAATTCAGTATATGATAATATTTTTACTAGTCCAAGAGTTATTGTCTATTAGTTTAGATTATTTCCGTTATTCTAAATCAATATTGTATCTGAGACTGCAAATAGAAAATGAAATATATACATTGATACTAATACTGGTTTTAAAAACAATAAAAAACAAAGTCTGTTTTTTTGATTTCAAGACTTAAACTTGCAAACTTTCAAATAGAAAAAAAACTTTAATACTTTTTATTGTTTTAAACTTTAGATGGGCAAGGACTTTTTTAACCGATTTATTTAGATGGGCAAGGACTTTTTTTCAGAAGTAAAAAGGACGGTCAATCACTTTTTTAATGAATCAATACTAACAATGCACCAGCCCATCCATTTGATGAATATTGAACAGTCCCTAATACGAACGGTTTTTATTTAATCTTTATTGTTTTTCTTCAAGAAACGACTTGGTTTTTAACGAAATTGACTGCCCATGAGAGAGTCCATGGTCGGGATATCAACAAACAACGACATTAGAAAACATTTTGTTTATCGTTAGAAAGCGATTCTGATTACAAGTTAAAGAGTTGAACAGACCAGCCGTACGTTACATTTACAGTAGGCCTAGTTTAATCGAAGTTGTTTAAGTAAAAGTTAACTTATTGAAAAACTTAAAAGTCAGTCGAGGATTTTCTTAAGTTTACTAAATCAGCAGTCATAAGAACATTTCCAGAACAATTCTGCTTTTAAATGTAACTTGATTTTGGTCATTCGACCGGTCATTGCAGTAATACAACCTGTCACATGTCTTCTTTGAATAGTCAAAGAGACAGATTGTCAAGTTTACCGGCTATACAGGTTAGGACTGCACCTATCCCTACATATTTGTTTTATAGTTTATTTCTCAATAAAACAATTAAAAGATAACTATAAATAAAAAGCACAGAAAAATGCAAAATATTTCCATAATATGTCTGTTTATGTAACTGAAACTAGCATTCCGAAACTACTGTCTTTTTTCTCTTTTACTTTTACTTGTCACTTCTTACAGTAAATTCAGTCTACATAGACTTCATCAGATTAAAATGACGACTTCAGGTAGAAACCATGCTTATATTGATAGGAAGGCGCAAAAATAGTTTCAGTATGAATGGAAGTTGAAACTCTTAATCGAAAATAATTGAAAAAAAAACAATGAATGGAAGAAGATGTTATATGTGTGTCAATCAGACAACTATCCACACAAGTCATAATTTATAAATGTAAATCATTATAGGCCAAATTAAGATCTTCAACACGGAACTGCGGCTTACACCGAACAGCAAACTAGAGAGGGCTCCGACAATTACTAGTGTAAAACCATTCAAAAGGAGAAAACTAACTGTCTTATCGACATAAAAAAGAGAAACATTTATTAACCACATCAACAAACGACAACTACTGGACATCAGATTCCTGGCTTTGGACAAGTGCAGGCAATTGCAGCGCGAGTTAAAACTTTAATTTAATAGTTCCAAACTTCTACTCTTATCTGAAACAATAATGGTACATCACAACATTAAAATACACACTATAAAATAGAAATTGAGATGGCTTAACTAAATCAAAACACGTATTAACATAATTGGACAAAGTATACACTGAGTAAATAAATTTAATCTATGATACAATGTAAATACAAAATAAAAAAATATGGAATTAGTAACTGCAATAGCAATATTAATCTGCTGTGAAATGTTAATCAATTTAAAAAAAAAAACAATAAGCTTAAAAAATTTCGCCATTTGCAATCCTAATATGAACAGTGAATTAAAATAATGTTGTTCTAAGGTTTTCATGTAATGTTCAAATGGTGAACGGGCATATATTTACAAAAGAAATAGTTTTGACGTTTAAAGTACGAAGAAGTGAAAATATATAGTAAATTAAAGTAAAGTTAAGTAAAGTAATCTTATTTAAAGTCGGGTTGCATATATATACATTATAACAAAGAACATGAGCTCTTAAGAGTTCTTCAACCGACTGATATTTAAAACAAACGAAACATACGTGTAATAACATCAGATACCCACACAACACAAACATACAGACAGACAGCACACATATATATAGCGAAAGCAAATTTACAGATCTAACATTGTTGGGTTGATGTTTAGACGAGTTGTATATACATTATGTACACAGCCATGTATCACCATCATTGATGGCGATCCGATGGATACATCTGTTGTAGGTTGTCACTGACTCAGACGTACTTATGAATATAATTATTTTCTGTGACTGTCTCTTACATTAATTTGTAGGATCCTTAACTATAGATAATTTAGCTGATCTGTAACAATAACATCTTCATGCTTTATATATCAAGAACTGTAGTACGCCGCTAGATTAAAATTGACATGGAAAGGTAACACATGGCCAGCGAAGCTCTCTTTTTTTTTGAGAGTCTGGTCGTGTGGTCTAGCGGGACGGCTGCAGTGCATGCGATTTGGTGTCACGATATCACAGTAGCATTAGTTCGAATCCCGGCGAGGGAAGAACCAAAAATTTGAAAAAGCAAATTTACAGATCTAACATTGTTGGGTTGATGTTTAGACGAGTTGTATATATATATATATATATATACGAGTCTAAATTGAAAACTACGTTCAAACCTATGACTGCGTTGGATAAAAACCGCAATTTTTATACGTGTGCATGTCAAACAAATTTCGTTGTAGAAGGGTCTAAAAACCGCACAAACAACATTTTCCAAAAGACCAAAAGAGTGAAAAAGTATATTTAAACAAAACGCATTTGACTAACAGGTCGAACAACTGATGTTCTTTAACCCTGCTGACTGCCATTGGCGATTGCCAAATAAAATTGATCACAAGATGTAACAAAATGTAAATTAATGTAAGAGACAGTCACAGAAAATAATTATATATATATATACGTCTGAGTCAGTGACAACCCTACAACAGATGTATCCATCGGATCGCCATCAATGATGGTGATACATGGCTGTGTACATAATGTATATACAACTCGTCTAAACATCAACCCAACAATGTTAGATCTGTAAATTTGCTTTCGCAAATTAGCTGATCTGTAACAATAACATCTTCATGCCTTATATATCATGTACTGTAGTACGCCGCTAGATTAAAACTGACGTGGAAAGGTAACATATGGCCACCGAAAGCTCTTTTTTTGAGAGCCCAGGTGGTCGTGTGGTCTAGCGGGACGGCTGCAGTGCAGGCGATTTGTTGTCACGATATCACAGTAGCATGGGTTCGAATCCCGGCGAGGGAAGAACCAAAAATTTGCGAAAGCAAATTTACAGATCTAACATTGTTGGGTTGATGTTTAGACGAGTTGTATATATATATATATATATATATTCATTAAATAAAATAATATCGATGTCATCCTTCCATTGGGACTCTTCAGGATAACTGATGTAGTGTCGCTATAGGCGACGTCGTCAAGGAGGTTTATGACGTTCCGTCATTGTTCGTTATTAATAATTCTCTGGGTTTAATTTCGATCTGAACGTTGTTATGAAATAACGTTCCATCTCTTTCCTATATGCTTCATCCCGTCTACATTTAAAGATAGACATTTTTTGAAAATGCTTTTTACCACAAGTATCACTTAGTGTGCACTTATTGGCTAATTTCTGTATTGTGGGTGTTTTATTTGTTCTTTGTGAACTCGCACCCATTCACAGAGACTATTCCCGGTATGTTCAATATAATGTTCGTGACAACCAGGACATGTGACGCAATAAATAAGATTTGTTGTCTTATAAGTCATATTGGCGTTCACATGAAATTTTTTGCCATCTTTAAACGATTTCATTTTACCCGTTTCTAAATATTTTGTATTTTGACCGCAAACACCGCATCTTGAATCTCCGCAAGACTTCATTCCAAAGTCACTAACCTTCGGTTCGAACCGAGCTCTGGTTAAGTGTTTCTTTAAGTGTTTAGGTTGTCTTCGGCTGTAGATTAAGTTTCCTACCGGTATCAATTTTTTCATAGTTTCACTTTCGTGTAGGATCGGAAGGTTTGATTCAATTGTATTAAAAACGTCTGGTAAACACGGGTCATGTGTACTAACAAACGGTATTTTCCTTAAGCTTTCATCCGTGTCTTTCACTTTCGGGTTCGTAATTCTTGTAGGGTCAATAGTTTAGATTTTCGAATTCCACATTCGATTAGACCCTCTGGGTATAACTGTTGTGTCAAATAGCCTTTTAATTCCTTCAAACGTACTTCTCGAATGTTAATCACAAATCAGCCTGGCCATACAGTAAGGTATATTTCGTTTTATATGGGACGGATGACACGAATGAAAATTTAAGTATTGATGGATGTGGATTTATAATAAATGTCCGTTGTTATATGACTGCCTGATTTTAAGATTAGGATATCTAAAAATGGTAGTTGTGTGTCACTGGTTTCCATGGTGAATTTGATCGACGGATGTAATGAGTTGATTAGATCTTTAAATTTATATAAATCTTTTTCAGATCTGCTCCAAATTATTATGCAGTCATCTAAATTATGCAGTCATCTAAATATCTTTTCCAAAACTGAGTGACATAATCACAGAAATTTTGATCGAATTGGATAGATATTTGTCGATACATCTGTTGATCTAGTTCCCATGGCTGTACCTTTAATTTGTCTGTATTTGTTCGCGTCGAAATAAAATGTATTTTCTTCTAGAACTATTTTGATAGCCTCTAGTATGAAGTTTGTTTCAAATCTACTGTCAATTTCATCCCGTTTTTCTTCGATCCAGTATTTTACGGCTGTAAGACCTAGATCATGGGGAATATGTGTATATAAACTTGTAACATCAAAGCTTGTTATTAGTGTTTCTTCCGGAACTATGGCAGGAATATGATTTAAAAATTTCATATCATCTTTGATATGACTTGGAATTGACGGACATAGATGTTTTAAAACAAGGCCGATAAAAGGACTTAGTCTTTTAGTTAATGATTCCGGTCCGGCTATAAATGGTCTTAATTTCAAATTAGCGGGACGGAATGTTTCAACGTAAATATTGTTTTGATCGCGAACAGTATTTTGTATTTGTGCACTTTTATGTACTTTTGGAAGTCCATAGAAATTACTCTTTTTCGGATCAAAGTCACACAAGTACGCTATGTCTTTCTCTGTCAGACATTTGTCGTAGTCTTTTATCAGTTTCTTTAATCTCTTTTTAGTTGCTTTATCCGGTTTATTTGTTACTTGTTTGTAGTATTCCTCATCATTAAGCTGTTCCTAACTTTTTCTTTATAAAAGTCAGTATCCATAATGATGATGGCTCCTCCTTTATCTGCTTCTTTAATTAATGATAATATAGTCGTCATCTTTAAGACTCTTAAACGCATCCTGTTCATTTCGGGTTAAATTCTGTTTACATTTACTTGTACAGACGGGAAATTTTTTAATGGTCTCAATGTAAGTATCTAAATATTCATCTTTCCCCAGACTTGGGGTTGTAAGTTGATTTGTTTCTTACGAGAGATTTATCATGGTCCTTTTTATTTCAGAATTCTTCTTTTAAACGGAGGCGTCTAGAGAAATTATTGATATCAGCTTTTAATTCCGGAACATTTGAATATGGAACAGGAGCAAATTTAAAACCTTTTGATAATAAATAAATTTCATTTTCGTTTAATGTTCTTCGTGAAAGGTTTATAATTTTGGGGTCTGTCGTCGGCTCGGGTGTTGGGTTGCAGTTGGAATCGGATCGGGTGGTTGCAAGTTTTGGCCTCCCTCTAAAAAAGGCTGTCGTGCACCTCTTCCTCTACCTCTGTTGTTTCCACCATGATTGGTGATGCTCCCACCTCTACCACCGCGATTAGATCTATCTATTCTTCCACGACCTCGTCCACGTCTTCCTCCGCGACCTCCACCTCTACTATTTACAACTTTTCATTCTTCATTGTTTTGTTGAAAATTTCTGGGGACGGATTGCGGTTTTGAGTGTTCGGTCTTTTTGACGGTTTATTCCTAAATGCGGTGTTGTCAATTTTCATTTGGGTTGATTTAGAAGCAACGGCGGCATATGTTCCAGTATTGGTAATCTGTGAAACATTTGGTTGATTAGGGGATGTATTGATATTTAAATTATTCATGTGTATATCGTTGTTTCCCTTGTCCTAGCTGGCCGTTGTGGTTTTAGTTTCATTATGGACTCATGGCCATAATATTTTCGTAATTATCGAAATGTTCTTGATGTTTCTGCCACACCGCTTTTGATTTCTCTTCTTCACATTTTGTGTCCTGTGTCCACATCTCGTAAAGTTTTGCTTCAATATTGCCTTTACATTTTTCGGATATTTCGGCTAATACTGTTGCGTCTATTGACAGAAATTTTTCTTCAAATCGGTGTTTTCTTGTTTGATATACATATATCAATGCATATATAGCACATGTAGAATAAAAACTTAGCAAGATATATTAAAACAAATGTCTAATATCAGCACATATATAGTAGCACATAGTATTCATATCAGAGTAGCGCATCCAAATGTAAGCACTTTAAGCACGAACAAAAGACTGCATGCAGCTATAGCGAAAGTAATACATAAACAGAAGAATAAATGGCTAAATAAAAAATAAAATAACTGCAAAAGGATCAAAATTAAAATAAAATAAAAACACAAAACACAAAACAAACAGCAGGCTTAGAGATCACGTTATGGGGCAATAAATAAGTACATTGTCTGCAAGAACTGCATGAACATTTTCTGAAAAACACCAGATGGAGATAATTTTTTTGAACTGGCCAAAAGTTTATAAGCTCCTTGACTTATTTGGCAAGGAGTTCCAGAGTTTTGCTGCCTCATAACTAAAGTTATTCTTACCATACGTTGTTGTTTTTGGCCGTGGTACATCTGCTATGCCTTTGTACCTGAAGTTATATGAATTTTCTTTAATATTTACCAAATTATGTAGGAATTCTGGACTAGATTTATTAATTATTTTAAATGTCTCTAATGTCATGGTTCCCAATCTTCTGATTTTTAGTGCTGGTAGCTTAGACTGTTCAAGAAGTGTATCATAAGAATTTGTGTAGTCGTCGTAAATAAATCTGAGTGCTCTTTCTTGTATTGTTTTCTATTGTCTTCGTGGTTTGTTCACTGCAGAGGTGCCATGTAAGAGGACAGTAGCTGAGGTTTGACATAACAAATGAGTGGTATGTTGTTAGTTTAGAAAGTCTGGTGAGATGAGTGCCAATTCTTTTAAGAACGTTTAGTTGTCGTGCAGTAATACCAAACGCTTGTCAAACCTGGTATATAGACCAGATATAAACCTGAATCAGTTAACATTAGAAAACAAAATAGCATTACAAATAGTATCAATAGGTCAAACAAACAAGATAATACTATTTAGAGGTCTCGCAGTTACTTACATCAAGTTAAAAGGAAAATAATAAATAACATAAACTAACATGCATTAGACAATAAAATGAACTACATGCATACAGCCACACACGACCGTCTTCATGCTTTAAGAAAAGATTATTTTACAACAGACAACTTTCCTTTCTTTTGTCAAAGTTTATTTAGCAACAATCGAATGATTGCAGTGATGAGGGGAGTGTTTATTGACCTATCCGCTCTAAAGTATCTGTATGTATATAATTGTACTACACTATTATATTCAAAAGCTAAGTTCTCTTACACATGTTATATCTGTTTATGAAGGAACGTTTAGTATATTAATATATTTATGAAAAAAACAAAAAGAGTGAATTGGTGACGATAGTAAAAATCTCCCAAAAGAAAAAAATATGCTATTCATGGAAATACATACATGTTTAATGTGTTATGGTTTTCGTGAATTTGCAATGAGAGTTATATGCCAGAATGGAAGTGAAAATTCATCAAATAGTACAGACACAAAAACAAGGCTACTTTTGCTGTAAACTGAAAGTAAACCAAGCATTGCCAAGTTAGCTGGTACTAGTATCAATGATTATTTGAACTATAAATTCTATAAAGATTTGAATGTCATACTGGGCAATTAAAAACAAAGAAATAGATTCAATATGTTTTTGTGAAAAACAAATAACGCATCCGAAAGTTTTGTGTAAATAACATAAACAAAAATTATGATATCATCATGGCTTTTCTTTGTTAAACATTAATTACAATTTATTATGTCATTAGTTTTTTTAAACTGACTTAACCAGGTCTTTTCATTTTAATAATGTTTAGATTTGTGTTGTTTCTTATTTCACAGCCTCCATATTAGGTATTTTTGAACCGAAATACTAAATAAATGGTTTAACTTCAAACAAGTAAATGTTAATGAGTATCATGTAAGATTTCCAACAACATCACGTTTGCATTAATGTATTGACCCAGCACATTTCTATGCAAAAGGTCCCCAATTATATTTCATCATAATTATATAAAAAGTACATATAAAAGCAAGTGCTAGTTGTGATCATTTAAAACAGGTTAAAGAACAAAAAAAATATATTGGCAGTTTAAATTGATGAATTGGGTTGTTTGCATAAGACCGTCTTTTATTTTGTAAAAGTGATCATTCCGTGCGTGCTTTGAATTCTTTGATTACCGTTTTCAATATAATGTTGCTTTGAATTAAACAGAAACAGCAGTTGAAGTGTGAATTCCCTCATTTTGATAAAAAGAAATGTTGCTATAAATTGTGGCTTTGTTTAAAAAACTAATTTCATTTATGAAATAGTTTATCAAAACACTTTAAACTAGAGGCTCTAAAGAGCCTGTGTCGCTCACCTTGGTATATGTGAATTAAATAAAGGAAGCAGACAGTTCATGACAAAATTGTGTTTAGGTGATTGTGATGTGTTTGTTCATCTTATTTTACTGAACATTCTTGCTGCTTACACTTATCTCTATCTATAATGAACTTGTCCGTGTAGTTTCAGTGGAAAATCTTAGTAAAAATTTAAAAATTTTATGAAAATTGTTTAAAATTGATTATAAAGGACAATATATTCTAGGGGATCAAATTTTGGTCATTTTGACTTATTTTTTAGTCTTACATTGCTGTACATTATTGCTGTTTACAGTTTATCTCTATCTATAATAATATTCAAGATAATAACCCAAAACAGCAAAATTTCCTTAAAATTACCAATTTAGGGGCAGTAACCTAACAACGAGTTGTACGATTCAGAGCAGATAGATCTTGACCAGATAAACAAATTTACCCAAGTCAGATCTGCTCTAAATGCTTTGTTTTTTGAGTTATAAGCCAAAAACTGCATTTTACCCCTATGTTCTATTTTTAGCCATGGCGGCCATCTTGGTTGGTTTGCCCGGTCACAAAACACTTTTTTTAATCTATATACATCAAAGATGATTGTGGCCAAGTTTGGTTTTATTTGGCCCAGTAGTTTTAGAGAAGAAGATTTTTGTAAAAGTTAACGACGACGACGACGGACGCCAAGTGATGAGAAAAGCTCACTTGGCCTCAAGGCCAAGTGAACTAATAATAGCCATGTACAGTGATAAATACATATCCTACGGTAGGGAGACACACAAAACAATAGATACTGTAATATTGAGATCTCGGATTATTATATCGTTTTATCGATTCGTTAAAAGAAGATCTCGGATTTTTGAATCGTTATTTCGGTTAAATATATCGAGATTTCGATTTAAATATATCATTAGCTCGATAAAACGAAACTGTATTTTTGAATTCGCCATTTTGATGTATCTAACATATATTCAAATTAATTTCAGAAAAAAAACCAAAATCAAAGGACTCTTCAAAATGTTTTACTAAAATAAAGGAAGCAGTAGTATACCGCTGTTCAAAACTCAAAAATCCATGGACAAAAAACAAAATCGGGGTAACAAACTAAAACCGAGGGAAACGCATTAAATATAATTCATTCATTTATTTAGCTATATCGAAATAACGGTCTCTTTTTATCGAGATTCCGATATATTTAACCAAGATAACGATTTCATAATCCGAGATCTCGGTTTAACAAATCGAGATATGTGATTTATTACCATCTACGGCCGTATAAAAAATAAACATTATATATTTGATCGATTAATTTTTTCTTTATCTCGATTTATTCATATACGGCCGTAGATGGTTATAAATCACATGATTGTCTATATCAACTTAAAAAGTCACATTAATTATATAATATTTAACGTTAGTTTGAATGTTTGTTCTTATGTCGTCTTAACCCGTCCCTAAAACATATCTTATTCAATTAATAAACAAATTTGTCTTATAAATCTTGAATGGAATACAGAACGAACTACCTGCATTCAGTTTCAATCGGAACAGCGTAGAAAAGCCTGAACAAGTACTTATGTTTCTCTTTTGTGAAAAATTCAGTCAACTAAGACTTGATCGGATTAAAAAAGGGAGTTTCATATTGAAATATTGCTACTTATCATAGGTTGGCACTAAGTGTTGTAAAGCGATAATGATTAAAAAAACATACATGCATTTACATCTAAAAACGACTGAAAATATCACTGCAATGATTCCTATTATAAAGCTTTCTTCTAAAACGTTCCTTTGTTACAGATCTTTGGCCGGAAATAAAATGTCTTATATATTGGAAGAAGTGTTTAAAGACCTACCAAGCCTGTCCTATCTGTATGTATACAGTTGTACTATAATATTATATTCAAAAGTATATATAAACTGCATATTGTTGTCTGGAAATTACACCTCCTTATATAATGTATAGTTTATTAATGATATTTTTTGTGGAACACATTTCAATACATATAACTGCTTTTTAGACTTTTTATAATAAAGTTTATTTAAAGAATTAAGGCGTAAATTGATTTGGAAATTAATTAAATTTTCTCAATTCGGTATAGGTCAAAATAGCCACGTACAGTGATATATACTTAGCCTACGGAAGCAGTAAGGGGACACACAAAAAAATAGATACTGTTAAGTTGAGATCTCGGATTATTATATTGTTTTATCGATTCGTTAGATGGAGATCTCGGATTTTTAAATCGTTATTTCGGTTAAATATGTCGAGTTTTCGATACAAATATATTATCAGCTCTATAAAACAAAACTGTAATTCTGAATTCGCCATTTTGATGTAATCTTACAAATATTGAAATTAATTTCAGAAAAAAAATCAATGAACTCTTCAAAACTTTTAACTTAATTTATCTATAATTTTATTTAGCTTTATCTGAAAAACGATCAATGTTATCGAAATTTCGATATATTTAACCATGATAACGATTTAATAATCCGAGATCTCGTTTTAATAAATCGAGACAACGATATGATAATCCAAGGTCTTGATTTAATAAATCGAGATAATTTCGAGATTCAATAAATCGAGATAATTTCGAGATTTAATAAATCGAGATAACGATAAAATAATCCAATATCTCAATATAACAATTTCATTTTATCGGGATAACGATATATTTTATATGGAGATATCGTTAACACGGTTTCGTTTTATCGTGATTGCGAATTAAAAAAAAATATATTTTCTATTTTTTTGTGTGTCCACTTACGGCTTCCGTTCTAATCATATTTCTAAATATTAAACGTCAATAGATATTTCTTTATGCTACCATAGTACTTCATTTTTAAATACTTTTAATTGCAGCTTTATTTTCGATATCTTAGCATCTCTTATGATCATAAATTTGGTAAAATAGCCAAGTCCTCAAACAACAGTTTAATAAAGATACCAGTAGAGGCCCTACTAAAAAAAATCAAAAATATATTTATAACTTGTGTATTATTTTCCTTAATTATAATGCTTTATCACATGAACTGGTCGAAAGAGATATTTATCGTGGCTATAACTGATTATATGTTGGATTAAAACAAAGAAAACTCATAAAGGAAGTTAAAAATTTTAAAATAATATTACATTCTTATACAGCTTAAACGGCAGTCTTCATTGTTCATGTAAAAAATACTGCAATGCTTCTTTAATTACGAAAAACTACCCATTTTTTTCTTTACAGTAACTTACGGAACAATCAAATAGCTACATTAAAAGGAGATGTATTTAAAGACCTACCAGAGCTTTTCTCCCTGTATGTATATAATTTTACAACACTATTATTTTAAAAAGTATGTCATTGATATATATAGCGGATGTCGTCGAGTGGTCAAGAGCACTAGAAATGTTTCTTAAAATTGGTGATCGAGTGTATCAAAGGTGTCAGTTCGAATCCCGTTCAGGAACAACATTTTTTTTATCGCACAATTCAGACTCTAACACTGTTGAGTCTAATTGTCTGACTTCAGATATATTTATACAATAATGTTAAATCTGCAAAATTGCGAAAGCAAATTTTTGTTCTTCCTTCTCATTGGTGTCTGGATATTAACATTTCCATATACAGTGAAACCTGGCTATACAGAACATCTTCGGGACTTAAGATTTTTTTTCCATTTTGTCCGATGTCCGTTTTTTTCAGGTTCACAACGTATACAATTTGATATGACGCGTACGGTTAATAGGAACATTTTTAGTTGATAAGGCTTTCGGTTTATGCAGGATTCGGTTTAGCCAGGTTTCAATGTAATAGGATTCATATATTTTAACATATTTGTAGAACTATATGAAAATACAATATTGTGTGACTTTCTATAATAAAGTCCATTTCCTAAATTAAGGCGTCGTTGTCAACATATATTAAAATTTCGTAAACTGATTGATGTTAACAATGTCAACGATGTAAACAATATATAAGGGTTCAAACAATGTAAACGATGTTAACACGACATCGTGTTTACATTGTAAACATCGCGATGTTAACGATGTCAACGATGTAAACAAAATATAAGAGTTCAAACAATGTAAACGATGTTGATACGATATCGTGTTTACATTGTATACATCGCAATGTTAACGATGTCAACGATGTAAACAATATATAAGGGTTCAAACAATGTAAACGATGTCAACGATGTAAACAATATATAAGGGTTCAAACAATGTAAACGATGTTTACACGATATCGTTTTAACATTGTAGATATCGCGATGTCGACAATATTGAATAAACATCCTGCACTGGACATGAATGAACTGATTATGAAAAAGGCAAATTAATCTATAAATAAGTGAGGAAATTGTAAACAACCGGCGTCTCGTGCTATTCATAGATCATCATCAATTCTAATTCAAAATCAACCAAAATATCACAATAGGGAAACAACCGGAAGAGGGCGTAAACTCTGGTTTCATTCAATAATACTGGATAATGGATGTATTAATACAAAAACTGATAAGGTGGGTGAAGGATCGTAACTACTATCCATAGATTTTTTTTTACAGTTTGTTAAAATGTATCTTCCATCATGCTTTTATTTCTAAAATGTAATAAAAAGTATTGGACACCGGACGCTTCAAGATAATCAAAGTTGTCATAGTTTGTATAGATTATGCATGGAAACTTCAATTGTGTATGATAAATGAAAAACTACACAATAAAATGTGAGACGGTAGCTTTGATAACATGCTTTCAGATGTGAAATTGGGGTCACCGGAATTGTTTCCTTGTTAAATTTTAAAATAAATAGATTTACAACTCTTTCTATAATTTTAAAAATGATTTAATTTCAGTTGACTCCCTTACTATCTGATCTATCTCCCATCATCTAGAAAAGTTGAAAAAAATGAACCAATCAAATACATTATGTTTATTTTTAATACGGCCGTAGATGGTAATAAATTACACGATAGTCTATATCAACTTAAAAAGTCACACAATTTCATACTACTCTCAAAATTTGCACATTTCATAATAAATTTAGACCAACTGTAATCTGCTTTATCAAATCGAAGATACACTCCAGAGACAATAAAGTTTAACGTTAGTTTGAATGTTTGTTCTTATGTCGTCTTAACCCGTCCCTTAAACATATCTTATTCGATTAATAACACCTCTGTCTTATAAATCTTGAATGGAATACAGAACGAACTACCTGAATGCAGATTCAATCGGATCAGCGTAGAAAAGCCTGAAAAAGTACTTATGTTTCTCTTTTGTGAAAAATTCAGTCAACTAAGACTTGATCGGATCAAAAATGGGAGTTTCATATTGAAATATTGCTACTTATCATAGGTTGGCACTAAGAGTTGTAAAGCGATAATGATTAAAAAAAACATACATGCGTATACTTCCTTCTAAAAACGACTGAAAATATCACTGCAATGATTCCTTTTCATAAAGCTTTCTTCTAAAACGTTCATTTGTTACAGATATTTGGACGGAAATCAAATATCTACAATGGAGAAAAGAGTGTTTGAAGACATACCAAGCCTGTCCTTTCTGTATGTATACAGTTTCACTATAACATTATATTTAAAAGCATATATACACTGCAAATTGTTGTCTGGAAATGACACGTCCTTATAGAATGTATAGTTCTGATATTTTTTGTGAAACACTTTTCAATACATATAACATGCTTCTTTTTATAATTTTTATCATAAAGTTTATTTACAAAATTGAGGCGTTAATTGATATGAAAATTTAATCAAATTTTCTCAATTGTGAATAAGTAAAAAAAAATAAGATATAGCTTGATACATAAGACTGGTCCGAGACCACAATTGTCGTCCCTTGATTTTCGTTGTTTATTTTCGTTGTTCACGAATATAGTCCCTAGTGTTAACAGTGGGTTACTTGCCATTAATTTTTATACCTCTTCCAAATTTATTTCTCCATGTTTAATGCCTCAAATTGTAAGTAGGGGGGTGAAATTACACTGTAAAAAATTTGGGGTCCAGAATTTCAAAGGAAATTAGTGATTTGGTCCAAGTTAAAAAGGTTGAAAAATAGCACTTCGAAAGCTGTCTAAAGATTTCAAGACGCCCTAAAGATAAAATTGTCCATATTTTGAGTTATGGACGATGAAGTTTTCTATAATTTTGATATAATTTGTCCCAAAAGTAGTACAACACACTGTAAAAGTTTCATCGAGAAAGCGCAGGTGGGATTTTTGTAATTTTCATTTATGTTCTAAAAGAAATGCACTACGAATTTTTTTCGGACCAAACTGTGACAAAAAAATGGTTTCAGACTTCAGCAGATTATGTGCGTCTGTCTCTGTGTCGCTATGTAGAAAGACCCATTACTGGCTATTTTCTCAAATAAATAAATGTTTTACTTAATGTAAACACGTTTATAAAAAGGGTGGACTATATGGACCTCAGCCACCCACTAAATCCGCCTGTGTGTTCCCTCTGCTACCTTTTAAGCCGATTTTGTATAAAAATTATGTGTAACATGTAGGAAAAATTATTTCCAATTCCTGACACGTGTTTGTTGTTTAGAATTTTACGTCTATTTATGTTTACATTTTATTCGATCTTTTCACCCATAACGGTGATATAAATACACAATGTGTACATTTGTTGCTGATTGCATGAAAGAAAATTTTACTACTGTGTGGGGTTAAAGGTCGAATACAATCAAGTTGAGATTGAAACAAATGATGTTTCCAATATTGTAAAATGATTTAGCACTATAAATACAGGTTAATTTCTATTTTTCTGACGAAACCAGAGGTGGGCGAAGACGGGTGTTTGATTGGACTTTTTTTGTCATTTCCCGTGTACTCTAGTATTTAATTTTATGCGACAATTCTTTACTTTTAGAGACATTTTTCATAGGAATTTACTGATTGTTAAAGTCATGTGATTTGCTATGGTGGAGTTGACCAGTGCGTTGAAAATACGTCGCTCAGTCATTTTGAAATTTAAATAACAGTAACGCATTACTTAGGTTGAGGATGACAATCAAAACACCTTCAAAGCGACACAGGATTGAGCAAGAGAGTATTTTTACCACTATTTCACTATGTCACCAATCAGAAAGTAATGCGCTATAAAATAGAGAAATGGAAATGGGGAATGTTTCAAAGAGACAACAAACCGACCAAAGAAACATTTGAATCATTTTTGAAACATTTTATTTCACTAAAGACCTCACATGAGGTATGATAGTACAAACAATATAACAAATAAGATATAATGCATGAACAAACATTTTCACAAATGCATGAATAAATGGGAAGGTAAATATCATTTGTAAATTGACATTACAATTTTACAGAACTTGACTAAGCCGCAAACAAAAGGAGTGGGTAAGACCTCTTTTTGGCCCTAAAATATAATAGTTTTACAAAATTGTTAAAATGTAAACTTTTAGTTATTTATTGAACAGCTGAATGCTTCTGCTACATAAATATGTACATACAACGGATCTTTTTTAATGACTAAATCAGTTGAAATCTTTCACATTATAAACTGATTGAATCAATTGAAATAGACACTTATAATAAGTATGTTTAAAAAGTAGTCAAAATCTTTCGTCAGAAGAAAATGAAATTTGAGGCCAAAATGAGTCCTAACTGGACCTACTCATTTATCTTTGCTGTTCATTAAATAAGAGAAACTCATAGTATTTTTAACTTTACAAATATCTGCAGGAAAAAATTTCAGCCTTTCAACAGAAAGTACAATCATATATATAATGAAATGCATCTCCTAGCACATTGCTGTTATATAAATCACATCATTCTGATCTATCAATGCTATAAAATCTTTATCGTTTTCAATAGGTCTACTGCATCTATATTTACACAATTTAATTCTTAGATCAAAAGGCAATGTAGTTAAATAATCTTCAAACCCATACTCTGACTTTCTATAATTTGAACATTTTGACGTATTAAATATCTGAACCTTCCATTCATTTACAAACAAATTGTTGTAATAGTGTTTTACATTTTTAGACAACTGATAATTTGTATCTATATATTGAGCAGACTGTTACACTGTAAGAGTTATCTAGCATTTACCATATAATTGGCGAAGTTTACGCAATTGCACGCCTCTAGCGAAATACGGGATTAAAAACGTTCGTCGTAATTACGCAAATTATCTCCCTTATTCCAAGAAAGGACAATGGGCACAACCGAAAGAGAAACTACATCGTGCGGTCTATGATTCCAAGTAGCACACTTTTATTATTTCATAGAAGTTGTTAAGATTTATATTTTTTTAATAACTATTAAATGGGTCAACTGCCCAGATAGAACTGCTATGACATTTTTTTCTACCGGATCAAATTTTGCCCGGATTCCGGGGCGTATACAGTTTTGTTTTACACAAATTCAAAATGAGAAAAATATAATTTTGAAGTCACATTTTTATTCTCAAGTCTCAATTCAAGATTATTAATGAATAGAATATAGTATTACGGTTAATGAAAAGAGGTCAGGAAAGTTATGTGATCATTTGTAACTGCATTATAATATAAAGTGGAATAAGAGGTGAGAAGAGAATTAGGACTATTACATACGAAAGCCCTAACCCTTAGCAGTCCTACTAAAAAGCGCCCGGGGAAAAGAAAAAGCGCCCGGAGAAAGAAAATTAGCGCCCGGAGAAGAAAATAAGCGCCCGGGAGAAGAAATAATAAAAGTTTATAACAATATTTTTTCCCCTTAAAAATAACTAAGCATTTTGTCCTTTATATAAAATGGCGATATGTACGATGCTACATCTATTAGTGTTGTTGTACATTTACATTTTAGACCTTCAAAATTGTATATAAGTAAGTAAATAAATATAAATAAGAGTATATAGAAGAATCATGAAAGACATTGTCCTCGATCAAAATGTATATTTTGTTACTTAAAATAATCGGTGCCTGAGGTCAAATATTTTCGCAACTGCATGGTGAACACTTTTTTATACAGATGCTGAGATAGATTTATTATACCTTTTTATAACACTAAAACTGTTTCAATGGCGATGGTTATAAGGGTTTTAATGCTTAGACATATACAACTTAAACCAAACACCTGCTTTTTATCCCCTTCTTTTAACTACGGTACATGTATAGTGCTACTTTTATGGCAGATTTATTATGTGTTCCTCTTTTAATTTTGATATATATTTGGATGGTTTACGTATGATGCCCATGTTAAGTATTACTGATATAAATCCTTTCATCTCATCTAAAGTTACAGCACCAACTTTAAACCAGGAATGAAGACGCGAAAATCTTCTTATCCTCTGCTGACTAGTGATGAAGTCTTGTGCATACCTGTAAAAAAATTGACAGTATAATTGATATGAAATATACAAATAGTAAAAACAATCTTAGAATTAAAACATATTAACATTCTCAAAGTGTGACTTAATAAATTATTAATTCACGAATGCTCGTAGCCCATTCGGTAATTTTTAGTGCTTTTTTGTTTAACGTCCAGCGTCAAATTAATGTGTATATTTAGGACAGTAGGACGAGAACATATACTCATACTAACGTTAAAAAAAATCCTCTACTTTGTACTAGTTCAGAAGACATGTCACCTCACTCTGACCTTTTATTGAATCAGAAAAATCATATACCAATTTTATATCTATAGTTTATATTATATTATGTATTGAAACGACCGGGCAAAGGTAAGAAAAAAACAAAGGCAAATGTCTTCATAATCGCAACGTGTGCATTAATATATCGTACTGAGTAAACTTATGACTATTTTCATATGTGAAATGTAACATAAAACGCAACAGTTGTTGAAAATTTTACCTGTTTGTCTCTCTGACAATGTGTCGTAGAAAATCAAGTGTCAGAAACAGCAAGAAGTAGTCGATAGGTTTAGCGTCGGCAGCAGGGACATTCTGAGGGCCACTGTTCTCTACAAATCTTTGGTCGTGTAAATAGTCAATCTCCGGAGGTCTAACTCGAAACCAAGGATTGGCATTCATTGGAACATCATTCATCTCATCTTCAGATTCTGAGCTACCGCTTAAAACTTCAAAATCACCATCACTCTCCCCGTCTGAAAACTGCTCTGAATCACTGGAGTCGGCCATATTTGATTCACGAGGAATATGACGTCAACCGATATATTTTTACATGACGTCAAACATTAAACCGGGTGATATATTTTTGCGCCAAAAATGAACTTATTTGCGCCAATGCTACTTCTGCGCCAGTCTATTGAAAAAATATAGGTACCATTTGCGCAAATAAAAATATTCATCTAATTTCGCCAATATTTTGAATGTAGCATCTATTTGTTTTTTTTTTATATATTTTTGATATATCATCTACTTCGTAAATGATTTTTTCCCTTGTCTCGGCCTTCGTCCGGGCTTGGGATCGAAATTTTACCTACTGAGTTGAAGTCTTCCGGAGCCATGAAAATTATTTTTGAAGGTCATTTAGATAAAATATGTTGCTTTTCGTTTGCAGGCGGTTCTTAAAAATTTTGAATATTAGCCGGTTCTATGTCTGATTCCGAGCCTAATTCACTATGCATTTTGTTTGGATATATTGCAAATTTGAACATCAATTTATTATTCGAACGAGCAAAATATATTCAATACAAAGTAAATAATGTACTTTCAGAAAATGTTTTTTTTTATTAGTACCAAAGTTGAAAGAATTTGACAAATAGTAAAATTACAGGTAGAAAATAATTATATTCACCAACAAAAGAAAACACATCAACTCAAGTGGAAAATTTTCAATTGTCTATGACGGCATTATATAAGTAACTGTGCTTGCAAATGGGCCCATACATTTACACAATGCTTGTTGCTGGGGTCATTAGTTTTAAGCCGGTGTATAGAGGAAAATTCTTCTTTTTCAAATTGTTTTTATTTTGTAGTAATTTTGTTTCAATAGTTTCGGACCTTTCTAATCGATGTTTTTATAAATTGTTTGGAAAAGAAAAAACAAGGTGGAGAAAAAGGGAGACTAGTATTCAGTTTCAACAGCGTATCCCTTTTCAATCATTAATTTGTTAATTTTTTAATTGCAAAGATTACTCTTCGTGTTTGCAATTATTTTTTCTTCTTTACTTTTGAACATTTAAGCCACAGTACTTGTATCTTGATAAAGAAAATGCGTAACTATAATTCTTCCGTTTTCAAAAACTCTCCGAAATTTGTTAAATTTTGTATCAGCATAAATTGTAAAAATAAGGAAATGTGTAATGATTGCCAATGAAACAACTATCCACTGTTTATTTGAACACTGTGGAACCATCTTTCAACTAAGAAAACAACGAAACTTACTTTTAGTTTAAACAGTATTTATTAATGATATATATTACAATGTTACATAAAGTTCAAATAAATGATTCGGAAACAAGTGTGAAAAAAACTTATATAAATCCGTCTCCCTAAACTTTATACGTTTGCCCATGGAATTTTTAAAAGTCATTTTTCATAAAAGTATTACCGAAAAAGAAAATAATATTTCTACGCATAGAGAAGCAAGAAGTCTCAAAATTGTCAATCAATCACTGAAAGACGTCATACCCTTTTACTCAAAATCTTATGACGCGACGTTATTGTTAACGTCACTGACGGCAAATATTCTTGTGTACTTTAGAAAAAAACAAGCTTGGCAGTAAACGGAAAGTTGCGGATTTTTTCCTGGCACTGAAAGGGTTAATATTTATCTGTGAAATTTGAGTTGTCTTATACATTTATCATTTTGATATCGTTTTTGAAAAACATGTCTTTTGATGTCTGACATGTTATACATCTTCCGCATAAACTGTTATCCATTATTATCTGTCTTTCGAAATAGTACTTTTATATTCTGAATTTGCAAATTACTTGTCTAAAATAAAAATAAAATCAATGTCCATAACTTAACAAAGTTGTATCATGCCAATAAAATATCAGTAATTTTCCTCGGGCGCTTTTCTGTTCCCCGGGCGCTATATTTTCTTCTCCGGGCGCTTTTTCTTTTCCCCTGGTGCCTTTTCTTCACCCGGGCGATCCCGGGCGCATTTTAGTAGGACCCGGCACCCTTAGAGTGCGACGATTTTTTTTTTGTACAATACCGTTAAGTGCCAAGGGGAAGGCCATAGATTTGAAATTTCAACGGAAAACGTCACAAAAGAGGCGTAACCAGGCATAACGTCATGCGATTTTTTCAGAGGGTTGGTGTTTGTCAGGTTTAATTTTTTTTAAGGTAAAAAGGTAAATAGGTACGAAAACCGTAAATTTTAGGGATGTTTTATTTTGATATATGCAAAGTTGATATAACCTTTAGAATAAAACAATATACAAAAAAAAAAAAGGATTAAGTAAAATCACAATTCTGGTGAAAGAACGGAATATAGTTTTTAAATGCATATGTATATATAAAACCTTGGCGATTAAGAATTTGATGCACAATGCAGTCACGTCGTTGACGCTTAATATTTTTACCGAGAAGAATATAAATATATCTTAAATGTGTAGTAAAGTTTGAACGCGATAGCAAAAGATTATTAAGCAAGGAGGTGAAAAAGGGTTAACTGTGGTTTATTTTTTTTTTATTTTTATCAATTTTTCCGTTCAAGTCGACGCTTGTTGTAGTGTATGAATGAATCGTATGAACGAATCGTGCATTGTTGAAGACCCTACATCAATTGTCATAATGAAGAACATGAATAAAAGTCCTGTTTATTGCTTATTTAATTTTTTAAGGGTCACTGGGGAAACGAAATATGGTCACTTGGTCTTCTCCCGACCAGTAAAACGCTTGCCGAAAAGGGGCGTTCGTTTTTCTGTGCGGTTGTATCAAGTTCGCAGTCACGTCCGATCAGAATGGGGACGTTAAATCTGATGCTTCGTATAAGAAAGTGCCACGCTCTTTGCACATTAAGAACCGTTGCAACAACTCTTTAATGGGTCCGAAGGTGGACTGTTGCAAGGCAAACTTTCTGTCCCTATCCAATATACTCTCATTTACATGTACTGTATTTATTGTAAACTTTTTCACGTCCTGAACATGCATGAAATATTTGTCCCTGGGTGTTAAGCAACCAACAATCAATCAATCAATTATATATAGTATGTGCGATTGTGTCAATGTCCTTTAATTTTGTATACCTTTGAATAAAAGAACAGGTTCGGTGACTTTAAAAGACTTTATCGCTATTATCTGTATTTTTCCTTTGATGTTTTTTTGTGATAATTTTCATATCACTCGTGTAGAGTGAGAATGAAAATTATCGCTAGTTTCTGAGGTCCTTATAGCAACAGCGTATTAATATAATTCAAGCGCTAGAGTGATGGCCAATCAGAAAAGATTAGCCAGAACTATACAAAAAACTGTTATCGGATGACTTCGCTGAAATGTCAACAATAAAAGATGATTTCTCGTTTTAATATTTTACCGCGAATTTCGCCGTTAAATAATTTATTGGAAGTTAAAGTAATCAAATCATGTTATTAACAAATAAAAAAAATCTTTTTTTTTACAGAAGTCTGCTTCAAATCATCGTAGGTCTGTCTGCATGTACATTTCTTCATGCATGTATATTTCTTCGTCTGCTTTGAAAATCCATAATATATAATGTGATTACAAATCCGGTAAATAGTATAATTCGGTAGGTCAAAGTCATGAAAGGGGAGGAGATTGTAGTTACGACGTAAGGAACATATCCGATATCATTTGTGAAACGGTGATTCCATAACGGTCGACCAACTCGTGATGGCGTCCGTAAAATTTACGAAGGGATGATTTCAACTTCACCATTTGGAACTTTTGGTTTAATAGCTTCCTAGTGAGCAGTAACCATATATGAAGAAAATCATGATAGGAAATGCAAGCACGGAAATATCGTATCAATTGAGAGATATATACCCCGTATGCAGGTGCTGCTGGAATGTTGCTACTTAGAAATGGAAAGTTCACAATTGGAAAGCTGAAATCATCTCTTTTGTCGTAAAGTTTTGTCAATTTCTAGATGTAAGTAAAGATATGAAGCCGACTTAACTGTATCTGTAGTATCCTGTATCTCCAATTCGATGGGATAGATGCGTTCCATATAGTCACCAAATTTTGAATTGTTAAGTGAAAGAACGTCATATATATAGCGGAAAGTAGAGTTAAAGGATATTGCTAACTTCTTATCTTTCTTCCTAAGAAGTTCCTGCATAAAGTCAGCCTCATAATAATAAAGAAACAAGTCAGCAAGTAGAAGCGCACAGTTTGTTCCAATTGGGATGCCGACAGTCTGTTGAAAAACACGTCCTCCGCACGTAACAAATATGTTGTCAATCAAGAAATCAAGCATCTTGATAATATCGGTTTCAGAGAATTTTTTGTTTGAATCAGAGTGATTCTTTACAAAGTAGGATTTATCCCTCCCTAAGACAAGATACTTGTATCTACGTTGACCATTCTTTTTTTATGAAGCAAAGTAATACCAACTCTTTTAATTTGTATTTTGTTCTAGAATTAAATCAGCAGTGGCTTCTCGGTGGCAGAAATAGCACATATAACCACTTGCAATAATTGAATTTAAACAATATTAATAGATTTAGGGAGATGTGGTGTGAGTGCCAATGAGACAACTCTCCATCCAAATAACAATTTAAAAAGTAAACCATTATAGGTTAAAGTATGGCTTTCAACACGGAGCCTTGGCTCACACCGAACAACAAGCTATAAAGGGCCCCAAAATTACTAGTGTAAAACTATTTAAACGGGAAAACCAACGGTCTTATCTATATAAACAAAAATATTTACTATTTACTTCAGGATAAAATAAACTTTTGTTTACTGTCTTAATCATAAATCTGATGTAAGGTGACACATGCGTGTCGCCTGACAATTATTGTCATGTATCATAATTTCCATCGCTCATTCACATATTTTGTGGCATACCTAGTTCTTGGAAATATCTGTATATTAAAAAAGTTCATGTTTTCCATTTCCAAATTTCTTGAAGCTTGTTCACCCTTCCAATTTTATGATATACTAGTATGTAGCTGTTTTTCATAAGAACTATAAATTATATATGCATAAAAAAAATGACATAAGATGTTGGTACGTTTCGTAAATAATTCATCGTAATGATTTCATAATATGCTAACATATATAAGTTTTTAGTGTCAATATCAATAAAACCGTTTCCAGTTACGATTATCTTTTTTTATTTTTGAATACCATAATTACGAGTATCTTTTTTCCGAGTTACGATTATCATCCCGAATTTTTCGACGGCTATTTTCACAGCGCTTAGACAATTCCAGTGCACCGTTACGATTCAAATATGATGAAATGGTATAGATAAACCTTGCAGCTGAGTAACTATTGACAAAAACATGCTACATTTAAGAAAAAAGAGTGTAAAGATTTTACCTATATCTACCGTCGCCATATTGGGATAATCGTAATTGCAGTTACGATTATCTCTTTGATACCAGTGTTAATATTACACACAGCTAAGAAAAAAACGTGTTATCCAAATGTTGCTTTAAAACTACCATGACATAATCAA